>NC_134706.1:86638750-87279861 GCF_043290135.1 Rhipicephalus microplus
TTTTCTCTCCCATCACCAAGCCGTCATTGATTGCGCCCGTGCCGAAGTCGCCTTTTGTCCCCTTGGTGATGCGCTGCCAGTGCACGATCGCCCTTCCGACGCGAAGTTGGTCATTAGTGACGACACCCAAATCCCTCCACGCGCTACTGTCTTCGCACCTGTGTCGTGTTCCACCGTCGTCGACGCTACCGCATTCTTCACGCCTTCCGCTGCTTTCGTTCATCGCCACCTATCACCGCTCCCAACCGCTCTCGTTACTCTTCAAGGTGGTGCGACCAACGTGCCTGTGAAGAATCCGTTCCCATTCACGATTACGCTACTTCGAGGCGAATGTATTGGTTCGATAGAATCATTCGAAACCATCGCTACACTTGACGTTCCTGATGAATCATCGGAAGTCAGTGCCTTCTCCTGTAGTTCCGTGAATGACCCTCCCACTACCGACATTTTCAACCGTGTCATCGACGAAGGCCTAAACCCACAAAAGAGGTGTGAGCTTTTGAGCCTCCTTGACGAGTTTTGACAATCTTTTGACAGTCACAGCGCTACTTTAGGTCGCACATCTACCGTATGCCACCAGATCGACACAGGTAATCACCCACCACTACGGCAGCGACCATACCGTGTTTCGCCAACTGAACGCCGTATCATCGATGAACAAGTAGGTGACATGCTAAAGCGAGGCGTCGTTCAACTGTCAAACAGTCCTTGGGCGTCGCCGGTTGTTTTAGTTAAAAAGAAGGATGGCAAGATACGCTTTTGCGTAGATTATCGTCGCCTAAACAAAATAACACGAAAGGATGTTTATCCTTTGCCTCGAATTGATGACGCCCTCGACTCTTTACAAGGCGCAGAGTTCTTTTCCTCCCTTGATCTACGCTCTGGGTACTGGCAAGTGCCCATGAATCCGGATGATAGGCCAAAAACTGCATTTGTTACACCAGACGGCTTATACGAATTTAACGTGATGCCATTCGGGCTATGCAATGCGCCGGCAACATTTGAGCGCATGATGGACACTATCCTACGAGGCCTCAAATGGAACACGTGTTTGTGCTACTTAGACGATGTAGTGGTATTCTCACCCGATTTTCCCACGCACCTTCGTCGCTTGGAACAGGTTCTACGCTGCCTCTCTGCAGCCGGCCTCCAACTCAACTTGAAGAAGTGTCACTTTGGAAAGCGCAAGCTGACCATTCTCGGGCACGTCGTGTCGAAGGATGGCGTTCTTCCTGACCCCGCTAAGCTACGTGCTGTTCGCGAGTTCCCGAGGCCCGCGTCTTTCAAGCAGCTGCGTAGTTTCATTGGCCTTTGCTCATACTTCCGCCGCTTCGTCCGAGATTTCGCCTCGATCATGGCGCCTCTGACAGACCTACTTCAGGGAGACCGCAATTTACCTGCGTGGTCTCCAGCTTGCGACAGTGCCTTTGCGAAGCTCCGTGAACTGCTTACAACACCACCCATACTGCGTCATTTCGATTCAAGCGCTCCCACAGAAATCCACACAGATGCTAGCGGTGTCGGTCTTGGCGCTGTACTCGCCCAACGAAAGCCTGGTTACCAAGAGTATGTTGTTGCGTACGCGAGCCGCACTCTTACAAGAACAGAAGCAAATTATTCGGTAACTGAGAAAGAATGCCTAGCGATTATCTGGGCCATTACAAAATTTCGGCCTTATCTGTACGGCCGCCCTTTCGATGTTGTTACCGACCACCACGCGCTCTGCTGGTTATCCTCCCTCAAAGATCCCTCAGGACGCTTGGCACGATGGGCTTTACGGCTCCAAGAGTACGACATCCGCGTCATTTATCGCTCAGGCCAGAAGCACGCCGATGCCGACGCTCTTTCGCGTTCACCTGTTTCTACTGATATTGCGAGTGTCTCCATCCAAGACAACTTCCTTCCACTATCAGGACCCATCAACATGGCTGCGGAGCAGCGCAAAGATTCGTGGATTGCGTCTCTGATGGATTACCTATCTGAAACACTCGCCCACCCGCCATCTCGAGCGCTACACCGACAAGCCTCTCACTTCGCCATCCGTGATGGAATACTTTATCGCCGCAACTACCACCCTGACGGTCGCAAATGGCTACTCGTCATACCCAGGCATCTCCGCGCCAGCATATGTGCTGCTTTCCATGCCGATCCGCAGTGTGCGCACGCCGGTTTGTTTAAAACCTACGCCAGGCTACGTTTTCGGTTTTATTGGCGCGGCATGTACACATTCGTTCAAAAGTACATTCGATCTTGCACAGAGTGCCAACGCCGCAAGCACGATCCTAGCCGTCCTACTGCACCAATGCAGCCGTTATCGTGCCCAGTGCGACCATTCGACCGGGTTGGAATAGACCTTTATGGTCCTCTACCATATACATCAGCTGGGAATCGCTGGATTATTGTAGCGATCGACCATCTCACGAGATATGCAGAAACGGCCGCTCTACCAGCCGCGACAGCACGTGACGTTGCGTCTTTCCTGCTGCAACGTTTTGTTCTGCGTCATGGCGCTCCACGTGAACTTTTGAGCGACCGAGGCCGCGTCTTTCTCGCGGATGTTATTCGAGAACTTCTTGCAGAATGCCATGTAATTCACCGCTGTACTACCGCATATCGCCCACAAACAAATGGCTTGACCGAGCGGTTCAACCGTACTCTTGGCGACATGCTTTCTATGTATGTCGCCTCCGACCACACCAACTGGGATCTCATCCTTCCTTACGTAACGTACGCTTACAACACGGCACCTCAAGCGACGACAGGCTTTTCTCCATTCTTTTTACTTTATGGTCGAGAACCATCGTCTCCAATTGACACCATTCTTCCCTACCGACCCGACTCATCCGAAGGCACACCACTTTCCGAAGCCGCGCGGTATGCGGAAGAATGTCGGCAATTAGCTCGCACCCTTACAACCCAAGAACAAGGGCTACAGAAATTTCGTCACGACGATGGACGGTCCAACTACCAATTTTCGCCCAACTCTCTTGTTTGGCTGTGGGTGCCCCCCAGTGCTGCTCCTGGTACCTCTACAAAGTTTGTCAGCAGGTACCATGGACCTTATCGCGTCATAGAACAAACTTCCGCTGTTAACTACCTCATCGAACCCCTCACGGCCACTGTGGACATGCGTCGCCGAGGCCGCGAAATCGTACATGTGAATCGCCTCAAACCATATCACGAACCACTTGTCCTCACGACACCTTAGAACACTTACTTGGCATTATCTTCAGCGAGGGGGAAATATGTAATGATGATTGTAGTGGGTCATGCAAATCTCGGCACACACATTGTCAGTGCTAAGCACGAGACGCTCGGCCCGGACTGTCGCTGATTTTGATAGCTAGGCCTACGCTCCTACCCGGTCTCGGATAACAGTTTTGACTGTCTCCGTTCTATATTATAGTCGCAAAACCACCATAAGATTATGAGAGAGTGGAGGGCTCTAGAAATTTCGACCACCTGGGGATCTTTAACGTGCCATGAAATCTGAGCCCACGGGACTACAACATTTCCGCCTCCACCGGAAATGCAGCCGCCGCAGCCGGGATTTGATCCCGTGACCTGCGGGTCAGAAGCCGAGTACCTATAGCCACTAGACCACCATGGCGAGACATTTTTTTTTGTTCACGATTCACTGGCGTAAATAAATCAACCCCTCACTTCCTCCCAATATCAGAAACATGTAGACCGGTCAGAGAACTTAGCAATTAATGCTGACAGAGATAATTGTACATGGCTGGTGATTTCCTTACTCCGCACAAGAACGCAGTATACTCTTATTATCTTTGTAAATTAAAACAGAGAGGACCTACAGTCACTGAAGTAAAGGCATAACGAGACATTTTATTTCAGCCATTTCAGGTGCTCGTGCTTCAAGCTTCTTTCCAGTGAGTCAAGCAAGTGGCGCCGCATGCTCTAGTTAGTGAATGCTAGAAGAGCACGCGCTAGGTTACTGCTAGAGGCTCGCACCCACATATCGAGCTTACGTTTGGCGCACTTCTTTTCTCTTCCCTTGGAGTTCACTCAATCAACCAGCTTCATTACTACTACGCATAATTAGGACCCCGGAAGCCAAAACAAAAGCAGCTTGGGCTGCCGTTAAGACGTTGTGGTGAGAGCCCGGGAGGAAGACGCGAAGAGGGCTCGCCGTCAAGCATAACTGGAGCTGCAGGCTAGAAAAGTAGAAGCTAAGCCACCACGCCATGAAGGAAAAACAGAGCTGAGGGCTCGTGAAGCAGAAGCAGCACGGGCTCCTCGACAAGCGGACCCTGCGGTGAGAGCCCACGTAGCAGAAGCAGCACGCAAGTGGCGGCAAGAAATCCCCGAAGTAGCACGGACGCGGAATGAAGTGGTGAGGTGCCTTAAGCAGTAAAGCGCCTTAAGCGGTCGCCACCTGAGGTTGGCGTCGACACATGTTTCAAGTGCGACTTATTCGGTCACACTTTCAGCCACAGCTGCAAGGTATGCGAATGCTTGTGCTTCCACGAAAGCCAGGCCGTAATTACAAGCATCAGTGAGCACCTTGCGCCAATGCCATCGAAATTCTTCAACAAGAGTTCTCTGTCGCTCCCACGTCATCAGCCCCGTCACCAGACCACAGTGAGTAGAGACTTTGCTTCTCCTGTAAAGACGCACCGGTGGTAGAAAAAGTTCCTTCGATTAGTGTTACGCACGCGTGCCGATTTCTTCTCGAGCCCCCTGAAAAGGCTGCTCTCAGTTTCGTTGAAGAAAGTCTGATAGTTCCATGTCTGCCATTCACGAGCGTCAGGTGGTTGGCACACGGCAGCAGCCAGTACAGCATAGAGGGGCAAGTGGTTAACCTGCCGATCGACGTGACCAAGATTGTGCAGTGCCTGCCGCCGAATGTGCCTGACAATGCCAACTTTCACGCACACATCAAGTGCTGGCTCGTTAGCAAGCCTTCCTGCAGAAAAACGTCAAGAGACGCCATGTGCATACCTGACTCAAACATCTCAAAGAGTCACAGTTATACAAATACTCTATAGGGGCTCTAAAACGCTTTTTTGAGTAACCATGTAATTGTTACGCTTGGAAAGTGTATTGACTAAAAAATTGAGCGCCGCAAAAATCTAGGAACCCGTCAAGTAGGAGCTCAGTTACAAAAAGTTGTCACATAAAGCAATCACAATATCTCTTCTCTCGTCCCTACGAAATTGCTGGTGGCTAAGCAGGGAAGGATGGGAGGGGCAAACAAAAAAACGTCACGTGCGTCTCATGACCTTGGGCACTTTTTTTTCTTCAAAAACGCGGCTTTCCAGTGCGATCGCATGCGCACACGTTGACAAATGACGGTCTTTCCCCGCGATCTCTGTAGCAACCAAGCGCGCCATGTTTAAATAAGCCAACTGCTAACAAATGGGTAATGTACATGCGATTTTTGGGGCGTTTTCAGTCATTTGTTGAGGGAAGAGAAAGCAATTTTTAGCTATTTTTGATAAGTAATTGTGAATTGCTGACCGCGTGCTGCGCTATAACATTTGGCTCGCGTGTTCTCGGGGGCCTGTACTACCGATCGGCGGCGTTTTCTGACCATGCTCAAAAAGTGTTGCAGGGCCCCTTTAATGTCAGGTCAGCACCTCCTTTCTTCTTTTCAACACCTGGGCGAAAGCTCTCTTGAGGCCGTCGAGCGTGCTCTCCACCTCCACTCGCCGATGCCGCATGGTGGCGCTGCGCGAGTAGACTACGGGATGTTGGCGCTGAACGACCGTGCGTATCAGGAAGCTCGCGAATTCTTGTTTCCATTCCAGTTAATAAGCAGTCGTGCTTCTCGACGGATTTCATGGACGCGGGGAGGATGAAAAGTAACATGAACATAGCAGCGTGCTGTTTTCACTGGGCTAGCTCTGTCAGGCCACGCTACCAGTTTGAAATATGTGTTCGAGTTTTATAGCATCGACGTTTTTTTGTTTTTCAAGTTATTGCAACCTCATTATTGGAACCTCATTGGTACACAGCAATATATAACACTGCTGTGTAGCACTCTGCATATCTGACCGAGAAGGGCCAGATTGTCTTTTCTTTTTCATTTCTCATTCGTTACGAAAAAAAAACAAAAACTTGCCAATCTCCTTATGAATTCATTTGAGACGCCTGAAATGCCAAACTACTCTCGTTTTTTCCTGATTAAATGCACTGAATGTTTCCTGCTTCCCTACGGGATCTTTCCGCCAAACATGGTTTTCTTACTGCCTCAAGGGTTGGAATAAAGCTAGCTCTCTGCCCCTCAGCTGGTTAAGCACTGCTCTCACGATCGACCCATTTCAACTGAGTGGAGATTGTATATGATACCGTCAAGTATTGTAACCTTCCAATACATCACAAACATTTATGGCATGTGACGTCATATGATGACGTTTTCACGTAACGATTTTTTGCATCACTCGTGTTCACGACGCTTACGCGAGAAGACGCCGGATGCCGCGTGCCATCAATTTTGGCTTTTGATGAGTCATTTAAAGCTATCGTTTAAATGCACTGTACAGCTGTAGCTCGGTGAAATGGCAGCTTCCACTGGTGTTTGGGGGAGCGTGCTTGCTGTATTTGGGCAGAACAATTGGTCTTCTAATAAATCTTCGCAATACACTGTAATATGTAGCCATCATTTACAACCCGAGATTTTTATAGATTATAAGTAGTGGTGGCTGAAGACTAGCCATCACGTTTGGCAAAATGGCAATTGGTATCGCTAAACGGAAGTGTGCTGGATCCGAACAGTCAACAAATGACTATATCAGTAACAACGCTACCTCGCGATCACTGCCCTGTGCAACGCTAACAGTACAACCCGAAGCTGAATGGTAGCCCTTGGGCACCACACAGCCATTCGTCTTCTATTCTGCTCGCTACCAAATTAAGAGGCCAGAAGGAAGGAGAAAGAAACAAAGCTGAGCAGCCGGATAATAATGCTACAACAACCCATCCACGAATACACAGAAAAGCTCAAGCAACTGACCACAGGCGGCATTTTAGGGGCGAAGCTTCTTATGGCGTGGCTTGTGCGTCCCTCGTAGTACGTATCCACCAGTGGCACATACCCGAAATAGCGGTCCTTACGATTTTGACCTCCAAGGTGGTTCAGGTGAGAGATTTCTTCTGGCGTTGTTGAACAATAAAACATAGTGCTCAATGCACATGTTAATGGCTGCTAAGGGGGAATGAGAGACAGGAGCATTCGGCCTTCAGGTAACGCGCACGCTGCGATCCCCATTAGCAGCTATTGGCATGTACATTGAGCACGATCGGACAAGAAAGGGTTGCTACGTTATACTCGCCGGGTGTAACCTCCTTGGTTTAGAAAGGTTTAGCGAGCGTTGGGCCGCATAGCCATGAATACAGTGAACTAGTATATACCATGAACTCGAGGTGGTTAAAGGTGGGAAGTAAACCCGAAGCGCAAGCCGTAAGAAAGTGTGCATGTGCCACCTCTCGTTTAGTCCTTGAAATGTCCGCTGGATGCCGGTGCTTCTATATGGAGAATATACATGAAAAGATGCGAGATGGTGGTACTTGGAGTGCTGAATAGATGGACGAACGGACACACAGACAGATGCATGGATGGACGCATGAACGGACGCAGGCGCGGATGCATGGACGAACGCAGGGACGGACGCATGAACAGACGCACGCACGGACGGGTGGACGGACGCATGGACGGTTACACATACGTACGCAGGAACGGGCGGGAGCAAGAGTGAATGGACGGACGAATGCTTCGCCCCACTCCCCATCATTCACTCCGTGGATATGCTGCCGTTTTTTGCATGCCTTTCACCTTGGCTCAAGTTGAGAGTCGGCGTTAGACTTCAGACTTTAACAGCGCCTGTTCAAAACATAGGCACAAATCGCAGAAATCGCGCCGTATAGAGAACTGTTTTTGTTTACTTCACGATGATTTCATTGTTTAAGTTCTCAAATGGTAAAATCACCTGTCATTGTTCCTCATTCTCTGACACTTGCTTTTTCTTGGTAGCAACATATGTCAGGCTTCGCGAATGGAACAGATGATTACCTATATTCCTGGAAGCAGTCTAGTGACATTTTGTGCTATTTAGTGCTTGAACTCCAAGCTTGCGCACAATGTGCTACACCACTATAGAATAGCAAGCATCGAGAAACATCGGGCACCCAAGCTTTTATTTTACCTCCTGGCAAAGGCTTTTCTCAAAAATCTACTTTGAGTTAGTCAAAAAAGTAACTCTCAGTCAGTGAACGCCACGGTGACAAAACGATCTGCAGCGGATTACTAGCATGAGCTATCCAGTATCGGCCTAGCAGACGACGCACGAGCGCCTCGATCAAGTAGTGAACGACACATGCCTTTGGAATGAACTGGGTGTCCAAAACAAAACAAAAATGCTTCACGATTCTCGTTTTCAAGTTTCCATTATATCTCAATGCGAATACACCCGAAAACCGAGCCATATAGCAGCTTCGAATGCACTCGCGGCATGCATTTGCGTGAGAGGCGACGCGGCGGCGTCTCTACTCCAGTTGCGGTATCTGGCGGCGTAATGCCGCACTAGCACCGACGGCTGCTTCCCATTGAAATCCACTCCTTCTCCTGAGCACTGACAACATAGAGGAGGCGCTGGTGAAGATCGCCAGGACCCGCCTTGTAGAAGGCGAGGAAGACGACAACGGGAAGGTGAACGGTGAGGCGATCTAATAGAGTTAGCAGCAACGTTACTAGGAAGAACTCAGTTTGAAAGATCAGCCGTAGAAGCGGGCTGCGTGGCGGTTACAAGAACTAGTGGCGCTACAGTACGATTTTGTTCCAGCGATGGGCAGCGCGCGTGTTGTGATCGGCGGCGGCGACGTGCAAGCGAATACCGCGAATGTTGCGCTGTATTTCCCCGTCACTTATCGGACTGTTTTCAGCACTTCGTACTTTCTTGTACGAAAATGCGTTTTCTATGTATGAGGCGTAGCCAGGAGAAGCAGATTTATCTACATTGAGGTACGAGGACTAGCTTTGCACCAGGCTTCAACAGCCGCAACCGCAATGACGACTCCGCCTCACGCAACTTGTTCGTCCTTTTGTTTGTTTATGCAATAATTTATTTTTTCTGTAAACACGGTTACACAGTCGCGTGGACCAACCTCAAAGCTGCTGTAAGCAGGTTAAAAACCTTGTATATGTAGTCTTCAATCTCTTTCGCTCAGCGGTGACGGGCTAGCTGACGAACGATAGTGAGCAAGTTTGCTGTCGAGGCTTGCACGTTACCCGAGAGAATTAATCTTGCAGTGCAAATGAAAACTCAGTTTTCCAATAATAATAATAATAATAATAATAATAATAATAATAATAATAATAATAATAATAATAATAATAATAATAGATTAATATTATTATTTTGGTTATTATTATTATTATCATTATCATTATTATTATTATTATTATTATTATTATTATTATTATTATTATTATTATTATTATTATTATTATTATTATTATTATTATATATTATTATTAATATTATTATTATTATTCTCTACTGCAAAAACCAGCGCACTGGGTACCAGCGTCCAGCTGCATGCCTGATTATGGGCGTAGAAGTGCGCTGGTACCAGTGCCTCCCAACACTGGTACTGAAACGCTGGAGCGAGGCGCTGAGTACTCTGCGCAAAATGGCGTCACAGGGTAAGAACGGGGGTGCCCATTCCCCATAACTAAACAAAATATCTAAGAAAAATAACGCGCATTAACATTAATAAATATAAAATGCCTGCTGACGAGATTTGAACTCGCTACATTCTGCTTTCGAATCAAGCACTCTAGCCCTCTACCCACTTCGCCTCGCCGGAACACGTTTGTTGGGTTGCAAAATCACTATTTATCTAAAGAACACGTCGTTCGACTTCATGTTTACAAGTCGCACAGTCAAAGTCGACGTGATATTTTTTTCCAAATAACAATTGCATCTTGATTCGACAGTGACGACGACGCGCAGATATTGGCAAGAGCGCAAAGTTTTTTGAAGAATACACATCTTAACTCCGAAAAATTTGAAATTCACTGGAGAAGCAGCCACAGATTGTCTGCTGTTGCTGCCGATATTTTTTTTCCTTCGATAGTCGGTTCTCCCACTTGCTACAGGTCAACATGTAGATGTGATTTAAAATGACTTGTTGGTACGTATGCGCGCACACGAGTGAATATTGCACATTTTGTTTTCGCGCAAGCAACGATATAGCAGTATACATCCGGCGTGCCAGAACACTGATTTGCAGTAATATTGATACCTGCAATGAAGAAACCGCTGAAGAAATTACTAATGCAATCCACTGAAAAAGTATGCCAGCGTTCACTAAGGCGTACCAAATTACCAATTCGAAATTGCATGTTCTTACATACGAGTCAGAGAAGTACCGGCTACGGCGCTCCAAAGGAAGCTTTCGGTGACAGCCTGGGTTGCTCAAAGCGCGACACATGAATCATTGTTGCTCCTTGTACGGGCACGATAAATGCAGGGAAATGGTTTATTTAGACTCAGGGATGTCTAAACTGTACTATAAAGTCATTCTTACACTTTAGAATTGTGCCTACTCAAAGTAAAAAGCACCGGCAGCATATACACCGGCGCGGCCGGCACGATAGGCCTCGCTGGGACGGGGCACTGGGTAAGGCTGCTTTCGAAGCAGCTGAGTTGCGATGCTTGAAGTTTCTGCATTTGAGCTTCGCAACATTTCTAACTGTTACCTAAACTGTACCTTAAGTAAGTGGAAGGTCAATCAATGCAAGAAATGCATTCAAGGAGTGGCGATGCCGAGCGACAGCCGTTTCTTTGGCCTCCGCTGGCCGTATACAGCGCGCGTGCCAGTGTACAATTATAATGCAGTTATATCAATACCAATAATTAAAAAAACCCATAGAAATACCACTGCAATCCACTGAAAATGTATGTCAGGAGGTCAAAATGTATGCCAAGAAGTCAGTTCACGAAGGCGTACCAAATTACCAACTGAAAATTGCGTGTTGTTACATATCAGTCAGAGAAGTACCGGCAAGTGCGGCCGGCAGCTTTCGGTGACATCCTGCGTACACCTTAAAGCGCGACGCATCGATCGTCAGCGCTCCTTGTGCGAAGATCGACACATGACACGATAGTTTATTTAGGTTCATGGATGTCTAAAGTATACATTACAGTTATTCTCACACTTTGAAATTGTGTGTACACGAAGCAAGAAGCGCCGGTAACATATACACCGATGTGGCCGGCACGATGGACCTACTGCTTGCTGGGCCGGGCACTGGGTGAGACCGCTCTCGAAGCGGTGAGTTGGGTTGGTTGAAGTTTCTGCTTTTGAGCTTCGGAACATTTCTAACTGACACCTGAAATATTAGGAAGATAAGCATGGCCAGACATCCATTTACGCGGTTGGGTGAGATCGAACAACAGCTTTTTTTTCTCGCTCCCGCTTGGAAACCCTGACAGCTCATTTACCTTTCGTCAACTTGGCGGCAAAAACAATTTCCTGTTTCTGTTATGGGTGGCGTCCAGCTCCAGGCTTATAAACACTGCAGCGTGGAATCGTTACAGCAATAGACGGTTGATGCGAATATGGCCGGTATATGTGAGGGCATGTGAAAAAAGTGCAATAATTGCTGCGACATACGTGCGCCGCAACAATTACGTATGCTCGGTATCTGTCAGGGTAGAATCTCTACCTGCCGTCGAATCAAGCGTTTTATATTCAACGACACCGAAACATACCACAGCAAACGTCAAAATAATGTGCACCCTGTACAGGTAGAAATAGTGCGTGCTCCAGTACGCACCAGCGTTTGCCAGTGAAAATTACAGCACTTCGCAGTGTGCACCAGCATCACAGTGGTTAAGCCAGCGCCCCTACCAGTTCGACACAGCTATTTCACAGTGCGCCCAGTGAAGTGCCAGTAAATACAAGCGTGCACCTGTGCCAAAAAAACGTACTGGCATCACGCTGGGGATGCCGTTTTTTGCAATCAGGTTATGATTACATGCGGTAGCAATTGGCGGATATAGCAAAGGTGACGCCGTTGAGTTACGTGTTTATTGTGTACCAATTACAAAACAGTTACAAACAAGAATTACGAATTTGGAGGACGCTTGAGCTTCGCCTTCAAGCGGGCACTGTGCGACTCATTTTCTCAATTACCAACCTAGCTTCGGTCTCGATGTATGCCTCAACCGTACCCTAGGAGAACGAACAACTGTGCGTACAACACTGCCTCTTTCAAAGCATCGTAGAATGTCTACTGCAAGTGTAGTTGCGAAGTGCCCACTGTGCCATAATTGTAGCTTTTTTTGAATCAGCATAAAGGTCTTTACGCGTGCGTATAGCAGCACACGAATATAAGTTTGAGTGCCGTGTAATGGCTGGGCCTAACTAACACACACACGATGCGCATTTCACATGTGTAGGCGCCCGACGCAATTCTACGCTTCTACTACTTAATATTGTGTCGATTGAAGAAATTCCTTCTGCTACACACAAAAAAGTGTAAACATAAGGCCTCGCTTTTTTGGGTGGACACAATATTAGTGAGAACTTCTACTATAAAAATTCATATTGTTTTTTTTCTGAATCAGTTTCAGCCATGGGCGTGCTTTTGTGGTATAACACCCGATTTCGACACTGATAGCCTTGGATAGATTGTCACCCGTACTGAAGTTTTTTTTTTTATTGGCAAGTTTCTTTCTTTTTTTTTTGTCACGGACAAGATGTTGTTTTCTTGCTCACAACCGGAGACGCTGACAACAGTGGCAACACGGAATATCGGAGAAGCGAGTTTGTTAAAGCTATATTGTTCAAATAATATACAACTCATAAAATTATAAATATAAGTATAGGTGAAGGGGCAGTCGTTTATCTTACAACTTAAATTGAAAGCATGATCAAAGGATACACTGAAAGGTAGTTGTAACCTCCAACAAAAATAAGTCGGGAGAGTGACCAGGTGATCGAAACAAGTAAGGACCATGTTGCTATAGTAAAACACGTAAATCAGGCGTAGTAAAGTAAATCAACCTCATGCAATCATTCAGTCTTGATTGGTGTACAAACCAATTAGTGTTGACAGTGACAGACCTGCGAAGAAATCTGGTGCAATTCAGAAGGTGGTACCACGCTTTGCATCGCAAAGATAGGAAGTTCACTGGTAAACGCAAAGCCTATGACGTTCAGTGCAATGATGACGGCATCGTAACGCACTATACCGTCATGTTTTGCTGAACAAGAAGCCTCTATCTCACCTGGAAAGTGGGAGCTCACACCCGGTACCCATCCGCGCTTGCTCCAAGCTATTCCACCCCATACATTGAAGCCGAATTGTTCATAACAAAAGCGGCAATCCCCCCCCTCTCCCTAAACGCATGGCGCCCCTCGAACACTCAGTGCCCAGTTAAGAGCAGCCGCTAGAAATAGAACAGCAACACAAAAACACGCCACGAGCAACGCTGTCGATACTTACATTCGATCAATTGCCAACTATCTGGCTTATTTAAAAGCCGTGGATATTTTGCTTTGATATATATTTCCCTTATTAACCAACACAAACATATGGAAGTGGTGGCGTTTTACCATTGATCAGGTTTTGTTACATTTCCTTCATATTACAGCAATAGATATTTTTCTAAAGCGCAGTGTTCTCATTTCTGAATCTTAGAGCAGGCAGTGGTGGCACATGTCGCTGTCACTTCTTGGTGGAGCGAAGTGAAGTAACCCACTATGAGTGTACTGCATCTGTGAGTAACTCCGTAAAAAAAAAACTGATCAAGTGACAGCATGCAAAGCGAGCCTCTAGCATCTCGCACAAGTGCCCCTGAAACAGGCACGCCCAAACCAAGCAGAAGTGCACTCGTTCAGATGAAGTGTTTTAAAAAAGGTTGCTTACGTCATTCCTTACGCGGTATTATTTCTACATTAAAAGCAAATGAGAAAACCGTCGAAAAGCTTTTCACGAAAACTTCCTGGTTGATGACCCCTTTTGGATTGTACTTGAAAAGTTGGAGTGGCTGCCGTTGCATCTTTTCAGTTACACCGCTCATCATGAGCACGTGAGGGTTGTGTAATAAATTGTTCGGGAATACTGTTTTTTTTTACAAGAACACCAATCAAGAGCTTTCTAAAAAGGTGGAAAATACGAGAAAGGAGGTGAAGTTGCTGTAACATCTTGCATTCTGCTGACGATCGGTAGCCGTCGTGATGACTTGCCTGATGAACAGTGTAAAGCACGGGTACTGTTTCTTGAAGAAAGTCTTTTATTTGTTGTAACTAGTAGAAAACATGAGTACTGTTTTTATGGAGCATTTTTTATATTTCACTAGGTTAACTTGTTTGAGGCTTTTACAGATGTTTTGGGCCGTTTTCTGTCCAGGCGAGATGACAGTAGGTAAAATGCCAGTGGTCGTCATAAAATTTTGACGCTGAAAATTCTCATTCAAGGAAAATTTCGCGTACTTGGTGGTTAAACCGAATGCAGACAGCGCAAATATAGATAGGGCATCTTAGTGAACTTCCAATATACAACACATCCGGGCCAGTCTATACAGATGACCTTGTCGAATCCACAAATGCGACGCAAGAATGTCGACTGGAAGCGCATGATAAATGGTCAAGTTCGATAACAGTACGACGGGGAAGCCGGCGCGAGGAACAGCGCAGCGAACCGCCGCGGTACACCGCCGTAGCCATGGAGGAAGGAAAAACTCCATGGCCGTAGCCGACGTTTCTAGAACTAGGTAAGTTGCAAAACTCCCTGCGTCAACCGACCAGTCACGCGGCGCCAGAACAGCTTCCGGTTTGGTGGCGCTAGCAGCGCACCAAGCTTCCGCTAGCAGACGAAAACACGTAGTCGCCGTGGCAAGACGCCGTAGTGGTCGTTGAGAAAGAGCTTTGTCAGCAGTATATTATTAGAATTTTTCTGTTGTGCCATCACAGAAACGTAATACAGCATAATATTTTGTGGTGTAAGGCAACGACAGTGTAATTATGTCCTTCTCAACTGCCCACTATAAACGATCCTTGATATATAGCATCACATACGAGTATCTCCATTTGTTGCTAGCTGGTGTACGTTTGCAATTGATTTTTAGGCGGAAATTACACAATCACAAAATGTCCTGTCCTCTGTTGTGTTTGTGTTTTGTTCCTTAAAACAATTCATGACATTGTGGTACAATCCCGTGGCATTTGTTTGTTTCTGTTATCTTTTTTTTCATGTCAGTTGACCTTAGCCACTTAAGCCATCGAAAAGCTGCGCGTGCGGCGCTTTTCTTGAGCATGTCTTCCCTCTGCTTCTTCTTGAGTTTCTCTAATTAAAATTGTGAATACAGCTTAAGCCAAAGCCTCGAGCAGGGACCGCACTTAGGGCTATCCGGGAACCAGCCCTTCGCAGTTATTACTCACGAGGCTGCCTGCTGACGAAGTGGGACAACCTGAACAACCTTTCAGCTTTTCTATGTCCCTCAGAGATTCTGCCTATTGGGTGATGGTATCTACATTGCCGGGCGACTTGGCTAAGCGATGGTAACGGCCGCTGGAGAGAGAGATAACAGACTTTATTCGCAGTATCCTGAGTGCAGGTGGTTTCAGGCCGCGCCGGGCTCGGACTACCCTTCTAGTGCTTTCGTCTAATAGAGTCCTTAAGAACACCGGGCCTAGATCTCGAGGGCTACGTCTGGCCTAGCATCAGATACTTGGGTCCTTTCGGTCCGGTTTGACGATTCGCTGGTTCTCGTTCTTTTCTGCCTGGCCGGTGCCTCCTCGAGCCGCTGGATTGCGCATTTTCGGGATTGGCAGTGCACAGATCGAATCCATCGCTCCATCTGTTCGCGTAGGGTCTACTTGGAGACGAGGTTGGTATCATCTTCGCTCGTTACGCCTCTATCAATGACTTATGTTCTTCACTAGCAGCTCCGCTGGACGCGTCACTGCTTGGTTGCACTGCACCATCACACCGCACAATATGTTCGAGTGTCGTGAGTACTTGTTCCAAAATACTGCATATAGGGCTTGCTGGGCAGACGTGGTGCATCATGCCGGGGTTAACACGCACTTGACCTGTAAGTGTCGGAGTGACACCGATTCCGCACGAGAGAAGTTTTCATGCGGCGCTGAGTAGACTCTGCCCTCCCTGAATCTTCTGAGAATGCCACTATAGGTGGTCAGGGGATCGGGCACGTGTTCAACGGTGTCTTCCGTACGAGGAGCCACGCTTCGAGTTCACGGATGGCTGCGTCTGCTTCTTCGTTGCGGTTGACAAAATTCGGCAGCTCCCCCACGCGGCCGGGGAACCATTTCACGGAGACGGTCGGTTTGGTAGGGTAGCCGTCCGAAATTCGCGAGGCTCCAGCGAGCCCCACGATTCCTTCAGCCTCCCCCCAGATCGTGATTCTGGTGTAGTTTTCGATCGCTGTTTTGGAGTCGCTCTGGATAGTCTTGATGCCGCGAACTCCCATCGCCAGACCTATCGCCGCTTCCTCTGTTTGGCCCGGGGTCTTGGCTCGTACTGTGGCCGCATTGATCAGCTCATCCATTGACACCCGGATGATTGCCACCGTGAACATTTCTTTCCTCGTTGAGTGTGTGGCTACGTTCACGAACGCAGCATTCTCGTCGCTCTGCAACTGTCTTGATAGAGCCGCTACCCTTGCCTTGCGCTGCCGCGGATCTTGTTCTGGGTCGACATTCTAATGGTGACTGTCATCTCTTTTGCGATGACTACACCCTTCTCCAAAAATAGTGCCCTTTTTCTCCTTTGAGCACTAGAAACCCCACAAGATGTCCTGTTTCACCATTCCGAACAACTTTCCATTAGCATGTAAGCAAAGGTTTTCTATGTCTTGAAGCGAAATCATGCAACATGTTGATATTATGTCGGGACTTACTTCACTGTCTTCAGGCTCAGTACTCGGAAATAGTCTATTTTTATCGCCGATAATATTCCGGAAAGTCTTTCACTCCTGTCGGGCGGCTTTCGCTTTTTTGTCACTGGTTTTGAAAGGTGAGTGAGCAAAGTCAGAAATATCCGTGGAACGCATCTCTCAGCGAGGTCCCACTTACCTCTGGCGAATTGTACCTTCTTACCATTGATGACGTGAGTGGGAGTCTTCAGAGCCTTCTCACGAAATTGCCCCACACACACACGTTATGTGTGGGGCAATTTTTTATCTGCACGAGGAATATTGTGATCCCGTGCCTCTCGCTGCTCAGGTCCACGCTAAGCACCCAAGAACTGTCGTGTTGTGTGATTTCCTGTAGCCACTCGTACAGCCATGGACGCAACATGTGGGCATAATGAAGACACGCAACACACACAGAGCACAACAGGGTGCCGTGAAGTGCAAAACTGTTCACACAGAAAGAAGCCTCCACGGATAGCGACGTACTGAAACAAACACCGCCCACGGAGGTTACGGGGTGACCAGAGCGAGCATGCAGTGAGTGGATCCGGATGTGACAGGAGCGCCACATTTGTCACTGGCAGCAGCGGCACCGCACAACATCGCCCAGTTTTGCAATTTACCAAGTTGTTGAAACGTTGGCCGTAGCATATGATGGGCCGACAGTAGTGCAAGATTAGAGTTACTGCATATACAGTAACTCTACGCCAGATCAGACTGCAGCGCCACTAGTTCTCGCGACCACTGTTCTGCCCATCTTCCCCCACCGGCGGAGATAAGGGCTTTGAAACTAGGTTACGCGATCATCCCCGAGCAAGCTGCTCTATCATCATTCACTTTGTAGACATGGTGGGGATTTTGTTTTGCCGTTTGCGCCTACGTTTCTGTTGACGCCTTGATGGGCAGCTTCCCGTTGCAGAGACCGCACGACGTTACACATAGCCGAACATTCGGTAAAGACCACAGTGTGCAACTCCATATTTTCTCTCTTCTGGGTGATCTTCCAAGTACGCGTTACTACTTGCGAAGAGCGCGTAGCTTTATTCTTCACCAAATATTTGAAAAACCTGCCAAGTCACCTCTATATTGTCAGTATTCAAAAACATGTGTGCCGTTCATGCTTCTTCCTACGAAGACCCCGAACTTTACTCTACACCGACGATTCAAGAAAGACCTGCGCGCGCACTTCTGTATTCTCTTTTTTCGAACCACGTGTCAGGAGCTGACTTCCTTGCGAATATAGCGCAGAAATTCACCCATCACCATGCATAGAAAAAAGACCGTAGCACGCTCATCTGTGTTATCACTAAAACAAGGTGGTGTGATTTATACCTCCTCTACTTCAATTATTATTGCACAAGCTATATACAAAATGACTTCCTGAACGGTCCACTAGGTGAATGGATGCTCGGAAGGGCGCAGGTTCATGACCAAATGAAGCGGCTTTTAGTTGACCGAGCTGCCTTTTGAAGCTACTGCCTGTTGGAGGCAGTAGTTCCCAAATCACTGCCTCTTGTAGCAAGTTACAGCGCGTTAGGGGGACAGTTTTTCGGCAAAACTGCACAACACACGTGGGAGACCATATGTAATTAGTTCACGCTACTCCTAATAGCGAGGATGACATGGAACGTAAAGCAATTGCCTCAGGATTTTCTTTAGAAATTCGCTGGTCCTGGTTTACCGCCTTCGCTTAGGTTTGTTTTCGAGGTGGGATAAGGAGACATTTGCATTTGTCTTAAGATACAAGGTATCCGAGATACAGGTGCAATACACCACCAACAGAAAAAAATCTTTTGCAACAATTCTTTCTTTCCTTCTCAGCTAATTTCATAGATTAGTTAACGCGTCGTTACAGCTCTCTTGTTGACTAATGTTGATTTAACGTCCCACAACTACCATATGATTATGAGGGACGCCGTAGTGGAGGGCTCCGGAAATTTCGACCACCTGGGGTTCTTTAACGTGCAACCAAATCGTATCACACATGCCTGCAACATTTCCGCCTCCATCGGAAATTCAGCCGCCGCAGCCGGAAATAAACCTCACAACCTGCGGCTCAGCAGCCGAATACCTTAGCCACTAAACCAACACAGGGGGGCCAGTTACCGTAATCTCAGAATTAGTTTGCCAAAATCTACTCTGACGTTTATCGCTTTGTGTGCTAATCAAAGAAATTAGGACAGAGGGGTGATGACAACAAGTAGCATGGGTGCATTCGTGTTTTCGTCCCCGTTTTACAATTACTGGGTAGCTCGAGAACAAGGTACGAGTGGTCACCAAGGAGGTTACTTTGTCGTTCTCCTGAAGAAGAAGAAGTAGATTAGATGAAGGAGGAGAGGTCGGCCTTGAAAGGGGGTTTTTGGCCTTCTACTCTTCACGGGGGTAAAGAGAAAAGAGAAGAAAGAGGTGGGTTTGTTGAGGGGTGATTGTGGTATAGCACAATGAGTCTCTGCACACAAGGTCTTGTTCGGTGTAGTACACGCAAAAAAGTCTCTACATTAGTAGATTCTCTAAAGACGGGAATTTAAACCTTAAACCTGTCTTGCTGAGAAATGTGGGCGAGAAAAATGCGAGCTTTGAACTGCGTTAGGCGTGATCCACACGTTCCCAAGCACCCAAAAGTTTCTCTTCCGAAAAGGGTCGGCCATCTAGGTCATCTGTGGGCCACTTAAAAGATTGTCTTTCAAGTGCGTATTAAGGGCACACACAGTAATAGTTTTTGGCATGTTACACAAGTTGCAGTTGGGATTTTGCTCTTGTCCTATCACGCATGAGAATTATCGCGTGTATGCAATACCGAGCCGCAATCTATGTAGTAGCGTTTCTTAGTCTCTGCTTAGTTGGAAGATAAGGCGAAAAGCACAAGAGTCAAGCCTGTAAATGCGCTTGTGGCGGTAATCCGGATCATTTCATAGTCCTTGCATAAATGTCTTCATACCTTTTGACACCAAGTTGTTGATGTCATATTGGGAAAGGTGAATTTTTATTCATTTTTTTATTTTCCAAATACTGTTAGCCTTTCGGCTGTTACAGGGGTGCGACATACTAAGAATGACAAACATCAATACACTCAAATGATACAGCAATTTAAACAGCAACACTTGAACTTGGAAATGTTACATTACATATGTTGTAAACACCGGCATTGATATCACTTCGCCACTAGTGTGCGCCATTTTCGCTTCTGCATCAGCTTGTTCGTTCCCAGCTATGCCACAATGACTGGGAATTCATTGCAACGCAACGGTATGTCCAGATTGGCATGTATGATTCAACATATTATGTCACACACTAGAGGACTGTATGCATTGTATTGTTTCATGTAGTTTCTAATTAGTTGAAGTGCCGGCTTAGAGTCCCAAAATAGTGTCCGTTTCATGGGAATCTGTTGTAAAATGTAGCACGCAGCTTGTCGGATGCTGGTAAGCTCGGTGGCAGTAGATGATGTCCGGTGTGCTATTTAGAAGCGTTGAGTGATTCCAATTTGAGGCACAGTGAAAGCTGCTGCTGAGGAGGTCTTGGTGATAGAGCCATCTTCAAAAATGTGTACTGTATAGCCGTACATATAGTCAATATACGACAAAGTTAAATGCTTAATACCAGAAGTTGGTATTTTTGACTGTTTTGTTATTCCTGGGATCGAAAGTCGCACGATCGGCTTCGGAATCGTCCAGAGTGGTATGTAGGAGATAACATGTGCATAAATTGAAAGCAGCAGATCTTGGTGCGACATAACGGCTTCTGAGTATGCAGCATTGGGTCGCTTGTTAAAAGTTTCTGCCAGTGGATGGTCTCGATGCCTTGTCAGTAGCCTCAGATGTACTCGTAGTGGTTCGTGTTGAACATAAACACGAGCTGGACAAGCACGTCCTTCTGCATTAGTGCCCAATGTGGAAGTGCATCGAGGTACTCCTACGCAAATTCTTAGGGCACGCGCCTGAGCTCCCTCGAGCTTACGTACAGCCGAAGTGCGAGCCCGGGAGAGTGTACGTACAGCCAATGTGCGGGCACGGGAGAGAACAGGAGCACTGTAGCGAAGGTATCTAATAAAACATGCCCGGTATAGCTGCAAAAGAGATGATTTCGATGGTCCCCATGATTTTCCAGACATATGGCAAACAACCTGGACAAAGCTGTCTATTTTTAAGCGATGTGATGTGCTTCGACCAAAACAAATCACGATCGATGATAACTCCGGGGAACTTGTGATGACTTACCGAAGGTATCATGTTCCCATCGATAACTATGGCGTAGTAATAAGCCATAGATTTTCTCGTGAATGGCAGGGTTGCACTTTCCGTCGGTTACAGTTGCAGTCCGCAGGTATTGAGGTACGCAGAGGTTGTCAATGTCGCACGTTGTAGTTTCTTTTGTACTTGCAAACGTGTTAGACTCGTGGTCCAAATGCAAATGTCATCTGCTTACACAGACACCGAGATTTGGCCTCCTAGTTTAACGAGCTTTTTAACGAGGCCAACAAGTACGACATTAAATAATGTTGGGCTCAGGACTCCACCTTAAGGCACGCCATGGAAGAGGGGATGCTTATTTGTGTCACCGTCAGTAGTACACATGAATATAAATAGTTCTTGAAGATAGCTGGCTATTCATTGATGCATGCGGCCGCCAATGCCATAGTCTTCAAGAGAATTTAGAATGGCGTCATGAAGAACATTTTCGAATGCATCTTTGATATCAAGAAATACTGCAGCCGTTAATCGGCGGCGCTGTTTGTGATGTTCAACGGTTGTTACCAAATTGATCTCCCTGTCTACTGATGACCTTCTCTTCCGGAAGCCAGTCATGGCGTCTGGATATACTTTTTGATTCTCTAGGAAACATTTCAAGCGCATCAGAACCATTCATTTTATGAGATTTCCTACAGAATTTGCTAGCGCCACAGGTCAGTAAGATAGCATATCATGAAGAAACTTGCCAGGTTTTAGCAATGCCACGCTCTTGCTTGTTTTCCAGTGTGCCGGTACAGTACCAGATGCCCAAGAAAGGTTGTACAAAGAAGGCAGTTCTTCGGTTTCCCGAGGTCCAAAGTGGCGCAGGGTAGCATAGGTGATTCTATCAGGCCCAGGTGCACTAGAACGTTGTGAAGTGGACATAGCCGCACGAAGCTCTTGCAGCGTGAAAGGATGATCGAGATGAACGTTTGCCGTAGGGCGTGCGCACCGAAGCTGTGAGCTATCCGTTCTTGCATAGCCAGAGAGGTGCATGCGAAATTCTTCTGGGATCTGTTTCTCGCTGCATTTTCTTACGATGGCCAACGCACGGAAAGGACGCAGTTGCTGAGGAGAATATTGTAGAGCTCGTACGACGTGCCATATCTTAGACAGTGGTTTTCAAGAGTCCAGCGTGGTGCAAAATGACTCCAGTTTAGGCAGCTAAGCTTTTCTAAGTACCTGCATGTAAACTTTACTTTGCATGTTACGAGAGGTCCTGAGGTCTGTGATCAATTTTGTTCGCCTGTATTTGCGTCCAACTCGACGACGAACTGCCCGCAGCTCTTAGTATACCACATCAACCGTCTTCCTGGAATTACATGTTGTGACAGCTCGTGTAGTGGTCTGTACTGCTGTGGAAATTCTTTCTTCAATTTCCATCGGAGATACTATTGAGCTACAAGATTTTTCTAGCTCTTCTTGAAAAGCCACCCAATCTGTACGTCGCCTTCGAATGCTTGCAACGCCGGTATACCATCGTAGTTTTATGTAGGTAGGAATGTTATCACTACCATATTATGTATCAACGTCTGCTCACCAGGCGGCGGATCTTGCAAGGCACCGAGAAGCGATAGCTAAGTCGAGACAGCTGCTGTACGTTGAGCCACGGAGATATGTCGGTGATTCATCGTTTAGAATATGAAAGCCATTGTTGCTTGTGAAATCTAGGAGTTGTCTTCTCCAAGTACTTATGACGCTGCTGCCTCAAAGATGGTGATGTGCATTGAAGTCACCTACGATGACGTGAGGTCCTTGACTCGAGTCGATGACAAGTTTTAGGTATTCAGCGTCACATCTCCCGCTCGGTGAAATGTAAGCACTAATGAACGATGCCGTGCGTCTTTTTATCTTCAACGTGATGGAAACGTATTCACTGCTGCTTTGGATAGGTATTTTGTTATGGGAATACGTGAGGCCACAAAGCACGAATAGTAGAACTTTGCTGGGGTTTCCTCTTGTCCGGGAAGTGAACTGTTTATATGCAGACAGTCTGAATGGTAAAGTCATATTCTACTTGCATATCACAGCGACAGAAAATCGATATTTCAGCATTCTCTGTTAAAATCTCCAAGGTGACCTTGTAGCCTTCGAGCTTTTTATTGAAATATAACAGAATGACTAATTCGTTCACTCAGTGATGAGGATTAGGCTCATGACGCCATGATTTTTGTTGGTTTTAAATAGCACCAAGCACCGGGTTTAGTCAGTCTAGAATCAGCACTGCAGCCTTGGCAATAGACGTTTTCACACCAACAAGCAGCATTCGCAAAGCACGGATCAACTGCGTAATCATTGCTTTAATTTGCACATTCGATGACAAAGTCTCATGTTCATGCCGGTTTTCGTGTCCTTGCACTTCAGCACTCCTAAGTGGCAGAGAAGGCCATGAAGTATTATCCGTCATGTTCTTCAAAGAAGGTGTGACTAGAGGTTTTCGTACGCAGGCTTTCGTACACTGGTCGACGCTTATCTATTCCTGCGGTTACGAGAGCGCCTCTGGAGATGGTGCACCTTAGAAGCCGCTTCTCTGTGCATGAAGTTATCTCGTACCATCTTCCTAAGCACGGTCATTTCAGTGTTTATTTAAAATCTTTCGACCTCGACTCATGCGGGCCATCGCAGTTAGAGCGCTTCAAGGTAAATATCCCACATGACGACCCTTCATGATCTCCGCTGCAGCGGGGACAAGTCAACCTGTTCACGCACATAGCGCTAACGTGCCCAAGTTTTTTACATTTGCGGCACTGTAATGGCCTTGGTACGTACGGGCGGACGGGATGCCTCACATAGCCCACTTTCACATGTGATGGCAATGTGTATCCCCTCAAAAACTATCTTCACACATTTCGCCTGTTCAAAACGGTGTACGTCTGCGATATCGACAGTCGAGGATATCAGCGTTAACTAATCACTGCTATCGATATCCTTATGCACATCAGCAATCACACCAGCAATGGTGCAGCCTTCATTTATAGTGAAGGAGCGCACAGGTATGTTGCCCATCTGAGTCACAGCCTTCAATGTATTGAGGTTCGCTCGTGTACAAACGTCGATAGCGAGTATGTTCCTTTTAGGATTAATAAGGACCTCTTTTATTTGTCCTGGGGCTATCCTTCCAAGATAGGCCGAGAGAGCTTGTATATTTAGGGAATTCAGGTCGCCTGTAGCAGTGATAGCGACGTAAGCAATCGTGCACGTCTGCGGAGAAGACGATGCATTGTGACTGAGGTCACTCACGCTTGAAGTCCTGCGAAGCTTCCTCTTCAAGCACCGGTTCATGGCCTCAGCATATACACCGTCAGATTCTATGTCATCCCCGTTAGAGCAGCTCGATGACCTTGGTAGCGCCATGTTCAGATGCTCAAGCGCACCAGTCCTATTTGACGCTTGCAGGTCACATCCCGGTGTTGGCGGAAGAGGGGGCGGAGCCGCCGTCCTTGCTGTCACCATCGCACCCGCGATGGAGGTGAAAGTACGGAGAAATTTGAATAAAAACCACAAACAAACAGTAACAGCAGCACAGCAGAGGCTAGTCTTCTTCATCTCTCCTCCCGAACGTTTCTTTTGTCAGTAGACCACCACAAGTTCAATTATTTTGCATCAGCAGGTGATTATTTTTTCGCCATAGAAATGGCGTGTAATTTTGTCAGTGCGCAGCGTTGCTTGAAGCAAAAAGGTACAAAGCCAAACCTGTAATTCCTTCTTGCTGTCCCTCGAAGAAGTGAAGTGCCTTTTTATTAGAGTCTTATTATAAAGTAGGTTAGTGGTGAGAGAGCGCTTGCTTGTAGTTTTCTGCCTGTGTGATGTGTACTGCCTAGTTTGTACTTGTTCAAGACAATACGTTTGTTTTTAAACCAAATATAAAGCATTTTATTCGTTTGAGCGGCAGCACTGTGATAGCCTGGATGTATTATTGGACATGCTGCAAGGACGATTAAGAGCTATTGCAAGACAACGATGTAAGCGACATTACGGAAACGACCAAATGCGTTACTCGTGAAGAGAAGGTTTTTTTTTCAATTAGCTGTGCACACACTACTTCAACGGATTATTTTTTTAGGAGAAGCAAGTGCAATGGCAACGCATTGGAAGTGACATTGATATAAAGGTGAGAATTGTACTTACCGAACTATTAATATATCTGGCTCCGAAGTGAGGGCAAAACACTTCTCCGTTTCCAACGGCTAAAATAATAAAACATAATAAAGTGAGCTGTCTTAAAAACAATTTGTCGACGGTAAATGAGTGTGCTATTAGTGTTACTTATGGTGGTCAATGCCTTAGAGCATCTGCTATTACGTTATGGAGTGTTCTGCATATTGAACACTGACTTGTGCTGAAGCACAGGCATTTTAAGAACAAGGTAACAAATATTGATGAATACCTAATTTAATAGAACTTTCGTAATTCACTGATACAACGATTTACTTTGCATGAGGTTACTTTTCTTGTCACGCCAAATATACTAATATTCAAGTTATGACAAGATGAAATTTATGTACGAACATGTGAACATAGTTGGTATTGCTCAGACTTACATTTGGCAAGGTCCGTATACTTCTGGAAAACAGCTGCATTTACAAAACAAAAAGATTCGTGATTCATGAGTTTTTAAAGAATCAATCGGTATGGCACAGATCTCAAGGAGTCTATTTATTTGCACACTAGAATGAACGTAATATTGCTACGCAACAATATATATTGAAGAAGAGGTATTTCACGGGTACATAAAGCATGGGTCGTTCCCCATTGTATCAATAAGTGAAGTTGGCAGTTATTCTACAGAACGATGTGTGACTTTTTAAATTTGTGTGTGGGTCCGCATAGATAAGGGCTGCAGTTGTAGCGGATTTGCTCATTATTAACATAGTAAGGAATGCGAATCTTTAGCCCACAAAGTAATGTAGCACACGGGACGCTGTGACGACCTGTTTTTTAAGCCTTAAGGCAGAAAGTAGGAAAAAGTATGAGGCGAATATTCTTACAAATTGTTGTAGCCTGACACTGGCCCACTAGGGCAACAAGCACGGCGTACGGGTTAATGTTGAAATTGATTAGTGCGTGACACTGAGCTACTTCACACTCAACAGCCAAAATATATCACAAAGCTACTCAGGAAAATGATGTAATGCACATTCGGTACGGCCAAACCTTGTTATAGACATATTCAAAAACACTATCTAAATAGCTCTTCTCCATAAATTTAATGGAAAATGAGCTAACTGAGTGCTTCGTACAACACCTTGTCAGCTTTCGTATTCCTGAATAAGATGTTTTTAGCTTCGTAGCATGTTTGTCCTACATATCAAGCCGTCCACCATTTCCCCGCCACCCTTCGCTTATTGAAAAGGCTGAAGTGCCTTTTCGGGTATTTCCGACATATTGTATGTCACTTATTCGGGTTTTGAATGCAAACTGTCACTTATATGAACTACGTACATTGTAAGTTCATTTTCGTAGAAAGGCGGTTAATACTATCAACGCGTAAATCATAAACAGCCAACGATCACGCATTCAAGATTCGGCTACCAGATGTGGTCATGCATTTCTGAAATTATATGTAGACGAATCATATACACTACTTAAAAGATTCGGCAGCTGAACAA
Organism: Rhipicephalus microplus; assembly: GCF_043290135.1. Taxonomy (NCBI): domain Eukaryota; kingdom Metazoa; phylum Arthropoda; class Arachnida; order Ixodida; family Ixodidae; genus Rhipicephalus; species Rhipicephalus microplus. The sequence goes on from NC_134706.1 coordinate 86,665,499, forward strand.
AACACAGTACCAGTTGCCTTGTACTCACCTCGTACTTCTGGTCCTTGATAGCCTATGGCTGCTAACACTAGCATGAAATGAAGAGGTTATCAATAAGTTGTCGCGAAGAAACATTTTACAGACAGGGCAGTTCTTATCAGGTCACTTCCTCTCTCACACTGTTTACCACATCAATGAAATCTATGTCAGCATACATGTACATTGTAGTATATGCGTTCTTAACATCCAGAATAGCTACCGATAGGAGAGCAAAATAGCATCAAGTCATTTACGCCAGTCATGCCTTAATAGATCAAAATGCTTGTCGTGGTAAATAGGATATTACATGAAGTTATTGTATATTAGAAACTCAAGTAATGGTATGGAAGTCCTAATATGCAGAAATAAAACGAAACAATAATAAGTGTTACTTCTAAGTGTTAATGTTACTTAATGTTACTTGTAAGTGTTACTTCTAAGTGTCTAAATGATAAGTGTTACTTCTAAGCGCTCATCTTTCTCCTACACATTCTTATGTGTGCAAGGTAGGGTATAACTCTAGTTCACGTAATAATAACGATGGCATAAGGGATAGATAGATAGATAGATAGATAGATAGATAGATAGATTGCTCTAGATCATTAAGAAATGCTTTGCCCTTTGAAGGACAGATTGAGTAGAATAATGATTGTCGAAGTAACCTGAACCTCATTTCGGCTATGAGCAGTGAGGAAAGTGATGCATAAGAGGCTTTCGCATATGATATAAATGGTTTCCAACAGAGCCCTTTCAGTAGCGTGGTAGGCGAATAGCCAGCTTAACATCTGATGGTTCTCGTTAAGGCGTTCAACTAAATCACTAAGATGTCATGCACTTCATTGTCTCCCAAATTTGCAGGAAATTAGTGTCCCGAGCCAACGCAGAGCGCGCATAGATATATTTATTCAATCAATCAATCTATGTATCCATTTATATATTTATCGATCCGCCTCATTATCATCACCATCATTGTCATGATCATCAGCCTCATTATAATCACCATCATTGTCATCATCATCAGCAGCCATACTACGTCCAATGCAGGACAAAGGCCACTCACATGTTCTGCCAGTCAACGCAGTGCTGCGGTTCCTGCTGCCACTTTAACCCACAAATTTCCTAATCTCATCTGCCCACCTAACTTCCAGTCTCCCCTGAACCCGGTTGTCTTCTCTGGGAATCCAGTTAGTTACCCTTAATGACCAGCGGTTATCCTGTCCACGCGCTACTTGCCCGGCCCATGTCCATTGCTTATTCTTGATTTCAAGTATAATATCCTTAACGCCGGTTTCTTCCCTGGTCTACTCTGCTCTCATTTTGTCTCTTCTTATCTCTATCTTACTGTTTTGATGAGTTCATCATTGTCGTAAACTTGGTTTTCTTGTTACAAAACAGAATTACGCGACAAAACATGCACGTTTTACAAACCCAAATGACATATTCTCGCTTTTGCTTAAAGTAGATGCCAAATGATGAATTCTTCAATGACAGGATACATGATTTTTTAAGCCGTTAGGTAGCTATAATATTAGATAATTCACAAACTGTGCAAGGTAGCGCGTGTACGCATCACAACGTTAAGAACTTATGACAGTATGCGTGTAAGTAGTCGCACGACTTATTTACGATCATTTACATAGAGAAGATAGACAATGCAGATGAGACAGCACAAAAGACATGCGTTAAATTGCACCACATTTACAGGCATAACTTCATTACTGTTGGCAAACATGTCAAAGGCTGTGCATCCGTGATAATCATTTTCCTTGCATTGTTTTATGTGTGTTCACTCAAGGCTTGAAATGTAGGAAGAGATGAGCAATATATTTGAAAAACAACAAGAATTCAAGATAAAGGCAGGCAAAATGACCATTAAATTTGACTTTATCGCCAAACTTGTAGCCACATAGTATAGAAGCGGCTATATATGGCAGAAATCAACTTGAAGCGTGAATTTGACTGTGCAATGACGTAAAGTAAGACCACAATCTTTAGGAGCTCGCTCGGCAAGCTTCTAATGCTCGCGCTTTGTCCGGCAGTGGGGGCCGCCGTCTAGCGTGTGCACCAGTGTTGCCAGTATATAATTCTCTGGTCGCCACTCAAGGTGTCCTCTCCAGCAATTCCAACAATGCTCACTAAATGTCGAGCCCCCAACGAAGGCATGGGGAAAATGTTGGTTGTCCAGTGTGAACTGCTGATGAGAATCGCCGAGCTGGAGACTGTGTTGGCAACAGGGCAAGAAAAAAACGAGAGCTATGAAAAAAAGGTTTAGGTCAGCTGACAAGGCACTGTCGAAGGTGAACGAAGGAGCGGCTGATGTAGAGAAAGGTAGCACACTGGCACGCAGAACGGCAGAAAAGAACGGGAAAACAGGCCCGGAAAAAGAGGTTCAACTGGTTGAATGGTCACAAGACCCAGCTTCAGTGAAGAAGTGCTGAGTGTGGGAGAGGACAAAGCAGCCTGCGGTACAAGCGCAAGTAAGATGCGGGACCCTCTAGCAGGAAAGTTGATGCACGTAATTATCGCCGGAGATCCGAATAAAAATCGATGCGCATAAGCAATCAAAGAGAGGTTTAGAGGCGACAAGAAGGTTGTAGTAGAGACGTTCCCAAGACATAAGCTGAATGTAGTCATGGGGCAAGCGAGCACAAAACTCACAACTAAAGTTAACCGATGAAACCTCGTGATGATTGCGGGTGGTCTGAACGATGTCTCAATTGAAGAAGCAGCAGGACTAGCGACCACACCGGCGAAAGGGGTCGATCACACCTGCGCCATTTCCCCTCAGGTGCATGATACTGGAGGGACTGGTGCATGACGGCAAACTACAAATAGCGGTTGTCGATGAAAACAAAGAGATATGGCGGATGAGTCGAGAGAAAGGCTTTGAGGTAGTGGAAATAAACAGGAAGTTGCATAGGTGGGGTGGTTTCCAACGAGACAGACTTCCCTTCGATAGGAGGCTAGGCCATGAGGGGGGTTGACGACTTGCAGGACGCGTAGTAGTTTTTTTTGGGGGCACGCGGGCCCTTCGGGGTCCAAGATAGCTGTAAGTAACGAGGAAAACAACCACGGGGACTCTTTGACAGGTAGTATAGACAGATACAATTCCCAAGTGCCACTAATATGGGTAGAGTACGGGGAAAAAAATGGACGTAGGCCCGAGGGCCGAGCAAATCCAGATGTAGGGTTTATTGACATGCAGGGTTGCAGGAATAGATTTAATTTAGGAGAGATAGAAGAACAGCTAAGGGAGGAGATGCTGATGGTATATGGGTTTATAGAAACACATCTTAGAGACATGGAACAACCACCCAGCAATCTGAACTTTGTATGGGAATAGTGTAATAGAACAGAAAGCAGCAGAAAGGGGGGTGAATTTGTTCATAAAAGTACAGATCGGCAGTGAGTCAAGCAGAAGTGCAGAAAAAATTTATGGCTAAAAGGAAAAGTGGCAGGGCATATGGGGCTCCTGGGTTTTGTATACTTGTAAAAGCCAGAGAGGAAAATCAAGAAATGATGTAGTGCATAGAAAATGACATTGAAAAATCAGAAGAAGACTGTGAAGTAGTAACGAGATATGAATGCACACATAGAAGATATAGATGAATGTACTGACTCAGCAGAAAAAGGGCTGATACATATGTGTAAAAGGCTTGATTTAATAATTTGCAACCGTACTGAGAAGTTCCAATGGCAGATAACATAGGAGGGAAAAGGCTGCCGTCGACGACAGATTACGCAATGATCTCACATAATGTATGATCGGCTAAGGATGATGAACATAGATGAATATGGGTCTTGAAGCTTAGGTAGTGATACAAGCGTATCAATCTGAGTTGCGGAAGAGAAACAAGAATAGCAAAGAGGCATTATGAGCAACCATATGGTAATATTTATTCAAAAAGGCAAAGAGAAATAGAAACTGAAAAAATTGAGAAATCACCGAAGATACTAAAGCAGAGTCATCATCATCATCATCATCATCATCATAATCAGCCTGACTACGTCCACTGCAGGACAAAGACCTCTCCCATGTTCCACCAGTTAACCCGGTCCTGTGCTTGCTGCTGCCAATTTATACCCGCAAACTTTTTAGTCTCATCTGCCCACCTAATCTTCTGTCTCCCCCTAACCCGCTTGCCTTCTCTTGGAATCCAGTTAGTTACCCTTAACGACCAGCGGCTATCCTGTCTACGCGCTACATGCCCGGCCCATGTCCATTTCTTCTACTTGGATTCAGCTATGATATCCTTAACCCCCGTTTGTTCCCTAATCCACTCTGCTAAAGCAGAGTGGATGTACACAAATCTAACTCGATTGTTTGAGTTAGAGCTTGCTAGGATACGAGTCAAATCAACCGGGTGAAGAGACACAAACCCAAGAGCTGCTGGGACGAGGACGTTAAGGGAGCCATAGTAAGACGTAAGGAAAGCTCCAGAGAGCACTCGTATGCTAATCAAAGGGGTGAAGCAGAAGATGGTGTTAAAAATGAGATACCTTCTGAGTTACAGAAGGAAAGCATCCATTCTGATCAGTGAAAAGATTAGATGAAAGGGGACCCAATGAATGGTGGAAGTAAACAAAAAGGTTAGAAAGGCAATTATCTGATTGATAAGGCAAGCATGAAACACGGGTTTATAACCACACTTACATAGGTTAGACTGAAAGGGTCTAGAAGCTGATGGTATATGGGGTATATTGACAGTGGAAGATATAATGTGGAAGTGTACATGATGGATATGGGGTATATTGGCAGTGGAAGATATAAGTATAGTGATGACAGAAAAATTTAATCACCAAGAGAGCGCTGCATGCACCATACCTGTTGAGGGTGGATCAATTAGCGCAGTGGCTCCAGTGGGACAAAGAGAGTGGGAAAGGGCAGAAAAGAGGGTTTCAGATAGCACATTACCAGTCCCTGACAGCATCACAATAAAGAAACCAGGAGCAAACTTTAAGCAATCATTGAGAGGCAGCGAGCAAAGCAATAATGGATGGGAAAGCCCCAAATGGATGGAAACTGAGCAGGATGAGCATGATCTATAAAGGAAAGAGGGGAAAAGCTGAGATAAATAACTACTGTCTTATAACAGTGACATCAGTAGTTTACAGGCTGGTGATGCCGATACTTTGATTGATTGATATGGGGGGTTTAACGTCCAAAAACCAGCATATGATTATGAGAGACGCCGTAGTGGAGGGCTCCGGAAATTTCGACCACCTGGGGTTCTTTAACGTGCACCCAAATCTGAGCACATGGGCCTAAAACATTTCCGCCTCCATTAGAAATGCAGCCGCCACAGCCGGGATTTGAACACGCGACCTGTGGGTCAGCAGCCGAGTACCTTAGCCACTAGACCACCGCGGCGGGGCAATGCCGATAGTAAAAGAAAGAGTAGAGACATAGGTGGACAGTGAGGGGGCGCTGGGAGAACTACAAAATAGGTTCCGTAAACGAACAAGGTTGGAGTAAAATCTGTTTTAGTTGATGCAGTGTGATAAAATAGTGGATTAAAAACACAGGCCCCTATGGCTGGCATTTCTAGATATCAAAGGAGCTTACGATAGTGTGATTGAAGATGACTTGTGTGGTATACTGGACACACTAGATGTGGAATATGGAATAGTTAATCTTCTAAAGAACATCTATAAATAAAAAGGTAGTTATAAATTGGGAAGAACAGGTATTCGGACCTATAGAAATACAACGCGGACTTCGACAGGGATATCTCTTGTCACCTTTGTTATTTATGCTGTATCTATAGGGACTAGAAGCCATATTAGAAGGGAATCGACTCGGCTTCAGCCTCTCTTTTGCCAAACAAGGAAAACACGTTGAACAGCCATTTCCAGCATTGATGTATACAGATGGAATAGTATTATTAGCAAACAACACGACGATCTGCAAGAATTGATAGACATCTGCGGTAATAAAAGAATTAATTGGGTTAAATTTGAGGTTCAGGAAAGAAAAATTGGCAATCATGATTTTGATGATAACGAAGGTAGTGAGCATAAGATACAAGAAGCCACGCCAGAAATAGTAGATAAGTACAAATATTTAGGCGTATAGATAAATAATGGGGCTGATACCTACGGGAGCCGAAAAGATATGTAATGTCTAAGGGTTACAGGAATACAGCTATAATTAAATATAGAGCACTGTGGGACCACGGTAGGTATGACACTGTAAGAGGGATTTGGAAAGGGCTCATGGTTCCAGGTTTTACGTTCGGTAATACAGTCTTGTGCTTGAGATCAGAGGTTCAATCGAGATTGGAAATTAAGCAACGTGACATGGGTAGATCTGCTTTGGTAGCACACTGGAACATACCAAATTAGTGGGTACAGGATGACATGGGATGGACATCGGTTGAGTGCAGGGAAGCAAGCAGCAAGTTACAATTTGAGGAGCGATCGAGAAAAATGGGAGAGAAGCGTTGGCTTAGGAAAATTTTCAGCTACTTTTATATGAAATTTGTTGACGCTAAAAGAGGGAAGTGAAGTCAAAAATTGTCAAGCAAGAATTTCGACACCAGTAGAATACCAAGCGAAAAGGACTATTTGGTTAGGAAGGTGAAGGAAACAGAGAAACGTGTATAAGATTGGAATGCTTACTAAATATTAAGTGGAGACCTACCAAACTTTCAAGCATAAAATTGCAAAATAAATTATCTACGCATATTCCCGAGGTAGTTCTGTGCTGTTAAAAGCCAAAACGGGAGTATTGCGGACCAAGACGTAGCAAGCGAAATAAAAAGACAGACACGTTATGTATGTGTGCGTAGAGGAGGAGGAAACGGTTAAGAATTTCAAAATGTTCTGTAAAGGGCTTCATTCTATAGTCCAAGATTATGGCACAGAATTTCTCAAAGCATTGGTGTTTAGGGACAGTTAAGGCAAAATAGACTTTAAACAAGCAGAAATAACCAAGAGGAGGCCAACTGAATGGCGGCTACAATCAAGACGCGAGTGAAATTCCATCCTTCAACAAAGAGTGATAGTACTTTACTTTATGGCTATGTGGCGTAAGTCATCGCCCAATGAAAGGGCACAGCCGGATCCATCCATCCATCCATCCATCCATCCATCCATCCATCCATCCATCCATCCATCCATCCATCCATCCATCCATCCATCCATCTGTCCATCCGTCCATCCATCCATCCATCCATCCATCCATCCATCCATCCATCCATCCATCCATCCATCCGTCCAGTCATTGGTCAGTTTTCGAAGGCCCACGCGTTCACTTCCACGTGACTATGTTGAGTTGGTTCTCGTCGTTTTTTCGGCATGGCAGTACGTAACAAGTTTGAACGATGAGTGTTATGTAGGGGCACCGATATCTTTCCAAGCTCCTTCACCTACCTGCTCTCAACTATATTGAAGAATGCTTGATAGCTCAGCATCTGCCATTTATGAGCATTAGGCATTTAACTCACGGCAGAGGCCATTATGACATGAAGGGGCAGGTGGTTAACGTACCAACACGTAGAAAACACTGGGCAGTGACGGCCGTGGAACGTGCCCAACAACGCTGCCTTCGATGTGCTCATGAAGAGCTGGCTCATTTGCAACAAACATTCCTTAAAAATCTTCTCGCCAAGAAACACTCCGGCACCTCCGAGCAAGCTCCTCTAACATAATTATTTGCGATTGCAATTATATGTACACTCTCTACCAGATTTTGCCACCGGCGTTGTCGTCACTCACCGTATATGTTGAGTATCCATATATATGACAACGCAAGAATTAAAAAAAATCCTGAAAAAGACTCCGGTGCATAAAATCGAACGCGGGACCTCTAAATCGTGAGGGCAGGACGTTCACCACTAAGCCACCGTAAAGCTCGTGCTTCAACGCCCAAATGGCAAGCTATTTATCTATCACTTACCACTGGTGATGGGCATCTCGGGGGGGGGGGGGGCTATCATTTTTTCAGCATTACCAGCAAGATGGTGCGATGAGTTCGCGGGGGCGCGCGTCTCGGGAGGGGGGGGGGACTATCGAGTTCTCAGCATTACGAGCAAGGTGGGTGGCGCATTGAGCGTGCAGCGGTGCGCGTTTTCATCTTCCACGCGTACTTTGCCCCTCAGAGTGGAGAAGGTAGATGCTCGTTCACGCATCTTTATTTCGCGGTGGGAGGATCGTACGTCTTGGCTTGCGCTGCGCTTTCACTAGAACGTTTCTGTTGTAGTTACCAGGTGCACAAAGGTCATTGCACAATCTCCGTTTGCGAAAAGGGCGCACTCTTCAGACACAACGAAGTAACAACTGAAACACTTATTCGCGTTCATCTGTACCTGTGTGTGCATTTCGTGCGTCATGTGTGCGTGATAAACGCGAAGCACGTTTCGATTTGCTTGCCATTTAGCGTGCCACCTGCCAATGTGTTGCTATCGCGTTCATTACTTCGCCTTTGTGGGAAAGCTGTGACTTTTTTGGATCAGACAGTGATTTTTCATTCTTCCTTGACATTTCAGCAGAAAGTGAGTTGCATATATTGAAATATATTTATTTATTTATTTTACTCTAGTTGTGAAGATCAGGCACTGCAGAGGAGAATGCATAAATTCAAATAATAAGTTAACAAAGTACACTAAGAAGAGCCATACATGACTTCAAAAATATTGTAACAAGTAGATCATACTTACAGCCTCACGAAAACAATAATGGTCAGCACGTGGTCGCTCAGAAAGGTGAATCTGCTTGTTTGCGGTGCGCGGTAGAGAGACTTCTGGTTCTACGATATGGAATTCTTACCTGGGACCGGCAACTGAAGTGAGTCATGAGGAGCATTCTGCGATGATAAAATGAACCTATCATGCATTCCGCTAGTAGTGCAGTCTAGGAGTCAAGTTCAAGTGGCACAAATCTTGATATGCTGCTGAAGGAGGGGAAAGGATGGGCTGCATGGCTGTTAAGCACCCACTGGGATTGTAGCTTTATTATCCTAATGATACTGTTTATATGTGGTATAAGCACATACAAATACTTATAACAAGTGTGGGCTTCAACAGAACGCTGCTCTTAAGAAAAATAGTCATTCTGTTAATGTGTAGGGTGAAGCAAATAACCATGCATATGCTGCTTTTGAGTTTTCAAAGCCGTAATTTGCATCATTCGGCCCAGCAACTTCATAGAAGTGGTTACTACACTGCAGTGGGCCTGAATATGTTTTATGCTGAATACCATTCTTGTCAGAGGCCAAGTAACATTGAAACATCGAAGTCAATAGGGAACTGGGAACCTTAAATATTTAAACAGTTTTACCGTATTATAGAAAAATCAAATTGATTAGTATTTTACAATAATCACCGGCCATCTGAACTTATCTGCGGATTTTTATTTGATGCCAAGTTCACATGAAAACACGCGCTGTGCCATCGTCATTAGAAACTAACGGTAGAATAAGTCTATGTCAGCACGGGTGTCACGGTAGCCTCTCGTTATAAACATACCCGCAACATCGACACTATGCCTTCGCAGGCGATGGGCTTAGTGTTGGCAATCCTCGATGCGCACAAACCTTCTGCCGGGTCGAGAGCAGGTGCACGCATTCGCCAACGCCACAGAAGAAGGGTTGAAACGAGTGAGTGCTGACAAGGTTTGTTATATATGTTATATGACAAGGTTTGTTATAATTCTGAGATAATAAAAGGATTCAGCGATAAACTTCGCGGCCTGAAAAATACGGTTCAAGACTTAGAACGTAAGCCCGTTGATTTAGAGGACAGAAGCAGGCGTAACAACCTTGTTGTGTTCGGCATACCGGAAAATAATGAGGACGCCTCTGACGACCTCATAGATAGTGTAGTCTGCAATGTGTTCAGGCATGCTTTAGACGTGAACGTAAACTCAGTCGAGCGAATTCATAGGCTTGGGCGAAGGCAGCATGGTAAAAATAGGCCAGTGATCGTAAAGTTTTTCGACCACAGGGAAAAAGTTAACGTTCTCAAAAGTCTTCAAATTAAAAGGGAAGGGAATCTCAGTCTCGGAGTATTTCTCTGCAAGCACTCGGCACGTCAGGAAGTTTCTATGGAACAGCACTTCAGATATTAGGAAATCGGGCACAAAGGTTAAACTTGTACATGACAAAATTAAGATTGACAATCGATTGCTAACATTAGATGAAGTTCAGCGTGGAATGGTCTCTGCGAGCAGAGCGCTTACCAGAGCAACTTGCAACAAATGAAACGACAAGAACGGGGGACTTTTCCGATGCCTAAATATTAACGCCCGTAGTATTCTAGCAAAAAGCGATGATTTAGACAGTGTTGTGTTAACGTATCACCCTCATGTTTTGATAATTACTGAAACCCGGCTTCGCACCGACGTTAGTGACGATGAGATCACGCCCCAGGGTTACCGCATCTATCGCAAAGATAGGAGTAGTCGAGGCGGCAGAGTTGCAATCATATTTAGGGAACCTTACAAGTTGAAAGATTAGCCGATATTCTAGATCTTGAATGCGTAATTGTGAAAGTAGATACAGGCGATTTTAAGTTCATAGTCGGCGCTTTTTACCACCCCCAGGCACAGACGAAGCATTCTTTGATAAGCTTAATGAATTTCTTTGCATGGTCCACAGTTGCTCTAGTAATAGAATCGTTGGCGGTGATTTCAACGTTCCTTCTGTTATATCGGATACTTATTTTCCTGTACCGTCTTCAAATGCAGCGAAACGTTTAGTCGATATAGTCCTTTTTCATGATTTAACTCAACTAGTTAAGCAACCAACCCGCGTACAGAATGCTACTGCTACAACTCTGGATCTTTTTTTCGTTAGCAACAGCATGCTGTGTCGAGTGGCAGACACCAATGTGCTTGATTGAATATCCGATCACAAATCGGTTTACATGTGCATTAATCTTAATGACGTTCCAAAAGGCAAGAGGGAAGAACGCGTGGTGTCTATCTTCTCGCGCGCAAAAGACGTAGAAATACTGGACACATTAGACTTACAATTTTCTCGATTCACTTTACTTTCTGAATGTAGTACTTGTACTGTTAACCTTTGGTGTTTCTTTAAAAACCTTGTGTTGCAGTGCGTTCATGACTTTGTGCCAGAAAAAGTAAAAATAATAAAAAAATGTTAGCCAATGGATTACTATGCGAGTTGTTCGTTTGGGGCGAAAGGCAAACAGGATAAGAAAACAGCATCGTCAGAACCCCACTCTGTCGACCATGCTTAAACTCAGTAACGTGCGTAAAGAATTAAAAGACAATATCAAGGAAGCAATAAATCAGTACTATAACGTCACTTTAAAAAACTTCTTGTTGTCATCCCCAGCGAAATTCTGGCAGCATTTTGCCCCAAACAAGAAGCGTTTTCATAATATATGTGTAAATGGGACAATTGTAACTAATAAAGAAACTATTGCAGAATCATTTAACACGTTTTTTGTTCAGTGTTTACTGATGACAATAGCAGAAGGCCATGTCCAAAAACGCTTCATGATATCCCACCAATAAGTGACCTTGCAATATCTGAGGAAGGAATCTTGTCTGTGCTTCTTAACATAGATCCCAAAAAGACGCCTGGTATTGATAGCATACCTAACGCGTTCCTTGTGAGGTATGCTGAATGGTGTTCAAAGTTTTTGTGCATCTTTTTTCAGAAGGCACTGTCACAGCGCGCGCTTCCAGATGACTGGAAATTCGGAAAAATTATCCCTATACCCAAATCACCTAACACTTCTCTCGTCTCCGCCTATAGACCAATTTCCCTGCTTTGCTCATGTGCGAAGGTATTAGAAAATATTATATTCAAGCATCTCTCAGTTTTTCTCGAGGAAAATTATTTAATCAATGACCGACAACACGGCTTTCGAAAAGGATTCTCAACCGTCACACAACTGTTGGAAACCGTTCATGACATTGCAGCTATTCTAGATGGGCAAGGCCAGATTGACATGGTTTTCCTAGACTTCGAAAAAGCATTTGATTGCGTGTCGCATTCCAAACTTCTCGCGAAACTTTAACCTATACTAAAGAACAGCAGATTAACTTCATGAATTGAGGCCTACCTTTCTTGTCGAAATCAAATAGTTTCTATAGATAACGTCCAGTCTGATTCACGACCGGTGAAATCGGGAATTCCTCGAGGCTTTGTGCTCGGGCCCATTCTTTTTTTAGTTTTTATAGACGACATCGCCAATGACATCCCGGTTTCTATTAAGTTATTTTCAGATGATTGCATCATTTATCAGGAAATACGTAGTGCAGACGACCAGGTTCTTTTAAACGCAGCGTTAACAAAAATATCTTCTTGGTGTGCAGTGTGGCAAATGAAGATTATTGAAAAGAAAACGGTAGCTATGACCGTTACGCGCAAGTGGATTCCTTTGAAACACTCGTATTCCATCAATAATCAAAAACTATCGGTTGTTAAAACTTATCAATATTTGGGGGTTGTATTAAGTGCAGATTTTAAGTGGAATGAGCATGTTACCTACATTGAAAGGAAAGCTTTGCAGAAACTAGCATTTCTAAGACGTTCTTTGCGCAAATCTACTCCAAAATTAAAATTAATTGCGTATAAAACATTTATCCGTCCAATCCTCGAGTACTCATCTGCAGTTTGGGACCCTCATAGCCAAGTAAATATTAAAAAACTTGAAATGATTCCAAGAAAAGCAATCCGACTTGTATATAATCGTTACAGTGCTCTTACGTCACCCAGTGAACTGTTAAAAAAACTGACTTGGATGCATTGCAGGCAAGACGGCAACACGATCGATTGAAGTACATGTTTCTGCTTTACCACGACAAGCTACGCATAGACAAGCACGCGTACATAAAAACGGTTCACCGCCGATCAACTCGTTCCGAGCATCCAAAAAAACTGAAGGAATATTCCTGTCAAACACAAGCCTTTAAAAACTCATTTTTTTTTGCGCACTGTCACTGATTGGAATGATCTTTCTTCCGATCTGGTGAACTGCGAGACCGTTCAGTCGTTCGTGGAAAAACTTAAACACCAGCAACCCACTTGACTTTGATCTTTCTTTGCGCTTCGCCCTCTATTATTCCGCCGCGTATCCTGAACAGGCTTCCATTTATGTTCCACTTTCTATCACTTTTTTCATATCAATGCGTCGTATTTTTGAAATGTTGCCGATTTTGAACTGTTATATGATGTTTGTTTCTTAGTTCTGTGTGTACAGATGTTTGTCATCATAGTTTTTTCTTGTACGTGTACGCGTAAACTACTACAATCGTGTAAGTACTGGCGTTTTACTTTGATGCACTAGTTCTTGATGATGTAGCTCTACGTGACGTGTTTCCTTTCCTGTTGTATCTTCATATGTTTCCTTTTTTGTATCACCCACCCCTGCCTAAGGCCTCATGTGTGAGGCTGGCAGTACTTCTGAAATAATAAATAATAAATATGTTTACTTGCAATATCAAGTAAATTGGCCACTTAAAATGCCAGAACTGAAGTTCCAGATAGCCGAAAAGTAGCCATGGTGCAAAGTTGAATCTTTCTTAGCCGTATGGTGGCCTAAAGTTGCTAACTTGGCACAAGGTAGCCGCAAAAGGTTACCCTGGTTTCACCCATGGCTAGTGTTGTCGATTCTGGCCGACTGTATAGGGTAATGTTAGCAAGTGCATCTTAATATTATCTAGCCGTCGCCACCAGTTGGCTAATGTCGGTTGGCAATGGTTGGTTACGTTACGCTGTAAGGTGGTGCACAATAGCAGGGGCATGCCATTGAGCATTGGCTATTCTCGTCACTTCCCGCTTACTCCGGTTGATGTTGGCGAGCTGTCTGCTACTGTTATGTACTATATTGGTGAATACTGGCCAACATTCGCTAATGTAGTGTAATATGTCCGTGCGCTCTTGCGTAGCAAAAAAATCACATGGTCTCATTTTTCACTCACGTAAGGTGACTCAGATGAAAGTCATCTTTTTTTTCCTCTCAATCTACCTATTTACCCCTCCTCCCCCCGCCTCCTAAAAGCTTCGCCTACCTAATGCAGGAAACGACGATGTCATGCCGTGACCTCATCATGTGACTTCAGGGAATGACGTCGTTGTTTCCTAAATGGAGGGCCCACAATAGATGCAATTCAAAACAAAAGGAGGTGAAGAACGCGTGCAGCACCCCTGATTTTGCAGGAAGTGGCAGACTAAAATGCCACGGCAATGTTCTCGCAAGATCAAAATTTTTTGCATCCCTTGTGTTGACTCTGCTAATGCCACCTACAGTGAGTCTCCGCGTTTGATGTGGCGTCTAAGACTTTCACTTATTAATACACATACGTGTAGCACTATGCTCATCCATGACTCTTCCCATTTAGAGTTGCTCCATCCAGACAATCGTAGGCAGGCTTCCGTAGTCATCACCTGAATTCACTGGGCGTTGCATGAGAGAAACTTGCGACACACCTACGTCCACCTCGCGTAAAGACGGCCTGATTGTACTGTGTCCGCCGGTAAAGAATAATTCTAATGGTGACGATAGGTTTTGATGGGATACAAATTAAAAAAGTGCAGAAAGCGAGGTGACCACCTGAGATCGGTGTTATGCGGCCTTTTTGGTGTATGCAGCGTTGTATACATTACAAAAAGTAACTAAATACGTTTCTCGTTAGACCATCAAAAAGGAAGGCTGTACCACTTACCTTCCATAGAAAAAAAGTAAGGTGTTTTTGTTAACGTTACCGAAAGAAAGTAACGGACGTTACCTTTGCCATTACTAAACAATCATAATATTTAAGCAGTCTTTGCTGCAGAAACCCACAACAATACATTTTTTACATGCAGAATTTATGTTTCACGTTAAACTTTTGATCTAGACATGCATTATAGTCAATGGCTCGTTTAATGTGTAATATTGGTACATATTTACCTGACCTTAGCAATGGTATAGTGGCCTAAAGTTGCTTGTTTCATGTGACGGCTTGTGACTCCAGTGCATAAGGTGAAGTATTTTTCTCAATGCGACTTACTACAAAAGATCAGATACATTAACCCACTCTAGCTTCGGAAAAAGCATCACTGAACTTTCAAGAAATTTGCAGTAATCTGCTTTTTCTGAGTCTGAACAGTCGCTCTAGCGGAAATCTTCGAAATCGAAACTGGTGTTCCTTGGCCTCTGAAGTTGTCCGCCGCGTTCCAGTAGGCGGTCGCAGGGTCCTGCATTGGCACTTTTTTTTTCGGGAGGAGGGGGGGGGGGGCATCTGCACATTTCGACACCAGATGTCTATTCATCCACAACTGTTATTTCGTTTGGGCTCCCAAAACTTGTGGCACGTGCCTCATCGATGGGGTTATGCATACGTGGATAACCTACACATAAAAGGGATATTTTTACGACGCACTGAAAAAAGTATTCATGGCTTAGTCATGGAAAATTATATGTACATAAACATTGCTTGTTCAGTATATCCTGTATATTTACCGCACATTTTGCGACCGTTTATGTGAGGTTGCTCACGAACAGCCTCGACAGCTCTGGAGTTTAGTAACCAGAAATGTCACTGCCGTTGCAGTGGGCAAGAAGCATTGGTTGTTTTAAAAACAAAGTTCTTAAACCTTATCAACTTTCCAGAAGCCATTTTTAGCAAGTATAATAAAATTTTCTAGAATTAAACATTTTTCATTGATAGCTTTCTTCACTCTTTCAGTTTTGAACAATGTTTCTTCACTCTTCGTTGTGCGTATATTTCATACACGAGATGTCTTGTTGGTAACGGTAATACTATTGTGCATAATAGTTTGAACTTCCGAGAACTTCCGAGGTGATGAAGTTAGTCCCTCCGTGTTCAATACGTTCAATATTTGTTGCCTCGTAGGTATGCAGGTTAAAATAAAACTGAGTTCTTTTTTGTCTAGTGGGTTTTGTGTGAATGAAATATGATATACTGTACCAAATCGAAACTACTATTTTCAAAATTTGTGTCAGTCTTTCATAGAATTATTTGTTTGTGACGGTAGCGTATCCAGGGGGTAGCACATCAGGCCCATGTCCTTCCTCTCTTAATTTTTTTTTCGCCATGACACACTTGTCTGCCTGGCCTCCACTTCAGCTCAAAAAGCGGCCGCCCACCTCTCCGAAAAAAATTCTGCTTGAGCCTCTGCTCCGAGATAACCGTGCTAAAGAGACTAACAGTGGTTATGTCTACCATGCACCTACCTGCAAATGTTAGCTGTAGTGATCGTGTGCCAGCAGTAATAACATGTTTCAGTTGAAACAGCGGGTTCGAAACAAAATTTACCTAGACAGGAACGAGTTAGGAAAGAATAAACGCGTGAGAAGGGGGGGTCAGCCTGGGCCGGCCTAAGAACGCAAGATCCGAGGCTCGAAACCATAGCGGTTTTTTTCATAGAAATGGGACTTTCAAACAGTTAGGAAAATTCCAGGCGAGCTAGGAATCATGTGAAGTTAAGTGCTGATAGGCGGTCAGGTGGTGTTCTGCACTGCTAAGAAAGTGGAACAGAACCCCTACTTAGAGATAGCGCAGCAGCCTAGCATGCAATAACAAAATTCGGCTCGAATGCAGAAGCTGTACCATTCCAAATCGTATATTTACTTAAAACGCGTTATAAAGAAGTCGGTAAAAGAAAAAAAAACTGAAATGAAGAAGAGGTTTCTGACGTGGCCTCACTGGCCGCCAGTCCGTTAATGCACTTCCTCACCAGAGCAGGATTGGCCATTCTGGTGGAGTACATGGCCACTACCTTCCTCAATGAATTCTCAATAAACCCTTGACCTGGGGTCCTGCGGCTGCTAAGCAAATCTCCATGGCGGCGGTTAGACCTGCAATACAGAGGAGGGTGCAAAGAATCTCTAGGTCTGGACAGGCCGCCTTTAAAATCTGAACCTGGCTACGTTCGACGCCAGGACGCTACTGAAGCAGACTGGTCTAGTTGTGCTATTCGAGGAATTAGAGGGTGTTAAAAGGAATCAGATAGGGCTCAGCGAAGTTAGGAGTACATGTGAGGCGTATACAGTGCTGAAGAAAGGACACGTCCTTTGCTACCGTGGATTAGTTCACAGAAAATAACTGGGGGTGGGGTTTCTTATTCAGAATATATCGCTGGCCACATAGAATAATACAATGGCTAATTATATATATGGTTTATCAAAAGGTAGAAGATCATGGTGGTACAGGCTACCGGGCCTAGGTCAAGCCATAGTAATAATTTGGTCGAATGATTCCATAAATACGTAGAGTCATTTATCAATACTATAGACACAGTCGACTATTCTGATGGGTGACTTCAATCGCAAAGGAGGCCAAAAAGAGGCCGGAGACCATGCAGTCGGGGAACATGGCATCGGTTTTAGCCAGAGGGGAGTTAATATTAGAGTTCGCATAACGTTAAAATTTACGAATCTTGAATGCTTTCTTCAGAAAACGGGATAACCGTAAGTAGACGTGGCGAAGCCCTGATGACAAAAAAAAAAAAAAACTCAAATAGACTTCATTTTGTCTGGACACTAAGGCATTGATTGTACAGGATGTAAAAGTACTTGACAAGATCCGATGCAATGACCATTGGATTGTAGGTGCTCGTATTCACTCAGAATAATAAATTGGCAGATCCCATGCACAGTGGGAATCGATGATATGCGAAGCACGAATGAGGAAGGTTGATATATCAATTTAAAATCAGAACAACGTTACGAGGCGGAAGTAAATTGTGCCGTCCATGACTTCCATGTCATGATTATCATATTTGGACGTGTCATTTACCTTTGTCATCTATTCCCGTCACCTAATACCAACTTTGTTATACGTTTAGCTAGCAAAATTTTATTTGGCCGCGAGTGCGTTATTACCGTAGCATGTAGTCATAATTTACAAGAAATGCATATCATGATAATCATGTTTCGACGTGTCAGTTACTTTCGTCGTCTGTTCACATCACGTGATACGAAACTTGGCATATGTGTAGCTAGCGAAACGGGTGCGAGCGCATCATGAGTGGGGTATGTTGTCATGTTCTTACATGACACGCGGGTCATGATTATGATGCTCGCACCAGTGACTTGCCTTGATCGTCCATTTACGTTCCGTAATAACAAATTTGGCATACCTCAAGCTTGCAAAACGGTGGCGAGTGCGTCGTGAAGAGGAGTAACATACAACGTCGTAACGTTGACGCTTGCGCACACCGGGTGAATTGGCGCTACGCTAGCAAAACGCGAACACTCTTTAGTCTTACGCCAGGCGCGCCCGTCGCCACCAGCGTCCGTCGGCGCGGCCCGGCGGCAACCGGCGCGACATGTTACATGCTGCATTTCGCGCCAATGACGTTATAAAGATTTGCACAATCTACGTGACGGAAGGACGCTGGGCGCGCTCAAAAGCGCATGCGTGCAAGCAACGCAGCACGGCGCGCACCTGCGAGTACGTGGCAGGTAGATCGGCGCCCTGCGTGGCAATGCCGGCGTGACGCGACGATGCGAACGCCGGTGCGCACGCCCGCCGGGTCAAGTCGAATTGTATTGGCTTCTTCAGTGTGGCATGTAGTCATGCTTTTACATGACACGCATCTCATGATTATTATGTTTACACCACTCACATTTCTTCGTCATCCATTAACGTGACGTGATATTAAACGTGGCATATGTGAAGCTAGTGAAACAGCTGCGAACGCATGATGAGTGTCGCATGTAGTCATGTTGCTACATGACAACCATGTTATGATTACCAGAATCGGAAGTATCATTGTCTTATGTCATACGTTCGCGTCACGTAATACCAAATTTGGTACTTGTAAGACTCGAAACGGTCACGAGCGCATCATAAGCAATGCTTGTAGTCATGTTGTTACATGACAATCATCCCATGTTTATCATGTGTGCACCAGTCACTTATAATCATGACATTCATCATAACATTCATGACAAATCATGCCATTCATGACCTACATGTCATGATTTTCATGTTATGACCAGTCACCTATGCTCGCCATACAGTCATGTTATGGCATACCAAGTTTAATATCGATAGCATAATCGAAACGGCCAGGAGAGCTAAAAGTCGTAAACGGCTAGATAGATAGATAGATAGATAGATAGATAGATAGATAGATAGATAGATAGATAGATAGATAGATAGATAGATAGATAGATAGATAGATAGATAGATAGATAGATAGATAGATAGATAGATACGCTCAAGTCGCCGAACTTCGCTAAGAAATGCTTCGCATTAAAAGAAAGCAACTGCATAAACCACTACGCAAGAAATCAATTATTGAGCTTGTGGTGAAAGGGAAAGTGAAGAAATTCACAGTTTTGCTTCAGTACAAATTCTAGCCTCTACATGAGGTGACTGACGTTAGCGCTGACACAATGAACAATCATCCTACCAGTATATTCCAAGAATGTGCGGTAGGGCTCCGAGGTACTGTGACTGGACACCACACCGGCGAACTATCTCAGGAGACTAAAAGTCTGATTAAGAGACGACAAATCGTGAAAGCCTAAAATGCAACTAACGAAATAGAGAAAGTGGAGCTTTCAAAGTTAATCGATAGGCGTAAGGTAGCAGAGATCAGTAAACACAACATGGAGTTCTAGAATTGAGCAGGCTGTGAAAAACGCCAGGCCTGCACGGAAGGTGTGCCACTGTCACAGCGAAAGCTAGAACAGGGGCCTTTCAGAGAACATTTTTCTGAACACTCATTGGCTAACTGTTGCTAGCGCGCTTGCTTGATACGCTGTACGATATTAATAAAAAAAAAATTGTGTAGTAGGCTGGCATTCGCTAAGCTATTTTTTGTCGTTCTGCTGAGAAGCGTGGTATTCGCTGAACACTTGCAAAGAATTTTGTGCCAACGTTTCATGCAGTGGCTGATGACGATAATAAATTGTGTCTGAAAGGGGTATGCGCCACAGTTAATGGGTGAAAAAGAAGTTTCTCTATTGGCGACCCATTCGACGACGCACTCGTTGCGCTATTCCCATTGCGCGACGACAGGTTGTTGTTTTGCAGTTTTAAAAGGCTTTATAAGTGGTATTAACGCGATTGTTTTCCCGACATGAAGCCTGCCTAAGGCAAGTTTTCCAACAAGTCCCAAGCACCTGCGTAGCTCAGTGGTAGAATACTGAGCTGACACCCAGCGGATCTGGGCTCGAGCCCCACTGTGTCATTATTACTAGGTTTTATTTCTAATTTTGTGCGCTGTGGTTACGGACACCAGCGGGGGCGGCGGACAACTACGGTAGCGCGTGACCCGAGTTTTGATCTCATAATGGCTTTCACTGTAAAAGCAGCAGAAGCCTAAAAAGCTGGAAAGGCAGACTTGTGCAAAGGCTAAGATTAGATGTATGCATTAGGGACAAAAAAGTCAAAGTGATGACCAATATGAGTAAAACGGTTGAGATGGCAAAAGAGTTCGAAAAAAATCTCTACAGAAGCCGAATTAACTAGGATGATATAATAAGAAGCAATATTAGCCCTGAGGAACTCGACATCCTACCAGTTATGACAGGAAAGTAAAGAAAGCCCTAGACGAAATGCAAAGAGGCAATGCCGCTGGTGAGGATAAGGTAACAGACCTGCTGAAAGATGGCGGAGAAATTAAATTAAAAACTGGCCACCTTAACGTGAAGTGTCTCTTTATGACAAGTGTACCAGAATCTTGGAATCTTGAAGGAAAGGGAAGCCAAGGACTTGGAAAATTACAAGCCAATCAGCTGATTGTACATTATCTGCAAGATATACACAGAAGTAATAGTTATTAAATTTGCGGTGACATTAGAGTTCAGTCATTGAAGGGACCAAGCGAGATTGCGTACAGACCATTTTCATACTATAATTGATTGATATGTGGGGTTTAACGTCGCAAAACCACCATATGATTATGAGAGACGCCGTAGTGCAGGACTCCGGAAATTTCGACAACCTGGGGTTCTTTAACGTTTACCCAAATCTGAGTACACGGGACTACAACATTTCTGCTTCCATCGGTAATGCAGCCGCCGCAGCCGGGATTCGATCCCGCGACCTGCGGGTCAGCATCCGAGTACCTTAGCCACTAGAACACCGCGGTGGGGCCATTTTCATACTATAAATCAGGTGATAGATAAATGTGCGGAATACAACTAACTCGTATTCATAGCTTTCATAAATCACGATAAGACGTTTTATTCAGCCATGACATCAGCACTAATGCTGGCAATACAGAATCAGGGCAGTGACGAAACCCTACACAAACATCTTGGAAGAAATCTATAGTCGATTCACAGCCACCAGAGCGCTGTATAAAGAAAGTGACAGTATCCCAATGAAGACGGGCGTAAGGCAGGGAGACGCAATCTTTCCATAGCTATTCAAGCGACTTTACAGAAGGTTTTCTAGGCCCTAGATTGGGAAGTGAAATTGGGATAGGGATAAAAGGTAGTGGAAAGTGTCTTACACATTGCCTTGATGAGCAACTCAGAGGACAATTTACAGCTCATGGTTACTGAACCAGACGCGCAAAGCAGAAGAGTAGGTCTGTAAATTAATATGCACAAAAGTAAAAACAATCTCGACAGACAACAGTGCTTCGCGATAGGTGGAGAGACGCTGGAAGTTGTAAAGAAATATGCCTACTTAAGATAGGCAGGTACTAACCAGAATGCCGAACCATGAAAGGGAAATAACTAGAAGAATAAGGATAGGGTGGAGCTCATTCGGCAAGCATTCTGAAACAATTAACGGTAATCTGCCACTAGCCCTCAAGAGGAAGGCATATATCAGCTGCATTCTGCTGGTACATTTCCAGGGAGCAATAAACTGTAGGATTATGAAGAGGGTTCAGCCTAAATTGAGGACGACGCAGTGAGTGGTGGAAAGGAAAATAATGAATGCAAGCTTAAGAGACTGGGGCATGGCTGAGTGGGTCAGGGAACACACAGTGTTAATTATATCATAGTTAAAATCAAGAAGAAAGAGCGCTCAGGACATGTGCCGTGAATGTAGCACCTATGCAGGATAACCACTGATCACTAAGGGTAGCTGACTGGATTCCCAGAGAAGGCATGAGGGGGAGACAGAAAGTTTGGTGGGCCGATGAGAATAAACAGTTTGCAGGTATAACGTCTTGCACAATGCCGAGTTGATTGGTTGATTATGGGAAAAGCCTTTGCCCTACAGTGGGCTTAGTCAGGCTGATGATTATGATAAGGAGGGTGCCGAGAAACCAAGCCAACCAAGGTAGTGAGTAAAAAATAAAAAGCATTTTCTCTTCACAAAAAAGTCGTTTCGCGGCTCACTCGCATTCTTTTTAGCGATTTTTCGTGTCGTATAAGGTCCCGCCTATTGTCCATGATGTGCCGAATTCCAGTTAGGCGGGCTCCACTGGAAGTGAAACTTAGACTGGTTAAGCTAACCGGTGTCTTCTGGATGGACCCGGATTCCACAAAAAGCTGCCGATAGATTAGGCTCGAAGTCTACGATGCCAAACTTGGCCGTTTTGATGTGATGGTCACGCACCACGCTGTGCTACGTGAGTGTACTCCAATGTTACTCCAATTTTCAGACGTCCGTTTGACGTTAGCGCAGGCCACGGTGTAAATCGGAGAACGCTTTTGGCTCTATGGCAGTTAAGACATAAAAGATTTAGCTGCTGCTTTTTTTGCCTGTAGGCTGCTAATTTCAAGTTACTCCACGTGGTCCGCTACTTAGAAGCGATGCACCTGCATCGATGCACCTACTGATTACTCAGTACCTCACTGTATCGCATGAGTAGGCGAGGCTTAATGGCTGCATCCTCGGTGCTTGTTATAGCTCAGTCTCGTCATGAATGGCACGCCGGCTGAGTCACCTCTGCGCGCGCTTGCACTATCATGCATGCAGTAGATATAGCTAGACGACAGGCTGCGAAATCTCAAGCAAAGGCAAAGTTGCCTGCAGAAACACGTAGGAAAAGAAAATCATATGAGGTCGTCATAGGGAAGCTCACTAAGCGCCGAAACATGCGACGTTCGCAGCTAGCGTAGTCGCTGCCTCCGTGGACGCTCTTTGTCAAAGTAAGCAAACACAATTTTCGCCTGTGGTAAGATTTACAAAACGTAAGGCTGAGTCATTTTTGTGCTATAACTTGTCCTGCGACATTAGTGCAGCCTTCTGCAAAATAATGGGGTCATGTCGAGCCCCTGTTCTTGCACAGAAGGGTGACCAATGACCAGGCGGTGCTGGCACAGATTATTATAGCAGCAATGAAACAATATTATGTCAAGATCCATATGAGCGCTCTTCTATATCAGCCTCTCAAACGGTAACCATTTAACTCCTTTTCTTACATTCTTTATCTATCCACTCTGGTCACTGCGAATTGGTTGGTTGGCATGCACCGATGATGTTTTTTGTATAATTAGTAGTTTTCGCTATATCCTCTCGCAATTTAGTCGAAATGCGCTACTTTGCGTAAACCTTAAGAGCCGCAGCAGGACTCCAGGCTTGGATGTATGATGTTCGGTCTTTAGATTGCTTTAGATGACAGTTTTGTACCATGTTATTATATCTGTCATGTTGCTTCCCATGCGGGAATTTATGCGCTCATATAATGAAAACTATTCTGAGATCTCGGAGCCGTCGCTTCGAAGCTCTGACCTGAAAACACCCTGCAGTACACTACACGAAAAAAAAACACCATAACAATTAGGCCAGTAATGATATTGCATTTCAGCGCTACTTTCACACTTGTACTTACCTATCATGAGGAGAAAACTAACACCAATAGACAACGACATACTGTATGCGACGGTGTCTGCCATGGGAAAAACTCAATATATGCACCTTGTGGCTGGATGGAGGCCTCTATTTGTAGCAAGCTTTCCGATGACGCACACTCTAGGGTCACAATGACCTTAATGGTTAAGATACTCATTGCCCCCCCCGCGTCAGCAGTGACGCGCTTGCTTTGCGCCACCGCTTTTGATTGTTCCCGCTAGCCAAAAGATTATCCGTCTTTCTGCTCTCTTCAACGTAAGGCAATAATGATCACAAAAAAAGAAAGATAAAAGTTACCAGGCCTTAGTGAAACGCACCCACAGTCACAGGTGATGGAGTGACCTTTCTAGAGCACTTTTTAAATATTCCCGAGGCAGTAGGATTGGGTGTGCGGGTATAACAAGATAAAGAGTGCTTACCAGCGCAAACGACGGTCTTTTCTCATGTCCCCTCCTCTACCGTCGTTTGCACTCGTAAGTACTCCCGAAGCAAGTTCTCCAGGTACAGTTGCATGGCACTAGCTACGCCATAAAGGTCCAAATGTTTGTGAAGTAGGGACCTCATAGGAATTATGTGGACTTCAGGTAATATAGACTATTCCATCTGAAGGTGGAAGAAGACGAAGCTTTTCCTGAGTGGAACGCTGGTTTCAGTCTCTGTAATTTTTTCTCGTTTTCTTTGGTGCTATTGGAAGGCGCCACTCTTATGCCTGCGGAAATGGACGTAGAACCACCAGGGCCTCCACCCATACGTTCCGCGTCGTCTGTGGCCACTCTAAGAAAGCGCTCCGGCCACCCAAGTGACGTCGACAGTGAGGACACGCTCATGTACTCTACTGCCAGTGATAAGAGCTCCGATGAAAGTGACTTTGTGCCCGTGGCAAGACACAAGGCGAAGACGAGGCTGCTTACGACATCTCCTTCCCAAAGTAAGGCCACCACGAATATCCAAGAGCCACCGGTTCACACTATTTTGTTTGTCCCGCTGAATGCCGCTGACAGCATGAACCGACTTAATTGCCAGGTCATGTCTACGTCACTTGAGGCGCTCGTTCCGGGACAAATAACAGACGTGAGAATCAATGGCCACAAGAACGTTCTGGCGATAGACGTTACGCAACGTACTGCTCTCGACGTATTGACCAAGGGTGAATGTGCTCGGGAACATCAACGTACGTTCTTTCATACCAGATGGCAAGGACTCTAGGGCAGGCGTTATCTACGACGTCGACACTTCTATCAGCGATATTGATTTTCCCACTCTAATCAAACCAGTGACGGAAGCTACTATAATCTTGCAAGCCCGCCGTCTCGGGAACTCACGATGCGTGAAACTAGTTTTTAAGGGTGACAGCCTCCCAATTAAAGTAAGAGTTGGTCATTTTCAACACACAGTACGGCCGTTCGTGCCGAAACCTCTTCAGTGTCGGAAGTGCTGTAAAATAGGACACGTGAGCGCTGCTTGCACAAGTTCTGCTGTGTGCTCCCGATGCTCGGAGTCGCACAACACGGAAGCCTGCCAGGCAGAACATCACAAATGTGGCAATTGCCAAGGTCCTCACGAGGCGTCATCAAAGGAGTGTCCAAATGTGAAGAAGGAGATGCAAGTGCTGAGGCAAATGGCCAGAGACGGTTCTACCCACAGGGAGGCTGCTGCCAAAGTGCGACGTCGGCGTTCGCGCCATAGGAAAACTCCTAGGACATCCTTTGCCAAGGCCAGGGATACACCGCTACCCCATATCACGCACTCACCACCACAAGCATCAACAAGCGCCAACAACAAGCATCCTCAGAAAGACGCAAGAAACATTGACCCTGACGCGTGGCCAGTGCTGCCGTCAGTGACACCGCCAGTAGAGCGGCAGCATCGCCCACTGAAAGCTACTTCAGAGCGAGTAAGTCATGACAGTCAAGATAACGAAATAATAGACGTGATCAAGACCCTCATGAAGACAATTCGAGTACTCCTTAATTATATTCGGACTCCGGCTGCCCACAGCGCTCATCAACTATTGGACACTTTGAATGCGGTGCTATCAAATCTACAGAAGCACCATGGCTCCTTTTCTGCAGCCCTTTTCGTACGTAAAGAAGTGAAAGAGGTATCAATTTTGTAATGAAATGCCCGAGGTCTTAAACCATGCATTTCGGATTTTCGACCAGATGTTTTCAAGAATCAGTTTCCAATTATTGTAATTTGTGAACCTCGTCTTCACAATGCTATACCCCTTTCTAAATACGAGGCTTTCAGATCTGCAACCCGTAACAAAACCAGTAAGGTCATTGTTTACATCACATATATTGAGCATCCAGTAACACCGGACGACAGCAACCAATACGTGTGCCTGACAGCTAAGCGTAAGAACATGAACTTCACGCTAGTGGCAGTATATATTTCGCCTTCAGGCCGCTTCGACCCAGCAAGATTAAGCGCCATTATATCAGCGACTCCTGGGCCATGGATTATTACCGGTGATATTAACGCTCATCACCCCCTGTGGGGAAACCAGAAGATGGACCATCGGGGAAGAGATGTGTCCTCCTTTGCATCTGACCACCAACTATATTGTTTGAATGACGGAGCTCCCACGTTTTTACGGGGTCTGAGATATAGTAGCTGTCTCGACCTAACTTTTGTGTCAAGTAGCCTAAACACCAAGGTGCAGTGGTTTGCAGACAATGAAACGCATGGCAGTGACCACATCCCCACCTATATAAAAATCAAGGGGCTAAGCAAGTCGTAAATCGCCTCCACTTCGCGGATAGACAGGTCAAAGTACAGATCATCCACAGAGAAGCAATGCGAGAGAAACCAAGAAAGTTCTCTTGAAAGCCTAGAAGGTATAATGAAGGCCGCTATTCAAGAGGCAACGTTTAATTGTGGACCTTTGCCAGATTTTTGCAAATATGAGGTGGAGTTGGAGTGACTTCGCACAATCCGTCGTCGCGCCGAATGACGTTATAGGCGCACGAAATCCATCTACGACTTGAGGGAAGCGAGACGTCTACAAAAGAAGATTCAATGTCGAATCAATGCACTACAGTCGCAACGATGGAAGTCACTATGCTAGTCGCTCGATCCCCACAAACCTCTTTCGCAAATATGGAGAATAATTCGCGGCCTACGAACATTGCCACAACAGAATCGTCCGTTTGAATGCCTTGCTCTCCACCAAGGCCGGCGTGAAATCGATGTAGCGGAAGACTTCCGTGCCAGGGTTGCAAACAAGGGGTCCGGGATCAACATGAGTAACCTACGAAACGCGCCGGCGTCCAGAGACACTCGAATGGACAATATGTTTTCTCTAGATTAGCTTCAGGCAGCATTGGCAGCATGCAAGCGCTCGTCATCGCCTAACCCGATGGAATCACTTACATGGCCCTTGCTAACCTAGGACGAACAGCTTGGCGTGCCCTTCTAGCTGTATACAATTACTCGCGGAGCAACGGTTTGGTTCCTCCTTCGTGGAAGTGCAGCCGCCTTGTGCCCCTGCTCAAACCAGGCAAATCACCTCTGGACAAAGCCTCCTATCGCCCCATCGCGCTTGCCAGCTGTTTTGGAAAGGTGATGGAGAGAATGGTGCTGACTCGCCTGGAGTGGTACTTGGAACGTAACAATATATACCCCGGTGCCTTGACCGGCTTTCGACGTGGACGGTCTTCCATAGACAATGTTGTTGATCTTGTCACGTCTGTACAACAGCAGAAGAGCCTAAAGAGATTATCAGCGGCACTTTTCTTAGATATTAAGGCTGCATACGACAATGTATTACATGAAACCATCCTGGACGCCTTGGGCAGCATTGGATTGGGAGGCCGCGTTTACCAATGAATCTACAGCTATTTGAAGAACAGAACCTTCTTCGTTCAGACAGAAGATGGTGCAACAACGCACCATCATACTTATCGCGGCGTACCTTAAGGTGGGATCCTAAGCCCCATTCTTTTCAACCTTGCGCTCATAGGCCTCGTTGACGTCCTGCCACACTCCGTACATCTGTCGATATATGCAGACGACATCTGTATCTGGGCATCAGGGGTCACGCGTCTACATGTACGAGCCAGGCTTCAGAGAGCGGCTACACTGACGTCAAACTACATTCAAAAACGAGGACTGGAACTGTAATCTGAGAAATGTTCACTCGTTGCGTTTGCGCGCAAAACAATGACGTCATACCGCATCAGAATGAATGGACACACGATCAGCTATCAAAAGACTCGCCGTTTCTTGGAAAAAAAATAGATCGTGACGTGTCTTGGAGTGCTCATATTGCTCACATGAAGAAGAAACTGACCATGATCATCCACGTCCTGAGGTTTCTTGCGGGAAAATCATGGGGTGCATCAGTACGAGCCATGCTTCAACTGTGTGCTGCACTTTTTCTTGGCTTCATGCGCTACAGCCTACCTGTGCTTGGCAAGGCCCGCATAACAAACGTACACGTCCTCCAGTCATTACAAGCTCAAGCACTGAGAATATGCCTCGGGCTGCCGAGATGCGCATCCTCAGCAGCGACTGTCGCAATCGCTCATGAACACCCTATCACAACCTACATTCGTGTCGATGCTTTAAGAACGCACATAAGACATACCACCCGGATTCAATCGCATCACCTCGCCTCCCTTCCAACTTCCAGGCCATGCTCTGCGTTTTGCTCTATTATTGCCCCACATCGCACGGTGATTCCCACGATCTTCACGCACGCAGCAAGACCTTCGTTACCATTGTGTTCTCTACATCCACTGGAAGCCCTGATAACCATCCCCGGAATGCAAAAGAAGAAAAAATTGTCAAATTTGGCCCTTAAACCAACAACATTACTGTTTCTGCTTGAGAAACACAGTGAACGCATTCACATTTACACGGATGGGTCGGTCACTTCAACAAGTTCAACAGGCGCAGTGGTGATTCCGGAGAAATCCATCACGATAAAGTTCAGCACCTCGCATCTGACATCATTCACGGCGGCAGAACTCGCCGCCATTCGTGCCGCTCTGGAGTTTTTAGTTGAAGAACCACAACAGACATGGTCAATATTCTCCGACTCCAAAGCAGCTCTCCAGGGCATTGCCTCGCCATATCGTCATTGACCAAACGAACAGCTAATTGCTGAAATCCGACTGCTTCATCACCGGGCTATGGAAAACCAACATGACATAGCGTATCAATGGATACTAGGCCAATGCAGCATTGATGGAAACGACCGTGCAGATGAAGCAGCCCGAACTGCTCATGATGATGCCCTTGTGTAGCTATACCATTATCAAGAACGGACGCCGCTGCAAGGCTTCGATCACTTGCACGAGAACTGACACTCGCTCAGTGGAATTCACCGTCATTCACCAACGTCCGCCTTCATAATTTGGACACACACCTACAGCTCCGTCTTCCATCGGGAATAACCAGAGCAGAGGAGACACTTTTGTTCTGTCTGTAGATTGAGGTGGCTTTTACGAATGCTTATTCGTTTCGAATCGGTATGGCCAGAAGCCCGACATGTGACAACTGTGGCTGCGCAGAGACTTTCTCCCATCTCCTCTGCGAGTGTCCCCGCTTCAGCGTGCCAAGAAAAGAACTGTCAAAAGCTTCAGATAGAATAGACAATCGCCAATTGTCGGAAAAAAGGGTAATAGGACACTGGCCGAGACCATCCTCTGCACACCAGGCATTGAGAGCGTTGTTGCGCTTTCTGCGGGCAAGTGGTCTTAGAGACAGACTGTAAACAGCGTCGTGGATCGTCTGATGACCTTTTCTCTCTTTTTTTACAACGTCTCTTTTCTCTCATCCTTTATCCCCCTTACCCCCTTCCCCAGTACAGGGTAGCCAGCCGGTCTGAGAACTGGCTAACCTCCCTGTCCTTCCTCATTTATTCCTCCTCCTCCTCCTCCTCCTCCTCAGGTAATATATATGCGCACTTTGTCAATAAAACCAATATGTGCACTTCGTCGATAATGTAGCTGATGAAGATTATGATTTTGGGTGGGTTTTTGCGAGACATTGAAAGTATTCCATTTAGCACTCGTTACGCATTTGACGTTTCCTGACATCTGGTTTTGTTTTAATTGTCTTAGCGCTTCATTACACATCTTGACGTGACTTGTTTGTTGAAATGAAGCCTGCGTAGGTTCGACTTGCAAAGGATTTGAAAGTACCGGCACTGGTCTGTGATAAAATGCTGAGGTTGCACACCTTCGGTGAGAGCACCAGTATCATGTTCTCTCCGGGTTATTTTGTTCTTACGCTTACGGACAGTGGTGGCGGTGGTGGCAGTGGATAACTATGGTGAAAAAAAAACATCCTTCATTAAAGCGAAAACTGTTATGGGACCACAACGGCGTCATAGTTGCCGTGTTCCGTAGCGTGTGCTAAACGAGAGCTAAAATAACATATAAAAGAATTACAAAGGACAGATTGGAATTCCAATAAACCCTCTGCGTGTAAGCCCCGTATTCTACTAGCGCGCTTTTAGTGTCAAGCTGCGACAGTTGTTAGTTTGCGCTCGAACTACGTGTGCCCATTTCGCGGGTGCTTTTTGCCTGAGATGCTCGCGGCAAGTTCCGAGCTGCTGCTGCTTGCCTTTCTTCGCGTGACTTTGCAATTTGTTGCTGTAGAGTCCATTATTCCACTCTTGTGGCTAAACAATACACAACAAACGCTCTATACCACTCTGAAGACATGTTTCGATTTCGTGTTTTACTGATTCAGAGAAAGAGGCATAAGTCACATTTTTTAAGATATCGCTCACCACGCTGCCTACATGTACATATTCAAACTTCGCGCACGACTATTACAAGTCCAACCTTTGTGGCACTTTTCACTTTGTTCTTCGAGTGTGCCGTCAATAATACTGGCCTTCAGGTATTCAAACATAAATCTTCGAGAACGCACGAACATAATGAAATTTTCGCACAGGAAATTGCATTGAAAGGAGTGATACATAAGCGTTTATACAGTAATATCACTAGTATAAGTAGAAAGTTTAGTCGAGGATTGAGATTTGCAACTTAGTAATCTTCGCCGTCAGCGAGCATATTTCTGTACATTTACTTTGCTGTCTTTCTTTTTTCTATTTCTTCCTTTTTTAATCTCCCCTTTTCTCCCTAATTATCTTTCTCTCTCTCTCTATTAGCCACAACCTTTTCTTCCACCAATTATTTTTTTTCATTCCTCTCCTTCCGTTTCCATATTCTATTTTAAATGCGAAGCATTCCTTAGCAAACTTCGGTGACATTCAGTCTATCTATCTATCTATCTATCTATCTATCTATCTATCTATCTATCTATCTATCTATCTATCTATCTATCTATCTATCTATCTATCTATCTATCTATCTATCTATCTATCTATCTATCTATCTATCTATCTATCTATCTATCTATCTATCTATCTATCTATCTATCTATCTATCTATCTATCTATCTATCTATCTATCTATCTATCTATCTATCTATCTATCTATCTATCTATCTATCTATCTATCTATCTATCTATCTATCTATCTACAACTTTTAGCTCTCCTGGCCGTTTCGATAATGGTATCGATACCATAAATTGATATGACATAACATGACTGTATCACGATCATAACTGATTAGTCACAAGATTAAAACCCTGAAATGTACGTAATGAATGTCGTAATTCACGTTTCATGGTCTTGCTGCTCTTGCGGTGGTTTCCTTCACATGACGTATTGGAAAACTGATATAGTATGGCATGTCAGCATGGCGAACATAAGTGACAGACCCTAACGGTGGCAACATGACATGCAAGTTATGTAAGAACATGACTAGATGCCCCCCTTTTGATGCACTCGCAGCCGTTTTGCTGGCTTCACATATACCAAATTTGGTGTTGCGGGACGTAAATGGATGACAAAGGTATATGATTGGTGCAAACATGATAATCATGAGATGCGTGTCATGTAAGAACATGACTATACGCTACCTCACAGTGCGCTCCCGGCTGTTTCACTCGTTCCACATATACCAAAAAACGGTATCACGTGACGTGAATAGACGACGAAGGCAAATTACACGTCCAAACTTGATAATTATGGCATCCCTGTCATGTAAAACATGACTAAATGCTACGCTCATAGTGTGGTCACGGCGTTTTTGCTAGCTCCACATATATCAAGCTCGGTAATATGTGACGAGAATAAACGACGAAGGTGAAAACCTGTCTAAACGTGATAATCATGACATAGAGGTTATGTACGGCATAATTGACGTCCACCTCGTAACGTCACGCTGATTTTAAAGTAACGCATCAACGTTCTTCATTCGTGCTCCACATAATATTGATTGCTACTTCATGTGAGATCTCCCAATATTCTATTCATTGTCTCTGTATAAACATGCTAGTTCTGTCCTCTCCTCACCATCACATCATTTTCTCGCACACTCGCTATACTATGCCGCACTATAGTATACTATGCAGTGCTAGTGAGTGTGTATGTTGTAGGAAACGCAGAGAAAATAATTTCCTTAACAGCTCATTTCACTGGGATGTGTATTCGGCTCAGGGTTGTATACTAGCAAACGTTATGCAAGTCAGAATAGTGATTAGTAATCAGGAAGCATTTATTCTTACTGCTGTTATAGAGTATAACAGGAAAAGAACGTTTCTTGATGGTTTTTTATAGAAATATAAATTAAACGAAGGAGTTTTTGTCACCGTTACTTGGCGATGGCTACCCCTTTTCTCTTGATTGGTATGAATAAAGAAAATAAAAAAAACTATAGCATATATACATATAAACAGTCCTACATGTGTCAGAGCAAAAGTTCTTCTATATGCAGAACAAACATGTAGACGCCACGCTCACTTTTAACTTTGTCCGATCACAAGTCGTCACAAATCTTCGTTTTTTCGAAGAAGTGTTGTAGTCCTTTACTGCTTTGCCATTTGTTTTGGATGGCCATAGACCCAGTATTTTATTCAACGCAAATGTCCACGCGGGATCTAATTTTTGGAGTTCCAGTTTTAGTCGCCTTCGGTGTGTGTCGCGTTTCAGACAGTCGAGCAAGAGATATCCTCGTCGTTGCCGCATGAACATGCTGACGATGTTGCACGCTTAATACGAAGTAGGAAGTGCTTTGTGTAAGCAGTTCCGAGTCGTAAGTGATGTATAAGTGTGTTTATACGTCTTGGGAGGTCGCGGTTTAATTGGTATTCAAGATTAGGATCAACAGAATATAGGATCGATTTCTTTGTTTCGTCTGTGAACCAGGTAGACAGGCATAATTCACGTTTTGTTGTTCTTAAAATTGTATTCACATCATATTGAGATACCGGAATGAGGCACGTTTGCGTAGAATTATGAGTGGTTTTTGCCAGCTCATCCGCCATTTCATTTCTCTTAATTCCGCAGTGACTGGGTACCCACTGAAATGCCACTCGATGATACGACTTCGTAGCTTCTGAAAGCTCTTTTAGTATAGCGTATACTATACACGCATCAATATATCTAGAAGTGGAATTTTCCTCGCATGCGAGTGCTGCCAGACAGTCTGTAATTACCACCTATATTTTTGGTGTCGCTGACAGTTTAATAAAGCTTACGGCTAGTGAAATTGCTACGAGCTTCGATGTTGTTGAAGAAGAGAGGTGGCCCAACCAACATGCATATTCTTTGTGCAATTCGATAATTATAAAGGCTGATGTCGCTGTCTCTTTGGGGACGGAGCTGTCAGTATACACGTGAGTGTATTTTTGGTACTTGTCAAACAGATGATGTGATGCCGACAGCTGTGCGGCAACGATTGGCACTTCATGTTTGTTGCGAAGTCCTTCTATGGACGTTTCAGTAGTTGGTAGCTCAAGCAGCCATGACGGGTAGTTTTGGTCCAGTGGCCAAAGTGTTGACACTGGAAGCCGCGCAATGTACTGTTGGTACACATGGTGTATTTGTGCCCCGGCGCGGTTCACGATGTTAATCATGAACGCTTATGAAGAGTGTTGCGTGACTAGTCGAAAAAGGTGCCGACATGTCTCCACATTTCTAATTACTATAAAGTTGGATTCTCTCGCCTCTGCCAGTGTCAGAGAACTTGATGTTGCCTGTGGTACCCCCCGACATATGTGTATCCGCTTCGTGCTTCCAACAGCTGAAGTCGGTGTAGAGACGTCTGCGAGATGTTGTGGAGAACTGGCGCAGATTAGGCAATTTTCTGTCGGATTAGTGCACAATGAACATAAAGTAGAGATGCTGATGTACCACCCCATTTTGTTCCCGCAATGCGACGTATAACATCTATGATGCAGTTCACTTGATTTTCTAGATCAGCAATATGCTGACTCCATCTCAGTTGGCTATCTAAGGTAACGCCATAGAAGCGATGCTTTTGTGCGATTTCAATTCTCTGGCCATCCACAAAAATTTTCAAGTTTCTCAGTGTTTCTTTGGTGAACGGCAGAACTACCTATTTGGCGTGAGAAATCCCCATGCCTCGCTCCTTGAGGTAGTCACTAATTGCTTTTAGTCCTTGTTGAAGCCGATGTTCGATCACTTCCAGTGATTTGTGGGACGTCCATATTCATATGTCGTCTGCATACATGGATATGTTCAAGGCTTCGAGCAGCACTTCTGAAAGACCTGCCATTGCAGCATTGAAAGAAAGCCGACTTAGAAAGCTTCCTTGGGGTACACATTTTCTCATGTTGAAGCGATCGCTGTCTCCGTTATTAGTTGAAATGTATATTTTTTTGTCTCTTACGCAAGAAGTTGGCGATCTATTGAAGGATACGACCATGAACCCCTGAAGAAGTAAACTCGTGCCGCACAGAAGTGTGTCTCACAAAGTCAAATGCCTTCTCAATATCTATAAACGCCGCAAGAGCCATATTTCGACAGCTCGTCTCATGTTCTACAAATGTAACGAGGTCAAAGACGCCGTCCATGGTGCATCGCCGTCGTCTGAAGCCAGCCATCTGTTCTGGAAGAAAGTTGTTAGCTTCAATACACGACTGTAATCTTCTGTCAACCATTTTTTCCATGACTTCAGATACACAGCTAGTGAGGCTGACTGGTCGGAATCAGTCATGCGAAAGAGGTGATTGACCAGGTTTCAGCAGTGGAACAATTTTCGCGACTTTCCAACACATTAGAACGCATGACTTCGTCCACATGTCGTTATATCCGTAGAAGAACTGGCATGCCGTTAGGTCCTAGATTTTTCAGAACACTGTACGATACGTTGTCTGGACCGGTTGCCGTTCTTACTCGGGCTAGTGATAGAGCAGTTCGCAACTCTAGTGGAGAATACGTGTTATCCAGTTGAGCATGTGATAAACGTATGCATCTTGGATTCGCTGCTCTACAGAAGTAGGCAGTGCAGTAGTGTTGTGAACCAATTGCCCAGCTTCAGTCAGCATTCTGCAAAACCTATTAAAAACACTACGTTCGAATGATCCAAAAGATATGGCCAAGCTCTGAATGGCTTTTGCTGGGATACTGGATGGCTTAAAGCAGTAATTGTTTGCCATAATTTCGGAAGTGGAGCAACTGGGGTCAATGAAT
Organism: Rhipicephalus microplus; assembly: GCF_043290135.1. Lineage (NCBI taxonomy): Eukaryota > Metazoa > Arthropoda > Arachnida > Ixodida > Ixodidae > Rhipicephalus > Rhipicephalus microplus. Next base: position 86,700,733 of record NC_134706.1, read on the forward strand.
AGCAGAAATCGTGCAATTTTTTTCCGACCTAACTATTACATGTGTCGGTTAGATTGGATGTGTGTGACTTACTCTTCTTGTAATCTTCTAGCCTCTCAGTGCAGCGATAGCGACGTTTTGCTCATCTTCTAATTGCTCGTAGGGGCTCATAGTCTGCATCTACCCTGGAGTGGCCTGCTGGGACAGCTGTATACCTTGTCGCACGCACGGGAGTAAGTGCTTTTAATGCGGGACATAATAGTATCCAGTTCAATAACTCCCATCAAGTCACCTCCAGTATGTTCACCAAAAAGTTTAAAGTTAGTTAGCTTGGAAATCAATGTGGCCATTCGCACTTGCATTCTTGGGTGTTGCATAAGAACTGGGTGATGGTCCCTCCGTATTCGCTCCAGATGATAAATGAATTAGTACTGTGTGATTGTCATCGTGTCGCTATATGAGAAGAACGAACATACGAGTTTTGTACTGAATTGCTTCTAAGTGCCAAGGCTGCCAAGTGCCATCGCTACGACCATGAAAGAAATAAAAAACGAATGGCCAAGTGGTTACGCCACTCACCTTCAGATCGTGGGTTGCGGTCTCTCCTCTGCCGAGAATTTTCAGAGGCGAAGCTCCTTAAGGTCAAGCCATGTCCGCCATTGTCTCTCGATGACGATGACGCTAATTACGAAAAAAACGACCATACACATTGTCTTTCTGCCATAACGGCACAGCAAATGCAAGGTAAACGCCATACGTCATGACGACGTCGATGAATCAATCATCATGCCCCCATGACATTTATCAATCTGCTGATAAGGGAGGTACGCACTACACATCTGTGAGGCATCATGTCTATTTTGTGCTGTGGCTGATGAGTGATGAACATGACGAAGTGCATTCCAGATAACACATTCTCTCTCTGCCATGGATGCAAACGAACGTGAACGTGCTGTTGCCCGCGAAGCTGCAGCGGCACGGGAGCGTCGCAAGCCAATTTAGATGCGGCGCCGGCTATTCTACTCGCTGTTGAGGGCTCGCGAAGCTGAAGCGAGATGGTAGTGCCAACAAGCGCACCCAGAGGCAGTGAAAACGAGGAAACAGCTGCAAAACGCTTTAAGTAGTCGCTGCCTAAGGTTTGGGGCACCACTGCGTGGTGAAAGCGCATGTTCCTCGACTGAAGTTTTGGGCCCAGCTGCAAGATATGCGGCCGCTTGTGGTCTGACAATAATCTGACAAAGACTACAAGCATCAAGGACGACAGTTCTACGCCAACACCACTGCTGTGCTGCAGCGAGGATTTGACGCCTAAGATCACAGTGAGTGCTTGGTTTGCTCTGCGAGTAAAGATTCATTGGTGACTGGCAAAGTGTCTGCAATGAGCCCTACGTTCGGCCTCTGCTACCCGCCCAAACCGTAGCATTTGCCCGCTTTGAACCCAGCAGAATATTGATGGATCACTCTGCGTTTGTCGTGCATGAGCATCAGGTGTTTGCCGCATGGCAGCAGATAATACGAAATTAAAAGTCAAGAGGGGACCGTTCCCGCAAAAGTGCAGAAAATGGCGTGGTGCCTTGCTAGAAACTTTTTCGACGACACTGTCTTCCACAAGCACATAAAGCGAATGTTGATAAAGAAGTCCTCGTATAAGGTGGGGCAAGACACAAAGCGAAACATGCATGAGTGGTTAGAATATCTACAAGAATCTCCTCTCTAGAAATATTTAGAGATAGCGGTTAGTGAAAGTGTATGTAGTATGCTTTACCGTAACGTGGAACATGACACAAACATTCAATTTATTCGTTCTAGTCATTCGCATAGAAGAAGCAGTACATCTGGCGCGTGGTGTTGGGATGTACGTTAAACTGCCAAAGACCATGGTGGATCTCGAGCTGCCAATAATCATTCAAAATCACAACCGTGAACATGCTACAATACAACTATCAAAACTAATTGTTTTAATGACAATGTACCTAGCCCCCATTCGCCCCCGAGGCTGCCGAGAAAGCACATTGATATAGGGCATCGAGACTGATGAATACGAAAACGATCCCTTAATACTGTCTTCTGACTTTAACGTAGATATCATGAAGGACGAATAGCTTGTGCAGCATATTATATCCCGATATGCTCTGAGGTGCATTTCGTATTACCATCCACAACCAACAACATCAGATTACACCCTATCTAAGAACTCTTGACGCTGCATGTCACTGATCATCAGATAGTCTTAATGAAAAGAATGCGAAGCCTGCGCGTAGTTACAATATACGACCAATCGACAAAATTTTATATAATGTACACATGCATTCACACTCAATTGCATGTTCGAGTGGGCAATGTACGAAGGATTCACGATTGCCTGAATGATCCTCAGGAGCTTTGACCACTCATCATCATTCACTTCATGAATGTCCTGTGATCTTTTCAGCATTTTTTCCCTTTTTTATCACACACAATTTCTCTTTCGGTCTCTATCTCTTTATTATTTCTCTCGCACATCATAGTTATTACATCCCACACAGGACAAGTCGACGATTGGGGTCTGATGGGAGCGAAGAAGAAGAGGAAGACGAGGAGTGTGTGTGTTTATTCACGATGACGATAATGTTGTTTTCTCGACACAAGGTGTAGTAGCTCTACTGTAAACACACATCTGTTCCTCTAACACGTGGTCGGTGTTGCTGTCGCGTTCCTCCATACGCCCTGGGCGTGAGCCTTGAAGAAAGAACCAGGATGCAGCATGGGGACGTGACAGGCGAGTGGTACAATTTCGCTCCTCACGTGGTCAGCCATCCACTCTGTTCTCTATGATGTGCTGCGTGAGTGCACCTGTTCAATACCGTTGAACGTTTACAGAAGGAACACCGTGCTTTTGCCATTTTTCTAGAATGTAACGAGTTGACGTCACAGTTCAACCTATCCTGAATGAAACAGTGGGGTTTCCCCATTTCTTCAAATAGGAACTTGTTCCTGGAAGGTCGTTCCTTGGAACGCCATTCTGTACACCCCTGAGGAGTTGTGAGAACCAGGGTATTACGCAAAACTAATTGCGTAACGGGTGGGTCGTTGAATGATTGCCGCCTATTACAAAATGATTAGACATATATTTTCATCGTTGTCAGGTACAGTCTCAGAAAAGTGCACATAACGTCTCACAGGTTTGTAGCGGGTACCTCGAATGGCGAGTGTAGTGAAACTGTGAATGCTTCCCTACTCCCGTAAAATTGTTGTTACTTATGACATATTGGGTGGCGTGCAAGAGTGCCTGAATAATAATAATAATAATACCTTTCATTTCTTCAAATAAAACAGTACATGTGGCTAGGTCTGCCAAAGCCAATTGGTGGCTTGAGTGGCAGAGCCTGGCAGACAGCAAAACAAACCGAACGCGTTACAAGATTGTATTTCATGGCATAAGAGGCCATTTTATACAATATATGTTGTAGAGTAGTTTCCGCAAGAGATTCTACGTACCTTGAAAATGAATGATATATATAAGGAGCATGCATGAGAAAGTTTGCTATGTTACGCTTTTAAAATAGGCATAACGTTACGAGGCGGATGCATGCAGTATTCAGTGAACACAAGTAAAAATCTGATACACTATCACGTACGTAGAAAACATTGAAACATGAGAATTTGTTATTCGTCGTTGCATAACGGAACCACCAATAAAGTACAAACTATAAATAAATTGCAATAATAGCGAAAGTTGGGATAGTTGGTCGTTCATACTTGGGAAGTAAAAACAGTAAAACAGTAACAACGACACCGCGCTTCTAGAGCGCGGTGTCGGGTCTCATCCTCTGTCCTTGTCTATATTTGTGCGCTGTTTTTACTTCCCAAGTACAAACACTAGCAATGAAAATGTACGTCAAACATTCTTTTCTCATTATTCGGGCATGTTGATTTCAAGAAACGTAATTCTGAGGCTTATGCTAAGTGTTTTTTTTTTTGCTTTGATGCTTGCTTCAAAGAAAAAAAAACCTTAGCATATGTTTTGTGATGCTGCGTGTTTTAACGTTTTCAATGATGTGGATCAAGTTGAATGCAGCATCTGTGTTCGCATTGCGGGCTTACCAGGAATATCCACTTCACTGGTCACTGCACTGCGTAACTTATGGTCTGACATGACGCCACAACTTACCCAGAGCACAGACGTCGTTAGTATTGTAGCGAAATGCAGCTTATGATGTGGTGATAAAAATATCACTTGTAACTTTTTAAGCGTATTCACCAGGGAACCTAGCTACGTTTCACAAAGCTTGCTGAATCACGAGAATTAAAATTTAATGTTTATAGATCTGCTACAAAAGTCATCTCTAGATTGGAACCACAATTTGCGGCCACGAGTGGCATACTGTTAACACGTGCCTTCTTCTGTCATAGGAAAGCGAGGCTTGCCTCGCGCAACCAGCCCCAAGCCACCTGGCCGTTACTCATCAACCAAGCTGTCAACAATCCACTACTATCTGGCCCCGACCAGCATGACGAAAAGAAGAAACGCCCTCCTGTGACGTCACAAGCAACAGCGCCACCGGGACCATACTTAAACGCTGGGAAGCTGCTCACCGCCGGGATTTGCGGCCACGAGTGGCATACTGTTAACACGTGCCTTCTTCTGTCATAGGAAAGCGAGGCTTGCCTCGCGCAACCAGCCCCAAGCCACCTGGCCGTTACTCATCAACCAAGCTGTCAACAATCCACTACTATCTGGCCCCGACCAGCATGACGAAAAGAAGAAACGCCCTCCTGTGACGTCACAAGCAACAGCGCCACCGGGACCATACTTAAACGCTGGGAAGCTGCTCACCGCCGGGATTTGCGGCCACGAGTGGCATACTGTTAACACGTGCCTTCTTCTGTCATAGGTAGGAAACTTTTGTTCACACTCACCGTAATTGCAGCTACCACAACTTTATGAGGCCGTAAATCCCACCACGTGTGTTGTTACATTTGTGCCATGGGTGTCGACGTTTGTACGTACCGTGCACGCATCGGTACCTTCTTTCCCAGCCGAGCACACGGGTGCCGTCGTGTCGATTGCTTCTTTGAAGCGTTTGGTTTAACCCGAGTACTTTGCCCTAAACCTTCTTCACTGCTACTGTCTATGTGCCTTGCGCTCCTGCTGCTATCAGCTGGAGATGTCGAAGCAAATCCAGGGCCCAAAATCAATGATGTGCTCGCACTTGTCAAGGAGTGTCATGAAGAAACCAAAACGGCTCTGGCAGAAATCAAACAGCATATCACAAGCATCGACACCCGAGTTCGCTCTATCGAACGAAGTATGAAAAATGTGTCTGATTGTAAGGTTAACATCGATGCCGCCACTGATTCCGTTAAAGAAGTGAAAGTTCACATTAATAAGGCCAATGAAGAGCTCGTAGATCTCGTGGATGACATGAATAACCGCATGCGCAGAAACAATCTTATAATTAAGGGTCTTGATGAAGTCGAACATGAGAACTACGTGGAATCGGAACGTATTGTAAGGGAATTTTTTTCTAAGCATCTCCGGCATGAAGTTGGCGACATTGAACGGGCTCACCGCGTTGGTCGCAGTCGACCTAACTTTCATAGGCCACTCATTGTAAAATTCCTGAACTTTAAATCAAAAATAGAGGCCCTGAGCCTTGGACATAAACTGAAAAACCTCGAATCACCCAAAGTATGGCTTGAGGAAGATTTTTCCCAGAAGGTTCAGTTCGCTAGAATTAAACTGCGTGAATTCGGAAAGGCAAATAGAACTAACGGAGAAAAATACTATGTGCGCTTTAACAATCTTCACACGGAACGCGGCATTTACCGCTATGATTCATCCATAAACCAAGTAGTCCAGGTTTCTGCAAAAAATCAGCCCTCCTCTAGGTGACACACTGTTAGTCGCTCACGTAGCTTCCAAACAATAGCCCCAGTTTCCTTACTCCTAGCAAACTTCCGCAGTATATTTCCAAAGCTTGACACCCTTAAAGCTATTATGCACACATGTTCAGCCGATATCATTATCGGCACAGAAACATGGCTTTCCGACGAAATATCAAATAAAAATCTTACCCTTCCTTCAAACTTCGAAATTTTTCGCAAGGACAGGTGCGGCTCTCGCGGGGGCGGCGTAATGATCGCAGTTAAAGAAGAGTATCGCCCATCACAAATAGACATCGATTCACCATTAGAAATTATCTGGGTCAGCGTTCACATTGGCCATACACCTTGTGTATTAGGCGCTTGTTACCGTCCCCCCGATGGTCCCGCAGATTTCGTCGACAGTTTAAACGATACAATTGGCACCATCTTGCACGAATTTCCAAGTAGATTGTTAGTTATAGGTGGTGATTTTAACTACTCGGGTATCGACTGGCCAACAAACTCCGTCACTGCGCAAAATAATCGCCTCGAATGCCTTAGCTTCATTCAATGTATTGATTACCACCAACTTACGCAAATAGTATGCGAACCAACGCGGAGCGCACATTTGCTTGACCTCATTCTCGCAAATCAACCCGAAATTACTAACACTCACGTCATTGACGAAATAAGTGACCATAAGGCCATACACTGCACACTATCAATGGCGCGCGCTATCAAAACTAAAACAGAAAAACAAATCTTCAACTACGGACGCGCTGACTTACAAAAAATGAACGATATGCTGGAAACCTTAACTGTTAATCTTGAAACTGGGTTGCACGATCGTACAATGAATGAAAACTGGTGTCTATTTCGCGACAAGCTCAAAGAAATTCAGGCATCTTGTATTCCAAAAACGGTAATAAGCTCTAGGACGAACGACCCATGGTTTACCCGTGACGTCAAACGGCTTTTAAACAGGAAAAAAAGGGCCTACAGAAAGTCAACTCGAACCAACGATCCTGATGACTGGCAAAACTACAAACAGATTTCTACTTTAACTGAACAAACAATACGTGAGGCAAAACATAGGTATTTTAATATTACGCTTCCAAGTATTATGAAAACTGACCCAAGCAAATTCTGGAGTATTATAAACCCCAAGAACAAAAACACGGTACCCGTCCTAACCAATGCAACCGGGGTTAAGTTATCCTTGCAAGAATGTGCCGAACATTTCAACAAAACCTTTGCCAAAGTTTTCACTACCGAGCTACCTTTAAATGACTCTTTTGATCCGTCGCAACCAAACATAGATTCCAGTTTTACGCCCATTGTAATTACAGCCCATGGCGTGGCATGCGCTATCAACCACCTAGCTTCCAAGACTAGCCCCGGGCCTGACGGTATAACAGCGAAGCTCTTGAAAATAACTTCTCCTTGCTCAGCTTACCTGCTTTCGTTGTTATTTCAGCAATCCCTAGATTCAGGTTGCTTGCCGGACGATTGGAAATTTGCCCATACCCTACCATTTTTCAAATCTGGTGACCGGTCTGATCCCCTTAACTATAGGCCCATTTCACTCACTTCAATCAGCTGCAAGTTGCTGGAACATATTCTTTTCACACATGTTGTAACCCACCTTAATCAGAATAACTTCTTCATTAGCAATCAACATGGATTTAGGAAACATTTCTCATGTCAGACACAACTTTTTGAGCTGGTCACTGACCTCCACGTTTCGCAGCACAGGTTGCTTTGTACCGATGCCATTTTTGTCGATTTGTCGAAGGCGTTCGATCGGGTTCCACATCAGCGTCTAATGGCTAAAATTTGTAACCTTAATCTGGATGACAAAACAACCCACTGGATTCGTAGTTTTTTAACAGACCGTTTGCAATCTGTAAAATTAAATGACCACGTTTCTAACCCAGTGGGTGTCTCATCAGGAGTCCCCCAGGGGTCAGTACTTGGCCCTTTACTGTTTCTGATTTATATAAACGACCTCGCATGTAACATTTCCTCGTCAATTCGTCTCTTTGCCGACGACTGTGTGATATATAGAGAAATAGTAACTTCCGATGATGTTTCTACACTCCAGCATGATTTATTTACTCTAACTGAATGGTGCGAAAAATGGCTGATGAAAATAAACGTAGAAAAAACTAAGCATGTGCAATTTTCTTCTACGACAAGATCCGAAACTTATAATTACCTAATAGATAATGCCAAAATAGAAAGTTTCATCTTTCAAATATCTGGGAGTTACATTCACATTCGATTTAAGCTGGACCCCCCATATAGAAAAAATCACATCGAAGGCGTGTAAAAAGCTCGGCCTGCTCAAGCGTCACCTTTATTTAGCTAATTCAGAGACACGACTTCACGCGTATAATGCTCTTATCCGCTCTTCACTAGAATACGCACAAATCATCTGGCATCCACATCAGATGTGTCTGACTAACATGCTTGAATCCGTACAAAACAAGGCCGCGCGCTTCATTCTGTCATCGTACTCAAGATACCAGAGTGTATCTGCCTTGAAGGACGAACTTAATCTCCCCCCTCTCACCCAACGCAGGCAGTTGTCAAGATTAACTTTTTTTCACACCCTGTACCATCATCCAACACCATTCGCTCGCAAATTTATACTCCCGGCACCCTATACGTCCGCACGCGCTGACCACGCTCACAAAGTTAGCCCAATTTTCGCCCGAACAAACAAATATCAGAACTCACCCCTTGTTCTGGCAATCAATGAATGGAATTCTTTACCTAGCAGCCTAGTGGACCAAACAGACACCTCTTCTTTTCAAACCGCACTCCTCGCTTTTCTAGCTATTTAAATACCCTGTAACTTGTCTTCATCATGTTCATCTTTTATAGGCTGTAAATTTGTGTTCCTGCCTTCCAAATACGAGATTTTCTGTCACTTTTACACTTTTTTTATATAATTCACGCTGTACTTTGCAATTGTGTACTTTTGCTGCCTTTATGATATTGTAATGTCACTTTTGTTGTGTTGATTCTTTCTTTTTACAATATTGTATGTTGTGTCGGCTTTCAACCCATTCCCCCCCTATGTAATGCCCATTTGGGCCCTTAGGGTACCTAAATAAATAAATAAATAAATAAAATAAATAAATAAAATTGACGTTAAGCAGGAGGGACGGCTCAGTCATATGTTTAAAAAAGTAATGTTTATTGCTTTCTAATGCAATCAGATAGCCCGCACTGAGACCACAACTAAAGTTGCGCCGACCTCACGCCTGCATAGAGTTCATTTTTGAAAGATGTTGCAAGGCGTCTAGCATGGCTGTGTGGTAGAATATCCGATGGCCACGCCGAATGCTTGGGTTTCTTTTTGCGGGGGTCCTCAGTTTTGAACCTTGCATTTGTTGGGCCTACGCGGCCAATACCAGTTTCTCAAATTTAGGTTACTATATCTATCCTCGCCTTTTTGGGGTAGGTATAAACTTTTTATGACACGTGGGACGTGCCCGCCTACAGCCGCCAGTGTGGGGAACGGGTATGTGCCACACGTGTAGCAGGAAAGAATCTTACGACGTACGCAATAGCATTTCAACTCATTAGTTACCGCGTGCAAATGGTTATTTTTCATATGCCTCCGGAAGTTCGCTTTTTCCAGTTTAAAAAGTACTCCAACACGCATTGCTGCAAACAAAGTTTTGCACGATGAAATGCTCTTTTTAAAAAATATATGTTGTAGAGCAACAAAATATTTTTGTATGAATAGAACTATAGAAAGTGTGGAACTTTCGGTCACCAACTGGTAAACGGTGCAACAAAAACATTATATATGCAACAATATTCAAAACAAAGAAAATTAAGAATATACAATTTGTAGATAAATGGCCTAGGAACAGTATAAAAAATAATGAATGTTGTTCAAATTCTCTTCCCATAGACAAAGAAAATCGGAACCAAGGTGCTGCTTCGTTGCTCGTGCCGTGCGGTGAAGCATTGCATGGTTTTTCGTGCGACACAAGTGCACTCGTACACTGTTCTCAGATTTTTGTGTTGTCTTGTCATAAGCATCTCGAAATCTTCGAATATAGGTGAATACGCTTGATGTGAATAATCTCTCTGAATGAGATGTCCAATCAACTTCGCTATTTAATCTAGCGTCACCTCTTTCTATGAGCCACCTCATTACGCATAGGTCGGTGTTTCAATACATGCATCCGAGCATATTTCTTTGCATTTTTGCACATATCGTTATAAAAAAGGACAATACCACACGCAGTTCTATAGTGTTGCACACTACTTCGTAGTCAGGACTAAGGTGTACTCCGGCGGCCTTCTTGTCCTTAGGAGAAGCTCTGCAGCCATCGCCAGCCGACCGTGCCCCAGAGAAGTGTGAACCACGCACGTAACCAGAATAGCTATAAGATGGTGCACTAAGGTCAGGAGCCGTACGCGCTTGCGACAGAGGAGACAACTTGAGGATGTAAAGAGAACAAACTCAAGAACGGCTGTGGATATCTCAGGCTGACGCAAAATATCGTCGCCATAAAATTTGAAGCTGAGGTGCTGTCATCATCAATGTATACATAAGCTCACTTCACTCACTTCAGTTGAGGTTTTAAGACAGTTTCGAGCAGCGCACTTGTTTTGCGGCGCAGGTGCACACCCATGCGCGTGTGACAACGACGTCATAAGAGTGACTAGTGACCCTAGATGCGATTCTGTGTCTGGTATAAGAACGCAAGCAAAACCAAAGCCGCTGGAAACTGTCAGAGAAGGCCACCTCGACATTTTAGACACGTGCCGGACCTTCGTAAATAATTTTTGAAAAACAATTTCTTTCTGTCTTCTAGGAACAGCTCTCTAGTGAATTACTGGCATAAACCTCTAGCAATTATTACTGCTCAACATAGTCAAATGGTGAGGCTGGCCCTTTATTTAGATATTTAGCTTGCAAAAATGTTTTTTCAATACACAACTTTGATGTTACTGAGGCATAATGACGAGGGGCATGCACTTCTGTCAGGTTCGCCAGCCCAGTGCACGTTTTCAAGGTTAAACGCCCATTTGTTTGCGTAAAGGTCTGTGAAAAATACAATATTGCCAAAACGGACAATTTCTAATTGATTCTGAAACTTGAGTGACTGGACTAACCACTAGACAGTGCTGGGTGCACGAGAAACAAATTTAACATGCCAAAATTGATGATGCAAAAGCATCAATCGCCGGTGATGGACTTGAATCGGCCTGGTAACGAAAGAGTTTACGCAATAGCATTAAAGAGCTCGTTTCGCAGAGATTGCGGCGTTGATGTCGGTGCCGTTGTTTGTGAGCGAAGAATCCAAAAAATCCAAAAAATGAAGGGAGGTGGAAATAAAATAAAACATTAATAAATTCTGGGTGCGAATGGGAGTCGAACCCAGATCAGTTGCATGGCAAGTCGGTGTTCTACCAAACAGTCACGCGTCTGCTTCGCTATGCAGCGAAAGTAGCTTTCGTGCTCTGCCCCCCTCACTAGACACGCGTCGTGTATATATCCTTCACAATACAATGTGAACTATTGCATTATTACTGAGTGTATGCTACAATCTTATACACTACTATCGGGCGTCAGCACATGTCATTATCATGGTGTCTTCATGTTTTAAAGCCGGTAGCCCACAACAAAGATACACACGTTACTGCGCGAATTTTTCCTTAAGAGCACGTAGTGGGTGATTGGCAAGCTCTAAAAAATTTTTTGCACTAAGTGTTTGAAGTACGCACGGGAGACAGGATATTGCTATCGCGCTCAACTCTCAAAGGCGAAGCCTAATAATCCCCAAACTTTCATGTTATTCATGTCGTGACGCAACAGTCATGTTTATGACTCTGTCTTTCCCACAAACCATTTTTTTTCTGCGTCAAGGAGGCAATCACGAAAGTACCTACAGATGGATGGATGGATGGATGGATGGATGGATGGATGGATGGATGGATGGATGGATGGATGGATGGATGGATGGATGGATGGATGGATGGATGGATGGATGGATGGATGGATGGATGGATGGATGGATGGATGGATGGATGGATGGATGGATGGATGGATGGATGGATGGATGGATGGATGGATGGATGGATGGATGGATGGATGGATGGATGGATGGATGGATGGATGGATGGATGGATGGATGGATGGATGGATGGATGGATGGATGGATGGATGGATGGATGGATGGATGGATGGATGGATGGATGGATGGATGGATGGATGGATGGATGGATGGATGGATGGATGGATGGATGGATGGATGGATGGATGGATGGATGGATGGATGGATGGATGGATGGATGGAAACGTATGAAGTGCCTGCAGTTAGAAAAATTGGCCTCGTATCTGCATGTTACACTGCAAACCCCGTCGAAAGACGATAGTTTTGCGTCCGAAGAGAGTGAAAAAACGTTTATTTGATGTTCTGCGCAAGAAAATCGGTAAATGTTATACTGGAGGTGATGCGTTAGAGTGCCTTGAGCGTGCCGCAGAGGTGAACGATAGCATCAAGTCATGTCACACGTGAGACATGAGTGCTATAAGGCAGTTGCCTTGGAAAACGAAGCGCGCGTGCCCTGTGCGCCTTGGAGGTGATAAGGTGTAGAACGTAAGGCGACGGTTAGGTGCCATCACCGTGTCGTCTTAGCAAAGCGCTGAAAACACTTGCCTTTTTGTGCAAGCGTTGCCTGGTCAGCGTAATGTGATAAACGCTATGGTCCTTACAATTACTTATGTATGCCTTTTCTAGTAAAAGATAGACATACAGAATAGTGACGTTTTGTTCTGTTGCCTCAGATATGCGCAATATTTGCTTTTTAATTGAAAATTGTACAAGTATGAACACTGAGTTTTGAGCAATATTGGTGGGCGCTGTGGATGAGGTCGGCCGTTTAAAAGATTGTTTGGCCACATTGGTGCCGTTTGGGGCACCGTTAAGAGCGGAAAAACAGACAAATGTACTAACAGACGAAATTTTTTTTGCGTCAAAGGGCCCCGAGAAAGACTATCGTCTTCAATAGTACCTGGGGCTTTACTTCCCAAAACTTCGCGCGCGATATGATTATGAGAAACGCCATATAGCGGAGGGCTCCAGAAGTTTCGATCTGGTGTTTAACGTGCACTGACATCACACATTAGAAGCGCCTCTACCATTTCGCTTCCATTTATATTCAACTGCCGTGGCCAAGATCTAACCCACTACTTTCGGGCCAATTGAGCACTGATCCACCGAGGCCCACCTGCCCCCAGTTCGCCAATAAATTATCCGCATTGAAAAGGTTCTCGAAAGCAGCGCTTCCAGCTTTTGCTGTGACTGTCCCAGGCCTTCCGCGTAGACCTGGCGATTTTCGTGACCTCATAACAGCTTTCGGTGGGAGTGAGTGAAACAACTACTAGGTCCACAATAAATTTGGTCCAAATTACAGAGCGAACTCGAAGTCACCTAGCTAGGCCCCCTCAGGGACAGTCAGGTTAGACCTCACCCCATCGCGCGGGCTTACTGGGGAACCAGTGCTTTAGAGCTCAGGTCCTAGGCTCTAATGAGCTTCTTCATTTGCTCTTGGTGAAATATTACGTTTCTTGACGGTGCTGTGTTTGAGAGCATGCCCACGACACTTCGACGGCAAGTGTTCTAAATCCTCGGCTAAGCAGCCACCTGTGAAGAATGTGAACACATCTTAACTATAGAATTGCTTTGTTATCACGCGTAAAAGAAATTTCGATTGATTATACTTTAACTAAAGCCATCATTAAGTTTCTTGGTAAATACACTTTGAGTTTCTTAGTAAATGCACGCAAAGTGTACATTGCCGATTGTACGTATGAGTAAAACTGTCAAACTGTATTTTGTTGCCTTGCAACGCACACGCTCTGGGGATGCTCCTGATGCTAACTCCAAAAAAAAAACAATGAAACGTGTCATACTCGTGGCATACAAAAACATCTCCAAGAAAGCCCCTTGGAAAATACGAAACTCTACGCTTCCTCATCGTTTTCACAACTGCGAAAAGAGGTACTATGCAGATAATAAATGCACAAACATTCTTACAAAGACATGAAGAAATGTTTTTCCTCCACCATTCTCTCCTTGACACTATCGCCTAAAACAGCAATGCCGAAAGAAAAAAGTCACTAAGATAAACCGAGTTTCCTTGGCGTGGCTGGGTTAGAACGGGGGCCTTATTGCTCTAAAATTTATTACTTTATCTGCTGAGCTCTGTAGCCACATTCAGATTATGTAAAAATATGAAAAAAATACTGAAAGCGGCCCACCTATCCCGCAACACCAATGAAATAAAAAAAGACAACTTATGAATGTCTCCATGAATTTTGTGGGAGTAAAATAAAAACCCTCTCAGGGGAGCATTTGAAGCCGATATGTCGTGCTAAACACATACACGTGCAAATATAATGCAAAATTCGAGTTTCCAGGGTCAAAAGATGCGCATTCGATTGATAGATATGTGGGGTTTACCGTCCTAAAACCATCATATGACTATGAGCGACGCTGTAGTGGAGGGCTCCGGAAATGTCAACCACCTGGCTTTTTTAACGCACGCGCCCAAATCTGAGCACACAGGCCTACAGCCTTTTTACCTCCATCGGAAATGCCGCCGCCGAGGCCGGGATTCGATCCCGCGACGTGCGGGTCAGCAGCCGAGTATCTTAGCCACTAAACCACCGCGGCGGGGCTAGGACATTCGGAGTGTGCCCTTGAAGCACCGATGAACATTCGATAGAACGTGAAAAATTGTATGCCCAGGCAGCTGACAAAATCATTCTACAGGAAAAGGGGGAGGAAATCCAAGAATTATATTTATGCATAAACTGAACAACTACTCATGAAGAGTCTGTGTGCATTTTCGTGATATGGCTCTGTATATTTTTTTCCTCTGTTGACAACAACAATGTATTCTGAGGCCTGCATGTACCAGAACTTATTGAAACATTTTTCTTACACGACTGCGTTTAGGGAGTAATAATTATGTACGCATTGCTCGTCCACCTGTGCATTTAGGCGATCTTTCGCAGCTGGTTTGTTCCTTCAAAACTAGATGGCGCCACAACACCATGGCTGTCTCTCTGCCATGACAGTCCCCCAGTCGTGGCTTCCTGCAGCACTGCTCAACATCCGCGTCACGTCGCCTGCTTGGTGTTCCCTTAGCCTCTGCTTCGAACAGATGCCATGGGCACGCTGAGCGAAGCAGGTGGACGTGCCGTTAAGTAAAAGCGAAGCAGACTGATTCGCCGGAAAATTCAACATGGCGGCACCTATAGGTGCTGATTTCTTTCCCCTCGATCTTATCACTTCTTCATCATGTGCTGTGTGGAGTGTATGTTCACGGCTCATGCATTTACTTTCTCTTCATATATACACGTCCTGAAACTCCCAGAGCAATGTATTTGTCGGTCTTTTTTCTAATATTTTCATCATTCATTCTCCAATCGTCGGAGGCTCGGCTTAGCAAGCATGGCTCAACAAATACCGGTAACTTTCTTGATGAAAGTAGCTGATACTTGATGATTTCTCCAAAGCGTGAGATTACACAAAGTGGTAACTGATTCCCCCAAATATATATATCGTTGTGACAAGAGCGGGAGAGCAGTAAGCGCGGGTTTGAATCGATGCGGGTGGTTCCGACTGCATGAATGCTGCCACATTGGTTTCTAATGCAGCTACGACCACGGCCGCGACCGCTGTCGAAATGTGATGGCTGGGGCAACTGGCTGCGAGACAGTTACGGTGGCATAAGACGTAATCAAACATGGCAGCGCCCGTGTGCAGCTGCCGAACATCGTTTAGAACATCCGCATACACCTGCCGCAGTGGCCCAGTGGCCAATGCACTGCTTTTATGACCCCAGTGTCGCGGGATCAAATACCGGCGACAGCGGCCTCACTTTCGTGGACATCAAAATGCCTGTGGCCGGTTTACCTAAATTTAGGTGCACGTTAAATTATCCCAGTGGGGTGAAGTTTACGGAGCATTCCACTACGGTATCTTTCATATTCACATCGTGGGTTTGAGACGTTAAACCCCCAAAATTGTTATTTTCGTTCACATATGGCTTTCATGCGCCTTTGTTACGCTCCCGGTAGAGCACTCAATAATGGCATAACAAGGCTGGAAATAATCGCAACCATGTTCAAATGAACCAACGAAGTGTTAAGTAATACAGCCAACTGAAATAACCAAAAAGTGGTAGCACGTTTAACCTCATATCCCTAAACACTTCCTGCAGATTCAGGCACCATCCTAGAGAGGGTGTCATCACCTCACAGAGCCCAAGACTTTTCCTCTTACCGGTTCTTCTACAGCGCTACACAAGTGGAGTGACATGTCCATAGAACCAAAGGGGACGAAAATTAAACATGTTGATAGCGCCATCTGAATTGCGGTGTCAGTTGTGCAAATAGTAGAAAATTACTATTTTACTGACAACTGAAGAAGTTTTATTATCTTCTGCACTCAAATAGCTTTTTTGATTAAATATTAGCTAAAAATATTGTGTGTATAATTTATAGTTGCGTATAAAATGAAATGGGTTTCAAAGCACCAGGACGTCTTGATAGGGCGGCTGGCCGTTCGCATAGCAGGCAACACCATTGTCACTGTCGTAGTCTGCTTCTGCTTCATGGTGGTCCCCCCCTCCTCTCGTTGGAGCAGCTGCCTGTCTAAATTTTTCTAGTTTCCATATAGTAAAATTCAGTAAGCTACTTACTAGACGCTCACAAGTATCTTGCATACTAACTTTAGTAAGTGAGTGACGCCGCATACAGGCCGAGCGAAATGACAACGCTGATCACACAAAATTGCGGAAATGAATAGTTTTATTGCAAGCCAATCGACGTTTAATAAAATAATGGTCACATAGCAACGTTTTAGAATGTACAGCAGTAAACAATATTCGTGTATCAGCGTTCATGTGCAAACAAGGTACGTACTACGCATAGCTCCAACGCAGATTCCCGGAGGACAGAAGCTGTCCAGCACTGGCTGATATACCATCGCACTACACGAAACGTTCGCTGCACTGTGTAAAGGTATACTGATAACGTTCCAGCACTTCTCTAGACGAAGATGTCGTAACACCTCGTTGACAGTGTTCGGCTAACTTTCTGTAATTAATATAAACGTATTAGCGTGTCCTTCACAGCAGTGCGGCACTTCTGCTTGTTTTCTGGTCCACACTGACATCTAAAGTGCGTCACTTTTTAATTTTACAGGCGTTCGCACCACGCATGCTTCTGAATGCCTAAAAATCAATGAGAAACGGTTTTTTATGCTTACCATTTTCAAGTCTTACAAATAATACGGTTAAAAAAGGCTTAGATGGCACTCATTTGACACCGCGGGCAGTGCACTGTCATCGTTTCGATGGTGGCGACGCCTCACGGCATGGACGCGAAGCTTCCATGATGCCATGGGCCTGGCTGCACCTGCAGGAGGCAATGTTATGATCGGCCTGCCTGGCTTGACGCCGCTTTGACGCATGAGACATTGTGGCTGGGCCTATTCTGAGTTCTTCCGAGTCGGCACTTCCAGAGATGCACCAAGAGCGGTGACAACAAAGAAATCATTCTTCTAGTTATCCCAGGTCGTCGACGCCCCTCGTACACTCTTTGAACACGCCTGACCGACTGACAGATCAGGAAGGGTTGTTGGACGTCGAGGCGGCTTGTTCTGTCGTCGAGGTGCTCCGGGCAAAGGGCCCAGCATCTCAAAACCATCCGCGGGTGCCTTTCCCACGTTCTTTGTGGCTGTTTCCACATTTTGTGGTCTGCCTGGTGTCACATACGCATCACTGCAACAGGCTACAAAATTGACTTCCACATAAGACTTAACGTCTTCGTGTTGTGCTGTGTCGTGCGCGGTGTGCAGTGTTCTCTCCTTCACCATGGGCTGAAGTGGGCGTCCTTTTTCCCTGTTTCATTGGTCGGATAGGAGGTGCCGTTTCACGTTCCCCTTACGAGGGCGCAAGTGAAAATGGCAATTTTCTTTGGACTGTCCTAGCCTCCATTGTTTATTATGCAGGAAATCCTGGGAAGACCAAGACATAAAACGCGAGCACCGAGGCGCCCCCGACAGGCTCTCACAAGCTCGCAGAAGCTACCATTATGCTTCCATCGAGAGCTTCCATGATGCTACTACCATGATGTAACACGCTACCAGTAAATATAGTAATTAAACGTTACTGTTAACAGCTCCAGGCTCCTCTGCTCTACATCTCCCCGAGACTCTGGCTGGCTCTGGTCCTCTGGGCAGAACCTTGGTTGCATCAGCAACAATGTAACCAAACTTGTTGCAGATGGCATGTATTCTAGCTGCCGTACCAAACAAGAAGTCGATAAAGCGCAGCCATAAGTGGAACGGATGTCGCACACCTAGTTTACGAATTATCCTAAATAAACCATATGCGATATGGGGAAGTGCCTCAAAAATTAGTCCAATCAGTCGTTTGGTAACCATGGCCGTCGGAACTGTATGAACTAGAATCGGTGGTAGCCAGCAGAGTGGAGCTATATGTTTGAAAGCAACGGAGGTAGGACTGACAGTAACAGAGCAGCCATATGTCTTTTTTCTGCGATGAAAATGGCCTTCTTTTGCAACGAATATATCAAATATATTCGGGGGGGGGGGTGGAGGCAGAAGGTTAGGTGGGCAGATGAGATTAAGAAGTTTGCGGGTATAAATTGGCAGCAGCAAGCAGAGGACCGGGTTAACTGGCGGAACATGGGAGAGGCCTTTGTCCTGCAGTGGACGTAGTGAGGCTGATGACGATGATATCAAATATGGCTAGGTCCACTGTTGTCTACCTTTATTGCCCACCCAGGTGCAGACAGCTGCAGTGCAAAGGCTTATGAACAATGTGGTGCCAACTTTTAGTTTTTTGGTCCACGCCTTTCTACAAAGTACTTGTCTTCTGCTCAATAAAACAAAACTTTATCAGGATGTAATTGACATTGCGTTGTGCATCCCAATGTACAAACCTTTGAGTACTGTATGCAAGGGCCAGAATATATCTAGATGAGTTGAATAACGCAAGCAGCTCCAAATACAATACGTTCCTTTGTTGAATGACACACATACTGTAAAATGCTCAGTGGAGAGGTTTCGGGGGATGATCCTTTCGCTCGACCCCAGTGGCTTCACTCAAACCGGAATGTAGCCGGAATGAGTAAGTGATGTTTTGTTAGAAAAGTGTCCAACATTTAGCAAAAGAAAAAAGTCACAGCTTTGCCACAAAAGCCAAGCAATAAACGTGGTAACAACAAATTAGAAGGTCGCGTGCAGAATGGCAAGCAGATCGAAATGTTCCCCGCGTTTCTCACGCATAAACGACGCACAAAACATACTCACGGGTACAGATGAACACTAATAAACGTCTCAGTTGTTACTACGCTGTGTCTGAAAAACGCGCCCTTTTCACAAACAGAGACTGTGCAACAATAGCAGTGACCTTTGTGCGCTCAGTAACTACAACATAATCGTTCCAGTAAAGCCCAACGCCAGCCAAGACGTACGATCTTACCCATTGCGAGATACCATTGCGGGCACGTGAATGAGCGTCCGCCTTCCTCCGCACCGCGGAGCAAATTACGCGTAGGAAATGAAAGCACTCACGGCCGCGTCGTGACGATAGGGCGACGCACGCTCATTGCACCATCTTCCTGGTATTGCTGCAAATATGATAGTTTGCCCCGAAATGGCTGTGAGCAGTGGTAAGTGGTAGATATAAATAGCTTGCCATTTAAATGTTCAAGGGGGTACATGTCAGTCACTCAGTGGTTAATATCTCGCTTTCACAACGCAACGGTCCCATGTTCGATTCGACGCGCCGGAATTCATTTTTTGATTTTTTTCATTCTTGCACTTAAGTATATATAGATGCACATACATATATGGTGAGTGACGGCGACGCCCAATTCGATGCCGACGCCGGCTGCAAAATCCCGCGAAGAGTGTCCTTATAGTTGCTATCGCAATCAGACTGACATAATTGGAGCGTTTGAAACCTAATCACCCTCAAGTAGTCTTCTTGGGAATCAATACACTTTTTCCAGAGGTGGTGCCATGGCTGGAAGCATTCTGAAAAGGCCACATTTAGAATTCAGTCTAGCGCCGCAGTTGTTGCAGCCTTAATATCCTCTCGTTCTCTGGATTTAAGGGAGCAGCCAAAAGCAGCAGAGGGTTATATCGGCAATGTAAGGCACCTGTTAAAGTTAAGTAGTCTGGTTCTTTGCCAGAAAGTCTGAATCAACCGCCGCAAATGTGAAGGAGCATTGTCTTGATGGATGGGCCAATATTTTACTGACCTTACCTGCGGTCTCTTCTACCGCACAGCATTACGTAGGCAGTGGAGGGTATCCTTTTAGTACTCTTTGGTGATTGTCTGATCTTATGGCGCATACTCGTCGTGTACCGCGAAAGTCAAAGAAAGCAGTCAGCATCACCTTGATGACGCTGCGCACCCGGCAGACATTTTTTAGTTTCCGTGACATGGAATATTTACACTGTCCCGACTGATGATTGGTTTTCGGGTCATACTGGTACACCCTTCTGAATCTTCAGGATGGTTCTGACTCTGCTGCCCTTACAAAAATCTTATATATGAACTTATATAAAAATCTCCATTTATGGCTACATCAAGAATTGGGCTTATCAGGCTTATATGCGTCTGCTGGAAATAAAGCATGGATAACTTCCTCTGGCTGGAAATGCAAGAAAACTAACTGTGATGCTTAACAAATACATGCATCCTGTATACAGGTTTCAAAGGAAAACATTCAATATCGCAGCAATATTGCTTGATAGAAGCGTGCATTGTCATCGGGCATCACAGCACCGTATTACCAATAAACAATTGTATCGGGCCAGTTGGTGTGAATTCATCTTGGTAGGAATCTATCTTGGTAGGTAATAGTTGCTGCGCTTCCTACCAAGACGTTATTACCAACGTGATTTCGCGGTCTAAAGACAGCCAACCATTACAAAAGGCACACGCGTTACGGTGCGTATTCCCTCACGACTACATAGTTGGTGTATAAAGTTCTAAAACATTTTACAAACATAGAATTAGAAAAACGGTATGCTGGGCGAGCTGGTAATTCATCCAAACTGAGTTGCGCGAAAAAAATTTGAAGTGCAAAAGGAAGACACCTTGACGCAGCGCACACTAACAACTGAAACTTTGTTTGAGAAAACAGACATATATATGCGGTTTTGAGAACACGTGAGGTGGAAAAAATTATTAGACGAGCGGCCATTTAATCATTTTCTATCACTGTGTGGGCATCGTGCGGTGTATGGCACTGCGCTGTCGTGCGGGAAGTATTATTTAGGATTTAATATTATAATTGTGAATCACAAAGCTTCTCTAAAGGGACAAACATAATCTAATCAATCATCACATTGTACTGAGTGCAGCTGCGCGCCCTTGTTTGATGATACGGTAATTAAAGCTAGATTCAAGGACACGGTATAGCGCGGGAAATTGAAGAGGTGAATCTCGTTAACAAAGCTGGTGATTCATGTGTCACGTAACTCTCGGTTACGTTGCTTGTACTGGGGTATCATTTCTGGAAGCGCATCATTAATACAATCTGTCTGCTCATCAAATCATTTTCTTTCACAGCACGTGTTCTCGTAACCACATATATATGTCTGTTTCCTCCAACAAAGTTTCAATCACAGTGCGAGCTGTGTCCAGTTGTCTTCCTTTTGTGTTTCATTTTTTTTCGCGCGACTCAGTAATAACATAATATAGCTGGTGCTTCAACCTATGATACCCTTTTTTACGCAAAAAGCAGCCATGTGCGAAATTTTCATTGAGACAAGACATTTTCAACTTTCTGAATTACACAGTAATTTTCCACAATTCAAATTCTTCAAGTAGCATCATACAATAAAACATACACACTGCGTGGTTGAATTACGCACAAGAAACAGGATATTGCTATCGCGTTAAACTCTGAATAACGGAGCCTAACGGTCCCCCAGCTTTTTTGGTTTTTTTTCACACAGTAGCAAGCCCTAATATGCCAGACCAGTTTATTTGTCGGCTTGCGTAAAACTATCTACAGTGCTCACGGATTAGAATGGGGCATCACATTATTTTGTGCTAATAATGGCAATTACTACTATGGCATGTAGTAATGTTGTTACATGACACGCATATCATGATTTTCATGTTTCTACCAGTCACATACCTTCGTCATCCATTCACGTACTGTAGTACCAATTTTGTTGTATGTGACGCTAGTGAAACAGCTGCAAACGCATCATGAGTGTGGCATGTAGTCATGTTACTACATGACACGCATGTGGTGATTGTCATGTTTGGATGTGTCATTTACCTATGCCGTCCGTTTGCGTCACGTATTATCCTGTTTGGTAAATGTGAAGCGAGCGAAACGGCCGCCAGCGCATCTTGAGCATGGCATGTAGTGATGTTTGTGACATGACACGCGTCTCAAGATTATCATGTTTGCTCTAGTCACATATCTTCGTCATCTATTCAAGTAATGTAATACTAAATTTGGTGTATGTGACGCTAGCGAAACGGCCGCAAGCGAATCATGAGCGTGGCATGTAGTCATGTTGACACATGACATGCATATCATGATTTTTATGTTAGGGTCTGTCGTTTGCGTTCGCCATGCAATCACTCCACACCATATCAGTTTTGAAACATGCCATGTGAAGGAAACTACCACAAGAGCTACAGGCCCAAGAAGTGTAAATAATGACATTTATGACATACATGTCATGATTTTCATGTTATGACTAGTCAAATATGTTCTTCATACAGCCATGTTATGTCATAGCAAGTTTGGTATTGATACCATTATCGAAACGGCTAGAAGAGTGAAAGATTGCTGGTGGCTAGATAGATAGATAGATAGATAGATAGATAGATAGATAGATAGATAGATAGATAGATAGATAGATAGATAGATAGATAGATAGATAGATAGATAAATAGATACATAGATAGATAGATAGATAGATAGATAGATAGATAGATAGATTGATAGAGAGATAGACAGATAGGCAGACAGACAGACAGACAGATAGATAGATAGATAGATAGATAGATAGATAGATAGATAGATAGATAGACAGATAGATAGATAGATAGATAGATAGATAAATAGATAGATAGATAGATAGATAGATAGATAGATAGATAGATAGATAGATAGATAGATACGCTCAGAGTCGCCGAAGTTTGCTAAAAACGATTCGCATTTAAAAGGTCGGATAATTTTTCTATCAGACGTAGTACGCATTTATTTTCCACTTTTAAATGCGAAGCATTTCTCACCGAGCTTTGGCGACTTTGAACGTATCTATCTATCTATCTATCTATCTATCTATCTATCTATCTATCTATCTATCTATCTATCTATCTATCTATCTATCTATCTATCTATCTATCTATCTACGACTTTTAGCTCTCCTGGCCGTTTCGTTAATGGTATCAATACCAAATTTGGTGTGGCATAACAAGACTGTATGATGAGCATAACTGCCCGCCGTGGTGGTTTAGTGGCTATAGTACTCGGCCACTGACCCGCAGATCGCGGGTTCAAATCCCGGCTGCGGCAGCTGCATTCCCGATGGAGGCGGAAATGTTGTAGGCCTGTGTGCTCAGATTTGGGTGCATGTTAAAGAACCCCAGGTCGTCGAAATCTCCGGAGCTCTCTACTACTGCGTCCCCCATAATCATATGGCGGTTTTGGGACGTTAAACTCCACATATCCATCAATCAATCAACGAGCATAACTGGCTTCTCATAACATGACTATCATGACATGTATGTCATGATCTATATTTCAAAGTCTTCCTGCTCTTACGGTGATTTTGTTCACATGGCATGTTCTAAAATTGGCATGGTTTGACATGATTGCATGCGGAACACAAGTGACAGACCCTAACATGGAAATCATGACATGAATGTCATGTAGGTCATGAATCATGGCTACGCACCACGCTCATGGTACGCTCGCAGTCGTTTCACTGACCTCACATAAACTAAATTTCGTGTTACGACGTGAATGGATGACGAAGGTATATGACTGGTGCAAACATGATAGCTATGAGTTGTGTGTCATGTAACAACATGACTACATACCACACTCATGATGCACTCGCGGCCGTTTCGCTAGCTTCACATACACCAAATTCGGTTTCACGGGAGGTCAATGGATATAGAAGGTATATGACTGGTTCAAACATGATAATCATGAGACGCGTGTCATGTAACAACATGACTACAGGCACACCCATGATGCGCTCGTGGTCATTTCGCTGGCTTCAGATGTAACGAATTTGGTATTACGTGACGCGAACAGATGACATACGTAAATAACACCTCCAAACTTGGTATTTCAAACATGCATGTCATGAAACAACAAGACCACGTGCCACACTCAACTAGCAGCCGTTTAGCTGGCTTCCCATATGCCAAATTTGGTACTACGTCACGTGAATAAATGAAGGAAGTATATGACTGGTGTAAACATAGTAATCATGAGATGCGTGTTACGTATGAACATGACTAAATGCCACACTCAAGGCGCCAAAACACTTCGATGGGACCCGGGACGCACGTTTCGTCGCGTCACGCTGGTGATGCCACGCCAGGTGTCGTTCTGCCTGGCATATTGTCACAGGCGCACGCTGCGGTTCGTTGCTTTGACGCATGGGCGTTTGAGTGCACCCGGCGTCCTGCCGTCATGAAGCTAAGCAGACGTGGCGCTGTCTAGGTAACGTCGTTGGCGCGAAATGCAGCATCTTGCATCTCGAGCTGGTTTCCGCTGGGCCTCGCCGACAGACGCTGATCGCACCTAGTGCTCCGTTTTGCTAGCGTAACATCACTGCGCCCAGCGTGGGCACGCGTCAATGTTACGTACGCTCGCTGGCATTTCGCTAGCTTCACATATACTAAGTTCGATATTACGGGACTGAACGGATGACAGATGTATGTGACACGTCCAAAAATGACAATCATGATATTCGCGTCATGTAAAACATTACTTCATGCTACGCTCCTAGCGTGCTCGCGGTCGTTTCGCTAGCTACACAAACCAATTTCGTTATCAGGTGACGTGAATAGATGACGAAGGTAAATGACACGTGAAAATGTGATAATCATGACATGAAAGTCACGCACGGCATCCCTTACCTCCGCCTCCTATTGTTGTAGAGATTTTAAAGTGACATGTCAAGCAGAGAAGGTACTTCTAAGCGGCACGTTCCGGCATCCTGACGAGTCGGAAGACATTGCCTGGTAGCCCAGAAAAACTTCAAGCAACCATTTTTGATAGATTTTGGACGGGAATGCGTCTATTTCAGCAAGGCATTTCAGCAAATGAAGCCGTAAGACAATCAGAACATATCGGCGGAGTGAATGATGATGAGAGGGGCAAAGCATCGGTCCGTCTGTCCATGCGTCCGTCTGTATCCGTTCGTTCTTTTTTCCAGCCGTTCGTAACTCCGTGCGTGTATCCGTCCATCTGTGCATCCAACTGTGCACCCGTCCATGTGTCGGTCCGTCCATGTGTCGGTCCGTCCATGTCTCCCTCTGTTTGTGTCTTTTCGTCGGTCCATATGTCCGGTCGTCTCTCTGTATCTCTCTGTCTGTAGGACCGTCCGTCCCCTCTTCCATCTGTCTGTCTGTCTGTCTGTCTGTCTGTCTGTCTGTCTGTCTGTCTGTCCGTCCGTCCGTCCGTCCGTCCGTCCGCTTATCCATTCATCCATCCATCCATCCGTCCATCTAGTAAACACTTCAAGTACCACCATCTCGCATCTTTTCGTCATATATTCAGCATATACAAGTATCGCCATCTAGCGGACATTTTAAGAGCTAAGCGAGAGTTGACTACTTACTACATACATCGAGGACGCACGGTTTACGGCTTAAGGATCTTCGCCCTTAGAAACACAGCTTGGTACATACTCTATTTCTGTTGCAACCTAACACGCGTTGAGCGTTGCGCGTGCTTTGACGCAATAAATGTGCTAATAATAGATTGTAAAGCCAAAAATACTTGGAACGCGACCACTTCTTGTAGGGTTAGATGGCTCGCTGTGGTTATTCCACTGCGGTCGCGCACGATAAAACGCTGTTCTCATATTGCCCACCAAGGAACGATCATAAAAGGGCACACAGTGAATGCTGCAGCCTGATTTGTAAGCTGGTGGCACTCATCCTGGCAATCAGGATGTTTTCTATGCACATCACAAAGGCCACGGTCTCACTCAGACGTAGCATACTTCTAACTTCGGCAGTGCTAAGCACGCCGAAACCTTTGTATATCGCAGACGACTTAGCTAGTTCGGTGGAACACATCAACGACATCATCATCATCATCATCATCCTGACTACGTCAACTGCAAGACAAAAGCCTCTCCCATGTTTCGCTAGTCAACTCGGTCCTGTGCTTGCTGTTGCCGATTTATAGCTGCAGACATCTTAATCTCATCTGCCCACCTAACCTTCTGCCTCCCCTTAACCCGCCTGCCTTCTCTGGAAATTCAGCGAGTTACTCATAATGACCAGTGGTTATCCTGGCTAAGCCCTACATGCCCGGTCCATGTCGATTTCCTCTTCTTGATTTCAACTATGATATCCTTAACCCCTGCTTGTTCCCTAATTCAATCTGGTCTCTTCTCTTCTCTTAAGGTTACACCTACCAATTTCATTTCTATTGCTCACAGTGTCGTCTTCAATTTAAGCTCAACCCTCTTTGTAAATCACCAGGTTTGGGCTCCGTAGCTAAGTACCGGCAAGATTCAGCTGTTATATACCTTCCTCTTAAACGATAGTGGCAAACTACCTGTCATGATTTAAGAGTGCTTGCCACTTATGCTGCACTCCATTCTTATTCTTCTAGTTACTTCAATCTCGTGGTCCGGACCCATGGTTATTACCTGTCCTAAGTAGACATAGTCTTTTACAACTTCAAGCGAACTATTACCTATCTCGAACACTTCTTTCTTCCGAGGTTGTTGTACGTTATTTTCGTTATCTGCAGATTAATTTTAAGACCTTCCTTTCTGCTCTCCTTGTCTAACTCCGTAATCATGAGCTGCAATTCGTCCCCTGAGTTACTCAGTGATGGATTGTTATCGGAGAAGCGCAAGTTACTAAGGTACTTTACATTAGCTCTTATCTGTAACTGTTTCAAATCTAGGCCTCTGAAAACCTGCTGTAAACACGTGGTGAATAGCATTGGAGGAGATTGTATTCCCTTGCCTTCCGACCTTCTCGATCGGTATTCTGTTGCTTTATTTATGAAGCCCTAAGGTAGCCGTTGATCCCCTGTAGATTGTTTCCAGGGTGTTTATATATGCTTAATCGACGCCCTGATTCCGTAGTGTCTGCATGACTGCTGATATTTCTACTGCATCAAACGGCTTCTCGTAATCTATCAAGGCTATGTATAGTGGTTGGCTATACTCTGAGTATTTCTCATTACCTGATTGATAGTATGAATGTGGTTGATTGTTGAGTAGCCTATTCGAAATCTGGCTTGTTCGATTGGTTGACTGAATTCCAGTGTTGTCTTAATTCTGTAAGAAATTACCTTTGTATATAGCTTGTATACTATGGAGAGCTAGCTGATCAGTCTGTAATTCTTCAAGTCCTTATCATATCCTTTTTTATGTATCAGGGTGATGTTAGCATTCTTTCAAGATTCGGATGCTCTTCGCGTCAGGAGACACCTCGTAAACAGCATGGCTAGTTTTTCTAACACAATATGTCCTCCATCTTTCAGCAGATCTAACGTTGCTTGGTCCTCACCAGAAGCTTTGCCTCTTCGCACGTTCTCTAAGGTTTTTCTGACTTATTCTCTCATTACTGGTTGGGGGTCATCTGGTTTACTGCTAGTTCTTATAACAAGGTGTAGGTTGGCCTGGCTACTCTACAGATAACTGTAATGCTCCTCCACTATTTTAACTATCCTAACTTTATTGGTACTGGTTTACTGCTAGTTCTTATAACAAAGTGGTGAGTGGCCTGGCTACTCTATAGATAACTGTAATGCTCATCAGCTATTTTAACATCCTATCTTTATTGGTAATTATTTAGCTTTCCTTGTCCCTTAGCGCATACATCCGATCAATTTTGGCCTACCCAAGTTTTCTCCCCACTGCCTTGATACTTCATGCGTTCTTCAGAGAGTGTTCAATTCTCTCCATATTATACATTCTTACATCAGATACCTTAAGCTTATTTATCAACTTCGAAAGCTCTACCAACTTTCCTTTGTCTGTTGTACTTGAGATTTTTATGCTTTCGCGCTTTCTAATGCGATTTTTTGTTTCCCGGGACTGCTCTCCAGTGTCCTCTTTAAGTACTGTACTGAACTAAAAGTACTTATTTTCTATTGCCAAGTATGGCTCTTTCGCCTTTAAAACCCATATATCATCATTGTCTATTTAGTTCCGGTGTTCATTATGTAATTGTTACGGCGACCTTGGTGTGGGGTTCACCCTATTGTATGTCCAGGTTCACAAGATGTGGTGAGCTTGTGTGGTGTTCACAAATTCTAAGGTTAAATTTTGATCATGGGATTAAGTCATCGGCACCGAGATGCAGCATAGCTGGGTCTACATCAAGCGATATTATATCTGCCAAACATCAGAAAAACTGTTTAAACTCCCATATATCAACGAACTAAAGACAACGAAATACCTTCTTAAAACATGTTTCGCTTTTGTGTTATATTGTTTGCTACGACGGGGGATCGGCAATTTCTTTTGCGTCATCACCGTCATTTTCTTCGCCTTCTGCTTCGCTTCCAACACCCACTACGTAATTACTTCATGACGGCATTGTAAAAGGCCGTAAAAAGAATGAAACTTGTAGGAATGTAATGTTCCAACTACAATAACACATGCTTGGCGAGTGTGCTCTTCTAGCGGACTCTAACCACACCACGGATTTTGAAAGAAATTCAGGTTCCCAGAAAGAAGCTTAGTACTACGAATAGCTGAGTATACATTTGCACTTATTTGCTCGATTGAGATACCGCACTTCAAGATATAGCGGTAAACAGCTGCCAGCACTGATCACTTGACATCAAAGGGCAGATGTAGAGTTCGGTGTAGTGTAAGAATAAAAACGTGAGGGCGTGGTTGGTGGACCATGGAGGGCTAACAGCTGACCATACTTGTAAACAAGACGCATGTGAATTGGTTCATCAAAGTATTGCATAGCAGTGTTGCCTGCAACTTCTCCACCCGTGCACTCAGTGTGCACTAGCGAGAAATTGCCTTTCACACGTTTTTGTTTTCTCACTATAATCAAGCTGATACCAACTTGGCCTCCGGTATGTTTATCAAGGCGACACTTCATGGTCACAAAAGCGAGGTCATATTGATCGCTGCATCAGACTCCGATACCCTTATCTGTTATGAAATGCAGCGGCTTTCAGCGAGTACTATGTGAAAAAATGACGAGTTTAACGGTGAGGGCTACTGAAAAATTGCAGAAAAGGATACAACCGTACATTTTGTCGGGCTTGCTAGAAATCCAACTTGCAGCAAGCAAAGCATCTGCTAGAGAATTCGCACCGTGGCAAGCCGTAAGTGCTTTCCAACGCTTTCATGTGTTCAGGCAAAGAAGTAGCACAGAAAAGCGGGTGTGCTCAGTCCTTACTATTTTAAGCGCATG
Source organism: Rhipicephalus microplus (assembly GCF_043290135.1). Taxonomy (NCBI): domain Eukaryota; kingdom Metazoa; phylum Arthropoda; class Arachnida; order Ixodida; family Ixodidae; genus Rhipicephalus; species Rhipicephalus microplus. The sequence goes on from NC_134706.1 coordinate 86,730,271, forward strand.
CGGCGCAATTTCAATTTTCGCGACCAGTTAGAGCCGTGCGGCCCGATTCCCACGAGCTCACATCTTGCCTTTAACAGTGGACCGTATGGTGCGTGCATGCTACAGAGGTTTAACCAGTCGATTGATAATAACTCAATAGCTTTAAAGAGCTCGTTTGCCTTGAATTCCGGCGTAGCATTCGCTGATAGTAAGGAAAAAACTACCATCTTTTGCGGGATAGAAAAATCGAGAGCTATGAAAATAAAATAACACAAAAACTACCACATAGTCACGGAGTAAATGATGAAGAGTGGGGCGAAGCTTCGAATGGTTTTACTCGTAAACCGTGAATCATCCGCTGGCGGCGTGCGGGCGTTCATCTGTCTGTCCCTCCGTTCATGCGTCCGTTTGTTTGTCTGCCTGCCTGCCTACCTGTTCATCCGTCCGTCCGTCAGTCTGTACGTCTGTTCATCTGTATGTGTCTCTGTCTCTCTATCCGCGTGTCTGTCTGTCCGTGAGTGTGTTCATCTTTCTGTCTGTCTGTCCGTCTGTGTGTCTGTCCATGCGTTTGTATGTATTCGCGTCTGTCTGCCTGTATGTCTGTCTTTCTGTACATCTGTCTATCTGTTTGTCTGTATGTCTGTCCGTCTGTCCGTCCGTCTGTCCATCTAGTGAACACCCCAAGTACCTCCATCTGGCATCTTTTCATCATATATTCATCACATACAAGTACTGCCATCCAGCGGACATTCAAAGAAGTAAAACGAGAAGTGCCTACTGCATACAGAAGATGCACGACCCATGCCTTGAGGAGGTTCACGCCCAAAAATTCTGGGCCACAATGGAAATCAGGCCAAAGTCGTTGGGGTCCGCGTGGGAATCGAAGCCGGGCTGTTTGCGTGGCAAGCGGGTGTTCTATTACAAGGCCACGCGTATGCTAGTGAATACGTTGAAAATAACATCATCTGCGTGAAAGTAGCACGTGCTTTAGCTACACGCGTGTCCTGTATACATGCTTCACAATACAACATGAAATATTGCAGTAATGATGCTTGGTACAAGCGTTCATTGGAATCTGGCGTCGAAAATTGTCGTTACCTAATGGCTTCGCAGTTTAAGGCCAGTATTGCACTACAAAAGACACGCACACTACTGCGCCTGTTATTTTCAGACCACGTAGTGCGTCTATGACAAATCTGAAAAGTTTTTTTTTTCACTAAGTGTTTGAAATACGCACTAGGAACAAAATATCGATATCGTGTTCAACTCATCCAATGATTAATACGTGGGGTTTAACGTCCCAAGACCACCATATGATTATGAGAGACGCCGTAGTGGAGGGCTCCAAAAATTTCGACCACCTGGAGTTGTTTAAAGTGCACCAAAATCAGAGCACATGGGCCAACAGCACTTTCGCCGCCGTTCAACTACTAAAGGCAAAGCTTTGGCGTTTACTAGTTGCTTTGTTCTTCGTCTTAGTTATTTTAGCGCGCCTTTGGAGTCCAAAATGTAGCATAGTAATTATGGCTTGAATTGTGTGCTTTAGGCAATCTTCGACTGTCCCTTAATGCTGCGGAGCTCCAGCCAATTACCCAATTCAACCATGATAATTAGTAATCTTAGATGATGACATTGATTCACATTAAACTTTAAGTGTTTCATGCAAAATAGTGACATAGTTTGCTATTTTGACAGTAATGTGTTACTTCACCTTTTGCACACTAACGTTCTATCGTTTCGTGTCTGCCCTAGTTTTTTTACACAACTCGTTGCTTCGCCGGAAAAAGTCAAGGCTCGCAAAGCGTCCTGTTTTATCAAGCTTGTGCTTGCTTCTTTCATACACGCATATTTAATGACCTATATTTGTATTACGCGCTTTTATTTTAATGCTTACGTTGACTTTCAAGCACATATCATAGACGATGGTCTCCTTCCGTGAGTCTTGCGAGTTGAAATACCCGTTATTGTACAACAGCATATTGAGGCTGTTTCCGTGCTTTTGTTGTCCCCTTGTACATTAACCCTGAGTTGGATTGCTGACGTCAAAAGACTACGTTGGTTCTTGGTTATGTAAGGGGAGGTTTTTGTACTTCAGTACACGTGCTCGTTTTTTGTACTTTCATGCTACCATGCCAATATACGTGTTCCTGCTTCCTTTCGCAAACAACTCCCGAATGACCTAGAATGATCTAGATATTCTCAGGACCTTACGATTCTCAGGACCTTACAATGTAAACTTAAGAGTTTGTTCTGGATCTTACACCACCGCTAACAACAACGCTGTAATTTTAAACGACACACGTATGCCTCACTGCTTGGCCGATTGTCGCAGACGGAGGCTCTGCTCTCCGCTATCAGTAAACTGTGTTGTATGGTTTGTAGCATGACTTCTAGTTTCCCAACCATAAGCTTGGCCTTATAAAGGGTATCATCCTGGACAAGCCTACTGATATCTTCACAAACTTCGTGAACTTATGATATCTGGTGATTCTGCTTGTTCCCTGACAGGGTGCCTCAGTGGAGCGCTGACCCAAGCTCACTCTGCGATGAAGATGACGGCAAAGAAAACCCGGACCATTGAAAATCCGCAGGCAGAATGGACTTGCGCCAGAGTACAGTTCTCAGCACGAAAAAAATTACGCCATCTCCCGCTAAGGAGAACCGTGTGTTGATGCGAATGAACGGGCGCTATCGTTTAGCTGGCGGTGATGTTGACGTGGCACTCGTCACAGTGTTTCACAGGAGAGAAACCTAGGGAGGCCCACACTACGCAATGATGCGCCGGTATTGGCCACTAAAACATGCCGATCAATGGGCAGTGAGCGACAGAACACTCCGACTAGACCTAGAGACTCGCAGTTCACTTTTAGCGAACGGGCACGCTGCTGATTTTTGTTGTTCAACACGCACAGAAGAAATCTCTCACCGACATTATCTTGGAGGTCAAGATCGAGGGCCTATGTATACGGAGTGGCCAGTGAACAGTTGTGCAGAGCGATCACTCGGTTTTTTAAATGAAAAAAACTCACTAGCCCATGCTGCCAGCATTGGCCTTTTAGGTGGGAAAGGAGAGCGTAAGAGACGAGAGTGCGAGGGGACGTGCATGTGCAATGACGGCGTAAAGTCGCGGGAAGGGATCCCTAGAGCAGAAGGGGGAGCTAGCGAAGGCTAGCAGATGCGCCCTACGTTCCTGTAGCGGTACAAAAAAGGGAAGGTCGTAAGAGAGGAGAGAGGGGGTGACGCGCATGCACAATGTGGTTGTTAACGTGGCTGGGAAGGATGCCCAGAGGAGAGAGAGGATAGCGTGAGTGCACTAAGGGGGTAGGAGATGTGTAGACAGTAACGTGCAGCTGTTGGAGAGAAGGAAGAAAAAGAGTTGAGCTTGCGCAGCGTGACTGGGTATGCCAACGACAACGCGGGCCCTGCAACCGCTATAAGATGCTTCGCATCTAAAACCAGCTGGCCTCAGATCCCGACAACGAAAACAGTGACTATTCCGTCCCCGTGCAGCTGTCGACGCTTCCCCGAAAGCTAAATGAGCCGCCTACCTTTAACAGATCCTCATTATAAAACCAAAAAAAGCTGGCTTGAAGCGTACGACCAAGCCGCCATTTTGGCTGCCTGGACAAATGAATAAAAGCTACCACGTATGCACTTTGCTTAGAATGGCACCGCTCGCACCTGGCTTCCAAACTAGGACCGAAGCCTGACAACGTGTAACACTTTTCAAACGAGGTCTCTCACCACGTTTGCGAGCGTCGAGAACGCTCTGGCTCTGCTGTAGACCTACGTGCAGATGTTGAGTGAAAATGTGGCCCTCTTCAGAGAATAGATGACAAGGCTGTTTCGTCATGCACTCTGTCATATTTTAAAGCAAGAACAGTTTTTCTCTACATTGAGTCAAGCAGCATGTGTTCACCGGGCTGATCCAGAATACACCCAAGACCGTTTGGAAATCCTGCTTCAAACAATGATGATTGAAAAGACGCTTAGAATGCTCACTGGACAGAACAATCACCACTCAATTCAACACGGTGCAGATGTTCACGCTGTCGATTCTACAGAAGACTAATTTTTGGCGCCTCCCTACAACCGCCTGCTATGCAACCACTGCGGGTAGCCGGCAACACTTACCGCAACTGCTAGAAACAACTGGTGGAGTTACGCGGTTTTGACGTCGACGCACCACGTCAAAAGTAAGGCGAATTACCACATGACATCGCCGACTACCTCGCAGGAGCACAGTGAACAACCCGATGACCTTCTTTATCACCGTCACCTGGTGGATGCATCTCACCCCTACGCCAACAATAAAATGATCGAACCCAGATTCCGTCACCTAGTCAATTTCCAGAAAAATAAGGGCGACAACGCATGGAGGTGTGGTTGCTGAAAATGGAAACACTTAAGGTCCCCCACCACCGTTTATGCTGCCGTGATGAAATCTATAGGAGCGGCGGCCGCGAGCCTGCCAATGACAGAAGGAAGAGGAAGACGACGATCGGGCGTGCGCAGGGTGGCAGGTGGCAGTGGCTGGCGGCAGGCAGTTGCGGCGCGGGTTCCGATTAATAAAGAAGGCTTCTGGCCTGGCTCCACGTCTTCCCTACGAAGTTATAGGCCGAGTGGCCTCGAACCAGCCTCCCCCCCCCCCCCCTACATTTGTCGCCCAATGGGAAGAATCCGGCCTCTGGGCTACGGACGTCGAGGTACCTGGAAGTCCACAACTATGACTCTGACGACACCGCTGACCAAGCCCACTCTTAAATTTCTTAGCGAACTTCGGTGACTTTGAGTGTATCTATCTATCTATCTATCTATCTATCTATCTATCTATCTATCTATCTATCTATCTATCTATCTATCTATCTATCTATCTATCTATCTATCTATCTATCTATCTATCCGTCCGTCCGTCCATCCGTCCGTCCGTCCGTCCGTCTGTCTGTCAATCTATCTATCTATCTATCTATCTATCTATCTATCTATCTATCTATCTATCTATCTATCTATCTATCTATCTATCTATCTATCTATCTAGCCGCTTACGTTTGGGTGCTCTGGTGGTCACCCCCTTATCTTGGCGTGAACCAAAATTAGAACGGGAAGGTAAGATGGGTTGACGAATAATATAAGCTCGTCAAAACATGAATAATATCACAATCCCATCGCGTACGCCGTCAAACACTTCCCGCCAGACAGTGGCACATACCCACGGGCGGGTATGTGCCGCTGGTATGTGGATATGTGCCATAGGTGATTCACACTTAGTATCTACCCAGGGACTCCAAAACTCTATAGAAAACAACGGCCTTTTTCCAGCCACTATGCTGAGTTTCCGCAATGGCCTCTCCACACAAGATGGATTTCTCCTATTACAAGAGGAAGTTTTGAGCTATATACCTACAGGAGGAGAACGTCTAATACTAACCCTTGATTTGAAAGGAGCATTCGACAATATAGTAGTAGTAATAGTAGTAGTAGTAGTACTTTATTTACAGTAAGCCGAATACAGAGCTCACTGCAGGGGCAAAGGGCTAAAGGCGAACAGCCTGACAAAGGCCCTTGTCCCTCCGCAGTCCGTGACAGTGCAAAGCTTAAACATCAGCACTGGCAAACAATATATATATTCAATACATTGATTTCAAGCAACCTGCAATTGTACACACAAAATTCAAACATAAATAGCATAAGAAGTTTACATAACACATTTCAAGAATTAGAGGTCACTCTCGTAATTTCGATAGTGTAGACCGGTGGTTATGAATAAGTTCTTTAATTTTTTCTTGAAAGTCGCACTACTAGCCCTAAAGTTCAATTGATCTGCAAGGGTATTTAAAACCTGAGGTACCTGGTAAGCAACACTTTGTTTTCCATACTTGGTTCTTGTTCTAGGAGCTCGTTTCTTTTGTTCTCGCAGACTGTAGTGTGGTCTTTCGGTGCAACTTTCTTCATATAGCTTAGTCTTTTGTATTAACTGAAGCAATTTAAAATGATATAATTGATCAATTCTGAGTATGGAATGTTTAATGAATAGTGGACCAGTGCGCAAGTCTTGTAGATTCCCCCTGTATTTTTCAAAGCAGCGCAATATTTTCTTTTTTATAGTTATTAACTTATGGTAATTCCCTTGTGATGTCGTTCCCCAGACTAACATCCCCTAAGTTACTTTAGAATGGAAGAGTACATAGTACATACTTATTTTTAAACTCAATGGGATATCGCAATATCTCGCATAAAGCCATCCTAACAGAATTAAACAACATCGGATGTGGGACAAACACCTACAATTGCATCAAGACATTCCTCACAGAAAGGTAGGCTTCGATAAGCGTAGCACAAGTCACGTCAGACGCTTTTGAGATGCCAAACAAAGTTACCCCTCAAGGAGCCATTCTTTCTCCCCCGCTCTTCAATATCGCCATGCTAAGACTCACGCGAGCTCTGGATGAAGTTACACAGTTAGGATACACTCTCTATGCGAACGATATCACCCTATGGGCAACGCGCCGATCTCTGGCTAACAAGGAGCAGACACTTCAAGAATCTGCAACAGCAGTTGAAAACTTTGCGAAGGCAAGCGGGCTCAGCTGTGCCCCAGAAAAATCTGAAACTATCAGGGTACATGGAAAAAGATACAAAAGTAACGGAAGCCTCGAGATACACATTGAAGGTGTCAAAGTACGTGAGATGACAGTCGCACGTATTCTGGGTTACTGGGTACAAAGTAATGGACGAGCGAACCATACAATAAACATATTAAAATCAGCCACGAAACAAGTTGCACGAATGATCCATAGATTAACATACCACAAACAGGGAATGAAGGAAGGAGACACAATTAGATTAGTACAGGCACTTGTACTGTGTAAGGTTACGTATAGTCTACCTTTCCAAGTGTTAAACAAATCAGAAGAAGAAACCATCGCGTCTATAATTATGGGCGCCTACAAAGTGGCCATAGGGCTACCGGTAAGCACACCAAACCAAAAGCTTTTGGACCTCGGTATATATATAATACATACCCTGAGCTAAAGACAGTGGTACTGACTGCGCCGAGAAACCGTCTAAGTCAAACGAAAGCGGGGAGAGAGATACTTGCTAGGGTGGGCTTCCCGCCATATCCCCAGAACCGGGACGAGGTTCTCGCAGAAATCCCGAATCCCGTCCGAAGCAATGTCTCGATCTCACCGCTGCCCAGGAACATGCACGTAAAAACAAACAGAAAGCGCCGAGAGAAGAGAGTGCGATGGCTCTGAAAAACATTAAAAAACAAATCAAATGTTTTGTATGTGGACGCTTCGAGGTACAAATTTAAACGGTCAGTTGCATCAGTACTTAGCAACGACAACGGCATGGTGACATGTGCATCGCTGTACACGTCTTCGATCGCCAAGGCGCAATGCTTTGCCATTGCCCTTGCAATCAAAGCGCAGGAACAGAGAGATGAGCCGCTGACAACTATCATTTCTGACTCGCAGGAAGCGTGCCGTTTCTTCTTAAGAGGCCGTCTTCCGATAAAAATAATCAAGTTCTTAGGCGGGAGTTTGAAGAACAAATACGGGCTGATCTGGTGTCCGGGACACGCAGGCTTGGAGGGGAACGAAAGTGCCGACGCTTGTGCACGAGGGCTCACGAACCGAGCAGAGCTTCGACACCACATTCGATCCTTTGAAACACTTAAGCAGGAAGCTATTGACGAGGATAATGACCCATCCAAAATGGCCCCTCGCGAAATTCTTGCTAACCATCGAGGCATGCGACAAAAATACAGCGCCCCCCACAAATCATTAGAAGGGGAGGACGCAATCGACCTCCGCCGAATTCAAACGGGAGTCTTTCCCAATCTTCAAAGATTACACAAAATTTTTCCAACGCTGTAGGGGCATGCGTGTCCATGGTGTGGCGGCTTGCCATCGCTCTACCACATTTCGTTGGGATGCCCAAAACGATCACCAAATTTAGATACCTTTTTAGGTCAGTACAAGCTTCGTAATACTTTCGATCAATGGGAGGCACAGCTCGCCAGCTCTGACCCAGAGGTGCAGCTTGCACTTCTGCGTCACGTCAGGCAGGCGGTGGCAGCCAGTGAAGCCCTAGACTTAGGGCCCCACCCATCAAGCTCATGACCCCTTTCCCACACCCTTGCAAATAAAGTTCTTCCTTCCTTCCTTCCTTTCTACCCAGGGATGACGATAACACACATGGGCAATTTGAACGCGTGAGTTCTAAGCAATAACCGACATTGGTAGTGCAACCTGACGAATGAAAAGAATAAATGTTAGAGTCCCAGCTAGAATCGAACCCAAACATTATGCATGGTAATGAACCATTTTACCACAGAGCTACGCCAGGTTTTGGAACTACTTTTCAAATCGACGCCAATTTTCGTGAAACGTGAATAGTGGTGCTGCCTACCCAATTTTATAAGCATTACGTATGTGCGCCTTTACACAGCCGTCACATCGGGTTAACGTCTATTGTGGTTAGTTGCCATGCACTGAAGTCGATTCATGTAGCAGTGTCCAGGGGCAGCATCTTCGCGAGCATGAGCGCTTCATATCAGCTTCTGAGGTGGCTAATACGCATGCTCCAGTTAGTATTGTTGGCCAACTGCAAACAGCTGATATAAATATCTGCAACTCTTCAGCATATATCTGTGCGTGCAACTTTTGTGCATATAATTATCGTCATTGCATAATGTGCAGCTCAATAAAGAAATTGCAACACGGTCACCATCCCTCCGCATGCTTCGCATAGCGTCGATTCCCAGGTACATGAGATCTGCCGAGTTTTTTTCCGGCCAAGACGCGAGGAAATTGGTCCTCGGCATCATTGACAATCTTTTCGTGTACTCGACAGTTAGCGGCTTCTCAGAGTCCGACGTGCTCCGGCGAGTCCTCCCGCTTGCTCTGCGTGGTACTACAGAACGATGGAGACGGCTTCAAGCACCCTTTCAGTCTTGGAACCAGTTCGTCATGGCATTTCGGGAAAAGTTCCTACCGGTTCCTTACGAATACCGCATCAGGCGTGAGCTCGACACCAGAACGCAACACCCACAGGAGGGTCTGCGAGATTATGTTCGTACCGTGCAGAAGCTCTTCCGTCGGGCGGACCCCACTGCACCTGAGACCATTAAGGTCTCGCACGTATTGTAGCGATGCCACCCCATTTCTAGCTGTACCTGTTGGGTCGCTCCTTCCCTCGAGAAGCTTGCCCGTTTTGCTCCGAAAGTTGAGGAGGCCGTCTTTCGGGAGCACCAACCACCACCTCCTGGCATTCCTCTCGGGCCGCCTTGTGCCTCATCATCTGTCTCGGCCTCACAACTACGAGCAAGCGGCCCTCGGTACGAACTGGTACGAGCATGGTACCAGTCAGCTGTCGGATGACTATGTACTGAGCCGTCTTTGGTCGTGGCGATTGTCGCCGAGGAGGGAGGCGAGTTCCAGGGAGGTAATAAAGAAACCGGTGAGGGTCGGACCAGCGAATAGAACGCCGCCGCAGTAGGCAAGGCAGCGAGGGCCACATCAGAGGACAATGTGAGGCGAGCCAGCGCTGCGGCCAGGGCAAGGGCTGCCGATGGTGCTAATGGTAACGTTGGGAAAAGAAGAACAAAAGGAACGGAAACGATCATTACGTGCGTGCGGTGCATTGATAGGGTGGTGGCAGACCAGTACTGCAACAGTGCTGCCGAGGGCAAGGACTTCCTAGCTTCCGAGATCGAGGAAGATGCTGAACGAAACTTGGACGGCGCTGTGGACTCGGAGGAAGTGGGTGATGAGACAACTGCGGAGAAGGAAGAAGGAGCGCCGACGAAAGTGTGGAGAACGAACGTGAATGCTGCAGAGTTCACGAAGGTAGAGGAGAAGATCGTTGAGGAAGAGGCCGCACAGTCGTAGGAAGGCGAAGGAGAGGTCGAAGAGTATCAAAATTGCAATCAGGAGGTTGGTGAGCACGACGGTTAAGGTATCGACAAAGCAAAATTTCAAGACGCTATCGACGAGTCACACGGCCAGAAAGAGGCCGTAGCGTTTCGGGAACGTGAGGAGCAGGTCACTGATTCAGACGCCAGAGAATTCTGCGTGGAGGGAGAAGCCGCTGGAAATTGGGAAACAGCTTTCAACGGTAAAGTCGAGTATTACAACGAGCGCAATGGCACGCCACAGGACGCTCAATAGGACGAGGACATGAAATATCCATACCGCGACGATGCAAAGATGGTTCATGACATAAACAATGCTGATGAAATGTACAAGGAGTGTGCTGAAGGTGGCAGAGGGGCGCATCACGCCACGGACAACCCCGCAGTGCGTAACGAGACGATTGGTGATACGGAGGACAACAGCGCAAAAGACGGTGCCCAGGCTCATGGCACTGATAACGAATGCAACTCAGCGACCACGGAAAATGGCATCTGCAAAACGTCAGGGGTAATTCACGGCGACGAATTCTAGAGGCACTTCAAGGGTAGGAGAATCAAGTGAAGGTCGAAGAATTCGTCAGGCAAAACAAGCTAAAGCCAGACAGGAATGGTGCTGGAGCCAAAGGTTCAAAGGACGATGGCAAGTGTGTACACTCTGGCACTTCCACCTCACGCACGAAGCAGCAGGCCAGCCGTAAAGGCGGAAGCACCTACAAGCAGAGCACGAGAGAATGGCAGCTCCGGAGGTCCCACATGTATTTGTGAACTGACTGCGCCGGCATGTGGGCTTGTACGCCACGTGCGGTCCACTGTGGCCAGGACTAGCAGCTACCGCATCACGTCCATCTCTAAACTTTCGCAGAAGGGAAGGGGGCAATATGAGCCTGCAAATGACAAAATAAAGAGAAAGACGACGATCGGGTGTGCGCAAGGTGGCACGTGGCAGCGTCTGGCAGCGGGCACTTGCAGCGCGGGTAGCGGTCAATTAAAAAGGTTCCTGGTCTGGCTCCACGTCTTCCCTGCGGGGTATGGGGCCGAGCAACCTCGAACTCCCCCCCCCTTACAAATCTAAAGAACAAGCCACCAGCAAATTAAGCCCTTTCGTCAAGATTGCACAACTGATTATGTTTGTTTTGAGGGGCAAGGGCCATATGATGGCAAAAGAGTGCCAGGTCATAGGACAAGACGTGTGAACAATGTTTATAACTGGCTGTAAAAGGGTCCTAAAATTCCTCGCACTACAGCAGGATCAAACCTAAATATTTAAATAGTAGGCATGACGTGAATTGCGTTTACGTCCAATAGATGACGATAGTTCATGATAATAATTGAATGATTTGTATGTTGTAACGTCCCAAAACCACTATACGTTTATCAGAGACGCCGTAGTGGAGGGCTCCCGAAATTTTGACCACCTGGAGTTCTTTCATCATCATCATCATCATCATCATCATCATCATCATCATCATCACCAGCTTGACTACGTCCACTGCAGGACAGAGGCCTCTCCCATGTTCCGCCAGTTAACCCGGTCCTGTGCTTGCTGCTGCCAATTTATACCCGCTAACTTCTTAATTTCATCTGCCCACCTAACCTTCTGTTTCACCCTAACCCGCTTCCCTTCTCTGGGAATCCAGTTAGTTACCCTTAATGACCAGCGGTTATCCTGTCTACGCGCTAAATGCCCGGCCCATGTCCATTTCCTCTTCTTTATTTCAACTATGATATCCTTAACCCCCGTTTGCCCCCTAATCCACTCTGCTCTCTTTTTGTCTTTTAAAGTTACACCTACCATTTTTCTTTCCATTGCTCGCTGCGCCGTCCTCAGTTTAAGCTGAACCCTCTTTGTAAGTCTCCAGGTTTCTGCTACGTAGCTAAGTACCGTAGCTAAGTTCTTTAACGTGCACCAAATCTGAGTACACGGGCCTACATTTCCGCCTCCATCGGAAATGCAGCCGCCACAGCAGGGACTGGATCCTGCGACCTGCGGGTCAGCCGCCGAGAGTTCATGGCAATAAAATCATGATGAACATAGATGGAGTTAGTACCGGTGCCTCCATTGTCCACAACATTGTGTCTAAGGGCCGCTACGCAAGTGCTTTGTTCGAAGTAGCCACCGCAGCAGCAGCCTCTCTTGAGAGGCTGCTGCTGCGGTGACTACATTACGTAGCACGACCTCTCTTGAAAGGTCGTGCTACATAATGCCCAGGCATATTACAAGAAAAGAACAAACGTGTTTTAAAGAAGCCAACAATTATCTATGTGTGGAAAGTGGTTTTTTGCCGATGAATATTACAGAATAAAATGGTATCTGGTGTCAGTGGGTAGAGGAAAGTGTTGTCTTCCTAGTGTCAATATATGAAGCATGGTGAATGCTTCTTCATTCTACACACATGTATTGGTGGATTGCCACCAGACAAAAAGAATCAATGTGTAGCGTACGCATGTCCTATTCTCACCCTTTTAAGCATTACTTCTGTGTGGCAAGATTTTCATACTGGAGGTCAATGACCAAGTTGTGGCTTATAGAATGCATCTCTGTGTCTATCCCACGTATTCTGCCAATAGCCCTGGAGCTTTCTTTTTAGGAAAAGCTTGAGAAGCAGGAATTAATATCGATGCATTGATAGTAGTTTCGTAGACGATTGCGGCTAGCAGTGCCCGTCAAAACGTTGCCTTGTATCTTGCAGTGCCCTGGCACCGAGCCGCTGTTTGGTTGTGTAGACTGTGCATAAAAGTGATTAAAGCAAAACGAGTGTGAGGTTATTGTGTTGTTTAAAATTTTTGGAGCTTTTGTCGCGCTTGGGGAGTGTTTGCATATTACCGCCTTTTTAAGTTTTATTTGTTTATTGTGTTTAAAGGCCGCAAGTATCGCACAAGAGTCTCTTGTAAAAATGCTTCTATCAGAATGCGGAATGGTGGCTTCCGTAAAGAACGGGCCGACCTCTGCGTACGACACAGTGTCGGACTTTAAGGTATCTGTAACGAACTCAGGACATGTGTATTCATGTCGCAGTTCCATTAAGTATGTTTGGATATACGCAATCGACGCGGGCTTCGTAATCTCTAAGCAAGACACGCTGCAAACTATCGCCTCCAACTGACATGGTGGCAGGCATACTGCGGGAGCCGTCAATGATGATGATGGTAATATTCGGTGTTGTTTGGCGCAAAGACAATTTGATGGAGAAAGAGCGCCTGTTTATGGGACAACAATTGTGGACAATGATTGCGATAAGCGACAGTATATGGGCGCTAAACTTCCCCGCGCTAAGGCAGGTTAAAACATAGAAGTAATAAAAATCATGACCATGTAGTGAAATGTGTGTATAGTGTCAATGAATGACGAAAGTTTGTGATAATAAAAACCACCGGGAACATGTATGGAATTAGCACAAGTGCCTCGATCGTTCACACCATTGTGACCAAGGGCTGTGAGGCAAGTGTTTTGTTCAGTGTAGCCACCGCAGCAGAGACCTCTCTGGAGAGATCGAGCTACGGAAAGCCCGCGTATATGACATGAAAGCTACGAACTTCTCTTAAAAAAGGCAAGAACGACTTATGCGTGAAAAGTGGTTCCCTACCGACGAACATGGCAGGATGAAGTGGTAACTGTTGTCGGTAGGGTAATGGAAAGTGCTGACTTGTCAGCATGTCTAATTGTTTACACTGGATTAAAAGGTGAAGTACAGTGAGTGCTTCTTCATATGTGTCACACAAAGATGGATCACCACTAGACAAAAGAAATGAATGTGTAGTGTGTGTACGTCCCGTTCGTAACCTTGCAAGTATTACTTCTGTGTGGCGTGATTTTGATACTGACGGCCAATGACCTAGTTGCGGCTTGATAACATGCCGTTTATTATCTGTGTATGTGTCTCATGTGCTCTGCCAATAACACCTGAGGTATCGTTTTAGAAAAGGTTTCAAGTCAAGTGCAGGAATTGGTATCAATATATTGGTAGCGGTTTTGTTGGCGGATCCAACTGGCTGGTCCACCAAAACGTTGCCTAGTATTTCGCGGTGCCCTGGTACCCAGCAGACCACAAAATGCTGTTTGGATGAATGAACTGTGCATGAAAGTGAGTGAAGCGAGACAGGGACGGAGTCTTTGTGCTTTTTAAATGTTCTCAGAGCTTTTACTACGCTTAGGGAATCTGTATTCATTATTGCCTTCTGTGGTTTTATTTGTTTGATGAGTTCAACAGCCTCAAGTGACGCATAAGCTTCGCCAGTGAAAATGCTTGAATCAGAGTCAAGAATTCCTGCTTCCGAAAAGGATGGGCCGATGGCTACGTACGAAACAGAAGTCTTGGACTCAGAGGCATCCGTAAAGAACTCAGGACATATGTATTTACGTTGTAGTTCTAGAAAGTACGTCTGCAATCTGAATATATATATATATATATATTCATATATATATATATATATATATATATATATATTCATATATATATATATATATATATATATATATATATATATATATATATATATATATATATATATATATATATATATATATATATATATATATATATATATATATATATATATATATATATATATATATATATATATATATATATATGTGTGTGTGTGTGTGTGTGTGTGTGTGTGTGTGTGTGTGTGTGTGTGTGTGTGTGTGTGTGTGAGGAATTGGCGTGTGCTTCGTAACCTCTACGGAAGACACGTCGTAATCTATCGCCTGCCACTGTCACAGCGGTGAGCATGCTGCGGGAGCCATCAAACGGTGTTCAAGTGGCACGCAGGTTTCCTCCGTTTGGCCACTGACAGAAAGTGGGTAGGGTTGTCTCAAAGAAGGGCGGTTTTGAAACAGCAGGACTTGACATGTTATTTTTTTGTAAAATGCGAGAGGTGTTCCTTGGCTGCATTCACTTTAGGGCAATATTTAATGGACTTCTAACATCTTTGTAGGTGGTGCAACCATTTGTTCGATTTCAATTAGAGGCGTGCAGGTATGTAGTGATAGCAGACGGTGACGAGTTTGCTGAGAACTGCTTGAACAGCCACTACCTCAAAGGGTATTCGCAGTGGTAGATGAGTACATGCTAGTCCTCTACGAACTATGATGGCCACGCCAACACATGATGCCACAGCGTCATCTCAGTCCCTTCTGAATATGCCAATTGTGTTAGTGATTTTTCAGTGCGTTTCTGGAACGCAGAGCGTTTTTCGTGAATGTTTATGTAAAAGCTCTCGGATATCATCATGTTCTTTAAACAGTCCTCTGACGTTTCAGTGTTTAGTTTTTTTTTTCATATTGTAAGTAGGTTGTACTGTGTATACATTAAGGAAGTGACTGTGTGTACGGTGCGTACGTTAAGGGGATTAACCTTAGAGTTTGAACCCAAGTAACACGGCTGTTGTTTAGCCCTGTTATCGGGTTTTCATTTCTCCTCGCACGCCTAAAGGAGCTGCGCCGATCTTTTCGCAACAGGGGCATGGTGCTGTTTCTTGAACCTAGGGAGCCACTGGACGCCCACAAAAACTTTGCAACTAGATGACCTGACGACGCAACGCGAAAGCAGCAGACGATATTACGTACCCATGATACAATGCCACGACCTAACCGCAACGCAAGACTGAGATTTCTTCGACGTTTGTATCGACAGCCACAACTTTACAGATTTTGTCAAGACAGCTCTCTGTATATCAGTGCTATGCAGCTTAACAAGTTAATAGGAGCCATACACATCATTCAAACATGCTTATATACAATGTAACAAAGCTAAACAAAGGGCCATTCAACAGGTTCTGACTGTTTTTACACACCCAAACAGGCTCAGTAAATCGTAGAGTAGACCGCAGCGATCACATTTTCTGAATGTCACAGAGTTGCGCGCCACGCAGAGCATTCATTTCGAAAAACAAGTTCCGCGCTCCTTTACTACGCCTGACCAATGCTCCTTCTCCGCGCAGTGACAACTCGCTGATTGGCGGCGTAAAAAAGCACTAAACTCATCAATTGGTCTAAACCAAATCTTAACAAACAGTAATGAAGTCAATGACATTTTCTGTTCCCACCAACAGCTACGACAGAGCTATTCAATCATACGAGTTGCGAAACTCCCCATAGGCTCTGCGTATCGAAATCGCGACACGTCACTTCCCAGTTTTTCTGATTGAGCAGATTGTCCCGCCACCTGTTGATCAGCCCACCCACTATCAACGATTGATTTGTGTTTTCTGTCGCTACTTCAAGATGGCGCGACAACCTGCTTCCAAAAATTCGAACTTCTGAAAAATTGGGCCCTTCATATCCGGGTTTTGGAACACAGTTTTGCTGCAAATCGTTGTCGGCTGCAGATCGAGTGACTGGGCAGTGGAGAAGCATCGGCACTGGGTAATCAGTGAACAACCAGGCATCGCAGAAAGCGGAAGTTCGTTACGACTGATTGAGTTCACCGATGACATCAATGGCTGACGTCTTGTCCCATTGCCTGAGTGGGCGGAGTCACGACGGCGGGCTACGCCTTCATTTTTCTCTGAAGAAGAAGGGTGTCGAAGCCACGCGAAAATTCGAAACCATCTAAAAGCGATGTTCTAGGCCCAGTAATATTGTTATGGAAAAGAAGAGACGCGGTATCGACGAGACTGTCGATGAAATATATTTCAAACCGGCAGCAGCAGCGTGACTGATGATGATGATGATGATGATGATGATGATGATGATGATGATGATGATGATGATGATGATGATGATGATGATGATGAACCTTCGGCTTTGCTGGCACTCGCCCACAAAGGGGGATCGGCCAAGAACCGGGCGGCAGGATCATCAAGTGTGTTCAGTCAGGCATTAAGGTAGTCCCGTAGCCGTAAATAATAACAATAGGCTAACAGGGTAATCTGACTGGTTTACCAGACACCGAGCGGAGGCTACTCTTCGTCCTCTTCGTCAGGTACACACGCGCATCGTCCCACGAAATATCAACATGCATGTAGCATATTCCTCGGTGGCAGAAGCACCATCTCGGCGCATCTAGACTTCAGCGTCAGCGGGAGAGTGGTGAGGCGTCAAGTGTGTGCCACATGTACGATATCGGTGGTCTGTGGGGAAGTTGAAGGCGATGAGGCAGCAGGGGCAATTCGTATGTCACACAAGTATCTCATGAAGGACTCGATATGGACCTGTGTAGCGGGAAAGAAGTTTTTCCGACAAGCCGACTTGGCGGGTCGGGGAGCACAGTATCACCAGTGAAACGGGTAAAAAGTGCACGTCACGGTGCTGCCATTGATCGTACAAACGCCGATGGTTCTCTTGAGAGGCCAGAAAGCGAATGTGGGCGATTTCTCGTGCGTGGGCAGCCCGAGTGATAGCATGAAGGGCATATTCGCCGGTCGGTGTTGTGGTAAATGAAAGGACTGTATCTAGGTGTAATGCAGGTTCTCTACCAAACAACAAAATAAATGGGGAAAGCAGCAGTGTCATGGCGAGTAGAATTCTATGCAAATGTCACGTATGGCAAACCAAGTTCCCAGTCAGAGTGGTTGGAAGAAACATATTTCGCAAGCATGTCTGTAAGTGTTCGATTCAGACGCTCCGCGTGTCCATTTGTCTGCGGGTTGTACGACGTAGTGAGCTTGTGCCTCGTTTCACATGACTGAAGTATATCGGCTATGACTTTTGATAGAAAGGTGCGGTCACGGTCTGTAAGCAGCTGGCGTGGAGCTCCATGTTGCAAGATCACGTTCTTGAGGGAAAGTCGGCGACATTTGTGGCGCAGCTTGTGGGAAGAGCTCATGTGATGGCATAACGCGTGGCGTAGTCTGTGGCCACAGCTATTCACCTGTTGGAAGAAGAAGACAATGGCAAAGGGCCCACGAGGTGTAAGCCAACGCGGAAAAAACGTTCTGTCGAAATGTCAAGTGGTTGAAGGTGCCCGGCAGGAAGCGTTGATGGTGTTTTGTGGCCGACATTTATCACAAGCCGCAACCTATCTTTTGACTGAGCGTGAAAGCCAAAAGAAGCGTCGGTGAATCCGGTCGTAAGTGCGTGACACACCAAGTTGAACGGCAGTTGGAAGGTCATGGAGTTCATGGAGAACTGCCGAGTGGAGGTGTTTTAGAATGACGTGCAGCTGGGCTGGTCCATCTGGGTAGAAGTTCTGGTCGTATAGGACACCATCGCGCGCGGAGGACGAATGAGCGATGGGATGTGTCGGAAAATGGTGATTCGAGATGTTCGATTATAGCACGTAAGGATGCATCACGGCGCGGCTCGTCACCGATGTGGGTCAGTTGCGAAACAGAGAAGGTGCAAGTGTCGGTGTCGGTGTCAGAGATGGTGCTTAATTCATCGACCGGGTAGCGGGAGAGGCAGTCTGCGTCCTGATATGGCGTCCCGACTTGTACGTGACTGTATAGATATATCCTTGCAGTCGCAAAGTCCAGCGCCCGTGCTGGCCAGTAGGATCTTTCAGTGATGAAAGCCAACATAGCTCGAGGTGTTCCGTTATTAAAGAGAAATTCGTGTCATATAAATATGGGCGGAACTTCGTGACTGCCCAAACAAGAGCAAAACATGCACGCTCTGTTATTGAATAGCTGCGCTCGGCAGCTGTGAGAAGGTGGCTAGCGTAGGCGATAACTCGGTCGTGTCCCCACTGGCATTGGGCTAGGACGGCTCCAATCCCGTGACCACTCGCATCAGTTCGGACTTCTGTCGGAGTGGACGGGTCAAAGTGGGCCAATATAGGTGGAGTCATGAGGAGGGTGATGAGGAGAGAAAAAGCGGCCGCTTGAGCGGAACCCGACGTAAAAGTCACGTCTTTCTTCAGAAGGTCGGTGAGTGGTCAAGGGTCATTGCAAAAGTTTCTCACTAACCTTCTAAAATAGGAACAAAGTCCCACAAAGCTCCAGACATCCTTGACAGACTGGGGTACAGGAAACCTCGTGATGGCACGAATTTTCTCTGGGTCAGGCTGCACACCTGATGCGTTGACAAGGTGGCACAACACCGTAATCTGTTGGCAGCCAAAGTGACATTTCGACGAGTTTAGGTAAAGGCTAGCAGTGCGGAAGGTGTGAAGAACCGCTGACAAGCGCTGTAGGTGTGTCTCAAATGTATGCGAATGTACAAGGACATCATCTAGGTAGCACAGGCATGTTGACCACTTGAACCTTTCTTGTAACGAGTCCATCATACGCTCAAACATGACTGGGGCGTTGCATAGCCCAAACGGCATAAGCTTGAAATATTTACGCCGTCGGGAGTGACAAACGCAGTATTTTTTGGTCTGTCTCATCCACAGCAATCTTCCAATAGCCAGAACGTTGGTCAATCAAAGAAATGTATCGCGCGCCGTGGAAAAAATTGAGGGCGTCATCAATTCAGGGCAAAGGATAAACGTCGTTTTTCGTGATAGGATTAAGGGGGCGGTAATCAACGCAGAAGCGCCACGCACCATCTTTCTTTTTAACAAGCACAACAGGAGATGGCCAAGGGCTCGAATAGGGTTCAATAATTCCTTTGGCTAGCATCTTGTTGATTTCTTCTTAAATTACCTTACGCTCTGTGGCAGACACCTAGTATGGTCAGCGGTGAATGGAAGGAGAATCAGCAGTAATAATGCGGTGCTTCACGAGGGAAGTCTCACCAAGTGGACTGTTGTCGATGTCAAATATGTCACAGTAGGAAGCCCGAAGGCGGAATAGGGCGTCGGATTGCTCAGGTTTGAGTTTCGGGTCAATGGGTCGCAAGGCCGCATCGAGGGATGTGGCATCCTGCGGGTGACATGGAAGATCGGAGCATGCGTCTGCTTCAAAAGCCGTGACGTGGGCGTCTATTAAGGGTCCAAGTGTGGCGACTGAAATTCTTTGTTATAGTACTTGCTGCGTAAAACCTAAATTGAGCAGACATGTTCGGCTAGAGGCCATGGTTACGACGGAGTGTGGCACAGTGATGTCGCGCGTCAGGAGAACATCAGGAATAGGCGTGACGCCATAATCACCGTCAACAACGGGTGAACCTATTGTCAATTCAATCAATTTGAGGGCTTTTGGCGATATCCAACTGAAGTATGTGGTACAGAGGCTTTCCGGCAGCTCGGGGCGAGAATCTGGAAGAAGAGGAAGTTATAAACAGAGAGTGCCAGCGGAACAGGCGATCAGGGCAGAATCCGTCGATAAGAATTCCATCCCGATGATGAGGTCATGAAGGCAATTGTCGAGCACGGTAAATAAAACAGGAACATTGTGGCCGGCAAGGCAAATACGAGCGGTACACATTCCAACGACAGCCACAGTTCCACCATCGGTGACACAGACTGCTTGTGTTGCGGCAGGCGTGAGTACTTTTTTGAGGCAGTGACAAAGATGAGGTGTCAACTAAAGCTGTCAAAGAAAGACCGTCCACATGCACTTCAAGCAAGTTCTTAATAGTAGGGAGCGTCAACGGAGGATTTGGATCATGTCGCACTGAATGCAGCAACATACCACGTATTTGGAAAATATTGCGGCAGCATATCCACGAAGTAAGAGGGCACATATTTCTCATTACAAGAATTGCTGGACCTTGGAGTTGTTTACTGGCTTTTAAGGGCTCTATGCTTCCCGAAACAATAGTTACGCTTAAGTTACATGGAGGGGATGCAGGACAAACTTTCTGCCCGCAACAGTAGTTATGTGCGGAAAACGTGTTCTGTCTCACCTGCAGTAAAGCAGGACACGTGACCGTCACGTGTTCGGGCAGATTTTTGGCGAACCTCAAAATTGGTTTGAACATTTTTTATTCTTTTCTCATTAACATGAAAACGCTTTAAACATGCCCATGTGCATGTACAAATAATAGACTTTCGCATGATTGATCAGAGTGCAGTGCAGTGTTTGAATTTTGAATGTACCTTTTTTTTCTGTGCGGAGTGTTCCGGTTTCCATATAAGTCAACAATCAATGTGCTGGCATGATGCATAGTACTGTGATACTATCTGAACCGCATGTACGTAGTCAATCAGTTTTTTATTGCGCACTTCTATTTCGGAGCTTCGGTGGGGATTTAATAGGGACGAGAAAGAACGAAAAAAGAAAAGAAAGAAAGAAAGAAAGAAAGAAAGAAAAAAAGAAAGAAAGAAAGGTGTAATATTCTAAGAGAGCATGCTTTTGTAATAGTGGGTGCCACTTCATAAGGACGATATCAACGAATCAAGCTTCGCACGCCTTAGCAAGTATGATATGGGCATGGTTCGTGCGCTACGTTTCTTGAGAAATTGCGTAAAGTTATGGTGAACGTAAAGTTATGGTGAACTTCATTGGCGGATACTGCGCCGCAGCACTCTTCTTTGGCAGAGCGAAATCGAAGGGAATGTAGTGTCAGCCACAAAAGTTTGTGGGATCTGCAGTGCGAGGCGGTATGGTAGATGGATGGGTGGATGTATATGGCTGTACCCTTTAGATCGGGCGTTGGCTGGCGCCAACAAGCCGTAATACCTAATGAACCAAAAACTAGATTTATTTTCCCCTTCAAATAGTGAGGTTCAGGATTCCTAATTTGCAGTGAAGGTTTTAATTTTCACTCGTGCCTTGACTTTAGTCACCAATCAGATAACCTCCTTCTGGTTATTTCTACCCGCTTAAAGGATATTTTGCCCTCGCTGTCCCTAAACCCCAGTACTTTGAAAAACTCTGCGCCATTATCCTGAACTACAGGGTTAAGTCCTTTACAGAACATTATCAAGTGTTCGGCAGTTTCCTCTTCCTCTCCACACGCACTGCTTACCGTGTTTACCCCTTCGTATTTGGCCCGATATGTCTTGGTTCGCAATACTCCCGTCCTGGCCTCAAACAGTAGACAACTACCCCGTGTATTATCATAAATCCTTTCCTTGGCCATTTCCTGCTTAAAAGTTCAATAGATCTCTAGTGTGGACTTCCTGATCATGCCGATTCTCCACATGTCAGTCTCCGTTTCCTTCACTTTCTTCTTAACCGATATTTCTTTTTGGTTTGGCCACCTGCTGTTTTCTAAGTATTTACCAGTCAATTTGCTGGTTCGCTTCCTCCATTTTGTATTGACATTCTTCAGGTACAAGTAACTGAAGACCTTCTTAGTCCAACGCTTCTCCCTTATTTCTCTCAATCGCTTCTCAAATTTTTTCTTGCTGCTAGCTTCCCTGCCCTCAAATGATGTCCATCCCATATCACCTTGTACTCCCTGATTTGGTGTATTCCCGTGAGCTCCTAAAGCAAGCCTACCTATTCCACGTTGCTTAATTTCTAATCTTGCTTGAACTTCTGATCTCATGCACAAGACCGCAATGCCGAACGTCAGACCAGGAACCATGACCCCTTTCTATATTCCTCTCACAACGTCATACATATTGTAATTCCACAGTGCCCTGTTTTTCATTACCGCTGCATTCCTGCTACCTTTAGTCGACACGTATATTTCGTGTTCCCTTAGGTACTCGACCCTATTGCTTATCCATAAGCCCAGATATTTGTATATATCCGTTATCTCTAGAGTGACCTCCTGTATTCTAAGCTCACTACCTTCGTTGCCATTGAAAATTATGACTGCTGATTTTTCCTTACTGAATCTGAAATCTAACCTTTCTCTCTCATTACCGCAGATGTCCACCAATCTGTGTAAATCTTCCTTTTTGTCAGCCATTAGCACTATATCATCTGCGTACATCAATGCTGGTAGTGCCTGTTCAATGAGTTTTCCTTGTTTGACGAAAGAGAGGTTGAAGCCCAGTCCACTTCCCTCTAATTTGGCCTCTAATCCTAATAGGTACATCAAGAATAATAAGGGTGACAGAGGACACCCCTGCCTAAGCCCCCGTTTTACCTCTGCAGGCTTGGATACCTGTTTCTCCCACTTTATAATTACCTTGTTACCTTATAGATATCCTTCAAAAGATCAGTGACTACATCTTTCACGCCTAGTGCGTCCAGTATTCCCCGCGATTCCTCTTGAATCACGCTATCGTACGCGCCCTTGATATCCCAAAATGCTAGTCAAAGGGCATGTGTTATTTTTCTGCTATTTTGATACACTGCGTCCGTAGCGGAAAATTGCATTGCAGCACCGCCTACCATGCAGTTGCGTGATAATGAGGCTATCGGCCACAGCTTCCACAATTACGTCTAGCGGCGCCGCATTGTCTCAACGTGTCGTTGCTAATCGCCGAGACCGCGTACGATAACCCTAACATCATGTCGCGGCACGGTAAGTGGCACAGCAAGACAATTTTTCGCCGCTCCGCCCGGAACTTCAAATCCCAACAAACTTTTACGTCCGAGAGTGCTAATGGAACGCAGGCGCTCCCGGTGGAGCAAATGGCAGGCTCTGGATAGTAAGCGTTGCCCTCATTTCACTTCTTGAATTACTGGGCACGCAGGGCTCAGCAGCGCAACGCTAGCAAAACTCAAGCGCTTTATAGTCCGACGCAATACACGACCAATGCGACTGGCATCCGTTGGCCCGCCTATACAGTTGGCCTCCTTCGAGGGCATGAAGCGCTTGAGACTTCCGGATGAATCCGCCACTTTTCGCGGAGTAGAAGTTGCTCCATAGTGTGGATCTTGAGGTGGAGCTGCTCCGGCTCTGGCAATGTAAGATATGGGGAGCACCCTTAATCTCCGAATAGAAGTGAATTGCCCCGCATGGAGCAGAAGAAGTGCCAAGAAAAGTGCTTTCAATCTCCGGATGAATGACACCGTATGTGCAGATCATTACAGCATTGAAATGAATATTGAATGGCATAGAGCACATTTTACTAGGCTTACAGCTAATTGTACCACCAAAGCATGCACGGTTAGATTAAATATGCTCCCGTAAATATAAAAAATAGATACATTTTTTCTAGACAAATAGTTAAGGTGTAGCGTTGCTGAAAATGGCATGGAGAGTTCGACAAAATATGGTTGTTTTTTTGTAGAGTGTGGACGATAAAGTGCCCTCTATAAGGGAAAATTAGTAATGCAGATGTGACCCACAGATATATGGATGAAACGTTATTTAAAACTAGCACAATAGCGGTCGGGACTAGGCCACCCGAGTGGTGGTGGTAAGGTGTAGCTTTTGCGCCGCTTCTCGGGGCTTCTGGATGGTTTAAACTTGGTCTTCCCATTCTGCGCTTACTAGAGTGTCGCGCTAACTTGTCTAAAAGAGGAGCGGGTTTTGGGGATACACATAGATTTGCCTTGGTCTGCATTATCTCGCAGTATGGCTCCGTCATTATCCTCTCTCACTTATAAAATGTAACGGCAGCGAGGATCCATCCCCGTCTGGTCTCATGACCACTCCCTCACCGGAGGCGTAAGAAAATGGTCTTCGCAATGCGAGCCTCGAGTAACAGCTCTAGGCCATACAAAAAGCTGATAAGGTGGTGGCCAGGCATGGCAAAGCCACCATTCCCCTGAAAAGTTTTTTTTATCTTTAATAAAGCTTTTTCTCTTTCTGGCAAAGCGCACATTAAGAAAATAAACACCTTCAATTGCGTCATTCACAGTAGGAGCATCCAGAGTTTGCAATTCCTGTAATATACAAGACACAGCTTGAAAGATCTCAGGCTTGTGATTTAGGCGTCTGCAGACCGACACACTTGAGAATCCCCGACACCTGCATAGACTGTGTCCGTCACTCCGCCCGTCTCCCGGCTTCCCGTGGTGTGGGCGCGAGAAAGCCGACATGGCGCAGATATTTTGGGAGTGTGGTGTACGCTGCCACTACTCGGACAGGCGCGAGGGTACCCCAGGACGACTGGCTGAGTGAGGGCGAGCCGCCCTTCTCAGCCCACATGCGGTGGACCGAATCTGGGCTGTCCAGTGAGTCAGGGATATCACCGAGGACATTCGCACGATGCTTCGTGGGTGACAGCTCCTGGAGGCCTAGCCCGGGCCAGTAATTTTTTTATCTTTAAAGTTTATTACCTACCTACGCAAGGCAAAAAAGAGTTTAAAGGGTGTGTGGTTAAATATCTTGAATAATATTGTTGCGTACATGCACGAAGAAAAAGAAGCGTATACGGTGAACGCACTTGTCGCCCAGAGCGAGAGAAGAAGAAGAGGATCAGGAGGATCGTTACCCAGTAGGCCGCTTCTGAGCTGCCCCTCGCGACCTAATAAACGGCCCCTTTCAACGTCTACCAGTCTCTTTCAAACGTAACAGAGTGGTGGAGGAGCTGAGTAAGCGCTTCAACTACGGAACGATCACTGCCACAGCTTCGACGAAGCCGTCGACTTGCCGGTCTCCCACCATCTGCCGTGAGTGACTTCGACATGCCCGAAGAAGCAGGCGTTTCCAGGACGGCACCATCTGGCCCGCTTCCATACTACCGAGTTCCACCACCCTTCGGAGGAAAAGCCGAAGAAGATGTCGACGCCTGGCTCACCAAGTACAAACGTGTGGGCAAATCCAACGGTTGGGATGCAGCCGCTATGCTAGCCAACGTAGTGTTCTCCCTGACCGACACCGCACTGCTATGGTACGAGAACCACGAGGACGCACTCACGACGTGGGATCTTTTTGTTGAAGAGCTCAGGGCGTGTTTCGGCGACTCGGTTGCTAGAAAGAAGCGGGCTGAGCAAACACTGTCGCAACGGGCACAGCTACCAGGTGAGACATGCACCACTTACATAGAAGAAGTGTTAAGGCTGTGCAAGGTGGTGTGTGCTACCATGTCGGAAGAGGACAAAGTTGGGCATCTGCTGAAGGGGATTGCTGAGGACGTGTATAATTTTCTAATTGGAAAAGAAAGCCTCAGTTCTGTGTCCGACGTCATTCAGCATTGCCGAACGTTTGAAACGCTCAAGATGCGTCGAATTGCGCCCAAGTTTGGTCGGCTGGCTAACGTTACAACTGTTGCCAGTGTGGACACGAATCCTGGCCTCGACCTTTTCTCTACCATTCGACAGATTGTTCGTGAGGAACTGTCGCACCGAGAAATGTCGTGTTCGACAGCTGACCATCGCGAGTTGTGTCTGCCACGTGAGGCTACGGATGTGCCTCCTTTGACCCAATGGCAACCGACGATGAGCGCAGCAACTGTGGAGTACAGCCCAGCCCCACAGTCAAAAATGACAACCAGATTTCCCGCGTCGCGGTATGACCGACGCTCTCAGCGCATGCCTCCTCGACGCCCGACGTCTCGGTACGACGCACCCAACCAGTACATCCGTCACACAAGAGCAAATGATGACGCTCTATTCATCGACGAGCGACCGACGTTTCGACCTCGGCCGGTGTGCTATTCCTGCTGTGTGCCAGGCCACATATCGCGATGTTGCAACCGTCGGGTGACTCCTCGGTATCACCAACCATGTGATTTTTCACAACCCTTCGAACAGCCTCATGGTGTCCGGCGGCCGGCCCACATACCACCTGATGACAACTATTGGGCCAGCAACTTCCGCAACTACTCCCCGGCATCTGACAGGAGTTTAACGCCCCCACCGCGACCTCGTGCTCATCGTTCTCCTTCACCGCTGCGTCGCAAAGCGCCCTCTTCGCCACCGGAAAACTAGCCAGCGCGGCCAATGGGGGTGAGGTCGCTGGAAACGTGCTACTAAGAGAAATACCTCCTGTGTGTATGTTTAAAAACAAAGTGCGTGTTTTGGTGGATCATGTGCCTGTGATGGCGTTGGTGGACACAGGTGCAACGATTTCCGTGATGAGTGGTTCTTTTAAAGACGTGTTAGGGCGGAAAGTTGTTTTTACCTGGGATGAAACTTCGACGTTCTGTGAAGTGAGTGGAGAGCCATTGCGCCCTATTGGTGTGTGTAGTGCTGAGGTATTTTTGGGAGGCCTTATGATAACGACAGAGTTTGCGATTATTCCTCGGTCGACACATGATGTCATTCTCGGCATGGACTTCTTGCGAGAATGTGGTGCCACTGTAGACTGTCGCACGGGGAAAGTCTTTGTGAGTGGCCAGATGCCTTCAGAACTTCTGGAAACTCCAGCGAATGACCAAACTACGCTGTGTGTCTGTGGCGATACGTTCATACCTGCGTTGTCTACCGTACGTGTTCCTGTTGTTTGTCGCGGCGCTGATTCTGACAGCTTCGATGCGAGCGTAGAACCAATGCACATAAACTGCGTGAAGAAGAATGTGTTGGTTCCCCATTGTGTGGTGTCGATTGATGGCGGAAGAACTGGCCTATGGACTGTAAACTGTTCCTCTGAGCCCGTGACCCTACCCAATGGTTTGAAATGAGCTTCGGTCAGCAAAGAACACGCGACCTTATCAGTGGTCGAGCTCACAGACGTGCCGGAAGAACGTGACGGAACTGGTTGTCACAATTTAGACGGGGCGCTAATGGCAACGATAAATAAGTCGCTTAGCTCAAGCGAGCGCCGAACTTTAATGAATGTGCTGTTGAAGCACGTTTCGGTATTTGACTTTGCGCAGAAGGGCAAAGTAATCCCTATCCCCCTGTCTCGAACGCGCCATACCATCAACACTGGCGCGGCAAGTCCGATTCGCCAAAAACCGTATCGTGTTTCCCCGTCAGAAAGACAAATTATCAACGACCAAGTGCAGGAAATGATGCAAAAGGGAGTAGTACAAGAGTCAGCCAGTCCGTGGGCAGCACCGGTAATCCTTGTTAAGAAAAAGGATGGATCTTGGAGATTTTGCGTCGACTATCGCCGACTGAATGCCGTGACTAAAAAGGACGTATACCCGCTGCCCCGTATAGAGGACGCAATAGACTGCTTACATTCGGCCTCTTATTTTTCCTCCGTAGACTTACGATCCGGTTATTGGCAAATTCCGATGCACCCAGAGGACAAGGAAAAGACGGCCTTTGTAACCCCTGATGGGCTCTATGAATTCAACGTAATGCCATTTGGACTGTGCAATGCACCGGCAACCTTCGAGAGGTTTATGGACACCATTGTGCGTGGCTTGAAGTGGAACATTTGCGTGTGCTACCTCGATGACGTCATCATCTTTGGCCGCACGTTCAGTGAACACAACTCTCGTCTGGATACTGTTTTGAACTGCATCCGAAACGCTGGCCTAATTTTAAACTCGAAGAAATGCCACTTCGGAGACCGCCAGACGCTTGTGCTCGGGCATCTCGTTGACAAGGATGGCATCCGCCCTGACCCCCAGAAGACAGCAGCAGTTGAGGCGTTCAATGCGCCGCGTTCCGTCAAGGAGCTTCGTAGTTTCCTGGGGCTTTGTTCGTACTTCCGCCGCTTTATTCCGAAGTTTGCCGACGTGGCGTATCCTCTCACATGCCTCTTACGAAAGGACTATTCCTTTGAGTGGACTCCGGAGTGCGATTCTTCATTCCGTCAATTGAAGTTTTTGCTGACGTCACGACCCGTCCTTCAGCACTTCAGTCCTTCTGCTCCGACAGAGCTTCATACGGATGCTAGCGGCATTGGTATTGGCGCCGTCCTAGTACAACGTTACGGCGACCGCGAACACGTCATCGCATACGCAAGTCGCTCCCTAAGCAGGCCGGAACAAAACTACACTGTTACGGAACAAGAATGCCTGGCGGTATTATTTACAATTCAGCGGTTTAGATCTTACCTGTACGGACGCCCATTCACAGTCGTAACCGACCACCACTCGTTGTGTTGGCTTGTCCACCTTCGTGACCCTTGTGGTCGCCTTGCGCGCTGGGCACTCCGGCTACAAGAATACAGTTTTACCGTCGCTTACAAGAGTGGTCGTCGACATGCTGACGCGGACTGTCTTTCACGTATGCCACTTAGTACAACAGACTGTGAATCCGATGACCTTGACCAGCTTGTAGCGTCTGTGTCGCCTACGTTCCCGGACTATCCCAGTTTCAGAGCAGAACAGCGGAAGGATGCTAAACTGGCACCACTATTCGCCGCTGCATCCGCTTCTACTAGTGCCCGCCGTTTCTGTATGCGTGATGGACTGTTGTTCAAAAGGAACCTCTCCAGTAGTGGCGCGCGTTTCCTTCTAGTGGTCCCGGAGAGCCTGCGAACAGTTATTATGAGAGTCATGCACGACGACCCTACATCTGGACATTTAGGTTTGGCGCGGACGCTTCACCGGACTAAAGAGCGCTTTTATTGGCCTGGTATGCAGAAGTCTGTTGAGAGCTATGTGGCAAGCTGCATGCAATGTCAGCGTCACAAACGTCCATCAACTGGTCCAGCTGGTCTTCTACAGCCGATGCCTACTCCAGGCGCACCTTTTGAACAAGTGGGCATTGACTTTCTGGGCCCCTTCCCAAAATCGGATAAGGGCAACCGATGGATAATTGTTTGCGTCGACTACCACACACGCTACTGCGAGACGGCGGCCGTCCCTTCCGCAACTGCCAGTGAAGTCTCGTCGTTTTTGTTACAGTGCGTCATCCTCCGACATGGCCCACCTCGCCTGATTATCAGTGATCGTGGACGACAATTCACAGCGGATGTCGTGGAGGAGCTACTCCGTTTATGTGAATCCCGCCTGCGTCACTCGACACCATACCACCCCCAAACTAATGGGCTGACGGAGCGTACCAACCGCACCATTATCAACATGTTGTCTATGTATGTTTCCTGCGACCACAAGAACTGGGATGACGTACTCCCTTTCATTACTTACGCGTTCAACACCGCGAAGCATGAGATTACAGGCTATAGCCCTTTCTTTTTGCTTTATGCCCGTTCACCCCGGTACACAATCGACACGATATTGCCTTTCTGTGACCACGACAACGTCACTGTCGCCGAGACTCTCTGCCTCGCCGAAGAGGCGCGTCGCATAGCTCTACTGCGCACATTGGCATCGCAAGACAAGGCGAAGGCACGCTATGACATTCGCCATCGACCAGTGATTTATCGCCGTGGTGATCTGGTGTGGTTGTGGACTCCGATGCGCAAGCGCGGGTTATGCCAAAAGTTTTTGGCCACTTACGATGGACCTTTTGTGATTGTCGACAGACTTACAGAGGTCAACTATGTAATAGCTCGTCTCACGGCGAGTGGTCGACGAGCTGCCAAAACTCAAGTGGTTCATGTTGCCCGCCTGAAACTGTACACGCCACGACAACTCGACTGACTCGTCCGGCGGCCTTCGTCTGCGCGGAGAGGAATGTTGCGTACATGCACGAAGAAAAAGAAGCGTATACGGTGAACGCACTTGTCGCCCAGAGCGAGAGAAGAAGAAGAGGATCAGGAGGATCGTTACCCAGTAGGCCGCTTCTGAGCTGCCCCTCGCGACCTAATAAACGGCCCCTTTCAACGTCTACCAGTCTCTTTCAAACGTAACAATATTATTTCTTCCAGGACTACCAATATCCCTAAGCACTAGCAGTACCTTGCTTAGAAATCAGACCCCCCTTTTGTACTGTGTACCTTGAGGGTAAAATAAATGAATAAATAAATCACTTCCGGATCGCCAGCGAGTAAAAGTTAAAATAACCGGGGACGGCAAAGTGTTTCGTTGTTTCCTACACCTTCAACTTGCACAGAGGCATACAAGTGACCTCAAAGAATTACATTATTAAGAAACGAAGGGGTTTCGACCTTTGTCATCATGTTGTGAAAAGCGCCACACCGATTATAACGCACAGAGCATGAAATCCTTTGCGCGCTGGTTAAAGGTCGCAAGCACAGCGAGCGATGGCGGCTGAAGCATAGATGAGAAGAGCCGGTTGTTTCCTCATAACATGCGGAGCCGACTGGCCTCATGCGATAACATGAAGTGTACACGCTATGCCAGTTACCGATGGCTGTCAATTGAAATTTGTAAATGAGGACATGGTTGCCTTA
Source organism: Rhipicephalus microplus (assembly GCF_043290135.1). Classification (NCBI taxonomy): domain Eukaryota; kingdom Metazoa; phylum Arthropoda; class Arachnida; order Ixodida; family Ixodidae; genus Rhipicephalus; species Rhipicephalus microplus. Next base: position 86,760,894 of record NC_134706.1, read on the forward strand.
GCCAGTACACAAGCTGCCTCGACAGCCATGAGTAAACAGCAGGGCTGCGCAAAGATGCTTTGAAGTTGTATGGCTATGCAATGCAAGATACTCGGGCAAAAACGATTGGAGATACAGATACGAGATACAAGATATCTGATACGATACTTACCGATTGCACCTTAATACACATAGATACATTGCAATTTTCTTGTTATAGACATCACAATCTAGTAGCGAACGCCTATGCACAATAATAATTGCTTGAAAACTTATTAAATGTGCTGAATTTACTTCTAATGACATACTTTTTGATATCTCAAAAGCTTTGTCTTAAAGTAAATTAGCTTACTTTCGAAGAACATATTATGGGTCTGTTTTAGCTGCCTAAAAGGACAGTTCTGTAGAAACTTTACTGGCAACTGTTCTTGCTATAGTCATTTCTGTACTTGACGAGATTCACGGCTGGGCTTGCCGACGAGCTACCGGATGACGATCTAATCACAGAATCTTCTATAAGAAGCCTTCGCACGATGGCACAAATATTGGCGTACAGTCTCAGGTTGTCCATAGAAAACCGTTTTGTAATACCGAATCACCAGTGCACAGCAGCAACAACACTCTTAGCAATGTTTTTTTTATGGAAGATTGTCTACTGGCCTTGTGTGACCAATGGCCACGCTGCGAACCGCGCTTGTAGGACGTCAGTTCAAGGATTCGCGCGCTTTCGGGGTACGGTGCTGTATACAAACCACCGTCGTGGTAAAACTCAGCAAAAAAGATCAGTTGCTTATCTTGTGTGTGGTGGCTACCAACGCTGTTTCCGACAAATCCTTGGACTGAGTTTGGAGGTAGTGCAGGTCGAGTACAAGCAGTGGCACTGTTGTAGTCATGGTAGCAGACGAACTACGTGTATCCGTAAGCGGCGTTCTCACAAAGTTGACGCTAATACTGAATAAAGGTGTTAGAACCGCGTTGTAGTAAATGGGAGTTTGGTGACTTCTTTGGCTCTTTCATATTTACATGTCGGCCGCCAATGCATCGTATGACATTTTTAGGCTCCTCGTCACCGCTTCTTGCTAAGAAACTGGCTTTGCTGCATTCTTTTTTTTTGTCTGGCTGCAAGCAATCACTTCCGCACTCAGGTTGTTAAGAAAATGCAAGGTCTACTTGCCACGGCTGGTATTGTTGACACGGCCGTGTCGAAGCGGTCGGCCAAGCGTAAGTAGACCCCAAAGCACTACTTTTCAGCACTGACTATTGGTCGCTCTATTGTCGCGTTAAGAAAAAAAATCAAGGTACTGACTTACGACTTCTTCACAAAACCTTCGCATTCTGTTGCATTGCAACCTACTCAATTTGAGCGTAACAGCTGCGACGATGCATCGTCCAGCTCTTATTAGTTCTATAAAACTTAGCACAATGGCTGCTCATGTTGCGACGTAATCCATAGCTTTTTTGGACAAAATTGGCCAACTTGCACACCAACGATTTCAAACACACGCAAGCACACATCGAACAAGTGAGAAACACGGCGCCGTCAGCACGCTACCAGTGGTACGCTGGCGACAATACCTGCATTCGGCGTTCGTTTCAATGCGGAGCTATAGTGTCAAGATACGCGTGAACTCGCTGAACTGGTGCTGCATGAGTTCAGCTATGGCTACAGTTACTTCTGAACTGACTAGAGCTGGTTCACACAGAGCAAGGCGAATGAAACGGACCTATGATCACCAATCCGTGAAAAGGGCGTTAATTTTCAGAACTACTGGATCCGAAGCTAGGAAAGAAGTGGATAGTCTAACTCAGAAAAGGAAAACTCTCCACGCCTTCATTGACCGTACGCAGCAAGCACTTCGCTGAGAGTGGCTTATCCTATACCTGCCATGCACTTCTCTATTCGATGAGCTTGCAACGGTATTTCAGCACCTCGCCAATACTTCTGCTATTTATCGCACGCAGGCTACAGGCGTAGGCGACTCACACCAGGTCAAGTACCGTTCCAAAATCTACGCGGTGACCCCTAAACAGGGAGCCGAGGACGCGGCCTCTGAATCACCCCATGTATGCACGCCTCGTGAGCACAGCTGATCGGCGCCGGACATCTGAGACTACATCTTCATTTCATTGGTGCACGTACATATATTCGCAGTTTACTGATGAAGACAAGCGCGTGCCTAGCGCACTGCTCACCATAAATTTATAAGCGAGGCCTGCTGTGGCTGTTTAGTGCACATTCACTGAAGACCGTCCCATAATCTTTGTGGCCCTGTGCCTGGTGTATACAATCAGCGGTAACTATCTGTTATATTCTGATATTCGAGCGATGGCCCTGTGCGGTATCAATATGAACTACTTCGTGATGTCCCTCTTACTGAACAAACACTACTGAGACAAACTGCAGTCATTTGCATTGGCCAGGGCGTGCATTGAAGCAGAATTTGCTCCGAGTCGCACCACCATCTGCCCCTCAACAGTCATCCTAATGCGATATAACCCGGGGTATCACCCAGCCGACGTCCGTAACTGCCACCCAAGCAACGATGTTACATGAAGCATAACGTTACTAGTAGAACACGCAGAATAAACTTGGTGGTGGACAAGATGGCACCCAGCAGGCTCGTAGAGTATGTCCACTTTGCCTTCCTCTCTGTCCTCTTTGTTGTTTTCGTCCGCCTGTTACATGATTTCCCCGGTGGCTGAAGCACCAAGCTGGTGCTAATCAGGAGTCACCCTAGTGATATATAGCTTGAGTCGCGTAACACGTACAATGTCAGTGTGAGGGTGAACGATGGCGTGTACGTAGGGATGATTTCGTAGGAGACGTCAGTTACTTGGCATAAGATGCGGTAGGAACCTGGACAGCGTGAGAGTAACTTCTTCGAAAGTCCAACGCGGTGTGAGGGGGACCAAAGAAGAATGAGATGGCCGGCTGTGAAGTAGACGTAACAATGGCAGGCGTCTTATATGCTCTTCTCATTGTCCATAGAGTCCATCAGCCGTCGTCGAGCAACTTTGCGCACCGTTTGAGCCTTCGTTATTGCCTCCCTAGTGTACTCAGACGTGTAACTTAGTCCCGTCGGCAGAACAGTGTCGAAAGGTAGCGCAGGGTCACGGCCAAACAACGAAAATTGGAGAGTACCCAGCGGTGTCGTGTCTAGAGGAATCGTATGCGTATGTAACAAACGGTAACGCAGTCTCCCAGTCGCGGTGGTTGGTGCAGACACACATGAAGAGCATGTCGGTAAAAGTGCGACTGAGGCACTCTGTCAGGCCATTCGTTTGTGAATGGTAAGCAGTCGAAAGCTTGTGTTTTGTGGAGCAGTAGCGCAGGACATCATCAACCACTTTGGAAAGGAAGTAGCTTTCTCGGTCAGTAAGAAGTTGCCGAGGGGCGCCATGGTGTGAGAAGACGTCCTCCAAAAAGGAATCGGCCACAACAGCTTTGCAGCTGGATGGAAGGGCCCGTGTGATTGCGCATCAGCAAGTGTAATCTGTTGCTACTTCAATACCCCAATTGCCCGCAGCTTATGTAGGAAAAGGACCAAACAGGTCCACGCCAACACAGTAGAATGGGCTTCGTAAGATGTTCTGTGGATGAAGGCCTCCTGAGGTGTATTTGTTTTTTTTTGTCGGTGACAAGGGCCAAAGGCTGCAACATAACGGCAGACGTCGCGGTACATGCCAGGCCAGAAGAAGTGCCGGCGAACTCTGTCGTAGGTCTGTGACACGCCGAGGTGACCAGCCATCGGTGCATAGTGAAGCTGGGCGAGAGCAGTCTGTAGCAATTAAAGGGGAACGACGAGTAGTCTTTCGGGGTCGTCAGGACGCATATTGCAACGGTGCAATACACCATCATGTAACTCAGGCATTCGAAGGAGAGGGTCGGGTGTCATCGATGTTATCCTTCGCATAATACCGTCCAAGAAGGTATCCCGTCACTGCTAGATTCTAGTTTCCTGAAAAGTGGATAGAGAAAGAAAATTGGGAGGGAAGGGGTTGTAGAGGAGTCACCGCGTCTAGAGGTTCAACAGGCTATTGGGACAAGCAGTTGGCAATATTGATTCAAGTGGCCGGTTTTGTACAGGACTCAGTAGTCAAACTCTTCAAGGCACAGCGCCCAATGGCGAATACAGCCTGAAGGGTCTTTCATGAACGAAAGACAGCACGAGGCGAGGTGATCAGTGATGACTGTGAATGGCCAACCATACAAAAAGGGACGAAATTTCCCAACTGCCCAAACAAATGCCAAACATTCGCGTTCAGTAATTGAATATCTTCCCTCAGCAGGCGAAAAAAGGCGGCTGGCAGAGGCAAGAACACGGTCACGTTCTTATTGTTTCTGGCCCAGGACTGCACTGATGCCATAGCCACTTACGTCGGTACACAGTTTTGTTGGGGCTGAGACGTCAAAGTGAGCGAGGATAGGAGGAGATGTAAGCAGCCACACTAAACTTAAGAAAGCATCTGCTTGCTCAGGGCCCCAGATCAAGGCAGCGTCTTTTGTGAGGAGTTGAGTAAGAGGGCATGCGACGTTGGCGAAGTTTTTAAGAAAGCGGCGGAAGCATAAAAACACGCCTAGGAAACTGCGAACGTCTTCGGCACAAACTGGTACAAAAAATGTTTTACTGCCCGTTTTTTTTATCTTGATCAGCGTGAACCTCTTCAGCATCAAGATCTTCGAGCCCAAAAATTTCACGACGGCTGAAATGGCGCTTTGCCGAATCAAGTAGCAGTTCCGCCACACAGAAGATAGACAAGATTTTCAATAATCTTTCAATATGTGTCGGAAAATAAGGAGAAAAAACGATGACGTTGTCCAGGTAACACAGGCAGATGTACCACTTGAAGCCGTGCAGGAGGGCGTCCATTATACGTTCGAACGTGGCGGGTGCATGCCATAAATATAATGGCATCACTTCAAACTGGTAAAGGCCATCGGGAGTGATAAACGCCGCGTTCTCACAGTCTATGTCATCAACGAAAATTCGCCAGTACCCAAAACAAACGTCGATGAAGGAAAAATATTTTGTGCTATGAAGGCAATCCAGGGCATCGTCTAGGCATGGCAAAGAGTCGGCGTCCTTTTTCGCGATCTTGTTGAAATGCCGATTATCGACTCAACAACCAAATACAGCAAGGGATGCCCACGGGCTGCAGGAAGGCATTGGCGGCTCTGTAAGGCGTTAGCGGCTCTGTTTGCGGTGACGAGCGTGAATTCTAGGCAGGTGGGCGACGGGGTGGAGGGTGAGTCCACCGAGCAGAGTTGGGCTAAGCATGGCAGTGGCGCGAAATTGGGCCTATACGTCCAATATCGAAGCATATCGGCCAGTCGTCTGGGATTCGCCATTCCGCCGGGTTGCAATAACATGGGGTTGTAGAAAACAGTCGGTTGGACGGAACAGTGACGCTTAGATTCGGTGAAGCGTAGTCGCTATATTGAATGGAGCAGATGTTGTTCAAGCCGGCGCTAACCAATTCTTGTCTCACGATGGTCTGAATGAGGGAGATGGTGGCGTAATAGCAGTTCGAGTTGGAGGAGAGTGATGCGAGTGAAGTGGCGGCTTTGATATCCCGACGGACAATACGGACAATATCACAGGAACTTGGGCAGGTGAGGGTCATCGCACATGGATGTTGCAGCCTTGTTTGGAAGGCGAGCGAACTGGTGGAGAACACGGCGACTTTTGGCTTTTTCAAAGCGCCAGCATTAAGGAATGATATCCTGAACCACACATGAATTCTTGAACACAAGAAGGTGGAAGGCGTCATCTGCTATGTGCTCAATAACGTGGCCAACCTCATCGGCTTTGGACGTCTGTGAGTTCAGCTTGTGGCACAAAGTGAGCACCTCCTGAATGTACGTGAGGCAGAATTCGGTGAAGGTTTGATGCCGACGTGCGAGCTTGTTTCGGGCAGTGCGTTGACTTTCCACAGGCCTGCGAATAGCTCACAGATCTTTTCCTTGCACAATTCTCAGCTGCTCAGCTCTTCCTCGTGTGTTTCATACTAGACCTTTGCGGGGCCTCTGAGATAAAAAATCACGTTGGCCAGCATGAGCGCTAGGTCCCGTCACATACGTACACCTCTTTCCTCGTATGACTTCAGCCAGGCTTCTAAGTCAATGTGATCGGTGCCAGAAAACGTACCTGGATTTCTCGGGGCCTCCAAAATTTGGGTTGACGGGCCGATTTGATATAGTCGGGGAAGGGCCAGCATCGTTGACTTCCATCGCCTTGGAGGAGGCCATCAGGCGGCCGCTATGAAGCTTCGTCTTGCGTGAAGTGAATACCCCGCACCTTCCACCAATGATGTTACGGGGAGAATAACTTTACTGGACGCACACACAGAATAGACTCGGTGTCAGACAAGATGGCACCCAGCAGGTTCGCAGAGTCTGTCCACTTATTATTTCTCCCTGTCTTCTTATTTTTCTCGTCCACCCTTTACAATATTATCTCAAATTTGCTAAATTGATGCTGTGTTGCATTTCTAGTAGATGCCATAAAAAGTCAATTCACTGCAGAGGCAGCAATTCAAACTGCTGCTCTGCTGTGTTTATCCGATTTGTTGTTTCCAAGTGCCAGAGTGGCAGAAATCAGCGACTCTCACACATCATCGTGCTCACTGCCGCTAACATTGCACTGAAAAAAAAAATCACTGCATATCCATGAAGTGAATGATGACGAGTGGGGCGAAGTGAACGGACGGACGGATGGGCTGACGCACGAACGGATGCATGGACGGACGGATGGATGGAAGTACACATGCATGAACGGAGTCATGGATGGGCGGACGCGCGGAATCACGAAATGACTGATGCAGGAACGGACGGACGCACGCACGGAGGGACGCATGAACGAATAGACGCACGGAGGGACGGACCCACGAACACATGGACACGACGGAAGCACGGAAGGACTGATGCACGGACACACGCGGGGTTGGACGCACGAACAGACGCATGAACGTATGCACGAACGGAAGCACGGAAGTACTGATGCACGAATGCATGCAAGGACGGACACATAGACGAATGGACGTGCGAACGGACGCACAGATGGACGGGAGGAAGGTGGACGGATGAAAGCTATGTTTTACTGAGCATCATTCTCTCCGTGGATATGCTGTGACACCATTCCCATTGACATGCAATGCATTGCCAGTGGCTACGACTACGACGACTACGATTGATATGATATGTGGTTTTTAACGTCCCAAAATCACTACATGATTGATTACGAGACGCGGTAGCGGAGGGCTCGGGAGATTTCGACCACCTGATGTACTACGGATCGCTGTGACAGACGCAGCGAGCACCCTAACGCCACAGACGAGACGCGAGCCAAGGAAGCCGAGCGCAAGTGTCTTCAACGCGTTCGCTGCTCTGCTTCACCATTGGGAGAAGTAGGGGTGGCTACTATGACGGACGCGGGACTAACGCACACTCTAAGGAGCTTCGCCCCTAAAAATATCCCAAGGGCAGGCGTCCCCTTCTTTTTAGGATTGCTGTAAAAGCTAGCATTTTTTTCACAGGCGGACGAAGCACACTGAGGCACTAAGCAGTACTTGGCCATTGCGCAGCACTTGGTCGCCGCGGGAACGTTGTGAGGTGGGTTCATAAGTCCATGTGCTTGCAGAACCAGTGCCGCGACTGTAATACGATCTCTATTACGACATCAGCTGCGCACATTCAATAATGGGTCCTGTATTGTACACCTCAGAACCGTCGAAGGCACACCGTGACGTTTTGCTAGCTGCATCTACATGCTTGTAGACGCTGGTGAGACGCACGCTTATTGAAATTTTGAAATACCCGAACTAATTAGGATGAGTTTACACTAGGTAGCTACGACACCGATTTTCGTCTGCGGGCTGTCTTTAGAAGTGTCCTTTCTGTTGTCATCGGCCTATGTAAACTGCAAAGACACAAACAGTCTACGGGTGGTCTCTCGAAGACCCCGCCCACAATTTGTCGTGCTCAACGTCTTTCGTTGGCCAATTCTGTACATTAGAGGCACACGCAGCGACATCGACTAAGCTTGCACACCTGCACCTCATTTTCTGCCATTGTCCCTCTCCAACTACAAAGCACGGCTACAGCCATAATTTATGCTAACGAGGAAAGGGGGTGGTGCACACAATGGGGAAGCGAAGAAAAGACTTCCTTTGGGTGCTCAAGCTGCCTATTTAGGCGCCACATGAGAGCGCATTGTTAACTCTCCCAAGATTGCCCGCTTCGCGGTCGTTTGAAGCAAAGACATGGGGCAAATCTGAAGCAAACCGAAGAGACAACTGGAAACATGGAGCAAGCCAAAGACACATTGACGACAGGTCTGCCGATGCGTTTTGCTGGTGCTTTCGGTCTCTCATCATATTACATTACGAGTAAATGCTGTCCTTTGAGGCGTCGTCGTTGTCGTCGTTGGCCTAGTGTAACCATGGGGTCTGGTAACTTCATCGGTGGGTGACTCGCCGGCTCATGGTCTGAGTCTGTTTCGTGTCTTCGGCGGACTCGTGTAAGTGTCATGTCGCTCTAGTGTATACGCGCCTTTAGTATCGCATGGCTGAAACTGCATATGAGCGGCGAGAAAACGCACACGTTCTTTCACTTTCTTACCAGTAATGATGTCGGTAGTATCGGCCTGCTCATCAACATTTGGGAGGTTTCTTCGCCCTGTCATTTAGGCTGCAACTAAAATAAATTAATTATTGCACTTGAAAACATTCTTTGTGGGCGTTGGTTGCCCCTCGCGAGGCTGTTCGTTCGAGAAAGTTCCCGCAAGAAGGATACAATCCGCGCACAGTAGCAGGGGCCGCCGCTGCGCTGTATATAGATAATTTGGTGTAGAGCGAAGTCCATAAACTGACGTCACACGTGAGAGGGAGCCACTCCACTTTTGAGGCCAACAGAACCCTACGTTGAGCGCACGAAGCTGCTATTATTTTTCCCATTTTTCTTATCTGCCAGCGTAAACCGTTCGTAATCTAAATACTCACTGACGTACAATCATATTTCTTGGGCGAGAGACAACACACACATCAGACACTACTCAGACCCATTGTATTGTCGTGTGGTGGGGACTATGATGGAAGCGGCAGTCACTCTGGTAGAAATGAAACTCATGAGCCAACCTTTGCCCCGAAAACTAAGTAATTTAAAGTACGAGCAAAGCGGGCTGTACTCTGAGAGCGGCCATAAGTGTCGTCCATAAGACCAACTGGGAGCAGCCACAAGTGCCATAAGACTAACTGTTACTGCCCAAAAAGACCAAGAGGAACAAGTTGGCAAACATGTTCGAAAATGGGGGAGCAATCGTATCAGTCTTAAGTTCGTAAGGGAGCAACGGAAGGAGGAACGGAATTAATTGGTCTCACCAACACAACGGTTACTCCCGTGGATCTCAGGCAATTATATATGCGCGAACATTGATATTCAGGGACCAGAGTTTTTTAGGGCCGAAGCTCTTTATGGTGTGGGTACATCCTTTCTTCGTTGTCGTACGTAGCCACTGAGATGCGAGATGGGAGATGGCGATATTCGGAGTGATCACTAGATGAACGCACGAACAAACAGAGAGACTAGCAGACGGACGGACGGATGAACGGACACGCGGAGTGGGTATGTGCCTGAGGGGGTGCGAGATGGCGGTACTTGGAGTGTTCACTAGATGAACACACGGACAAACGGACAGACAAACTAGAAGACGGACGGACAGATGGACGGACCCGCGGACATACGCACGAATGGACGCACAAACGGACGGACAGATAGATGGACGGATGCATGGATGAACGCAGAAATGGTCGCGCGGACGGACAGAAGCACGGACGGGATGACGGACGCTTCGCCCCACTCATCATCATTCACTTAGTGGATAAGCTGTGATTTTTTACATCGAAAGCTGTTATAGGATCACAAATCGGGTAACGTTCAGTTGCATGTTGTCCGCCATTCCCTCCGGTGTCCGTAACCATATCGCGTGAAATTAGAAAAAAAGCCTTGCCCCAATGGCACAGAGGGCTTGAGCGCGGGTCCACTGGGTTCCAGCCCAATGTTCTACCACTAAGTTACGCCGGTGCTTGTAACTTTTCAAACTTGCCTTAAGCCTGTTTCACATGCGAGCGATTTTGCTCCAAGAGCGGAGTGGCAGCCGCCGCGCGAGGCCAACACAGGTTTTTACCACGGCGACTAGAGCCCCTTCTGAAATTCACGAGAGTTGGAAAAATTCGCTAGCGGCACAAGCGTCAGAGCGACCAGTGACGTCGTTTGACACGTGATGACGGGGGTGGAGTCGAAAAGTTGACGCGCGCGCTGCGAGGAACTGGTTCCACAGAACAACTCACTCCGACTGAGTAGCAGACGACATTCGTCCTCTCCCCGGCTCACAAATGTTTCGCACTACTTTCAACAGGTCGCTGATAGAAGTTGTGAAACGATCTCTTCTTTGGGACGTCAAGATGGAGGATTTCCGCAAGAACCATGAGAAGAGCATTCTTTGGGAAGAAATTGCCGAAGTCGCATACTTCCATAAAGTAAACTTCGCGGCTTGAACTGGCCATGTTCACAGGTGAAGTCGAAGTGCAGCTGTTTTCCTTTCGTTGCTCTCGATGATGCTTTTGCCGTAGTGACAATCGCGTGCGGTGCCTTTTTTATTTCAATAACATTATTACTACTTTCTTTTTTGTTTTTGCGTTTTCATACAAAATTATTCCCATGTAGAAGAGCCGCATGGCACGCCGTACTTCTATGCCGCAGCAATTGTTGCTGGTTTAACAAATGATGACGTTTGGTGTCGCGGTGCATAGATGAATGGCTTCACACGAACGAGAGAGCAAGGACGGCTTCTACGGTAGTGGACTTGAGAAGTAGCATTCCACACAAGTCACTGAAAAGGAATTTCGTGATGTGACTCAACAAAGAAGGGGCGTGAAACTTCCTGTCATGGTTTGAGGAAATAAGGCCCTCATCAGGGGCCTTTATTTTTGTTCTCCCCTTCAACAACACCTCAATTTCTCACTAATACACTGGCTGACTTGTCCGTGTCCTCTGCGACGCTTTTCTCGCAATGAGCAATTGCACCGCAGAGCGCTCAAGTTTGCACGCTGTCGACAGGTCCTGCCACACTGGCCAGCTGCTGTTCGTGACATTAAGTGCAGGAATGGGCGGCTGGCTAGGCGTAAATAGATGATCGGTCGCGAGTACAACATACACTACGTAGATAACGAAGAACAGCTGTTGATTTCAGGCACCAGAGCAGCAACACATGCCTAGAAACATGCATCAAAATTACACGGTCAAATGCTACCAATTTAATGTCCCTATGTCCTGACGGGAAAGGTGTGTTGTGTGAAATGATGTGATACTTCGGCTTTCCAGCTCACCACCGCAGCATTTATGGACGCAAATGCAAGCTAAAGCAAAACTTGCTGCGTAGTTCCTTACCTGCGCCGTACACAAGTGTATATACAGCAGTCAAAGAACCGGGACAATGAGCGTATCACATATATTATGCTACCTGCCGTTGATGAAACTCTTCATCTTGGAGTGCTTTACTGAATTATTGAAAAATCTAAGAGGCTTACTCTTCAGGGTGGTAGCATACGAATTCGAGCGCCAGAAGAGATGTAGACCATTCAGAAAACCACGGGTGACCACAAACACTACCGAAGCTTACTACTTAGAGTTTTTATAAAAACTCTTATTTTGACTCGAGCGAACAGGTACAAAAATTTAGGTATAAATTTTGCGATATGTGTATACTGGGCTGACAGAAACCTCCTTCAGTGTCCCAGTGTTAAATCGCTGAAAGCAAAAGCAATGAACCGGAGAAACATAGGAAGTGCTGCGCAAAACGCGCTCGCAGTTCTTAAGCATTCACCTAACTGGAACAGCTGTATATTAAAACCATACAAGCAAACTCTTTTTTTTTGCTTCTCCATGGTCAGTTATATCAGTTATATGAGCGCGCAACAAGAATCATACGTGAAAAAGCCAGGATAGAACAAAAAGCAACTGCAAACATTGCTTATTTCTTGTAAGATACATGTTAAAGCTAGTTCAATCAGTGTACAGACGCGTAAAAGTCAAGCGGCTATTGATGATGAACCTAGTAGCACAGGGGCGCCAAATGAAGGACACTTGGAGGAGAGTACGGCTTTCAGATAACACTGAAAACAGCGGTTGACCGGCGCCTTCCGCGGACAGCACTGCCCGCTAGAGCGGCGGGCGTCGCGCAACAGCAGCGGCGCATGTGAAACGAACGCGCGTCCGCGCGTCCTCCCGCCGCTCATCGCCGCGACCGCCACCGCTCCTTCGCTCGCATGTGAAACAGGCTTTAGGCGGGCATGACCTAGCACCAATGGCACAGTGGTGCTCAAAACCGGGTCCGCTGGGTGCCAGCCCAGTAATCTACCACTGAGTTACTCAAACTTGCTTAAGCAGGCTTGACGTCGGGAAAGCAATTGCGTTAATACGACTTTCAAAGCGTTTTACAACAACGAAAGAACAACCAGTCGTCGCACAATGCGATTAGCGTAACGAGTGGACCGTCCAATGCTCCAACTCATTACAAAAGCTTGTTCTTGTTTCTCTATGAACTGTGGCGCATACCCACTTTAGCCAGAATTCTTCATCGCCGTCAGCCAGTGCATGGACATTTGGCACAAAATTTCTAGCAAGTGTTTAGCGGCTACCATGCTTCTCAGAAAAACGACGAAAAAAATAGCATAGCAGATACCGGTCTACTTCCGAAAAGGTTATTATTACTTCCCTATAGTGGGTACCAAGCAAGCGTGCTTGCAGTAGCTACCCAATGAGTGTTTCGAAAAGGCTCTGAAAGACCGCTCCTCTAGCTTTCGCTGTGACTATGCTGCGCCTACCACGCAGGCTTGGCGTTATTTTTTTGTTCACTGAACTGCACAGAATTAAGCCATTTATTTATTTTTGGATCTGCAGATACCTGCTGCTGACCCGCAGGTCACGGGATCAAATCCCGGCTGTGGCGGCTGCATTTTCGACGGAGGCGAAAATGCTGTAGGCCCGCGTACTAAGATTTGGGCGCATGTTCAAGAACCCAAGGTGGTCGAAATTTCCAAATCCCTCAACCACGTCATCTCACATAATCATATGGTGGTTTTAGGATACAAAACACCACATACCAATGAACGAAAAAATAAATCAACCGTAGATAAAAGCATCGCTGGCTGACCACAGAAGGCCGGTAACTATGGATGCCACAATGCGTGTAACAGGCACAGGAGCAGCATGAAATTGTCATTGAAATGTCAGAGCCTATCAAATGCGCCGAAACACGTGCACAACGAGTATTTTGAAAGCAAGAAAAGCCCCACACACCGTTCGTCTTCATGGGAAAAGGCGTCAAAGGCAATCAACCCCCTCCTCCCCACCCGCTGAAGCAAAAGGCTTTCAAAAGAAACCGGAGAAAAAAATGAAGCAAGCCCAGACGCACCTTTCATCAGCCGCTGAACTTAAGAGACAGTAGGGTTGGGCATGTTGGTACAACATGATAAAGAGTGCTTAACAGTGCAAACGACAGGAGGGGGTAGAAAAGACGAGACAGATCACTTAACTGCCAACAATTTATTTCTTGCGAAAGTCTTCACTTTTATACAGTCACCAGTTGAATCAGTTAGGCGCGAAATACCATGGTAATGCATAAGTACATCACACCGACAAGCAAAGAAAAAACTTTTCTTTATCGGTGAGTGCGACAGAAGGGGTGCTAACACAAGCATCTTCTAATGAACATATCTTTCCTTCCTCTATGATCTCGCGTGTCGTGCGATCCTTGCATGTTGCTACAATAGTAAAATCTCAAAACATTGGCCTGCAGCCACATGTGCTGCAGTGAACGGACAACCATCCTTGTTTATATCAATCCACATTGCAGGTATGTTCCTTAAGCCTCTCATTTATACAACGACCTGTTTGGCCGACGTAGTATCTTCCACACGATAACAGTAGCTGATACATCATCATCATCATCATCATCATCATCATCATCAGCAGCAGCAGCAGCAGCAGCAGCAGCAGCAGCAGAAGCAGCAGCAGCAGCAGTTGCAGCAGCAGCCTGACTACGTCCACTGTAGGACAAAGGCATCTCCCGCGTTCTGCCAGTCAGTTTAGTTCCACCACTAGGTTTAGTGCTGCTGCCAATTTACTTCTGCTGCCATTTTATACCAGCAAACCTCTTCATCTCATCTGCCCTCCTAACTATCTGTCGCCCTATACCCCACTTGCCTTCTCTGGGAATATAGTTAGTTACCCTTAATGACCACCGGTTCTCTTGTCTACGCGCTACATGTCCAGTCATGTCCATTTACTTTTCTTGATTTCAGCTATAATATCCCTAATCCCGGTTTTTTCTATAATACACTCTGCTCTCTTCTTGTCTTTTAAGGCTACACCTACCAATTGCTTTTCCATTGCTCGCCGCGCCGTCCCCAATTTAAGCTGAACCCTCTTTGTAAGTCTCCAGGTTTCTGCTCCGTAGCTAAGTACCGGCAAGATGCAGCAGTTATATACCTTCCTTTTGAGGGATAGTGACGATCTACCTGTCATGATTTGAGATTGCTTGCCAAATGCACTCCACTTCATTCATATTCTTCTCGTTACTTCAATCTCGTAGTTCAGCTGTACGGTTATTATTTTCCTAAGTAAACATAGTCTTTTACAACTTCTATTGCGCAATTACCTATCTCGAAGCGCTGCACTCTTCAGGGGTTGTAGATTACTTTCGTTTTCTGCAGTTTAACTTTAAGACCAATCTTTCTGCTCTCGTTGTCAAACTCCGAAATCATGAGTTGCAAGTCGTCCACTGAGTTACTCAGCAACGCAATGTCATCGGCGAAGCACAGATTACTAAGGTACTCTCCAATAACTCTTATTCCTAACTCTTCTCATTCTAGGTCTCCGAAAACCTGCTATAACCACGTGCTAAATAGCATCGAGAGGTTGTATCCCCCTGCCTTACACTCTTTTTGATTGGTATATTGTTGCTTTCCTTATGAAGCACTATAATAGCAGTTGATCCCCTGTAGATTTTTTTCAGGATGTTTATATATGCTTAGCCGACGCCCTGATTTCACAGTGTCTGCACGACTGCTTATATTTGTACTGAATCAAACGCTTTTTCGTAATCTATAAAGGATAAGTATAGTGGTAGGCTGTATTCTGAACATTTGTCTATCACCTGATTGACAGTATTAATGTGGTCGATTGTTGAGTAGCATGTTCGAAATCCTGCTTGTTTCTTTGGTTGATTGAATTCTAATGTTGCCTCAGTTCTGTTAGCCATTAGCTTTGTAAACAGCTGGTATACGATGGAGAGCAAGCTTATCGGCCTGTAATTCTTCAAGTCTTTGTCATCTCCTTTCTTGTGAATTAGGGTAATGTTAGCATTCTTTCAAGATTCGGGTACTCTCCCTTTCAGGAGACACCTCGTAAACAGGGTGGCTAGTTTTTCTAACACATTCGGTCCTCCATGTTTCAGATCTTTCAGCTGACCTGATGTTGCTTGATCCTCACCAGAAGCTTTGCCTTTTTGCACGTTCTCCACGGCTTTTATGTCTTCTTCTATCATTACTGGTGGGTGTTATCTGGCTTACTACTAGTTCTTAGAGTAAGGTCATGGTTCTCCTAGCTAATATACAGACCTCTGAAAAACTCCTCCAGTATTTTGAATATCCTACCATATTGGTAGTTATTTCCTTGTCCCTTAGCGCATACATCTGGTTTTTGCCTAGGCCAAGTTTTATCTTCATTGCTTTGACGCTTGCTTCGTTATTTAGAGCGTGTTACATTCACTACATCCTATAACTTCTTATATCGGATACCTTACGTTTATTATTCAACTTCGAAAGCTCTGCTAGTTCTATTTTGTCTGTTGTATTTGAGACTTTCGCGATTTTTCGTTTCCTAATGAGGTTCTTTGTTTCCCGAGCAGCTTGTCAGTGTCCTGTGTAACTACGGTACCTCCGACTTCTACTGCACACTCCGGAATGATACTCGTCAGATTATCATTCATTGCGCCCACGCTAAGGCTCGTCTCCTCGATAAGAGTCGAGTACCTGTTCTGAAGCAAGACTCTGAATTTCTGTGCTTTCTTTTTCAGTACTAGCTCATCATTGGCTTCTTCCTATCAGTTTCTGTCGTTCCCTCTTCAAGTCTCGACGAATTCGAGAACGTACCATTCTATGGTCACCGCATTGTACCTTGCCAAGCACTTCCACTTTCTGCACAGTGCCTGGATGTGCACTCAGTATAAAATCTATTTCGCTCTTACTTTCGCCATTAGGGCTCCTCTGTGTTCAATTATGGTTCCCTCGTTTTCGGTAAAAGGTACGCAAGATCCGTAAATTACTCTTTTCTGTGAATTCTACTAAGAGGTCCCCTCTGACATTTCTAGTACCGATGCTGTTATCCCCCACTGCTGGTCTCCAGCCTGCCTCTTCCCTACTTTTGCATTGAAGTCTCGCCTCAGTATAGTGTAGTATATACAGAGCATAAAAGTCTTCGCTTTTATACAGTCACCACTTGCACCAGTCATGCGCAAAACACAATGATAATGCATATGTACATCACAACGAAAAGCAAAAGAACTTTTCTTTAGCGGTGAGACCGTCTGGTGTTCCTATCGTTTGCGCTGTTAGCACTATTTATCATGTTATACCAACACGCCCAATCCTACTGTCCTTTAACTCGTAGTAGTTTCTTAGCGACTTTTCGGATGGAAAATTTAGCTTACAACATATGCACGTGAGTTTGGAATGAACTCCTGCAGTTTTACCACTACAGAGTGGCAGTTTTGCACGGCAAAGCAACACGGTCGAGAAAAATAGGTTTCCAGTCCCTTCAAATATTTTTATGGCGGCGCATCAAAAGGAGCATTACTGCGAGTATGCAAATTGAATGTCTCCGAAGAGCCTAAACTGTTTCTGACTAAAAAGGCGTGGCACTAATGGACGAGCTATTGAGCATGCAAGCATGCTGTAAAACGTACTATACAACTTATTCCTGAGCGCAACACTTCTTCTTTGTAAATGTTGAGCACTCACGCATGACATGGCCCATGCGAGCAGCTTGACCAGATATTCTTTCTCGAATCCAGTTTTTGCCCCATCCAAGAGTGTGTGGAGTACACTCCAAGTACTAAAAGAAACTAACTAATATAGAGGAATTGTCTCTACGTCTTGCACCGGCCTGAAAGAACGTTTCTGCATATCTGCGGGCGTCGTCAGACTAAAATGGTAAGGATTCATGAACATTTTAGCAATTATAGAGCCTCATAAAGGCTGCGAGCTTTTATACACAGGACATCTACTTGCGGTTATTAATGATTTCAATGTTATTACAGTTATCTAATCACGCTAAAGAACTACAGAGATAGACGGAAAGTGAAAGTAGAAAAGAGATGAGGCCGTAACATTTCCGTTTAGGTTTGGTTTGAATGAGTGCCTGTTGTATAAGATTTACTCATTCCTTCTGTATTCCCTAACACCAGTCACACCTATACTTTATACACAGAAGTGTTCTCCAGCTGCACTTACGACGGAGGCGAAAATGCTGTAGGTTCGTTTGCTCAGATTTGGGTGCACGTTATAGAACACCAGGTGGTCGAAATTTTCGGAATCCTCCACTACGACGTCTCTCATAATGATATGGTGGTTTTGGACCGTTAAACCCCACAAATCAATGATAACCACAGAAGTAAACATTATTTTTCCCTTAATATACACGCCTACTTGCTTACACCACTCGAACAATAAGATAATTCCCGCGTCTAGCGGGAAAGCTGCACATCGGCTCGCAATACAAGTGATTAGACTGTTTTTAACTTTATGCTTGTTTTGTACTAGTGTTTTACTCCTTTGTACTAAGGCCCGCGAAGTACGAAAGTATACCACGCGACAAGTCCATTAGTGCGGCTATGCGCGTCGGTATTGCAGTAATCTATAACGTTCCACAAGTGTGTGCTGCTTTGATAATAACGCGACGATGGTGTTCACTGCATTATGAGGCACGTTCTCCAAGAGTGGACATAATCCACATCCTTTGCGTCGGCATATCACTGTCCCTCTAATTAGAGTATGTGGTGTTATGATACCATGATACTGTCACAATGAGCTGAAGTGACAAAAAAAAACGTCATGTCTGCACGGTAGCCACAGCGCAGTCACAATGAGAGCTACAAGAGCGGCCTTTGACAGCCTTTTCAAAACACTCGTTTGGTAACTACTGCAAGCACACTAGCTTGGCACCCACTAGGGCATTAATACGAAACTTTGGTGTAGTAGGCCGGCATTGGTTATGGCATTTCTTTCGTCACTCTTCTGAGAACCGTGGTATCCGCTAAACACTTGCTAGACATTTTGTGCCAATTGTCCTTGCACTGGCTGACGACGATGAGGAATTATGGCTGAAATGGCTATGCGCCACAGTTCATCGGGAAACAAGAACAAGCTTTTGTAATGGTTTGGAGCATTGAACGGCCCCACACGTGCCCCACACTAAGCGGAGTATTTCTCAGTCTTCTAGTCTTCTCTCTTTTGCCTGCTCTATCCATCCCTCCGTCCGTCTGTCCATCTGTCCATCCATCCATCCGTCCGTCCGTCCGTCCGTCCGTTGGTCTATCTATCTATGTAGCCACATACGACTTTTAGCTCTTCTGACCGTCTCAATAATGATGTTGATACCGAAATTGGTATGGCACAGCATGGCGGTATGACGAGCATAACTAACAAGTCATAACATGAAAATCATGACATGGAAGTCATGTACGGCATAATTTACGTCAACCTTTTAACGTTGTGCTCATTTTAAAGTGACATATATTAACCTTCCTTATTCGTGCTGCGCATATCATCGATTACCACAGTACGTGGGATCTGCCAATTTTCTTTTCTTTTCGCAGCAGCATCCAATATTCACGCGGCCCTGCGATGTTTCCACACAGAAAACTCGAGTTTACAAGTCACCCGAGCCTAAAATTGCCATTATTCGTTTGTACCATTCTCGATTTCTGGCTCACGGATTCGCAGGTCTTTCGCCCACACAATGATGATGTCACTGACACCAAAATTTTTGTGAAACGCGCCATTGAAAATTATCGCGTTAAAATGCACAAAAGATTCGTGGAAACTATCAGAGTCAACATTACGAAGGTTGCAAAGGAAGAACAGCTGCTATTTCATGCCATCGCTGAAACACGCTCAACAATCACAGTTCATCAGCAAACATATTGTTACGGGTGATGAGATAGACAGTAGTGATACCGGCAAAAATAAGCCCTCGCTTAATGATATGATGATGATGATCCTTGATACTCTGGCGCACACCCACAAAGGGGGATAGGCCAAGAACCGGGCGGCAGGATCTTAACTAAAAGGCTAATGGTTTTTCAAAGAAAACGTAATTTTGGGCTGAAAAAACTATAGAAAGAAAAGCCGAAAATCAAAAAAGGAGTATATCTGAGCAGGGAGCGATGTAGGCTATCAGATGCGATTTGAGACAGAGGTAATAGTGGGTCAAAAATTATATATATATATATATATATATATATATATATATATATATATATATATATATATATATATATATATATATATATATATATATATATATATATATATATATATATATATATATATATATATATATATATATATATATATATATATATATATATATATATATATATATATATATATATATATATATATATATATATATATATATATATATATATATATATATATATATATATATATATATATATATATATATATATATATATATATATATAGGCAGATTAACATGGCAATCGCTTCGTTTCAATTATGTATTCAAATACCGTAGAGCAGAAGTCCCTGTGGCTCTAACCGAATTTAATGCTTCCACACGACAAAATTACTGCCACATTTATTTCTAATCCCAATTTGTCAAGTGGAGCTACCAGGTATCTTTTTCGCTGATGAGAATATTGGCGACAGAACAAGAAGAAGTGATCTATCGTTTCCATTTTTTCGCAAGTCTGACATAAAGGTGACGCCTTTAGACCAACTTTACGCAAATCATAATTCAGTTGCGGAATTCTGCAACGCAATCTTGTAAAAGTAACTTCCAAGTGCCGTGTTGCACACCACTGTCTATTCCAGCGGCATTTTAGATGTGCTAAATCTCAATATTTATTCAATGAGTAGCAGTCGTATTTATGCAAACAGAGGTTTCTAAACCTTATTTCTGTCGCGTAAGCCGTATCAGGCAAAATCGGGATAAGGGCACCGTTAAGAGATACTGTGGCTAGTGCATCCGCCATCTCATTGAGATATATGCCACGATGGCCTGGTACCCATAAGAGCTGCAGTTTTTTCAAGTTTGTCGGTATGAGTTGTCAAAACATGTGCATAAGTGTTAAGTTGGCTCCTGAAGACAGAGCAACACATACTGAAAAAGAATCTGTAATTACGACTGCTTCCGATTCGCCCAAAGGAAGTTTCCGTAGTGCCAGTACAATAGCAAATAATTCTGCTATGAATATTGGTGTGTAATCTGGGAGTCTAACCGAAAAGGACCAATCAAAGGAACGTGAGAAGATACCTGCCCCAGCCTTTTCAATTGATACGGATGCCTCAGTCGCAATTATGTTGTTCATGTTCACATGTGCCAAGTAATCCTGCAGCCGATCATTTAAATATTGAAATGGCATTTGCTTTGCGTTAGGGGGATAAATATTCTCAAATTCCATCTTAATGTCTAAATTAACGTTTCTTGTTGAGAAAATATGTTTGATTTTGACGTTAAGTGGTTCTAGCAGTGCTTGAACGAACAAGATCTGCGGGCAGTGGAATTGTAACCACCAAGTTTCAAAAAGTAAGCTTGGTTCTTTAATAAAAGCATAAAACAATGCTCTCTTGGGCACAGTGTATATTTTTAAAAATGTTTGGATAGTGAGCATTTTGAATCTATTCAACAATGACGGTGTACGCGCTTCCATGTATAGCACATTGTTAGCAACAAACTTGGGCAGTCCAAGGCACAGTCGTAAAGCCTCCCTTTCTAATAGTATTAGCGGTCTCATTTTATATGTCGCACTGCCCGAAAATACGCCACAGCCGAATTCCATGATAGGACGAATGTACATTTTATAGACCATTACCAATGTATTTCTTCGCAACCCCCTTTTTATGTTGCTGAGCTTGCGTAACCACCCCATGGCTCGTGTTGCTTTGGACGCAATGTGATCGATGTGGCTTTTCCAATTTAACGAGCTGTTATATATGATGCCTAAGTATTTGAGTGAATCCACCTGGGGAATCTGCTCTGTGCCATACATCAAGGAGATGTTGACAGGATCCTTGAACGAGAACGCTACAAGCGCGCTTTTGTTTACGTTTAGAGACATTCCAATTTTTTCAAGCCATTCCTCTATAATGTTTAGGTAATTCTGTAATGCCTGATAAAGTAATTGCAGATCACTGTTTGTCGCAAAGAAAGCAATGTCATCTGCATACACATATAAATGAATATCGCTATGTGTTGGAATCGAACTGAGGAACATGTTAAACAACACCACTGAGAGCACTGCCCCCTGTGGTACACCACGGTATTGTCGATATCTGTTCAAAAAACAACCCCTTTGAAAGCAACAAAACTCTCTCTCCCTTAAAAACTCTGCTACCCATGCTGTCATGTAGTTTGGTAAGTGTGACACTTCCATCTGCTCTATTAGTATTTTATGCTCCACTTTATCATACGTCTTGGCCAAATCCAGAGTAACTAATGCACAATACTTTCTTCTACGCCTAGCCAACTGTATACGACTCTCCAAATTCGCGTGCGCACACCATATGGAGCATCACGATTTGAAGCCTAATTGACTGGGATTTAGGATTGATTTCTCCTCAATGTATTTTATTACAATCTGTCAAGAGACGTATTGCACCACGCCTTACTCATTTTCGCGCCACTACAAGAAAAAAATGTTCGACCACTTCTTCTCCTTGATTGTTGAGAAAACGTTCGTTAGAACTTTTACGCCGTTAGGACGGCACAGAAAAACCAAAAACAACACTTTGGGCTCTCATGAAAAATCAGGGGACAGCTCTTTTTTTCAAGAACTTGATTAGACTACGTTAACTAATGAGGTCGCGTTTTATCAGCGAAAGCTAGGGATTTCGTCATATATAGACCTATAGGTGAAGAAGGTGCTAGATCGGCCCAAGCAACTGAGAAAATACTCATGCTCTTCGTCTGTTTCAAGAAAATATTAGTCGCTGACTACAGTTTATCAATTTAAATGTTTATTTCTGTGTAAAGAATTGTCTTTAAAATAAATACTGGATATCACAAATGCAAAAGACGTGGTGGTGAAGAGAGTAGAAATTATACAGATTCGAAGACCAGAAAAATGTACTGGACACATAGGCTACTGGTAATCCTCGCAAACAAAAAGGTAGAAAAGACGTGCGAACCAGCACAGCAACAAATAAAAGCAGGTGTAACGAAACAGCCATCAGAAATGTAGCTCAATCATTATTATTAGCGATATAGGTGCTGGCTTTGTGAAAGTCGATATGTGCTGTAATTAAGCTGTCGTCATTTTCCATACTTGAAGCGTGGGAGCTTTCTTAAGTTTGGCGGTTCGTCGTAGTAAAGCTTGTGACGTTTAGCGCTGGCGTTGTCACTGTCTCCTCCACGTATCGAACCTCTGGTTCTGGAACCACCAGATTCGGGGTCTCGCCTGGGATCGTTGTTCTTCTGACCTCCCCGTCTTCCGCGCCTGCATAAGAAATTCGAGGTCTGCTTCACAGGTTACTTATCTAATTGTAGATATGACAAACTTAGAAGAATTAACAATGATGTATGATAGTTTAGGGTTTGACGTCCCAAAATTATGGCAATAGTGTGAGGGCCGCCATTGCAGAGGACTCTTTAGATGATTCGGCCACCTTACGTTTATTACTGTGTATCTAAATGGAATTATATTATTACGTCATTTCTTATTTTCACTTTCGTTTAATTTGGTTTTCCTCCATATAGCATGTCAAAAATGCTCAATATAAACTGTGCCTCATTGTATACCAGAACGGTCATGACTACTGTAGATAATTCTGGTAAGATTGCGTGACAGACGTGAACGCTCGGGATTATTCCAGAGCTTGCGCCACCAGAAGGAATAAAGATGGAGTATTCGACAGCTCATGTGTAAATGCCAGCGCTCTTAACCACTTGTCAATTGATCGACGGCCGACCCTGTGTTCGCCGCTATTAGTGCCAGGTGCGCTACCATAACGGGACTTCTCGTTTACCGGCCTCAAGTTCAGCCAAATTAAGTTTCATCTTCTGCCAACAGTCTACTGCCTTCGGCCACATCATGACCCCTTGACTATATAGCTTCAAAAAAGTTCCCCCTTCACGGAAATGCGGCCACCACGGCTGAGATTCAAAACCGTGACCTCCAGGTCCTCAGTTTTGCCCAATAACAAATAGACCGTTTTGACGGGTAGCCCTACATAAATGTGCATGCACTGATGAGCAACATGAGATAGATGTAACGCGGATTCCGTGTTTAAGGAACAATTTCTCGCAATGTAGCGATATGAACGCGATGTAGGGAATTTGGACACATCTGTGCTGAAACACTCCATGTCATAAGCACTTTTATGCTTGCCAATTTTGGTTTGGTCGCTATTCCTATTAAATGTAACGCTAATGCTCCTTGTTATGTATGTATGTATGTATGTATGTATGTATGTATGTATGTATGTATGTATGTATGTATGTATGTATGTATGTATGTATGTAGGTGATGATGATATGTGGGGTTTAACGTCCCAAAACCACTATATGATTATGAGAGACGCCGTAGTGGAGGGCTCCGGAAATTTAGACCACCTGGGGTTCTTTAACGTGCACCTAAATCTGAGTACACGGGCCTACAACATTTCCGCCTCCATCGGAAATGCAGCCGCCACAGCCGGGATTTGATCCCGCGACCTGCGGGTCAGCAGCCGAGTACCTTATTCACTAGACCACTGTGGCGGGGCAGGTATGTATGTATGTATGTATGTATGTATGTATGTATGGATGTATGTAAGTATATATGCATGTATGTATATATGTATGTATGTATATATGTATGTATGTATATATGTATGTATGTATATATGTATATATGTATGTATGTATGTATGTATGTATGTATGTATGTATGTATGTATGTATGTATGTATGTATGTATGTATGTATGTATGTATGTATGTATGTATGTATGTATGTATGTATGTATGTATGTATGTATGTATGTATGTATGTATGTATGTATGTACGTATGTACGTATGCATGTACGCATGTATGTATGTATGTATGTATGTATGTATGTATGTATCTGAAAACTGGACTATGGTCGAAAATAAATTTAGCACAGTTTACTCACATCACATTCCATTGACGTAGAATAATGATTGTGCTTCGTACTGCAGAAAGTTCAGCCAAATGAAAAGGTACCATTTTAATTTGAAAGCGAGAGATGTTTTACATTTGGTTTAGCTAGTTCTTTTTCATTTATATAGGTGGAATGGTGACATCCTGTTTATAACCTGTTGCTTAATTATTGCATTGCAGAAGACGATGGTGTCAGGTAGGTCACTTTGGACAAAGATGCGTGACTGTTGCAATGAGTGTTCCTTTGGCGTGAGTTTGTTATGAATGTTTGTAACAAAATCCAAAGATTCGGAGTAATCATGGACTCTATATTGCGCAGCGTCGTTTTTCATCAGTGAAATTATACGACGATAGGCGGTGTTATCGCGTGTCTGTATTTCAAAAAAAATGTATGTTATTTGCCACCTAATCTTTTGAGACGTAATTGCCATTAACACGCAGCGAAAGGTTTGAATGATGTCCGACTTTGCGGATGTCTGCCTCCTGACAAATGTGAAAGGTACAAACAGCTGCGGCCCTTAAGATGCACGATTCCTCAGGCTTCGCAGGCTAGGGTATTTCTCAACTGTACTGCTTGAAATCGACATAGACAAAGAAAGACAGTGTGCGCATTGTAGGTATTTAATGTTGAATGACGCTTCGGAGTATAAAGAACTTCAACACGCGTGTCATCGGTCAGACAGCCTCATTTGACGAAGCACTTAAACGATGCTATACTTAATCTTATATTTATGATACACACAGTCGTCTATAAACGTTCGTTCGTATATCATAGGCCCGCTCACCGACAAATGTGAAGAGCATCAGGGCCGTCCCAAACCCGACGACGATGCAAGTCAGGATCATGGCGGCCCACTTCCACATGCTTCGCGGCTTCTCATCACTGCGAGGAAAAACGACGTGGTGTATTATAGCGTCCACAATAAGACCTTCCCCAGGAAGCTTTTTCGTTATGGTTTCTTAGTGGTTTGACTGTCCTGGGCCGAGCTTTCGACAATAACGCAGCACTGGTTCAACATTTTCGCAGCGGTTGCAAACGCCTTGACTGGACTTTTTAAATGCCTGTTGACAGCGTTCAGAGAGATAGTGAGACGGTAACTTCCCTGATTCTATTCTGCACGTTCAAGCCATATCGAAACCTGTTTTTTGCCGTTGTTTAAATTGAAAGAGGTTGAGTCCACCAAACTACAATTCTTAATATGGTCAGGCACCATGCCAAAACAGGAATTTTGGAAAAAATGCAAACAAGACAAAGTGAGAGTTATCAGATGTAGTCAGTGGAAAAACGTGGTCGTCCCTGTAAACTACGAAATGTCCCTGATAGAGCTTTCTCTGGTGCTGCGATCGATCAGCGACCATGGGAATGATGGGTAGTACACAGATTTACTTAGTACTCGTACTTGCGGGTGGCGAATCGCACTTGCGGCTTCGTTAATTGCTGTGTTTGATTTTGTTTCAAAGAGAAAAAACTGAACACTTTTGAACTTCGTGACCCGATTTGAAATGGTAAGCCTAAATATAAACAAATAATTGGTTAAGCACAATCACTGAACATTTGCTGATTTTCGTTTCATGCGAGAACACCTCCAAGCCACACGAACGAACAAAGAGCCAGATGTACAAAGATTAGGCAAATCTGTGCACTACCCATAAATTCCGTGCTCGCTGAAGCGCCGTGCTTTGGAGCTCCTTTAGACACTTACACCGTACTTCCCTCCAGTGTATATTTAGGAAAATCTATGGTCTCTGATACTTACTGTTGCATGAAGAAATCTGCAATATATAAGAAAGTGAGTTGGAAAAAAAACTCTACTGACGGCTTTCTGTGGCACTAATGTCCCCGAAACTTCGTATTTTACTTACAGGTCAATTAACCACTTTCACGCGATGCCAAATGCATCTGAAAGCATTTGTTTACTGCGGACCATATAGTGCCTACATGCTCAGGAAACGTTCTTTTTTCAACTGAGTACTGCAAGTCTCTTGAGATGATGTGTCTGATTAGTATGGAGAATGAAAATAAATATGTGTTGGTGCCTTTTTTCTGGTAGAGTCATCGTCTTCCCCCCCAAAAAAAGTATACTGCTGCACTAAAAAGAAACACGAACTATATATATATAAGAGGCCGGCTCCGCTGTTTTCATTTCTTTTTGAAACTTTTGTAGTGTGCGTGGTAATAAAATGCTGTTGAGGTATTCGTGGTAAAATCAATCATTATTATAGTGCTATATTTTTTTAACCCTTGAGTAAAAGTGAGTAAAAACAAATTTGTACTTGGAGTACCAACAACAACACTTCAGCCTTTCTTTTGTTCACCCCAATAAAGAGGCGAGACGAGTGAATGAATTTACCTAACCTAGTACCACAAGTGCAAAGTCAGTGCAGAAAAGTTTGTGGTCACGGTTGAAAACGAGCAGAAAGCTTGAAGCAAAATACCGGATCACAAAAAGTTCCCCGACAAGTTAAAGTGCTTTTGCGTGGAAAAACGAGAAGCCTAGTATATATTAAGCAATTATTTGCATGACGCATTTATTAGTGGACACTCATGTGAAAGAAGAGAACCCAGGAGGCTTCTTGAACTTGTAGCGTTAGCGTATTGTATAAATTACGAACAAGGAGAGGTTAAGTACTTGATCCTTAGGTGCGGTGCATATCTTATCCCATTGCATGAATTGTAGTTGTAAAAACATTTGGGGACCCTAAGGCTTCACTTTTAGAGTGTAACGCGATAGCGACATTCTGTTCTTAGTGCGTATTCAAACAATTATTGCATGAAATATTCTCTAACTTTCTATGCACCCGCTACGTGGTATTAAGGTAATACGCGCTATAGCGTATGTTCTTTTTGTAGTGCATGACTGACTTTAAACCCCGAAGCCTTTATGAGTGCGTGTTATGACATCCGATAGCATGGACACTGGTAGCACGCATTATTACTACAATATATCATGTGCCGCTTAAGGCATCCATACAGGACGCGTGTGTTTATAAAAGCACGTTTACATTAGAGTGATACGACACTGTTTTTGGTCTGTGGCCTGTTTTTAGGAGTGTCCTTAGGAGTGTCTTCTCTCTTGTTGTCGGCTTATGTACACTGCAAAGACACAAAAAGTGCGCGGATGGTCTCACGAAGAACCCGCCCACGCCTTGTCGTGCTCACAGTCTTTCGTTGGCCAATTCCGTAGTCACATTGGAGCCACACGCCACGACACCGACCAAACTTGCACACCTGCACCTTGTTTCAGCCATGCTCCCTGCTCTGTCATTGTCCTTCTCCGGCTACGCCACGCAGCCCCCGCCATAATCTATGGTAACGAGGGACGGGGGTGGTGGACACAATAGGGATGCGAAGAAAAGACTTCAGTAGGGTGCTCGAGCTGGCTATTCAGACGCTGCAGAAGCCTCGGAGAGGGCATTCTTAACTCCCCGCAAGATTGCCTGCTTCGTAGTCATTTGAAGCGAAGACATGGGGCGAATTTTCGCTCAGCCGCCGATCTCCGGAAGACACGCCGATGTCAGCTCTCCGGATGCGCTTGCTGGTGTTGTCGGTCTCTCATAACGTTACGCTACGATGAAATGCTGTCTTTTGAGGCGTCATCATCGTCGTTGGCTTAGTATGACCATGGGGTCTGGCGACTTCGTCGGCGGGTGACTCGTCGGCCGATGGTTTGCGTCGGCCTCGTGTCTTCGGCGGGCTCGTGTCAGTGTCGTGTCACCATAGTGGGAATGCGCCTTAAGGGATGAAAGTTACTATCACTGCATTTTGAAACAGAGTAAATTATCTTCCCCGTACTCACAAGCACGCGCTAGGCTGTGTGCCAGAACATCCACGTGACACGCAAACAAAGCCGGTTCGATCCCCGGTCTGGCCCAAGATTTTTTTTGTTTCTTTTAATGACATCATTCTCAATTTTTTGGTCACCCATAAGAATATGATCTTTCGCTCACAGCCACCGACGCGTAATTTCTGCAAAACGAGCTGTTAAAACAGCATATGCAAGCTAGGCACTTGGTGGTGAACAGTAAATTGATTGTCGTGTAAAATATCACTGTACTGAGATAACGAAGGCTTCAATACGTGGGTTATGTGTTACAGCGATGATCATTGTTGCTACGGATGATATGTTTCGTTTCAATTTGCTAACTATTGAGGTGAAATCCTCAGGCGTCTTAGCATAGGCGCAAATTGACCACTAACGTGAACACGAACAACACACAAAACTATCACTTCGCCACGACGCCACCATGTGACATGATGACGTGACCAGTAGCTAAAATATAACGCACCACCATGACGTCACTATTAGTCACATGTCGTGACGACACATTACGTCAACCCATGACGTCATCGCTTGGTGGGAGGTGGCCCGATCTGGAGGCAGCACAAACCAGGTGAAATGCGAGAAAAGCTTCTAATGCGTCCGATCCTGGTGGAAGTGTTGAACTACACTAGCTGCAGAAAGTTAAGTTTTTGGCGGAAGGGGGTGAAAGGATTTGTAGATAGGCTGAAAAAATAAGATGGTTTCGTACCTTACAGTCATCTTAAGCAAACGCATTCGGTACCTGTATGCACCGGACTATTTTTTTTTTACTCTTGCACGCACGTTCAAAGCAAGCGTTCCTAATTTTTACCCTAGTTGTGCACTGTCGGCGAGGCCAGCGTAGGGGTTGCGGCATAGGTACGTCCCAATCAACGGTCCTCTGTTAGCAGGTGCGCACGCGCCTTGCATAAAGTTTCGTTCTGAACCTGCCGATTGCTGCCTCTTCGACGCCGTGACCACATGGTGCTACAATTCAGTTATGAAGATACGATGAATATCAATATTTATTCTGCAT
Organism: Rhipicephalus microplus; assembly: GCF_043290135.1. NCBI lineage: Eukaryota > Metazoa > Arthropoda > Arachnida > Ixodida > Ixodidae > Rhipicephalus > Rhipicephalus microplus. Next base: position 86,790,176 of record NC_134706.1, read on the forward strand.
TTAATTTCTAAAATTACTTTTCTTCATTCTTTTGAGAGCTGCAAACGTTATCAATACTGCCGATCAATTGCTAGTAACGTTTTGTTTTGATGTCAGCAGAGACAAAGGTGCAACTTGTGTTATTCTGCAGGTAAGGGGTGTGAAGCACGTGGCCCACGTCCTTTCCAGTAGCCACCCGTCTGTCTCACGTTTTCTTACAGTTTGGTCACAGAATTTTTGTGACTTTGCTTATTAGCATCCACGCTTTTCGCTAACCCCGCTCGACGAATATTATTTTATTTTTGGTTGAGGCATGCTGCGAGGGGCGACTTGTCTCCAGATGAAGTATTTTTCAAGAAACACCACATGCATTGGAACAAAAGCTTCATGTTGCAGGTGGCATGGGTATAGAAAATCACCCATATAAAAATGCAAAAGATGTGAATTCCCCGAAAGGCAATGTTACCTCATTCTTTTTCCTTATTCTACCTTTTCCCAGCCCAGTTCCTGCCTTCACTGTTCTCGGCAATGCGGCATTGAATACCTTGATTCATAATGCCAGTACCAGCTTCATAATACCAGTTAAGCACTATCTCGACTACTATATTGACATCCCATTAAAGTAAGCGACATAATGCTTGCCTTTTGTGGGTGTCAAGTCATGCTTGGCTACGTCGAAACCACGTTCGGGGGTTCCCACAAGGAGCCGGTACATGTTGTCGTCTGAGGTCACGTGTCATCGTTGGGTGACAGAAGGAATCCGGAAGAAGAAATGTGAAAAAATCTATTATAGGACAATGCAAATAAATTATGGTACATGAAGTGTACCACGCTAAGATTACAGCAATGCTATAGTGAAAAAAATAAATTAGACCATGAATTTGTTTAACGAACAGTAAAAGTAGGAAAAAAAACGATTAGGCTTGAAATACTCAGCAGTATACAGTTCACCCGTAGTACTGAAGGTTTTTTTTAAATTTGGCTAAAAAAGCAATAAAATTAACATATAATATTTGCACCTTGACGAATGCGTTTTACGGCCTCCGACTAGCCCTGACGAATGCGTAAGAACGAGCTCGTATCGAGTTTTGGTGCGAGAACGCCAAGCTGTACAAAAAACAAACCGACGAAGTGCTGTGCGATGGTGCGATCCAGCCATCAAAGAACCCGTGGACATCTCCCGTGGTGTCGGTAACGAAGAAGGACGGAACCCAACGTTGCTGCGCCAACAGTCATTGCTTCAACGAAATCTCGATGAAGGACGTGTACCCGCTTCAACGGACAAAAACTCCCTATCGATTCCCCAACGCTAACTATACTCTTCGTCGACACACCTCATGTCCACGTACTGGCAAATTGAGGCGGATGAACGAGGCCAAATAAAGACGGCTTTCTAAACATCAGACGGCCTGTTCTTATTCGAGGTCACGCCCTGCTGTCATTGCTCGGCACCTGCGACTTACCAACGCGTTCCAACATCTATATTTTCCATCGCATCATGGACTGTGTAGAACAAAGCAAACGAGCTCTTATGTTTTCACTTATTTCTTTCAGTCATAGAGAATCTCTCGTTCTGGCAAACTTGAAGCCTCCAGATGTGCGAAGAATTATCGGTCAGCTTACGTCTCGCAACGAGATCCTGTGCTACGTGGCGCAAACAAAAAGAACATAGTGTTCAACAGTCACCGTAATAGTTACTGGTAACGGTTACGGACGTCCCCATGTTTGAAGCGTATTATATGCCCTCTAAAGTCGACGGAGAGATTACAAACATCAGACATCACTAGTTAAGCCTCCGATGCGTTATTAGAAAATTGCAGGTTTGGCCCCATGACTTTCAGGTCAGCAGCAAATTCCCCTTCACTCATACAAAGAACTAAGGCTGGACTAAAAGCCAAAAATACCTGAGCTATCATTCTGTTTTATGATGGAATTATCCGTAAAGATGACAACTGTTCTCCTTCTTACCTGGAACTTCTCCAGAAATTGGCCCTGGAAATAAGGTTAGTAACTCAATGAATCATGATAATTGGCTGTTAAGTGTTGCAAGAGTTCAGTCGTGGTTGTAACCAGGGCTGCATTCTTGCGCAATTTTCTTACATGAAAGTGTTTGACCGTGGGGTTCACTGCAGCTCCACTGACCCATTTGCGTCACGTATATGACGCTGAAAAATACATAAAATTACAGATGCCAAACACTACACTAGACTGAAAAGCTCTCTCGACTACAGTCGAAACTTCCACTTCTCATTCCTCAACGCGTAGGACTAACTGAATCAGCCACCAAGCGTACACCTTCTACAGCTTGCTTATGACGAGCTATTGATATAAACCATTTACTGTTGGCGGTATACTCGGAGAGTGGCAAGTCCAGCATGTTCTTGTTTTAGTGGCGGAATGGCGTGAAGGGTTCGGAAAGCGTGCTTTGAAACTCTTCACTCCACGAGTACAGGACGTGATCACCAGCGCGCCCACGGATATCCAGATCGGGGTAAGTTGCACGTCTTGGGCTTCACCGAGCGCGTGCGTTGAAGTTACAGAGAGTACGAAGGTCACTTCACTCCCGACAGCGGCCGCACTTGCCGAAGAGCACGCTGCTAACCTACGAGTAACGATTCTCACAGTTGTTAATTAGCGCTCCTCCTCTGTGCAAATAGCTGCTAGTTCCATGCGTCTTTCTTTGTATTTGAGAAAAATTGTCAGTTCGCACTCGTCCTCTGTGTATTGTTTTCGTGCGTCCTTACTGCTCGTGGAATGTGCTACATCTTCTTAGCGGCTTGCCGTTCTATGCAAGACATGCGAATTTGTTGTACAGCATTCATTCATTCGACATTGCGGCGCAACAATGCACAATAAACGCTCACCTACCTCTACGAAAACACGTTTCACTTTCGTGCCATATCGATTCCTATGAAAGAGGTATCAGTCATTTTTTTTAAATAATAAAATATCCCATGTTCAAAACATTCGCAATGCACACGGCGATTTCTTTAATTTTGCATACTTATGCCTTGACCGTGTTGTAGTGCTGCTGAGTGTTCTAAAATGTTTTACAGTTTACGGAAAAGTGCCTTTTTTAGTTCGTTGTTGGTTCATTATTGATTGCGAAGCATTTCTTAGCAAACTTTAGTGACTTTGAGCACATCTATCTATCTAGCCGCTTACGTTTAGGTGCTCTCGTGGTCACCTCCTTAACTTGGTGTGAACCAAACATAGCATTGGAGGGTAAGATGGTTTGACGAATATGACGCGCTGGTCAAGACATGAATAATGTCACAATTTTGTCACGTACGTCGTCGAACACTTACCACCAGACAGTGGCACATCCCCACGGGCCGGCATGTGCCGCTGGTATGCGGGTATGTGTGACAAGTGATTGACACTTAGTATCTACCCAAGAACGACGAAAACGCACATGAGCAATTTTAACGCGGGAGTGTTAGGCAATACCTGACATTGGTAGCGTCCACCACACGGAGGCATACAGTAAATGTCAGTGTCAAGAAAAACTTGACATAGGCAGCATTGACCCCTGACGAATGCAAATAACAAATTTAAGGGTCTCAGCAGGAATCGAATGCAAGCATTCTGCATGACAGTCTAGCATTCTACCACAGAGCTACGCCAGGTCTTGGAACTATACTTTTGAAATAGACGCCATCTTCGTGAAACGTCAGAAGTGGTTGAGTGCTGCCTCCCTACCCAATTTTATAAAGCATTACACATGCACTGCTTTGATAGAGACGCCATGTCGGGTTAACGTCAATTGTGATTAGTTGCCATGCGCTGAAGTTGATTTATGTAGCAGTGTCCAGGGCCAGCATCGTCGCGAGCATGAGCGCTTCATATGAGCTTCCGGTATTGATAATACGCATGTTGCAGTTGGCATCGTTGCGCAAGTTTAAACTGGTTATATAAACATCAGCAACTCTTCAACATATGTCTGTGCGTGCAACATGTGTACATATATTTAGCGTCATTTCATGACCTGTCGCTCAATAAAAAACTTGCAACAAGGTCACCTTCCCTCCGCATGCTTCCCATAGCGTCGATTCTCAGGTACGTGGGACCTACCAAATTTTTTGATGAAAAAAAAAGGATAAGTATTTTTCGAGGAACTAAACTAACCTAATGCTAACAGGCTGTAGTAAGATGTTTTGACTGCCATTGTGATCCTCAGCATTTTCGAATACCTCTAGAATTTTCCTGAAAACTTTGGCTTTCAATAGTTCTCGGAAACTTCGAATATGAATTATTGTACTACGTGGAATATGCGACTGTTTCAATATAACGCGGGAACTGCTTAGAAAATAGTGTTGTTTCAATGTTGGTTAAGTATAGGTGGAGTATAGTTGTCCACTCTGGTCATGTATTTAAATTTATTTCGTCGGCGCCTTATACACCCAATACTTGCTGCCAGTAAGACATTACTGCAGTCGCAATTTACAAAACCTTAGAATGAAAGATCTATTTTAACGATAGCGCGTATTGCTAAAAAGTATGGCATTTATTATAACTACGCACGATACAGCAACTGCGTGTCGCACTCTGCTTTATGTAATTGCATAAAGAAGATCTGTGAAAGATAAGTGAACGTAAAGAAGCAGGGGTCGCCTATACGATGACAAAGACAATATAAGCCGTAATCACGGATCTCATATGGGTTATTACATTAGCCATGAGCCTCCTTAAAACTTCCTTTGTCTCTTGGAAAAGGTTCTAGCAAATCAGTCCTTGGTGCGGCCAGTATTTCACAGTCGACAATCACACGATGCCACTTCCATGCTAACGTACATAATAGAGCGAAACGTGATATATTTTTTTCGCAAAACCTTCCCCTTCTGACGTATACGCTTCCTGCGCAGTTGAGCTGTAAAATGTGATAGAGCGAAACCATGACTTCTTCGGGATGCAACAGTCTGCATTGAGACAAGGACGAGAGCGATCGAACTAGTAAAGTAGTAATGTACTATCGAGACTTGCAAAACGTACAAAGCGTCAAGCTTCAACTTAATTTCGTTCAGTACAGGCGTACACAGCTCAGAGTTCAAGGAAAGTTTGTCTGGCCAGGTATGATGAGGAGGAGAGTGTGAACAAGGAACACGTATGCGTCCTAGATCGTCTCTTTATCTACATCCTCATCAGCACAAACTTGTCACGGAAAAAGATAACTTTGTGTCTCTACGTATAAAAAACAGCTCTCAAGCATTGCTGAGAAAAATATCGCAATACAAGTTACGGCAAAAAAAAAAAACTCAGGCATGCCGTAACGAATTTCTGTGACTACATTGTTTTTTGGGTAACCGGAATCATTCCTATGCACGAATTTGATTCTTATATGAATGTTCTTGTATGTATTTTTTGTTCGTAGGTATAAAGCGGAAACCATAACAAACAAGTTATCGGATGTACAATAGAATGAAACAAAGTTGGTTTAAGGTGTATTTAAAATAATAGGAATATGACGCGGAGGCCGGGCGCCTCGCCGTGGTGGTCTAGTGGTTAAAGTACTCGGCTACTGACTCGCAGGTTGCGGGATCAAATCCCGGCTGCGGCGGCTGCATTTCTGACGGAGGCGAAAATGCTGTAGGCTCGTGTGCAAAGATTTGGGTGCACGGTAAAGAACCCCAGGTGTTCAAAATTTTCTGAGACCTCCACTACGGCTTCTCTCATAATCAAATAGTGGTTTTGGGACGTTAAATCCCACATATCGTTATCATCATCAGGACGTGGAGGACGTTACGTTGAAAGGTTACTTGTGAAATAAGCAAAAAGTAACTGCTAGTAAGCTGGTGGCATGCAGTAAACTGACGCCAAATTTCGTAGCTATTTCTGCACTTGTTCTCTTTGTTGAGTTCCTGTAGAACGGCAGTGTCGAAATAAACGGTAAAGGTATCAAAACGAATGCAGGAGCCCACATCCCGAATTGCCCGCGTGTGCTTGCTTTTTGATAAACACCTCAGCAGAAACCAATATCTTCACAATTTTTTCCGAGATTGGCCTCTTTCAAAACACTTCTCTAGATTTAATGTTTTTACTTGAATGGCATGTCGTACACAGGTACGTGTCCGCTTCAGCTACGGGAGGTGCGGGGTTCGATCCCCAATGCCAGGCGGCCAACCACCGGTTGCTAAACAGGGTACAGGCGGGCTTCGAGGGGCTGTGACGTGTCGCCCCTGTGGTGAAGCTTGCTCTGCCTGGAGGACTCCCAAGCCATCGCGCGGGGCCGGTACATGTCGTACATCTTTCTGTGGAACACACCGCTACATTGATACACTTGTGAATGCTACAGCCTGTATAAGTACGCGTACGCATAATATAGCTACACCGTTTTATTCTCTTTTGCCTTTTGAAAATGTTTAGCTAGCTAGTTTTGATCGGCACCGAAGTATGTTTAGCAGAAATTTATTGAATGATGTGATTGATATGTGGGGTTTAACGCCCCAAGGCCACCACATAATTATGAGAGAGGCCGTAGTGGAGAGCTCCGGAAATTTTGACCACCTGGGGTTCTTTAACGTGCACCGAAATCTGAGCACATGGGCCTACAGTGCTTTCGCCTCCATAGAAAATGCAGCCGCTGCTGCCGGGTTTCGATCCTGTGACCTGCGGATCAGCGGCGGAGTACCTTAGCCACTAAACCACCGTAGCGGGGCTTTGTTGCATGATATGTGAATCTATCCTCACTTAGGTATTATTTTGCAAGAAATGACTTCACGTTTGCCACTGCATTCTCTTTAGGATGATCAATAAAATAGACTTCAGATAGATAAATCAGTACTTTACATTGTCACACGCATTTGTGTAATTTGTAAATCCACGACAACCATGCTAATAATTTGGATCTTGTTCCATAGAGCCATACTTACGGAACGATGCATGGTATTGTTCGCTGAGCAGAGCTGATGAAACATGTAAGAGAAACAACATGAAGTGCATTGAACACCAGATGTTCATAATAATTCGCTGATGAGGCTAAACAGGTAAAAAATACGGTTTTTCCTGCTATCTGCCATAGTTAAAGAATCACTTTGCAACACCTTCGGTGACTAGACTTAAAAAATAACGCCCAGAAAAATATAGAGCCTTTAAATTACGAGAAATTGTTCAAGAACATATCGCACTTGTACCAACGTTACAATAACGAGACATTCGTCCGCATTAGTGCCCAATCCTCTAACCAAAAGTGTGGCTCCAGCAGCCTTCTTAGTTCAACTGCCTCTCGTCACAACAATAGTACAGGGCAATAATGCGCAGCGTTATACGTGTCATGCATTCAATTAAAAGCCATGAATGCATTGACTGAGACATAAGCATAGCAGGTGCTGGCACAACCGATATGTGCTAGGCAATGATTCTGGCTGCACTAGCTGTTGATTCGACGTTGCCGAAGCATTGGGGTTTTTCTTGAACCTTGCAGACATTGCTTCAACATTATTGTAATGAAGCTGCTGAAGGAGACGTCTGACAGATATTCAGGGTCTGGCTTTTACATGTTCTTACTATTGCTGTCTTGTATCACAATTTCGAAAGCATTTATAGCGAGGTTTCACCCGCTGTACTGTGTCCTCCTTTGAGAAACAGGCGCTAAAGTGAGTGAAAAGACCTAGATACCTATTATATGACACACTCACGTATTGCAGAACGAGATAAGACGTTGGCAAAAGAAACAGTGTGTCTTGACCAGAAGAATCTTCTACTATTTTGAAAACACTTACGCAGGACAATTGATCAAACAAAAAAAGTAACTTTGGAGACGAGGTCTTGCTTTCCAGTTTAAATGAGGTAATGCATTTATCTATGCGTAATGCTAGTTTTTTTTTTTAATTTGTTCTTGTGACTGTAAACACACAGTAATGTTGCATAATTTCCACCTCATATTTTGTACTGCCTGGCCAGAAACATGATAGAGTTATTTACGCTGATATGAGAAGAACTATTTGAATTGTCTTACAACTACTGGTTTAAGTTTGGCGATTGCGATAGTGAGTAAAGAATTCGGAATGATTCCTATATAGCAAATGAATAAGCGAACATGCGTACGCACCGCGCCGCATATTATGCTGCCCTTATGTAAAAGTATTTTGCTTTACTATAATCACAGTGGCAGAGTTTTGGAAATATAGATGTCGTGAACGCGTCACGGTATCAAAAGTCTGCTGTATTTTCATATAGCCAATTTTCGACGAGTCAAGTGTGATATGTTAAACCAATAGGATGAAAACGGATATTATTATTATGATCTACATATAAAATGAAATTTCGATAGTATAATAAGGAATATATTTAAAAGAAAATGTATCCTGGCTACTCACCTGGCTCGTCACCGTACATCATTTCTGAAAGTAATATCAACAAATTTCGGGACACATTAGGTTGAAAACTTCAATTTTCATCAATCGAATGGGTACCGTATTAGAATATTTGTATACCGTATGCAAGATTGATTTACTTATATGTGGGGTTTAACGTACCGATACTACCATATGATTATGAGAGATGCCATAGTGAAGGGCTACGAAAATTTCGACCACCTGGGATTTTTTAACGTGCGCCCAAATCTGAGCACACGCACCTACAGCATTTTCTACTGGGTTGAAAATGAAGCCACCGCAGCCGGGAGAACACAAAATATAGAAGAGCAATAATTACATCAACGTTAAGGCCCATTTCCTCGATAAGAGCCAAGTATCTGCCCTAAAACGAGACTCTGACTTCCTGTACTTTCCCTCTCAGTGCTAGTTCATTGACGGGCTTCGTTTCTTCTTCAAGTCTAGGTGAATTTGAGACGCCCCCATTTTATGGTCACTGTATCGTACCTTGCCAACCACTTCCACATCCTGCAAAGTACTTGGGTGAGCACTCAGTGCAAAGTATATTTCGTTCTTACTTTCGCAATTAGGGCTCCTCCATGTCTACTCGCGGTTCACCCGTCTCGGTAGAATGAATGATAATCTGACGAGCATCAATACGGAGTGTGCAACGAAAGTCGCATGTACGGTATTTAGACAGCACACTAGCAAGCTATACCAGGAGACGAGGAACCTCGTTCAGAAACGCAAAAGCATGCAAGGCTCTAACACAACAGACAAAATAGAACTGGTAGAGATTTCGAAATTGATTATTAGGCGTAAGGCATTTGATGTAAAAAGGTTTAACATAGGGAGAATTGAACATGCTCTAAAGAAGGGAGGAAGCCTCAGAGCGGTGAAGAGGAAGCTTTGAGTAGACAAAGACCCAAATCTATGCACTAATGACAAGGAAGACAACGTAACTACCAATACGAATAGGATAGTTAAAACGTCGGAGGAGTTTCATTACAGTAGCCGGAAAAACCATGAACCCAATGCAATAACTAGCAATAACCCAAATTACATCGCACCAATAATAAAAGAAGTCAGGAAAGCCTTGGACGGAATGCGAAGAAGCAAAGCTGCTGGTGAGGATCAGGTATCATTATATCAGCTGAAAAACGGAGGACAGATTGTGTTAGAAAAACTAGCCGCCCTATTCACGAAGTGTCTCCTGGCGGGGAGGATACTAGAATATTGGAAGAATGCTAACACCATCCTAATTCATAAGAAACGGGACAACGATTTGAAAATTTACAGGCCGATCATCTTGCTCTCCGTCGTATACAGGCTATTTACAAATGTAATTGCTAGGAGAATTAAGACAAGATCAGATTTCAATCAGCCAAAGAAACAAGCAGGATTTCATACGGGTTACTCAACAATCGACCAAATTCTTACTATCAATCAGGTGATACAGAAATTCACAAAATACACATCCAACCACTATTCATGGCCTTCATATAGATTACGAGAAGGCATTTGATTCAGTACAGATATCAGCAGTCATCTAGACACTGCGGAAACATGGTGCTGACGAATCTCATCTGAATATACTGGAACAAATTCACATCGGTTCAACTTCTATCATAGTACCCCACAAAGAAAGTGACAGAACACCACAAAAGAAGGGCGTAAGACAAGGGAATGCGATCTCTCCAATGCTACTACCGCGTGCTTAGAGAAGATTTTGAAAGGCCTAGAATATGAAGAGTTAGGGATAATAGATAATGGAGAACACCTTAGTAGCCTGCGCTTCACCAATCACATTTCATTGCTTTGTAACTCAGGAGACAAATTGCAATTCATGATTGCTGAATCACACAAGAAGAGCAGGAAGGCAGGTCTCAAACCTTATATACAGAAAACAAAAGTAATGTACATTACCTTGGAATAGAGCAGCGCTTCGAGATCGATAGTAGCGAACTTGAGGTTTTGAGAGACTATGTCTACTTAGGACCGGCATTTAGCAACCACGGAACCAAATCACAAGATTGAACTAAGTGGAATAATTAGAATGGGATGGAGCACAATGGGCAAGCATTCTCAAAATGTGACTAGTAGATCGCGACCATCCCTCTAGAGAAAGGTATATTACAGCTGCATCTTGCTGGTACTTAGCTACGGAGCAGAAATTAGGAGAGTTACCAAGAGAGTTGAGCTTAAACTAAGGACGACGCCGTGAGTGACGGAAAGGAAAATGATAGGCATTGCCTTAGGAGACAGGAAAAGAGCAGAGCAGGTCAGGTAAGAAAGTAGGGTTAAGGATATCGCAGCTGAAATCAAGAAGAAAGGACATAAGCTGGACACGTAGCGTGTAGGCACGATAACCGCTGGTCATTCAGGGCAACCAACTGGATTACCAGAAAAAGGCAAACGGGTGAGGGGGAGTTAGAAAGCTAGGTGAGCATTGTAGATTAGGAAGTTGGAGGGTCTAAAGTGGCAGCAACAAGCACAGGACCGCGTTGACTGGTGGATCATGGGAGAGGCCTTTGTCCTGCAGTAGGCGTAGTCTAGGTGATGATTATGATGCAACAGCTTAGGGCGTCGAATATGAGGCAAGAAAGATATCAAGAGCTGAACAGTGTCCATAATCTTGATTTCTTACCTGGCATAGCAACGTAGAGCGGCGATTCTGCGAGATAAAGCACTGTAATCAATGCCAAACTCAAAACGCGTCTGACTGGTCACAATCGAAGGCTGAGACATTTCACACGTTAATTATTCAATGCCGGTGCAATTTACAAGGATTATGATGTTGGAATGATATCATGTTGCAGCGTGAGTTCAATTTGGTGTTTTCGGATTTCACCCGAAAACACTAGAGAATAATAGCTGAGCGGCTCAGCGGGCCAGCAGGCTCCACGGAGAAGCAGACTGCGCCTGTGTGGCTTGCTCGGAAATCCAGCGGTTTTAAAGGGGCCCTGAAACACTTTTTCAAGTAACCATAGAATGAATTCACTGGAAGAGCTTATTGCCTCATGAATTCAACGCCGCCAATATTTTAAGAATCCGTCCAGTGCGAGTGGAGTTACAAAGGTTTGTTGCATGCTGCAATTGAATCTTTCTTTTCTTGCCCCGACGAAAGCGCTGGAAGCTAAGCAGGGAGTGATGGCAGGGCCACAGAGAGACGTCACGCGCACCTCGTGAACTCGAGCACGTTTTCTTTTTTTTTTCTTCGAGTGCGCGTCTTTCTCAATGTGATCATGCGCACACGCGTGAACAAGTAGTGGCCTTTCTTGGCGATTTCATTATTTGAGAATTGTGAATTCACTCACGATTCCAGGCCGTATGCTGCGCTATATTATTTGGCTCGCATGTTGTCGGGAGCCTCTACTACCGTTCGGCAGTGTTTTCTGACCATACTCAAAAGTGTTGCAGGGCCCCTTTAAGGAGCAAGCCAGTACGCTTATTTCGTCCTCTCAGTGGAGCGTGGGCAGCGGACTAGAGTGCGAGCGTTTTCCAGGCAAAACCTCTGCTCGATTTGCTGTAGCTTCAATCAGGTTCAACCGCTGTACGCTCGGCTTTAGGGATCCTTCATGTGTGCACGCCACCTAAGCTAAAAATGAAGGCGGTACTCAAACAAAGTAGCTATACTCCGGTCTCCGCTAAAACAAGCGAGACATTCGTTCAGCTATTATTCTTTCTTTCGTCGTGAACTCTGCTGGCCCCTCCGCTCCTCTGCTGGTCCCGCTCAGCCACTCAGCTATTACTCTCTACAATAAGCAACGCTCGAAACAGACAGCTTCGTAGTGGTTGAAATGCTTCGGGAGTTTTCTAATTCATTATGTGAAGTGCTGTACGCAGAATGTTGTAATTTAAGTCAATCTCGAGCTTTACGGGTAGCAGCGATACCTCTGGATGGTTTCGTGGCTACTCTATAAATGACGACGTGTTTTACCGAAGGTCAGATTTCTGACGGTCGACGCCCTATTCACCGCTGTCAGTGTAAATTGCTTGCAGCTTGACTGTGCGCAATCAAACGCGTTATAATACCGCAATAAATATTACTGCAATATAACACCGCAATAGTTATAATACTGCAATAAAATAGTTGGAGCAGAGGTAACAAACACTACGCAGTATACAGTACAGATGCAAGACACCAAACACCAGCCCTCCTTTATTTTTCTAAGCAAAGATATCCGCGGTGTTTCAATAAGACCGAGGTGCTATGCGCAATTAGTGAAATGTTTACCCATCCTGAAGGAATAATGCCAGTCCTGTCAATAGATTGCCACGGTCGTTTATTACCACGATAGCACTAAAGAGCTCGTTTCGCAGAAATTTCCGCGTCGGTGTCTGATTGTGGGCGAAAAGTTATCATCGTTGTGTAACCGGAACTACGAAAAACTTGCAAGTAAAGTAAATAAAAAATTCTGAGAATGAATGGTGATGGGGTGAAAGAAGAAGTCGAAGTGTGCGAACGCTTCCACTATGGCTCCTGCTTTATTCAACGTTTTGCGACGCCACTTTGTGATTTCAACGTCATATTAGTGCAATGACTTCCAGAAGACACAAGGACTCTGCCGACACAATTTGGGCGCAGTGAGTGCTTGCTTCTTGCATTTTATTTCGCCTCCGCCATTGTCGCTCGCCCACTTACAGCTAGCCCTGACGAGTGTCTTCTTTGCTCTAACGTGGCGCGTGCTTGCTCGCGCGCCCCGTAGCCGCACTGTCTCGCTGAGCGATGGAGTACCAAGTGACAGGGGAAGATATTGACCCCGAAGAAATCACGCCAGACCAAGGCTGGCAGACCGCCTCGTGTCGCCGAGCAAAAACTGAAGGCTCCAAACGTGTGCCGTCATATAGCGCTTTGAAACGTAACGAGCACAAGCCCCGCAACAGAGAAAATGCGAAGAACAAAAATATTTGAGCAAGCCGAATGCCTCACTTACCAAAGAACGACATCCGCATTATCATTAGGCCCAGAGGGGGTCTTAACATCGCTAGGGTTGGCCCAACGACAATCGCTGAAGCCATTTCGACTTCGGCAGGTATCAGCCCATCGGAACAGCAAGCAGACACGCTCTGCCCCAACATTAAACAGAATATCTTAGTAGCAAGCACACCGAAGAGAGAAAATGCTAATCGCTACGTGCGCGTTAAAGAAATCCGCATCGCTGACAAGACCTATGAAGTTAGTGCCTATGAAGCGGCACCACATTCTACATGCAGAGGCGTCATCTGAAAGATTTCCGTGCAAGACGGTTCGGCGGACATTGATGCGAAGATTGTCAATGACCGCAATCCAATAGCTTTGGCTGCCAAGCGCGTCGGAAGTACCACCACAGTGATCGTGGCCTTCGATGGACATCGTGTGCCCAATTTTGTGCGATAGGGATTGGTGCTACTTCAATGTACACTATACCGTAGACAGATAGATGTTTGCTACGCCTGCGGTCGGCTTGGCCATCGAGCGGACGTGTGCGCGAACAAGAAGACGTCATCTGCAGAGGCTGCAGCGTGCCGAACCCCGAAAAAGAACACCGCTGCACACCAACATGCAAGCTTTGCGGAGGAGCCCACTTCACTGCCGACAGGGAATGTAAAGAACGCTACCACATTTCATACGTGGTGCGCCGACAACGGTGGGAGCGAGCACACTCGACGCGACACAACAGTTACTAAGCAATGAACGAGTTCAACGCAACCACTGACGACGACCAGGCCTCTAAGCTTTCTACAGACGGTCGATCCAATGGCAGCCAATCCCGGTCCCGATCCCGGAGTCGTCCCAGGAACCGCACCATGCGTGTATCGAGGTTCCGGAGCCACCCTCGGACCCATTCCCGCAGCGCGCGAAGTGGGAACCCAACCAGATCTATATCGCGAGGCTACTACAGGTCCCGTTCTGGCTCACGTCATGGTTCCCGTTCAGGTTCCCGGCCCGGGTCACCCTCCAGCTCCCACTCTGGTTCCGGGCCTCACGCTGGTTCCAGGCTTCACCCCAGTCTCACCGGGGTCTCGCGTCAACGATCGCCTAGCCCATCAGCACCACCATCGCCAGGCAACGCCAACAAGAATAAGCGGGGACTTCTCACTTGGGCGGACGCCGTCCGGAGAAAAGGAAACACTACATCATAGGTAGGGTCGGGTTCACTCCCAGAGCATGATACACACACCACATCTAGGACAGCGATCTTAAAGCACGAAAATGCGATGATGAAAAAAACAATACGCAAACTCATAGTCGCAATTGCCGAACTAAAAACTGGCAGAAACGCACGCGCTACTACGCCCACAACCGACAACGATGACAACGACGACAATGCAGTCACCCCGCTGCAGCCGCAACCCGTAGGCGCCGGTAACGACGACGGCGAGAGCGCGCCCAAGAAACGCGTGGTCGCCCACGACCAGCCAGCTTTAAAGGCAGAGTTAGACAACATTAAGAGCACGCTATCAGCGTTTAAGGAAAGCCTTCGCTTTCTTGGCGAAAGCATGGCTCTCGTGCAGTCTACCCTCGCGACACACGGTAATCGTTTGGGCCAAGTGGAGCAATATCTTGATCATGTCGTCGCCCCTGCCGTTGCCGCGGGTAAGCCGTTGTCGCAACGTACAGCCGTGCCCAGTCCACCGCATCAAGCGGCCCTTATGCACCCGCCGGGTGCTCAGGCTGACTCCTAAATGCTTCAAGATGGCCAGGCCAATTGACGAGTTGCGAATCTGGCAATGGAACTGCAGGAGCTTCACCCACAAGAAAGCTTTCCTGCAGCAATACCTCCGTAGCCACGAAGCCAAACCTCGCATCATGCTATTACAAGAGACTGTAGTACCAACTGCCACGTTTTCCGGATAACAGTGGTTGCCCGACCCCTCGGGAGGACGCGGTATTGCCACCCTGGTCGCTAACAAGATTATCTGCACAGCGCACAGTCTCAATGTGCCCGAAATCGAACACGTTATGGTCGAAATTCTCCCTGGCAACATATCACAACAAAGCGTGTACATGCTCAATGTATACAGTAGTCCCAGCCACCATAGACAAAGATTCACACGCTTGTTCCAGAAAGCTGTCCGTCTCGCGGGGCCTAACCCGCTAGTGATTGCAGGTGATTTTAACGCCGCGCATAGCGCCTGGTACTACACGTACGACACACCCAAAGGTAACGAGCTTTGGAAAAATGCGAATGACATGGGCCTTATTCTCATTACAGACAAGGCTTTCCCCACTTTCACTGGTACGTCCACGCAAAGAGATATTACGCCGGATCTATGCTTCGTCAAGAATATCTCCGACGCCCGCTGGTCCAACCTCGTGGTAGATCACAGTAGCGACCACTTCATATTGGCTATACACCTCCCCACAGTAAGCAGGAGGACCACGTCGTACACGTGGGTCGACTAGGACTTCTTTCGTAAGACCCGCGCAGAACGACCGCCTCCCGATACCCCACCGAGCCTCGAGACGTGGACGGCCCAGCTCAAAGCTGATGTAAACAAGGCAACCAAAATTATCAGCACAGACCTTCCAACCGAAAAGATCGGCAGTCGTCTCGCCCACCTACTTGAGGCCAAACAGTCTCTATTGGCCTGGTAAAAGGGCCAGCGCCTTAATCGGAGGTTACGCTTACGCATATCTCAGCTGAGCAAGACCATGATGGATCACTGCCGCATCCTTTCAAAACAGCAGTGGGGCGAAATTTGTAACACGATTGATGGTCAGGTTCGAAATGGCAGAACGTGGAACTTACTCAAACACCTCTTCAATGAAACCAACACCCGCACAAATCAGTGTCATTCGCTCGTGAAGATACTTCATCAGGCTAAACAAACAGCGTCACCGGAAGATGTTGGCAAGAACCTCGTGGAAAATTATCTCCCGCTTCCCACGGGCCCTGTGACCCCTCACCTTGATTACTCTGGCAGTGACAACACTAACTTAGACGCCGACTTTTCTATTGAAGATGTGTGCCGAGCTCTCCATGAGCTCAATGGCCAGTCAGTCCCTGGCCCCGATGGCATCACCAACAAGCTCCTACGCAACCTGGACGATTCCTCCGTCACTTACCTCACCGGTACTATCAACTAAATATGAAAAAAGGGTGAGATACCCGATGCCTGGAAACTAGCTCACACGGTTCTCATGCTCAAACCGGGAAAGGCGCTGAGCCTAGATAACCTACGCCCCATATCTCTCACGTCATGCGTGGGCGAAGTGGCTGAGCACGTCGTCCTCAACAGGGTTGGTCGATACCTCGAAGATAACGACTGCATCCCGCACCACATGATTGGCTTCCGACCAGGGTTATCCACTCAAGACGCCATGTTACTCCTAAAGCATCAAATTCTAGATGGCGGAAACACTCGGGACACTCCGGCAATACTCGGTCTCAATTTAGAAAAGGCCTTCGATTCAATAACGCACTCGTCAATCTTGAAAGCAATCGCAGCCCTCGGCGTAGGTCATCGATTTTACTATTTTATCCACTCTTTTCTCACTCGACGCAGAGCAGTCCTCCGCGTAGGAGACCTAGTGTCACAAGAAGTGGAGCTCGGACAGCGGGGCACTCCTCAGGGATCCGACCTCTCGTCCACGCTCTTCAACCTCGTGATGATCGGGCTTTCCGAACGACTTTACAAAATCGACGGGCTAAATCACACTATTTATGCGGATGATGTAAACATATGGTGCTCCATAGGGTCGGATGGCTTCATTGAGTCCGCCCTGAAAGAGGCTATCGACACCACCGAGTCTTACCTTGACCACACCAGTCTCAGGTGCTCACCCGCGAAGTCGGAGCTGTTGATATATTTGCTCAAACGCCGGGGAGCCAAGCCCAAAGGGTGGAAACCTCCGGCGGAACGCAATATCACCCTCCACACCAGAGATGGTCGTACTGTACCCAGGGTAGATACCATCAAGGTCCTCGGCGTGATCATCGAGTGAAGCGGACCCAACACCCAAACAGTACACAAGCTCAGGACTAAGACTGAGAATGCCATACGACTCGTACGTAGAGTAGCCAACAGGCACCATGGCCTCAAAGAAGACAACCTGTTGCGTCTCGTACATGCGTTTGTTTTGTGCCATTTTACCTACGTTGCCGCTATACACAAATGGCTACGTGCTGAGCGCGATCAACTCAATGCGCTTATTTGCAAGGTGGTCAAACGAGCCCTTGGCCTCCCTATCACCACTCCAACGTACAAACTCCTCAAGCTTGGCGTACATAACACGCTAGAAGAGATCGCCAAAGCTCAGGAACGCGTGCAATTGACCAGACTCACCACCACCAAAGCGGCCCGCCATAATCTGCGCAAGCTCGGCTTCTTCTCCTCGAGGGCCAGGGACCCCCCAGAGTTGACTCTAATTCCCCGTGAAATCCGCGACCTTATCACGGTCTCTCCCATTCCACGAAATCTACACCCCGAATACAAGAGAGGCAGTCGGCTTACGCGGGCGACGGCCATTCTCAAGTGCATAGACATGGAAGCGGACAACGTCTCGTTCGTGGACGCCGCTGCCTATCGCAACAACCGAGCCTTCGCTGCGGTCGCGGTATCATCCGCGCAGCAGACCCTTAACTCTGCCACAATCCTCACCCAAAACTCCGAAGTAATGGAGCAAGTAGCTATAGGTATAGCTATGCTCGACAGCAAACGGCAATTTATCTACAGCGACTCCAGGCCGGCCATCAAAGCCTTCGAACGCGGAGTCATCTCCGACCAGGCGTTACGTATCCTGCCCAAAGCGGACCCGAGTGCCCTGATGCACCACACTCTTATCTGGTTTCCCGCCCATCTCGGCCAGATGCCGGGTACCCTATCCAACCTCAACGAGATCGCCCATGATGCAGCGCGCGCACTTACCGACCGCACTGCCACAGGGCAACCCCATCTTGCTGGGTTAGATACCAATCGGGATGCACCAATTACGTACAATAAAATTACAAAGCACTTTTACCTGGAACGCCGCATTTTCCCACCCCCACATTCGAAACTTAACCGACCGCAGGCATTAACGCTACGCCTATTACAAACACACACGTACCCAAACCTTGCCACGCTTCACGTTTATTATCCCGATGCATACCCCAGCGACACATGCCCATCATGTGGACACACAGCGACACTCGCATACATGCTCTGAAAGTGTAGAACAACTCTTCCCAACTCTGCCTGAAGAAAGTGGGAGAGGTCCCTCAGGAGTTCACTTCTCGCCGACCAGCAATGGGCTGTCCATCAGGCCCACGAAGCGGCCGCCAGGTACTCCCTATCGGTCCCTACGTGGGAGACGCCCGCTACGCCCTAAGCGCGTCCTTCAGGCCTGAAATGGCCTGAATTGAAGTTTTTTTATTCCAATGGCGATCATACCCGGGTCGGTAGAGGGGCAAGCGGATGTTCTACCACACAGCCACATCTCTTTTTTTTTTTTTGAGTAAAGCAAAAATTAACATCGTTGGTGTGTAAATGCCATCAAAGTAACTTTCACGCTTTGCGGGCTTATGAATCCCGCATACATGCTAGACAATACAACATGAACTATATTGTCATATTAATGCATCGTACAAGCGTACATTGCCATTGGGCGTCAAAGCATAGAATTATCATAATGACTTCGTAGTTTCAAGCCTGTCACCCACTACAAAAGGCACAGACGCTACTTCACCCTTAAGGCCAAGTAGTAGGAGCATAGTAAGTTCAAAATATTTCAAAAGGTAACTGTTTAAAGCACTAACAAGGAACACATTATCGCTATCGCATTCAACTCTGAAAGGGTAAGCTTGAGGGTTCCCCACTTTTTACATCATTTTGATGTGTTTGGGTGGTAGTGGTGTTGAAGACCTTATTTCTCCTCTGAAAAAAAAAGGGGGGGGGGACAATGGGACACAGATAAGGAGAGGAAAGGTTGCTAAACTTTCTTATAGTCCTCCGCAACCCTCTCTGCCTAACCCAGGATGGCCTCCTGGACGTCGGGTTTCAAGCTGCGCAAGCAAGCCTCCCAATGCTCCTCCTTACTACTTGTTGGAAAGATGGGGGGGGGGGGGTGTTCCGGCAGCGAAAAGAAAAACGCCTAGCTCACTCCGCTTATGCAGCAGGTTGAGCAAAGAGTGAAGGTGCCTCTACTTCGTCTCACCGTTTTTTCTTGTTTTTTTTTTTTGTTTTTGCAGCCGCACAGGTCACGTTTCGGAATATGCGCTCGTCTAAAACGCGAAATTTATGCTGTTCCTAGCATTATCGTGGGACGGTACGTTATCGCGGGGGTGAGCGCCAGTGACGATCAGCCGAAAGCGTCTAAGGGGAAGGCTTCCGCTAACACGTCAGAGCATGCACGACATCATTTTACAGAAAGAAACGAATGTTTTAAAGGCGGTACTATATTTCATCATAAAATCAAGTAGTATAGACACATTTACCTTCATCATAAAAGCATGTGGTATAGACACACATCTTCGAATCACGGGCAGAACGCATAGGGCTGTCATCTCGATGAACGGCTCGCTCTCGTTTCACTTTTACGTCGTCCTTTGTGAATGAAAGCACTCGGACCTTTAGCGCATTGTTAATACCGGTGACAGCTGGGCCATCAGCTATTGCCCCATTGCCTGGTGTCGTCTCCAACTTCAATTCGCTTTCGCACGTTTTTTTTTTTTTTTTTGCGTACCAAGCATCATTTCGAGGTAAAAGCGATGCTTTCGGGATTTTAAGTGCGAATGCACCTAATAAGCGACCCTGAATCCACCGTCCGCGTTGCTCCTCCTCCTCTCCCCTAGCAACAGTGCGAGGAGCGGAGAGGAGCGTCTGTAGCAAAGGCGCAGCGACGTCACACACCACGTGATTGCGCGCGCTCCGCCATCCGCTCCATGGCTGCGCGCGCCGGCGCAGCCACGACTTGCTCGAGATCGGCAAGTCGTCATAGGTATGGATCCATCGCAGGCATCAACCTCGACTGCGATACCTCCAACAACGAGTACAACGCAATCGAATGCGAGCATTGCTCGCGTCGTTGAAGATGTCGCGCCGGTTGAAGACAAGGCAGCGTGGCGAAGGGCCCGCGATGCCAAGCGCAAGCGGGCGAAGCGAGCCCCGGACACAAACATCAATATAGTGCGAATTTACTCTTACATATACGCGTAAACTCACCAAGATTTCTCGAGAGGGTCTATGGGTTTTCGGGAATCGCAATGTGACCACACAGGGGAGTTTACGATTCTGCGCTCGGTGAGCGCAGAATCGTTGGCGAATGCCAACGGACTTTAACTTTACTCCCCCTCATAGCATCACCCTGTGCATTCGCACTTAACTATCTTCACACTCTGGGAAATGCTTGGGAGTTTTTAAATAGTACCTTACAAATAAGCGAATCGTTTGACTCTATATACAGTGTTCATTTAAATGCCGTAAAGTTCTTCATCCAGCACCTTCGGCGTGTTATTTATGGTGTTCTGGAGCCATGAACGCCTAATAGCAAGGCAGCAGGATGTTAAATCAAGTAATAATGCTAAGTATGTTCAGTTAAATATGTTCAGTTTTTACCTGGCATACCACCGTAGAATAGCTCTGAAAACAAAACATTAAAGTGAAATTCAATTTCATACGCTTGAATATACTCAACCTAAGGCCTAGGACTTTGGCTAGTTAAACATCACCAATCTTGGAGAGAAATGCATGGGTTCTTACCATTCGGACCACCGTAGAAGTGTTCTGAAAAATAAAGCATGAGATCCAGTTTCAACCTCTCAAAATTTATTATTCTTTAAGGCACAGCTGAATAATACAATCATCACTTGATGATGTACAAATGTGTGCCGCACTACATTTCGTTTGACCTAAAGTATATGGTCATATGACGTCAAGTATTATGTGTGTTGAAGTGATATGTCACCTTTCACAGGTTCTTCCAAATTCAATAATTTAGCTTTGAAAGTGGCCTGTTTCTGCCGTATACCATACTGTTACCATCGTACATTGCTTCAGTACGTGCGCTTGTGTAACAAATTCCGTATTATTCTTGTTTTCACTATGCATAGGAATATGCAGGTATATATGCAGGTTACAGTTTAGTTGCGAGAAAGCGCTTGTCCTCTCTTTATGTCTGTTTTTCGTGCGCTTCAAATGATAGTTATACCATGCAGGTATACCCTGACCTCGAATCAACAAACGAAGCAACTGGAGGATGTAAAAGCAGTACACCGCATTAAAAATTCCAGGATTACGTCTTTTTTGGCTGTGGTGTTGAGGTAATGGTAGTCGACACAAAATAGCCCTGCACCATCTTTTTTGAAGAACTCATGATACAAGCACATTTACTGAAACAAGAAATAGGCATCCCAAATGAGATGAAATGTCCTCGCTCTAGAGACTTTCAATTGGCATGGGTTGCGTCTGGCATAAAGGCACGGCTGTATTATCTAGAAGGGCATCATGCACTCAGCAGTGGCAACAGATGCCCTGAGGTGCAAGGTGTGGTAGGGATGGAGAGGTACGAGGGACAAACTTGTAAGGTATCGCCATTTAATAGAGGCTCGCGAGTTTGGCAATGCAAATACCGCGCAGCGGTCTGATACAAGAGGGACGTAGAAAAGCAAGGTGTTATCTGGAGGCAATCACTTATTCGCGGTCTCCCCAAGACTGCAATGAAAGCTTTCATGCATTCAAACGTAGTAGACGAAATGCATATTATGCGGCGACTCAGTTACACTTCAGACGAGACCATGAAACAAAAGGACATGTCTTCACTCGCCCAAGCCTCAGCCGCGGCTGCCTGACAGAGGCCGTTGAGCGCGCTTGGTGAGCGCAGAATCGTTCATCGTTATCTCCTATAGGGTCAGCGTGTTCAAAGTCACCACTACCATGATAATTTACATCTGGAAGGTCTTCCGAATGTTGTATACTTTGTTAGGTACTAGTTGGCGGATACTTGGAACGCACAGCTTAGCCCCGACCTGGAGGTACAATTTCGTGCAGTCAGTCGAACAGAAGGAGACCGCGTCAGACGTAATAGTTGCGATCGCTTAGCTCGAGCGATGCTCGCTTTGTGCAGGTCCAGGCCTTTGCATATTCGCAACAAACGTTTTCCATTCTCCCTCACTCTCTCTGTAGGACCTGCTTGCGCAAAATCGAGTTTTCGGCTGACAGACAACCTGACAGAGAGCCCAAGTGTCTCAAAGAGCGTCTACGATTTCGTCATGACTGTTTATATTATTTGCTCTAGTGACTATTTAGGCTTTTCTGTTTATCAGAAAGCAGCCGGCCATAAATTCCTCGAAAGAGCAAAATGCCATCACCAAAAGGGAAAGGATACCGTACTGCTGTAAAGGAATTTTCAACTTCCGCATCAAGCCACATTTCAGAAAGGATTTGCCATTAAATACTTGCACTTACTACGAAGTCTTGTAAAAAAGTATTACTTGAAAATATCGAGTTAGGCATAAAGTGAGAGAGCGGTAGAAAAGCATGAAGTCTGAGCAGCCTGAGAATGATAACAAATCAAGGCAACTGATGATTAATGCTTCAGCGCATCCGTATTGTGTGCACACAATTGGCTTGAAACAGCAAGCTTACTAGGTAAACTTGCTGTTTGCTGTCAAGGCTAACATCGTGATGT
Organism: Rhipicephalus microplus; assembly: GCF_043290135.1. Lineage (NCBI taxonomy): Eukaryota > Metazoa > Arthropoda > Arachnida > Ixodida > Ixodidae > Rhipicephalus > Rhipicephalus microplus. Next base: position 86,813,060 of record NC_134706.1, read on the forward strand.
GGATCATGGTACATGAATTCCTCCTTCAGTGCCAGCACTGAATCTGTGAGAAGCTACGGTATATCAAGCCTCCACAGTCTTCTTAATTTGAATGAATGCATTAGGTACGCACAAACACTATTTAAGCATTTTCATTGCACAGAAATAAAAGTTTATCACAGCGATAATAGAACTGACACATCCCCGAGAAGGTTGATATTTTTTACAATAAGAATACGTAGTGTTATTTACCCACACATCGAGTTGTTGCGCACGATCACACGCCTTGAAAAGCGAACATGCGTACTTATAAATCCAACACGACTGCGGCGGAGATTTCGAATACTCACGCATGACATATCCCATTCTGGCAGCTTGACGAGATCTTCTTTCTTCTCGAATCACGCCCTTGCATTTGTTTGCTTGTTTTTGCAATCTATGGCCCATACCCGATTCGGCGGATTGGCCAAGAACGCGAAGCTGAAAATTTAAAACGTTATTTGAAGAATGTTTGTTGATTTGTCACGCACATATGAATGTGCAGACACATAAAATATTAGAAAAAATTAAGGCAATATAACTGATTAAATGTTAGACCAGCATGAGAAAGGGAAGTGTTTTTGGTATATTTTTTCTCTAATATTTCTGTGCCATGTTTCCAATATAACAGTCTGTGGTGTTTTATGTCCAAGTTTTTCACCCGAAACTCGCTAAGGTAAGTCTCTGGAAGCCGCTTATAACGCAAATGCATCTCTCTTTGATCAATAAACGACTAAGTACGCCCTACTAAACACTGCCGAAATATATGACGCCCTCAAAATTTGGAGCGGAAGTAGAGGCATCATGACCTGCCATTTCGTTCAGCACACTTTCTCGCATACCAAGAGCTTTTGAAGCAAGAGTGGGGGCTTTTGGCACGGCACTGGGTAAGCGTGGTTTATTAATAGAATAATGCAGTTTTCCTCTTAAGTGTTCATATGAAACGACAGTTTCACCGTATCGCTATGTTCTTCAACCACAACTACCCATGCGGGCCGGCCCCTTGCCATGTCGCGCTGATCTTGAGGTTGGTGAGCGGCCAATAATGGGAAAATGTGCAACGCTAGCACTCAGTTCTTTCTTTATTTATTTATCAGTTTATCAATAACAATTACGAAATTGTCCGAGGAGACACGGCAAAAAGCAAACATTGCGTGACTGGGCCGTGCCACGCATACAGCAGCAGCAGCAGCAGCAGCAGAAAAAGGCATTCACAAAATATATAAAAGGGTACATGCAAATCAAGTACTACACCTCTGATCAATATTACACAGTCATATAGCAATAAAAAAAATGCCGCCATATCCACGAAGTGAATGATGATGAGTGGGCGAAACTCCGGAGGTAAACCTGGTAAACCATGAATCCTCTGTACATTTTGCCCACTCGATTTTATTACATCGCTCCCCCTAGCGTACGTCGCCGCACTAAATCGAACGATTGCCTTCAACCAATGACACGCGCCATATGTGACATCATTCCTATTTTATAAGATCTCGCGTCTTTCATCAACTACAAGTACCGCTTTCTAGTTTATAACATCTTGCATCTTTTCATCATCAGCTACAAGTACCACCATCTAGTAAACACTACAAGAACTATACGAGAGGTGGCTACATGGATGGATGGATGGATATGGCTGTACCCTTTAGATCGGGCGGGGGCTAGCGCCACCAAGCCGTAATACCTAATGAACCAAAAACTATATTTTTTTCCTTAAAAAAAGAAAAAAAGAAAAAAAAAGAAAAAAAAGAAAGAGTTTGAGGATTCGTACTTTGCAGTGAAGAGTTTAATTTTCACTCGTGCCTTGACTTTAGCCACCAATCAGATAACCTCCTTCTAGTTAAGTCTACCCGCTTAAAGTTTATTTTGCCCTCCCGGTCCCTAAACCCAAGTGCTTTGAAAAACTCTGCGCCATCATCCTGAACTATAGGGTGAAGCCCTTTACAGAACATTATCAAGTGTTCGGCAGTTTCTTCTTCCTCTCCACACGCACTGCATACTGTGTCTACCCCTTCGTATTTGGCCCGATATGTCTTGGTTCACAGTACTCCCGTTCTGGCCTCAAACAGTAGAGAACTACTCCGAGTATTATCATAGATCCTTTCCTTGACAATTTCCTGCTTAAACGTTCGATAGATCTCTAGTGCGGACTTCTTTATCATGTCCATTCTCCACATGTCAGTCTCCGTTTCCTTCACTTTCTTCTTAACCGATAGTTCTTTTTGGTTTGGCCACCTGCTGTTTTCTAAGTATTTACCAGTCAACTTCCTGGTTCGCTTCCTCCATTTTGTATCGACATTCTTCATGTACAAGTAGCTGAAAACCTTCCTAGCCCAACGCTCTTCCCCCATTTCTCTCAATCGCTTCTCAAATTTTATCTTGCTGCTAGCTTCCCTGCCCTCAAATGATGTCCACCCCATATCACCTTGTACTCCCTGATTTGGTGTATTCCCGTGAGCTCCTAAAGCAAGCCTACCTATTCCACGTTGCTTAATTTCTAATCTTGCTTGAACTTCTGATCTCATGCACAAGACCGCATTGCCGAACGTCAGCCTAGGAACCATGACCCCTTTCCATATTCCTCTCACAACATCATACCTATTGTAATTCCACAGTGCCCTATTTTTCATGACTGCTGCATTCCTGTTACCTTTAGTCGTCACGTATATTTCGTGTTCCCTCAGATACTCGGTCCCATTGCTTATCCATACGCCCAGATATTTGTATTTATCTGTTATCTCTAGCGTGACCTCCTGTATTCTAAGCTCACTACCTTCGTTGTCATTGAAAATCATGACTGCTGATTTTTCCTTACTGAATCTAAAATCTAACCTATCTCCTTCATTACCGCAGATGTCCATCAATCTCTGCAAATCTTCCTTGTTGTTGGCCATTAGCACTATATCATCTGCGTACATTAATGCTGGTAGTGCCTGATCAATAAGTTTTCCTTGTTTGACTAAAGAGAGGTTGAAGCCCAGTCCACTTCGCTCTAATTTTGCCTCTAATCCTTGTAGGTACATCATGAATAATAAGGGTGACAGGGGGCACCCCTGCCTAAGCCCCCGTTTTACCTCTGCAGGCTTGGATACCTGTTTTTCTCTTTTTATAACTACCTTGTTACCTTTATAGATACCCTTTAAAAGATTAGTGACTACATGTTCCACGCCTAGTGTGTCCAGTATTCCCCACAATTCCTCTTGAACCACGCTATCGTATGCTCCCTTGATATCCAAAAATGCTAGCCACAGGGGCCTGTGTTCCTTTTCTGCTATTTTGATGCACTGCGTCAGCGAGAACAGATTGTCTTCCAACCTCCTGTGTTTCCGAAACCCATTCTGCAGTTCCCCCAGCACCCCGTCATCCTCTATCCACGCCTGCAGTCTTTCCTTTATAATCTGCATCGCCAGCCTGTAGACCACTGATGTCACTGTTATAGGACGGTAGTTGTTTATGTCAGCTTTGTCCCCCTTTCCTTTATAGATCATGCTCATCCTGCTAAGTTTCCATCCATCGGGAACTTCACCACCGATTATTATTGTGCTCACTGCCTCTCTCAAAGCCTGCTTAGACTTCGGACCTAATGTCTATTTCAGCCTAATTGGAATGCCATCTGGGCCTGTTGATGTACTACTAGGAACTCTTTTCTCAGCCCTTTCCCACTCTTGTTGTGAAAATGGAGCCATTGCACCACTTGATTCGTCCTCGTCTATTGTGGTGCATAAAGTACTTCTTTGTTGAAATTTTTCTGTCACTTTTGTTCTTATATATTCAATAGCTTCGTCCCCTTCTAGCCTAGCACCTTGGGCTGTAGTTATAAATCTCTGCTCTAGGCTCGTTTCATTTCTTAGGGAGTTTAGATGGTTCCAAAATTTCGCAGCTGCCTTTCTATCTTTTTTATGTACTTCTGCCAGCCACTGAGCTCCCTTCCTTCTAATCTTTTCATTGATCAGAAGGGATGCATCCCTTCTACAGCTTAGAAAGGTTACCCATTTTCTTTCAACATCATCTGTCGGTTCACCCCGCTGCTTAGCATGTCTGTGTTCCCTAGAGGCTTCCTGACGTTTTGCTATGGCTCTCTTAACTTCCTCATCCCACCAACTTTTGGGTTTGTGTCTTCTTTTCCGGTGTGACTTGTCACGCGTCTTAGCAAGCTCTAGCTCAAAGAGTCTAATTAGATTCGTGTATGTCCACACTGTCTTATTATCCTCCGTGATTACTTTCTCAATTTGCTTAGTGGCTATTTCAATTTGCCTTTCTGGATAAACATTTTCCTGTAGTTGCTCTTCTTGTCTCCTTCCCACTTTCACTCCTCTTCCAAAACTTAGCTTGATACGTTTGTGATCGCTACCCAGACTTCTGGAGCCACCTTCATCTATGTGCATACCCCTGAGCTTATCATACATACATACATACAGGAGACGGTACCGCCACTAGTGAACACTGCAAAAACTAAACTAGAGGTGGCTACATGGATGGATGGATGCTATGAGCGTCCCCTTTATAACGGGGTGGTGACAAGTATGCCACCAGGCTCGACAAAAAAAAACCTTTTTTCTTTTTTTTATGTTGGCCTAATGCCTCTACATCGATAAATTCTATCTTAATGGAAAAAAGGTAAATTTTCAGCTTAAGTTCTCTGCCATTTACGGCACACTGTCCATATTTTATTTTTCCAATATTTATTTTTGTCCTTTCTCTCTAATTTTCTGCCACCGATACTCTAACCGTCTCTTGCTTATTTCAATCGCGGGTGTGTTCAGCTTTCCATTGGTGTCCCTAAAACCCAAGGCTTCCTGTAGGCTCGTGCCCAAACGTACACCTGGGTGGATATCTCCACATTCAATCAGAACATGCTCCGCCGTTTCCTTATCTTTCCCGCAGCATGTGCATTGTTCTTCTTCTTTACTGAATCTTGCTTTATAACTACGCGTTCTAAGGCAACCCGATCTCGCTTCAAACAGTAAAGCGCTTCCCCTTGAATTATCGTAAAATGCCTCCCTCCTTATTTCATTTTTGCCCTTTCGGTAGTTACTCAAAGCCGGTTTTTTCTCCATAGCTGCCATCCAGTAAATCCTCTCCGCCTCCCTGACTTTTCCCTTAACGCTCTTTGTTGACATATGGCTCACAATACCAGCCGTATATTTACTAGTGAGTCTTCTAGTTCTTTTTCTCCACTGTGTGTCCACGCTCTTCCTATACGAATAACGGAACACCTTCTCTGCCCATCTACTCTCCTTCATATTTCTTAGCCTTTCTTCGAACCTTATTTTGCTCTGCGCTTCCCTCGCCTGAAAACCTGCCCACCCCATATCGCCCTTTACAGCCTCGTTTGTCGTCTTCCCGTGAGCACCCAACGCGAGGCGTCCCACAGTCCTTTGATTTACATCCATTCCCGATTGCACCTCTGCCCTCATGCACACCACTGAGTTCCCAAAAGTAAGCCCTGGAACCATTACACCCTTCCACAGACCTCGAAGCACCTCATACCTATTTTATCCCCACAACGCTCTGTGCTTCATTATTGCCGCATTCCTCTTTCCTTTTGCTGCCGAGGCTTTTTCCTGTACCTCCATGTATCTATCACTCTCATTTACCCATACTCCAAGGTACTTGTATTCACTTACCCTCGGTATTTCTTGGCCTTGTATGGACACCGTCTGATCACAGGGATCATTGAATACCATCAAACCACACTTCGTTACACTGAATCCTAGTCCAAGAGCTTCACCTTCCCTTCCGCATATATTCGCCAGCTGCTGTATATCATCTCGACTGTCCGCAAATAAGACGATATCGTCCGCATAAAATAAACCTGGAAGCTTCTGCTCAATCATCATGCCGCCCTGTTTGTGTGACAGATTAAAACCAATGTTGCTACCTTCTAGCGCTTTTTCCATACTCACCATGTACAGCATGAATAACAGTGGGGACAAAGGACATCCCTGTCTCAGACCCCTGCTAACCTCAACGTTCTCTTTGCTACGCATTCCTTCCCACTCTATGCAAACTGTATTTTCTCGGTATATCTCCCTCAAAAGCTGTATACAGTCGTCGCCCATGCCCATTCCTTTCAATATATCCCACAAGATTTCCTGATTAACGTTGTCGTATGCCCCAGTGATGTCTAGAAAAGCCACATACAAGGGCCTATTCTCTATTTTAGATATTTCTATACACTGAGTGAGAACAAACAGGTTATCGTCTAACCGCCTGTCGACTCGAAATCCGTTCTGAAGTCCTCCCAAAATATCGTTATGTTCGGCCCATGTTTCTATTTTCATTTTTACTGCTTGCATCGCCAACCTGTATAGTACCGATGTAATGGTTAGTGGTCTATACGAGCGAATCTTGTCCTTTTCTCCCTTGCCTTTATAGATTAAGTTCATTCTACTTTGTCGCCAACTGTCCGGTATTTGTCCGTCCTTTAAGCTTTTTTCTACTGCTTTTAACAATGCTTCTTTAGTGTTATGTCCTAGTTCGTTAATGAGGCTAACGGGAATCCCATCTAAACCCGCGGCAGTGCGCTTTGGAATTTTTCCTTCGGCCTTTTTCCAGTTGAAATTATCTAGTACTAGCTCTTCCTCTGTTGCTTTCTCCGCCACACTTTCACTCACCGGGGAGATCCCCTGGACGCTCTTTTGAAACGAATCGGCTGTTACCTTTTGGATGTAACCTAGCGCTTCGTACCCTTCCAGTTGATTTCCTCCTTCATCTAGAATATGTTGTTGCGTTGTGACAGACTTCCTACCTAGCGCCTTTATGTGGCTCCAAAAAATCCTAGGCGCGGCCTCCTTAATTCGTGTATCTCTGTCATCCAGCGTTCACTTTCACCTTTAATTTTTGCCTCTACCAATTTCTGTACAAGGGATTTTTTCTCCAAATATATTTCCCATATTTTTTTGACTTCGTCCTGCGGGCGCTTCTCCTTTTTTGCCTTTCTATGCTCCCGTGATGCTTCGCGTCGCTTCTCGATCGCCTCCCGGATTTCCTTGTTCCACCATCTTTTTGGCTTCCTTTTTCCTTTCCAGCAAACGGTTTTCTTCTCTTTTTCTATCTCCTTCGTCATTAGATGTAACAGCTCCCTATACTCCCAGTCCTTGCCTGGTATTTCGCCTACTTCTTCCTCGACTCTTGCGGCTATATTTATTATTTGTTTGTCATTTAAATACGAGCTGCCAGACTTTGATTCCATGCTCATATTTTTAGTTTCGTGTCCCATTTGTAATGTTATTCGTTTATGATCACTACCCAAGCTGTTAATGCCTTCCTCGTCTATCCTCATTTCTGTCAGTTTGTGGTAAATTCCTTCAGTCATGAGACAATAATCAATACTTGATTGCTTGTTTCCGACTTCCCATGTGATCTGGCCGTCACATTTAGGCCCCGTGTTAACTATCTCCAGACTATGTTGCTCGCAAAGATCTAGTAATAACTTCCCATTGGTGTCTGAATATCCGTCAAGGTCATGTATGTGGGCATTCATGTCCCCTAGAAGGATGATTTCAGCCCCATTACCAAATTCCTTAATATCCGCACTCATGCAATCCACTATCTCCTGATTCTTTTCTCTGCAGTTATTCCCCGTCCACAAGTGGGCTACCCCTAGCCACGTTTCCTTTCCACCTACTGTGCCCAGAACCCAGAGGTGCTCTGAACACGTCTGTTTCACTCTAACCCATTTGGCTCCGCGGTGAATTAGCATTCCTACACCCCCACCTTTCCTTTCCGATATGGTCCTGTTACACCCTTCCCAAACATAATTTTTAATATGTGGTGGCTCTTCCAAGTCTCTAAGGTGTGTTTCTGTAACCGCATACACGCCTATCTGTTCTTTGTTTAACTGCTCCTCAATCTCTAACCATTTTGCCTTCTTTCTGCCACCCTGCATGTTTATGTAACTAATTGCAACACGCGCCTTTTTCCTTTTTCTTTTACCTTTTTTCTGGTTTTTCGCAATTCTACCTGTCAAAGCGTCCTCCTGGTTGTTTTCCCTGTTACGAGCTACCCCGGACTCCGAAGGGCCCGTGAGCCCCCCAAAAAAGCTACTGCGCGTCCTGCCAGTCGCCAGCCCACCTCGTGTCCAAGCCTCTTATCGAAATGAATCTTGTCTCTTTGGAATCCACCCGACCTGTGCACTTCCCTGTTTAAATCCACTACCTCGAAACCCTTCTCTCGACTAATTCGCCATATCTCTTTGTTTGCGTCGACTACCGCTCTTTGCAGGTTGACGTTGCGTACTGGTACTTCCGGTACTGTGCATACTACAATTTGCACCTGGGGGGACACGGTGCGCATGTCATCCACCCCTTTCGCCAAGGTCGTCGCTAGTCCTGACGATTCTTTTTTCAGGACGTCATTTAACCCTCCCGCAATTACAACGAGGTTACGATTGTTAGCTTTAGCTGCGAGTTGTTCACCCGCTTGCTCATTACTGTCCCCAGCGTTTGTCCTGGGAACGTCCCTATCGCAACTCTCTTGTCGCCTTTCACCCTTTCTTTGATTGCCGCTGCGCATCGGACTAAATTTGAGTCACCGGCGATGATGACCTGTTCAGACATTCCTTCTGAAACCTGCACCTGGCTGCTGACTAGGTGACTAGCGTGAGTCACGGCTGCTGGTTTGCTCCCTCCCTCCCTCAAAACTACTTTCCGGTAGCTGGGCCCTGTGGCCAATGTATCTGCCTTTGTCATGCCTGTTTCCCTCATCTCTCCCGCACGGGGGGTCGTCGCCATAATGCTTCCGCCGTCACCTGCGTCTTCGTTCCCCTTCACGGCCTTCGATAGGCCCTTCTCGGCTGCCCGGAGCCTCTCCTCCATGGCTGACGTTTTCTCTCGCTCCTTCGCCAATGCATTCTCCAGCTCTGCGATTTTCTCCATGAGCCCACTCTGGACCGCCATCATATTTTTCATTGTCTCCTCGAACTCGCACTGTCTACACTTGGCGTCATCTTCTGCTTTCTCTTCCGCACTAATTTCCACCTTCCACCCTATCCCGCACTCTGAACACTTTACGGTCTTTTTGACCATGGCTAGTTCAGTTTACCGATGCCCACGTGTTAGAAAACTGTACTAAAATACACTGGTCTAAGCCAAAAGGAACCACAATAATAAATAAATACGCTACACTTCACAGCACCTGCGCATGCACGTGGTCGGTCTACGCGCAGGCCTCAGCCACGTGGTGGCTGGAGAAAAAAAGACACAGTACAGAATACTAAAAAAAAAACGTACACCGTACTAGACCTAATCAAGCTTTACGCTAGCGCCTTACGTTCTCATAACGCTACATACAGAGGCAAGCTGGAAACATGCAAAAACACTTATCTGTAGCTGTCATTCCGGAGCTCTCCAAAAACACGTCCGACCTCGACGAAGGCGCCTCACCTTTCCTCATACAGGGGACACATACAGGGGACGGTACCGCCATCTAGTGAACACTGCAAGAACTAAACTAGAGGTGGCTACATACAGGGGACGCACAGCCCGCGCCCTAAGAAGCTTCGCCCCAAAAAAGAAAAGAACACAAGTACAGTTCGGGCCAAAAAAATTGCACACACACACGCACGCACGCACGCACACACACACACACACACACACACACACACACACACACACACACACACACACACACACACACACAAAAGCAAGGTAGATTTGTTAAGCTACGGCTACATGGATTATCACACATGCACAGTACTGTGTTTTTCTTGCTCTCTCATTCAACTTTCAGTACATTATAGAAAACGAATATCACAATCGGCAAACAGGATAGGCCCGAATTTGTAAATAGCTTTTGTGATCCCGGCCTGTACGTATGTGATAGGTGAAAAATAACTGAGAAGCTTGTGCCGTTATGTGCGTTCTTGAACGAGAATTCGATGGCACGATGGCACGAGAATTCGAATACGATGGCACGGGATAGATGTGACATAAAGTGTTTTTAGCTGACCAGTCTGGCCTCCCGCTCCGCTCAGGCACTCAGTGGTTGCGCCACTGCGCATGCGCCATACGGTCAGCTGCTGAGCGGACCGTCATTATCGGCTTAGACTCTCGCTAGCGAGGCACCACGGGGCGCAAGTATAAACAACCGAAATGGCAGCTTCTTGTGCATCGGAAGATATAGCGGTTGTTCGGCACACACGCTAGTCCCCGGCAGCTCTTCGGGATTCACGAGAATCAGTGCCTCCTCCGCGAAGTCGTCGCAGCCAATCCCTTTGAAAACCCGCGCATAGTAGGCGACATTCTACGCAGCGACAGGTCGAGATCTGACACTTCGGGGCATAAACGAGCGTATCGAGGTGCTTTTTTGGTATTTTGGTGCAACGGTCTGAGAAAAAATTGTTGAAAGCGTGTCTGTCCACCATTGTTTTATTCAAACCCTCCTTTTTTAGCACTCTTTTTGTTTTTGTTTTTTGTTGCTCTTTCTCCTCTTCCTACTTTCTTTCTGTGTCCACATATTTCTCCTTTTCCTTGCTCTAGTCTCTTGATCTCTCTATATTTTTGTTTTCTGCAATTTTATTTCACTATATTTCCCTTTAATTCTTTGTATGCTGAGCCAAACTCTCTTCCCTTTCCCGTTTTTTTTTTCCTCAACCAAACGTACTTTTGCCATTCTCTTGGAGTACTACACTATGTAAGACTATGTTATGCTAAAATAGCGTGCCCAGAAACTCATGTGGTTGTGATGCTCTCTTTGATATCTTGAAGACAACGGTTCGAATCCCATGTCATCACGATTTTTGTTTTTTCGCTGGGAAATTCCTTTTTTTCATCTTTCTTCTTTATTTTTATTTCTCTCTCTTCATTCCATCTATCCCCTTTGAGTGTTCAACCGACCACGTCTGACAAATCACTTCAGATATTTTGGTATTCTGGGTGCAAAGCCGACAACGATGAGGTTAAAAAGAAGTACTGGTTTACAATGACGATAACTTTGGCTTAGCCGTCATTGGCCTATACTATGTTTAAATAGCTCCGCTATTAAGAAAATATGGTGTAAACACCTTCGACAGTTTTGGCACTAAGTGGCAGTAAGTTGTCTACACCCAGTGAAGGACTGACTGTATTTTACACAATAAATTTGCAAATCGTTGCTACGAATATGCTGCTTATCCATTCCGATAGTTGTCTGAATTACCGCGGACAAAAACTGCATTACACATATAGCCGCCATTCTCCACATGAAAACAAAGGGGCCAAAAAAACACAAACGTTTGCTTCACTGTGAATCAGAGAATGCTGTGTGGGACTCGTATTTGATCTTTTGCAGCATTCGCGCTCTGCAGAGGGCTTGCTGCCGAATAACTGCTCGATGAACGCGATCAACACAGCACAATCACTATCGCTCGTTAGCAAGAGAGAATAATGAACGATGAAAAAAACAGTGTCACTCTAAGAACTCCGTTTATTTTATAGTCATATTATAATGACAACTAACAGACAATGACGCAAAGAGAAGTATAGAGGATGTAGTGTAGATGGGAAGAAAAAAAAACTTTAACCAAAACGTAACCTGCCACCGGGTGTACCAAGCCTGCGACCTTCGAATAACGCGTCCGATGCTCCAACACTTAGCAACGCTGGTGGTCATGCCCCGGCTCACTTTATATGCTATATACTGTTACGCGGGTGATTTATTTATTGACTGCTAGCGCTGCGCAGACCACGCAGTATCGCAGACCAAGCGGATAGCTCGAGCGTTCAACTCGCATCAACCACGTCACGTTGTCGTCTTCCTCTTTTTAGGTATCGCGCTTGTGCCAGAGTCACAGTTCCATACGCGCGTGGCTGTTTGCAGCGCCTGTAAAAATTGAGCCCCAGTAGTTTATAACGAAATTGCAACATCAGTAATGTCAAAGATGTGCTTGGTTTAAGAAATTTTTACGGTAAAGTTACGGCAGACATTGCATTATAATATATTATGATGCGCGATTCTCTCACTTAACGTGTTGCGTGCATCTAGAAGGGTAGAGACATTGACCTATGAAAGGCCAAACGAGAATGGAGGAAGATCAGCGCACTTGACGTTACAAAAGAAGGTAACAAAAAAATATGACAAACGCTTGTGCTCGCGTTTTCGCACTGACCAATAAATTCTCCACAGTTAAAAATTTCAGCAACGAAGTGTTTTCTGTGCGAAACTTACGCCGCTTCATGCGTAAACGCGGCACAGAAAGACTGCTGACTGAACGAGACGTAGCAAAAGACCGCCACATTGGCTGACTTGCTCATGCAGTCTAGGTAAGCGCTTTCGTTTATTTTATACCGCTGGCATGGTAGGCTCAAGGATTATTGTTTTCGACATGGTTCGTTCGAGTGTGCCTGCTGTTCGATTCCCAGACATTAGTTTCCTGGTGTGTGCAAGGAAGGCAGTACTTATACATGCAACAGATCACTTTCGGAAATAGACAAAGAGAACCATGCTTAGGAAAGAAATGCCACACGCCTATTTATAAAGCAGCTCCCATGTATGCATATATGTATATATGTATGTATATATGCATATATGTATGTATGTACGTATATATGTACGTATATGTGTCTTTACGAATGCATGTATGTACGTATGCATGTATGCACGTATGCATGTATGAACGTGTATATGTCTGTACGTATGCATGTATGCACGTATATATGTCTGTACGTATGCATGCATGTCTGTATGCATGTACGCATTTATGTATGTATGTACACGTCCCTTCATACACGTTCTTTGAAAATGTATTTAAATAAACAGATTAATAATAAAAGAACATTTTATAGGACAAAAAATTGTCTGACTAGTTCCAGGCAACAGTTAGCAACATGAGTTTGGTCACATCGTAATCGCGTGTGCATGCATATTTTGAAACTCTGACTAAAGTTATCTCGGGCACCCTGTGTATATATATATATATATATATGTATGTATATATATATATATATATATATATATATATATATATATATATATATATATATATATATATATATATATATATGGCATGCCCAACAAGCACATCTACGGTTGCCCTAATGCATGCTACGTGAAACTTAACTATGGTCACACACACACAAGCGCAATTGCCACTGGGGGTTCCACAGTGGTTTCGTTAGCCGCCGTATTTCGCGACTAGCTTCTTTCACGTTGGCGTGTTTCCCCATCAAAACACCCGTTTGCTCGCACGCATCGCTGTCGACACATTCGCCGAGCCGTCGACCGTATGGAGTGGTCGATAGTTACCTATGTCAGTATCACATACATTCATACTGCACGCGCGCGTCGCTTGTGACATCGTGTGGTTTACACGGGCTGAAACGCCGCAGGCGTAAGTCAGGCATCTCCAACACTCTAAACTGCACTGGAAGTATTTCTTTCCCTGAAAGGTGGCAGTGCATCTCGCCTGCGGTCAGACCTGTCCGAATCGAGCCGACCAAAGCTTCAGCGAGACGGCTAAGCTGTGCTCTTGCTCTTTACAGCATTGCACAACGCACTAGACGTGCGAATCGCTGGCGGATGTGGCGGCCAGCGGCGCCCTCGCATGCATGAGGTGAAGGCTTCCGTTCAGATGCTCAAGGCCACGTTTCCCAGTGACCGTGTAACTTAGAGCGCGTGCACAACACTCCCTTCTGAACCACCGCCGACAGGGCAGCGCTCTACGAAAGTCACGGCAGCATTGATACTGGTAAGTCATAATTTGTAGGCTTGTTCTACATATGGTGCACGCTCGTTCTGACTTATAACGTCTTACGGGCTTTGAGGCTCTTCCATTGCGGCATTGAGACTAATGAACTACTTAAATCGATCTCAAATAAATGACGTTTCTCACGCTCTCTGCCGGAGCAGAGTATTGTCTTACGAGTTGCAACTAACAGCTGACAAGCATAATCGTCCGTGAGCTGCATAAAAAATATAATTCGAGAAGCGTGAATTCAGTGATAAAGAAAGTTATTACACTTGCAGAAAAGATAACATATGCCATTGTAATAATAATTTCAGGATTCCGGGCAGATAAAACCTAGAAACATTGTTCTAAAAACAAAATGGATTGCTTGGAGTGTTCTCGATTCACTACTTATTTTGGCAGATGGTAAATTTTTTTCTGTCCATTTCACTATTTCTACAATCTTTTTAATTCACTTTGTGATGACATGACATTAAAATTAAATCACGTTCAAGTGACCTCTTGTAGGTAAAGCTGGGGTTGGATCCTTTAAATCTGTACCTTTAAAAAACAGACAAGAAATGTTCAACAGAAAACAATTTACTTGCATAAAAACAGGATTCAGTAGTCAAGCATCAATATGTGGTAATGCGTGTACCAAAATGCTTTATTTGGCAGAATTATCACAGTGAACGTTGAAAAATGCCAACACATAAAAAATCAGCCAGTTGAATGCTCGTTGCATTGATTTATTTTCAATAAATACAAATGTGACCTCAAACCTCGGCTCCGCTCATCTGGCCTGTAATGTTTCTTTGATAGTATCATTTGGACAGTATAACCCTTATAGTTGAAACCCACTCGTTCTCTCCAGTTTCCAAACAAAGCACTGATCCTCAGGCGGCCAGTTATCTTGGCGCATATGTGCTGATATAATCTATATATTCTGTTCTTATCAGCAAAAGGGATTCACACCTGTAGAATAATCGTGTCTCGGTGTTCCTAACATAGCGCGAACATTTCAATGCCAACAAAATCTTTGAGGGACACTAACCATGCAAACTGCGCCAACCATGGCAGTGATATTTTTTTTATAAAATTCGGAATATCGCACGCTTGTAGGAACAAGTTATACAACGTCTTCCCAGATTATTTTGGCCGGGAAAATTGTTTAGGCGTGTGAGCGACATTTGAACATTACACATAGGTTTAAAAGGAGGTACGAGAAAAAAAGTCGCTAATATTAATCTTTTCACGCACTCGTTAGCCTCATGCTTTTTCACGTTTCACGAGCGTGGTGTTTTTGCTATACGTAAATATGTTATACCTTTCTATTATTTCTCTTTAGCGTGTAGGTGGGCTTCAGTAATTTGTAGCTGCGTGGGGATTTTTTTTCCACAAAAGAGGATTGCAGTTCATATGCGTAAATTATTTTTGAAGACCTTTAACTAAGACATTATATCTTAAAATATCCGTCGACCCTATCTCTATTTTCAGGGCTCTCAAACAAAATAAATAAATAAAAGCACTACTTTCGACTATTTTGAGACCTATCTTGCGCCGTAAGGGGGACATCAGAAAAATCTATCAGAAAAAAAAACACGCACGATTGAGAACCATAAGCTTTGCCTAGAGAATTTTTTACCGAAGAAGTTTTTGTTTCAGCCGAGAAAACATTTCTCACGTTTAGAGTCACCAGTGCTTTTTGGCTGTGAATAGAGGGGGGGGGGGGGGGGAGAATAAAAAACTTGATTTTGCTGCACAGAAAAAAAAACACAATAGTGATAGGCTATGTTCGTAGAGTGGGATCTTCAAATCATTTTGTTGGTGCTTCATTTTGTATATAAGATGTGAAGGTCATAACAGCAAGGCGGAAAAATGTCACAAGTAAATTGTCTAAAACGTCGCATTTCTGCCTAAAATAGGTCGCGATATTTATTCCATATTTTATGCACACACGCGGTGGCGGAGAATTACTCCAGGAAAATTGGCTGTTCCTGTGATCTAATTACAAGTGTATAACAGTGCATGTTAATGTATGGACAAGTCGTACTATAAGCAAAATCTGCTGAATATTGCCACGAGGAATTGTTAAGGCGCAGTACAACGCAGACGTTGTTAAAAGAGGAACGCTGACGGCATCGCTACGACTCATGAAGCCCGCCGGAAGGCACGAGCCGGCCCAGCCTGTGCACGAGCTGCTACCGAGCAGCGGAAGAGAAGAGAAGAAGAGGACGACGAGCGTTCGCTGCTTTCTCCCAGCTACTGTGTAGTTCTTTTGGCTTTGGGCACAAGTTCGCCCTTATTAAACCTTGTAAATAGGACGTCCCGGTTGTGAGGTTGTTATATCCGTTACAATATATTATCAAATCGAGACGGAGACAAAATTGCGTGGCCCATTCTATGCGTAGCGTCGCCGAACGCTTACGGAATGCACCAACATGCAGGGCGTGGTCACATCGTGGGCTGTTGAATGGAGCATACAGAGATGAACGTCGTTTGGATCCGCTACAAAAGGCCATGCTCACAGCTTTGTTCTGCGCTGTATGCATGTAAACTTCAGAGCTACGCGTCACACACACGCGAAACAGCGCTTTTAAGAGACGGTACCCTTTGTGGAATATTATATAATGAATAATGAACACATTCGATATATGCTCGTGTTTTGTCGGAAAATTCTAGAGCATGATGCACTTTAGTCTATTTCACCCTATAACTAACGAGTAAAAAAGTATGAATTCATGGTAATAAGGGCTGCAGCGCAAGCACGAAGGTGGTAGAAGAAACGTGAAACGAAAGGCGAGGCAAGGAAAGCAAAGAGGACAACACGAGCGCTGGTTTTTTTGTTTTGTTTTGTTTCCCTGGGAGGTTGGCTCATACCCACTAAGGTGGATTGGCCAAGAAAGTGTAGTGCAGTTTTTCCGTGATCATTTTAACTATGTGTAAGGAATTGGAATTTTAATAAGACTAATGTAAATATAAAAACAACATGAAAAGAGCAAACGAAAAAAAATCAAGTTGAGCAATTTTGATATCTGAGGTGTTATGATTACCACTCAGCTGCGTTTACTTCACTCTGCCCTGGGGAGTAATAAATAATTTTTTTAATTGAAGATCACAAAGGTATACGCTTGGTTGCCTGAATATAATCGCAAACGGCATTGAGAGCATCCCTGTGGCAATGTCCCAAAGCTGAGGCGCCAAAGCTTAGCGCCGTTTCCGCCGTCAATCTAAGGCCTATTTTCCGAAATGGCATAACTAGTAACCTTTTTCTAAGTATCTCGTAGCGGCGACAATACAAAAAATAGTGATCTAGTGATTCCATTTCTCCGCAGAATGCGCAGAGGGGTGATGTTGTCTGACCAGCTCTGTGTAGATACAGGTTTAGGGGGGGGGGGGGGACACGACATCGAAATTTAGTAATTAAGACTTCGAGCTTTCTGGACTGACTCCAGTGGTGTTGCCATGGAAACATGAGGTGGTGATAGTCTGTCCATGTAGTTACTTTTTTTATCGTATCCGTGGAGATTGCTGATTTACGATATCTTATAGCCGTGATATATTCAACATCTGGCAGTATGGACAAAACTGCCCCATCAAGTGCGGCTCGTGCTAAGGAATCGGCCAATTCATTTAATCTTAATCCACAGTGTCCCGGAACCCATACTAATCTTAGGAGTCTCAACTTCGGGGGTACTAATGTTTTGAATGTGCTTAGAATTTGAGAGTTCTCTGAAGCTGTCAGAGCTGCACAAACTGAAAGAGAATCTGTCATTATTACTGCGTTGTTTTGATTTATTGGAAGTTTTCGAAGAGCTAAAATAATCGCCAAGAGCTCCGCTTCAAAAACTGGAGTAAAATCAGGCAGTCTCACTGAAAAGGACCAGTCAAGCAAATCAGAGGCAATGCCTACACCTGCCTTTTGATTATTTACGGAAGCATCTGTGCCTATTATATTTTTAGTTTCTGCATGCTCCAAGTAATCTAATAATATGTTATTTAAAAATTTGAGGGATTGTAATTTGGCGTTTTGGGGGAATATATCATCATACTCAATAATAACATGACAATTCGAGTCATTAGTCTCAATTACATTTCTAATGTTCACATTTATACTTTGTAGATTTTTTTGTACAAAAATTATCTGAGGTGTGTGAAACCGTGGCCAATGAGCAAGAAAGAAGGCGTCTGGGTTTGCGATAAAAGCATATAGAGATCTTCTTGCCGGTGAGCTATAAAATTTTAAAAATGCTTGTACGGTCAAAATTCGAAATCGACAAAGTAGTGTAGGCAGGCGCGCTTCCTGGTACAGTACGTTGATAGCCACAAATCTAGGGAGTCCCAGACACATTCGCAGTGCTTCTCGCTCCAAGACAACTAGAGGTTTCGTTTTATAAGCAGGGCAACCCGAGAATAATATGCAGCTGAATTCCATGATGGGGCGCATGTACATCTTGTACAACGTTATCAAGGTGTGCCTCCGTAACCCATATTTCCGGTTACTTAGCTTGTGTAGTAAGCCTGAAGCCCGCTGTGCTTTGGTAGTTATATACTCTATGTGAGGACTCCAGTTAAGTTTGTCATTATAAATGATTCCCAAATATTTTATAGAGTCTACTTGCTGGATGGGTTCCTGTTTCTATAGAATTGAAATTGAAATTGGTTCTGCAAGCGGAAACGCCATGAGCGCGCTTTTGTTGATATTTAACGATAACGAAATCGACTGCAACCAAATTTCTAACATGTTAATATATCTTTGTAATTTAAGTTGTAATGAGTAAATACCACAGTCAGCAGCAAAGAATGCGATGTCATCAGCATAAATGTAGACAGTAACTTCTTGATCTGTTGGAATTGTGCTCATTAAAGCATTAAATATTATTGGAGATGAGACTGCTCCTTGGGGAACTCCGCGCGTTTGTTTAAATCTAGATGAGGAACATCCATCCTTGACGCAGTAGAATTCTCTTGATTTTAAGAATTCTGCCACCCACTCAATAAAATATTGTGGGAAGTTCAATCTCTCTAGCGTATTTAACAATATGAAATGCTCCACACTGTCATACGCCTTGGCTATGTCAAGCGTTACTAAAGCAGCGTATTGCCTTCTTTTACGCGCGAGCTGTATTCGGCTGTCTAAATCAGCATGGGCACACCAAATTGAGAAATCACTACGAAAGCCGATTTGGTTCGGTTTTATTACTAAATTATCTGCCATCCAGATACTTACTCGGCTATGTAGGACCCTCTCTACTAGTTTGACCATGTTAGATGTTAGAGAGATTGGTCTGATATTATCGACTGTTAATCCTCCACCCGGATTTTTTAGTATAGGAATCACCTTTGCTATCCTCCAATCCTGCGGCACCCATGAGTTTTTTAAGGAGTAGTTAATAACATTGGCGATGTCTCGAGGCGATAAATTGAACAGAATTTTAATCATGGGTACTGTGATTCCATCTGGGCCAGGAGATGCACAGGGTAAATGTTTAATCACGTTGGATACTTCAGTCTGTGTCACTTCTTCAAAGTCAGACTTTGTCGTCGACTTGTGCCAGTTGTTTGGCACTATTGAAGTGAATCTGCTTTCCAGACCTTTACCGATTGCCTCTAAGGTAGTGGTCATTTCTTGTGCCGACAGATTATCACAAGCTACATTAACTGGTGATGGCAAGATTTTCCGAGCTCTCATATATCGGAACAGTGCTTTCATATGTTTAGGCTTCGACAGGTATTCATAATATCTTCTGTCATAATCTTGTTTAGCTTGAGCTACCGTTCTTTTAAAGCCCGCAGCAATGAATTTATAATCGGCCCAGTTTTGTGGGGATTGATTATGTAAGAGCTGCTTCCAAGCTGCCTGACGTCGTCGGTGCTCTCTTGTACATTCATCATTCCACCAACGGCTATATACTCTTTTTGTGGATTCAATAGTAAATTCGGCTCTTTTGTAGGATCGTTTAATGACTGCGTTTATTTTCAGTGCTTTTTAATCATCGCTCTCTTGCGAGTGAACAGCCAGTGCTGACTTCAGGTCATTCCTAAATTTAGTGTAATTTACAAATACTCTTACATTTGAACAAGATGGAATTATCGGACAAGAAATTTCAAAACTTATCGGTAAGTGGTCACTGTTGGTGCCACAGTCTAGCGCTTTCCAAGAAGAAGTAGTAATGGCTGAACTGACAAAACTTAAATCTAAGGCCGACCTGGAGTGATTACGAATAAATGTGGGGGTTCTGACGTTGAGGCACGTCAGGTCATTAGCCATTGTCCACTCCCACAAGCGTTTCCCACTAAGATCAGTTCTAAAACCCCAACTCGTGTGGTGGGAATTAAAGTCTCCAACTAAAACTTTGTATTTGCACCAAGATTTTGTAGCTAGATCCAAACTTCGTGTGTCTTGAACTCCATCCGGAAAATACATATTAACTAAAGTGAAAGGAGTGCAGTTGGGCAGTGTAATGTCTACTGCCAAAATTTCGCATTCTGGCGACATATGTGTGTATGAGCATTTGACTTTCATACTAATGCTATTATTAATAAAGAGAGCTAGACCCCCACCTCTCGATGAACGGTCTAATCGAAAAGATTGGAAGTTATTTAAATAGAACAAATTATGTACAGATAGCCATGTCTCTTGTAATGCTATAATATCAGGAGCGAATTTAGAAGTCAAGTATACCAAATCCGTAGATGCAGAATGGATTGATCGGCAATTCCAATGGAGAATCTTAAGCGACCCTATGGTTTCGAAAGAGCTGCTTCCGCTATAGCTTTCTCTAGAACGCTTTCTTTCAAGAAATCCCTCTTTGAAAGGCTCTCTTTTTCTTTCAGATACTTTTTGTTCTTTGTTTGTTTCGGTGAGTTAGTTTTCTTTGACACATTGCAGAGGCTCCTGCGGGCTGATAATACGATGGCGCAGTTTCAGATTCACCGTCAGCTATTGGTCGTGAACTCTCAACATGTTGGGATACTAGGCCTGACTCTCCCGCTGTACCAAATATGCGAGTCATCTGGTTAGCCAAACTTTGAGATAGAGAATCGCAAAGGTTAGAGGTCAGTCGTTGCATGGCTTTTTCTAGAGCCTTTTCTATGGCCTGCGCTATATTCAGGGAAATCGACCCATTTATTTCCGAGAGATGTCGTGCTGCAACACTGGCATACCCCTGAGTTCTAGTCTGTATTTCCGCTAAGGCTTCTCGTCGAGAACAGCGCCTACGCCCAATAATTTCAAGAATTTGCATTTCTCGAGCCTTTGCAGAACAATCAGGATTATCTGCACAGTGTTGTTCGTTGCAGAGACAACATTTCTCTTCTTTAGCTTTGCAGTAATTTGTTTCGTGGTTGTCACCACACACTCGGCATCTGAGTTCTGACCTGCATCCTTTAATAGTGTGACCGTACACTTCGTACACTGGAGTGGTCGCGGTGATAGCGGTTCCACTCTGTATATTAGTGGCCATGCCTTGATTTCGCTTGGGAGATTCGCTCCAGCAAAGGTTACAATTACCGACTCCGTCAGCGTCTTCTGCTTCTCTACTAGTCGTGAACACCTATAAACGGAAATAGCACCAGTCACGGCAAACATCTCTAATACCTCAGACGGGGTCAAGTTAACATCGACACCGCGAACAATACCCTTCACACATGCCAGATGCGGGGGAATAAAGGCGCTCACCGGATTGGTCGCGAAACTCGAGCACTTCAATAGGTCTTGGACACAGAGCTGATCAGATGAAAAACATAGAATACCACCTCTGCCGAACTGGCGGACCTCTGTGATGCTGTGAAAGTGAGACGTCGCAGCTCTAAGCTCCGCCTGGATCACTTTCGGATTCTTCATCCGAATGAAGCCGTCATTGCTAGGGACGAGGGCCACAGGAACTGCAGGAATGCCGTTGCGTAGAAACTGATCCACTGGTATTTCCTGTGGCGGAAGCGCTGGTGTTGTCCTCTTTGCTTTTTTGCCTCTCCTTTGTTTTCACGTTTCTTCTAGCACCTTCGTGCTCGCGCTGCAGCCCTTATCACCATGAATTCAAACCAACTAGCCCAAATAACCGTTCTTCATAAAAAAGTATGAAGCTGAAATAAAAACTGGCCCCACAATAAAATCGCGATTCTCTGAATACTCGCCAAAGGAAGTACAGAAAAAAATATCCGACCCTGTCGATTCACAGCGTTTTTATTTGTGCTTTGTTTTCCAACATTCAATGAGGCTCATTCTGACGGTGTTGTGACGGCGACGAAGACAGAGACGGCTTGTCCAAAGTGAAACTGTTTATTTCGCTGAACTTTTGTCCGATAAACGAAATTTCAGAGCACACTGTCACTGATCGCAACGAACAGAGCGTCAGCCATCGATAATGCAGCGGTGAATGGAGTCTTCATTTATACTTACAGCCGTCAGCACCTTTAACACGAACACTTCGATGCGTGGCCAGGGATAGTTTGATTGACGCCAGTCGCGAATTGCTGGGCGCTTTTGCCGAGATAATACCTTGGTAGGCATGGATAGTACGTCGGCAAGAGTGGTTAGCATCTTGGCAAGAGAACCCAAACGTACGTGGCACCAGCGTCAATCGAACTGCTGCAGGACACGTGGCGTAGCGTTCGTGTTGAAGGTTTCTGACGGCTGTATATGTGCCGTCGAATATTCCAGCGTTATTTCTAGCGGCCACGTCGGTTCCAGAATAGCCTGTAATGTTCGCGAAGTTGTCGTAATCTTAACAAAATGATGTGCTACAGTCCTAAAGCTTCTCGAACATTGCAGGTGCGCTTTGCGCTGAAAATTACGGTGTAATGGGGGCGGTAACAAAACTTGAGGAAGGAATGCGGCATTATGCGTGTGATTTTCTCAGAATGTTTTGGAAAAACCCGTTCTTTTCGACTGCTATGGCTGGAATAGTGGGCGTAGAATGACCCGATATACCAGGAGCTTCGAACTCGCGTCAGCGAGCTGGCCAGTCACGAAATTTTGTCCCTTGAGAGTCGAGGTATAGTGAAAGAGATAGCAGCGGGGAAGGGGAGTTACAATGTTCCACCAAACGCTGCCACTTGACGGAAGAAACTTTCCTATCTCATATACAGGGAATTTCTGAAGGAGACTTCATGTCAGGGTTCCAAGAACATGTCAACACCAATCTCCAAACTGGCCCAAATCTGAACTCAATTTGCAGAATAATACTTTAGTTTTGTGGCTATGTTTGGAAACAAGACAATCACATGGAATAACTCATGAAGGCCATGCCTTAAACCAGTCATACCTGTGCAGCCCACGCACATATCTAACCGAAGAATTAAAGAAATATATGGGGTGAAAACAGTCATGTGTGGGCCGCGGGGGGCAAACAGAGTGTTGGAGAGCGCTGCTGTATACAAAAAGCGCACCTGAGCTCTTCGCGTAGTAAAGCGGTTTTTAAAAAGTGGAACGCATCTGTGAAACACATAGCCTTCAGATTATGCCTAAAGCACACACTACTATACTAGTTAAATAGGGCTTCTTGTACGTGGAAGTTTCGTTTGAGTTTCCTATGCCACCTTATATCATAGATTATGACGGAAAATTATTACTTGTCAAAGTAAGCGATTTTCGTTACCGACAGGTCCCGCAGACGAGAAAAGTAAGCGCTGTTGAATTTTTCTTAGTACACTTTCTGCTGAAGTGCCTGAAGCCACGTTCTTTCCAAGTGATCATTTATTGAGCGAATATTTGTTTTGCCTTAATATTTTGCCAAATATGTTATTTATGAGCAGGCACTGGTTCAGTAAAATATATCAGAACAGGAAAAAAGTGTGAACTCTTTCACAGAATGCGAATGAAGCTGCATATTTTACTAGTTATTCATATTATGTAGATGTAAACATAATGCGATTGGTTCTCGTATACCAATTTCCTCGGCAGTGTCTCAAATTTTTCTCCTTTTATTCAAACTAGGCCTAACATAACGTTACTGTAGGAGGAAGACAACATTCAGGCAGACTAATCAAGGTTCATAATTCCCTGCACCTTGCGCTCAGTACACGCTTTGGTATTTTTCGTGCAGAAGGTAATTAACTGAAGCATGTTGTGTACAGTCTGCACCAGCTTTAGGCAAATTCCTACGCCACAAATATGAAACATGAGTTTTTCTTTGACTGAGACGCCAGGGTAGCCTGTGTATTCGTTGTGCACTTCCCATTCCATTATGGCAATGCGAGAAATGTGTTTGGGGGCACTCAGTTACTACATTGTGAATGATTTGCTTGCGTAGCTCCCTTGAATTACGTTCACGTTGATACCTGCGGTTTCGGTGACGCACAATGAATACCTTTAGGAGCTTGCCCCTTCTGCTCATTGCTGGCCCTATGGCGGTGGGCGGTGCGTACACTTCTTGTTGCTTGTACACTTCTTCGGTCGCGCTCAAGGTTGTCTCTTCGGTGATTTCAACAATGCTTACAAGATGGCGCACCACCACCCAAAGCTTTAGAGTTACTGTACTTGCTACCTTTAGGTAGCAGAGTTGCGCCACTGTTATCCGGCCACCACTCACTCGGCTTTTGGCAGTTTCAGCAGCGCTATTGGTCGAGCGTTATTACATGGTTATGGGTGGCTTATTTGCACTGCGGAGAAGACAACACTATGCAGACAACGCTGACAGCATCGATGATTCGAAGATTCCGTGCAGACCAAGCGTGGTTGACATGGGCTGTTATTCTCGCCACGCTACTTCGGTACCGTAGTCATGTTGCCTGTTGGTCGCGAGAAAAGTGCTAACAAGTGCATTCTATGTTGCATTGTACTACGTACAGCTCATGTGATTGGACGCGGGTCTAGCGGGCTATAGACGTAGGATATACACTCGGGCTATAGGTCACGCGGGCTATAGAAATATTACAGTGTTGAGTGAAAAACGAATAAACGCTTGGCTTCTTTTTATCTATCCACGGTACTGCAAAACCTGCACTATTTGTATTACCCACAGATGCAGTGAATACGTTATACGTGCAGAGTGTGTCAACGTGTGTCGGCCACATACGTCCAAATCGGTCAACGTGTAAAACGCTGAAAATAAAGGCAGACCATATAGAGTGACATGGACAGACGTTAAACTAGAACTCTTCGAATCGGCAAGGTGTTGCAGCAAGCGCGTGAATTTATTGACTCTTCCAAACCACAAGCGAAAGGAATGTGGGACGCGACAGGGGTGTTTAACAACGAATCACTTCCACTTTCGTGAGCCGCGATCGTTTCAGGAGCGAAATACCAAAGCCGCGATTAACACGGGTGTCGCTCTATCACTGCCCAGCTCGATTTAGCTGAAGACTGTAAACTAGAGCTGGCTTCTTTACACAGTTAACGATCGAGTCCAACGTGACGGAAAAATTCCATCCCTAAATGGCTTGATCACAATGAAAAGTGCAAGAAATGTGATATATGATAATGAGAAAAACAGCAAAAAACGAAGATATTGTGTGAAGAACTATGAATATAATTTCACTGGTCCAACAAGCCGACGCACTTTGATTTCTTATTGCATACAAAGAACGTAAGCATCAAATCAAAGTTGTAGGCGTGACCACTGCAACAATGTTTCGCTCGTACATTTAATAAAAAATAGAAAGAAAACCGGAAAATTGGGGTTGATCTTTTTTCTAAAAAGCGGTTTAACACGAAAGTGAAACATGCCTTCATAGAGGTAGTTGAGCGTTTCTTCTGCATTGTTTCACCATTAGAGCGAAGGAATGAATGTTACAGAAACAAACTGCAAAATCATTCGAAGAACGAAAGCATGCTCAAAACTTGCAGCACACCTCAAATAGAAAGCACGCACGAAATGAACATGCACAAAACGTGCGCGTACTAGCAACTGCCGCAGCTCAA
Source organism: Rhipicephalus microplus (assembly GCF_043290135.1). Classification (NCBI taxonomy): domain Eukaryota; kingdom Metazoa; phylum Arthropoda; class Arachnida; order Ixodida; family Ixodidae; genus Rhipicephalus; species Rhipicephalus microplus. The sequence goes on from NC_134706.1 coordinate 86,838,589, forward strand.
CACCTGAAGCGCGCTATTCAAGCAGAATGAAAGAATCACGAAATAAATGAACGCCCAGTGATACACAGGACGAGTGCGAGCAACTGTCATAATTCTTACTTTTTCGTGTGTGAGCAGCGTACTCGTTTCTTCTACGCGGCCGCGGCGGCGAGCGAAGTGACCTTCACGCCCTTCTGAATCACGAACCTGACAAGGGCGTATTCGTCATATCCATGCCATATCCGTCAATGCCATATCCGTCACAGAAATACATCAGCGGAGCTGAGGTGAGCCCCGGCATAAAGCACTATCGTGTTAAAAAAAAAGACGCTGTATCTGCATGTTACACTGCAAATGTCGTCAAAAAACGATAGTCATACATCTGGAGAGTAAACAAAACGTTTATTTGATGTTCTGCGCAAGAAAATCGGTGGGTGGTATTCTGGAGGCGCTGCGTTTGAGTTCCTCGAGCGTGCAGCGAAGACGAACGAGCGAATCAAGTCACGTCACATGTTAGAAATGAGTGTTATCGCGTTATCTTGCAGTTACCTTGGAAAACGAAGCGCGCGACTTGTGCGCCCGTCTCGGAGGTGATAAGGTTTTAAGGTGTTTGCAAAGCGTTGAAAACACTTGCCTTTTCGTCCAAGCGTTGCATGGTCAGCGTAGCGTGATAGACGCTATGGTCCTTAGAATTGCTTACGTATACCTTTTCTAGTAAAAGACACACATGTGGAATACTGACATACAGAATATTGAATATCACGCATCAGATATGCGCAATAATCACTTTTTAATTGACAATCGCACAAGTATGAACAATGAACCTTGAGCAATACTGGTGGACGCTGCGGATGGGGTCGGCCGTTCAGAGTAGCGTCTGGTGCTGTTCACAGTGCCGCTAAGAGCGGATGGACAGACAGACAGACAGACAGACAGACAGACAGACAGACAGACAGACAGACAGACAGACAGACAGACAGACAGACAGACAGACAGACAGACAGACAGACAGACATTTTTCCGTCGAAGGTCCCCAAGAAAGACTATCATATTTAAAAAAAAAAGAACAACGCTACTACCCTGAAGTGTAAGCACTGCTCCTATGCGGGTGGTGAGTGGCTTTCCCGCAAGACTTTTCAACTCAGGATTGCGTACCTTGGCACAACTCTGCTACCTGAAAGTATCATACACAGCAACTCTACAAGGCTTTGGTTTTCAAAGGCCCGCGTGCTCTCCCCTTCGATGTGGATTTGAAAGAAAGGGAATTGAAGAAAAAAGTGTGTCATCGTAAACTCAGGAGACCACACGGGGGATGAGTAGTTTAGCCTTATTTCTTTGCAACGCTCACAAAAAAAGAAACAATAAAAACTTACATAGGGGCGGAACGGGTAAACAGCAGTAGAAGCGTATCCCGGACTTTCCGGGGGACATTTCGTGCCCGCTGCAGATCGAAGACGTTAGTTCGAAATTAAACATACATCGCCGTAGAAATTAAACATACATCGCTTCCTGGAAGCTCAAAGGATGGCTCAAGCTGCGGCAACCAGCTATGACACCGCCTATATAAGAGTCTTAAGCGCCCTTTATAATCCGGTGCCACATCGGTGGCAGCTACCGGCGGCAGAAATTGGTTACACTCGATTGAGCACGTTAAATTGAAGCGAAAACCAAACGCTCAATACACATACACGCGTGCGCCGCGCCACTTTGACGTGTGTACAATCGCTTAACTGATCCCAAAATGAAAATACCAAACCAGTTTTGCCGAGAATTTGCATTAGACAGTGTCGTAATCATGAGTAATATTTCTTTTCTACAACAGCACGTGCACCATCTCATACGCAGAGCGATAAAAAAGTACGTTGCCTTTAACGTCAATAACGGCATGGTACGCTGCAGCACACTCTCATCAAAAGAAAAAAAAAAGTCCTTGACTCTTTTTTCATGATTCCTCTTTTGCCACGTGTATGACAGTCTTTATTTCTTTGTCTGTCTGACTTTCTTTGGAAACTAATACACTCTCGTCTGAGAGTCGTGGCAAGCAAAACAGAGTTAACGACGTGTCCCTTTTGGAACACTGACATACCTGGCGTACCTCGTTTAAAACAAATGACGAATACCTAATATTTTTTTTGTCTTTTTACGGTATACCTCTTTAAGTTTGTCACAACTTTCTGTGGCATTAACGAGAATCCGTCGTCAAAACGAATGGTTTCGGCTCTATACAATATATGTCCCGTCGCCTAGAAGCGGCTTGGTGGAAGAGAAGTAGGTGGAGAGACGAGTGTAAAGAGTGAGGATACGATATAATTAAAACACACTTTCTCGGCGAGACAAGATTTGAACCGGCGCAGCCACGGTTTGGAGGCTAGTTGGGTAACTCAGCCATACAAGAATGCTAGTAGGACTAGTACTGGCAGAAACCATATAGTTGCGCTGCATGGGCAAGGAAACTAGAAAAAAATAGATAGAAATAAATAGGGAGAAAGAAAATAGAGAAATAAAAACACAGAGATAAATACTTTCATTTGACCGAGTGAACTAGTGAGAACAACAAATATATATATATGAAACGCACCGCATAGTTTTCATAGTATAGAGCACCAAGCGGAAAGGAAATCAAACCGGGCCTGCACAGGCACATATACCGAAACATTGATATGTGGGGTTTAACGTCCCGAAACCACCATAGATTATGAGAGACGCCGTAGTGGAGGGCTCCGGCAATTTTGATTACCTGGGGTTCTTTAACGTGCACCCAAATCTGAACACACGGACCTACAACATTTCCGCCTCCATCCAAAATGCAGTCGCCGCCGCTGGAATTCTATCCCACGACCTGCGGATCAACAGCCGAGTATCTTAGCCACTAGAACAACGTGGCGGGGCTAACGTAATTCGTATGAGCTATTGTTACCTGGTGATAAACAATGTTTTTTCAATTATTGTTCGATATGTATTCTTTCTTCCTTCCGTAAAGTCATCGAAAAATAATTTATAGTTTGGCTTAACGAGTATCTGACTAAATTTAATGTATTCAAGTCCTGTCAGTTGGTGTTTCGCTCTGGAAGCTCAGCTAACCTTGCCCTGGTTTCCTTTTCTGACCACATCAAACGCTCTACTGATTCAGAGTGCATCGTCCGGTCAGTTTTTTTGATTTTTCAAAGCAATTCAACCTCATTAATCATCTAGTTTTGTCCAAGAAGCTAGACACATACGGTATGGCAGGTCTACCACTCAAATTTTCAAACTTTTAGATGTTTAATAAAACATACTGTATGCATAGACGGTTCACTTTTATCTCCTAAAACAATAAATTAAGGTGTTCCTCAAGGCTAACTACTGAGTCCCTTACTTTTTTATACTGTACATTAATGGCGTTCCTAACATTACAAATAAGGCTCATTGCATTTTATATGCAGTTATTAATCCAAATAAATCTAAGTTTATGGTTCTTAGATCACCTCTATGCAAGGTAACTTGATCACCAGGGATCACAATTGGCTCTCATTTTAATAATATCAGTGACAGGGTATCATTTCTCGGTGTTATACTCGATGCTAACCTTAAATTCGACCTCCATATTGCTAACGATAGAAAAATGACAGCATTTGGCATTCGCGCAAGACTTAAAGCTCGCTCATATTTTTCTCATAAAGCAGTCGTTTCTCCTTACTTCGCTTCACAAATTTTCATGTATCTTACGGTATCGCTTCATGGGGTAATACTTATCTGAGTGATCTTTCAACCTTGCAGCATTTACAAATTAGAACCCTTCGCGTTATTTTTGACTGTGCTCGCAACAGTAACATCACTCACCTCCTCCATTGTAATCTTAATTGTTAGCAAATTATTTGGATTTAGTTTATATGTTCCTGCAAAAAATAACACATGAAGTGTCTACTAATATCACTGAATATGAAATTCTAGTTAATAATAACACTACCAGGTTTCCGGCTAGCAACAACTTCCTGCTTTATAAGGTTAACGCTAACTATGGTAAATCATCTTCACAGTTCTTTGTCATCTCACTATAGAACTGCTTACCCTCATCCCTAAAATGTAAAATTTCTTTGATTTCGTTTCAAAATTTCCCAAAGCATTATTTGTTAAATTTATAAGTTCGTTTATTAAGGTGTACCAGATTTATTCCTATGTATGAAACTAATTATGTATGCTTTAGTTGCATATCTGTTTGTTTATTATTCAAATTAGGTATTTCTTGTTTGTTAAGTTCTTCCGGTGTTTTGCTGCTGTTAGGTTTAGTTATTATTTGCTGCGTGTTTAATTTTTTTTTGTTTCTTATATGCCTTTTGGCTTTTCATATTCGGTTTTTTCAGTTCTGACTGCTGCTTTGAATTATTTTATTCAATTGTAACCATAACCAAGGGTCCCGTTGCAGTTCCGTACTTAGGGATCCTCGTCTGTATATTTTATACTTCGTATTGATTCTTTCTGTCTTAATCAAACTCATTGATTTTATTTAGGAATTAGAAAAGGCATATATATTCCCAAGCTTATTCTATGCAGCTCAGTTTATTGTTACAGTTCTACGCAACATTCTATTCTATGCATTATGATAATCTTTTTCATCATTGCCAGCCTCACTACGCCCACTGAAGGGCAAAGGCCTCTCCCATCATCGCGAATGTGCACGGTCCTGTGCTTTCTGCTACCACGTTATACCTGCGAACGTTTTTCATCTCATCGTCCCAGCTGACTTTGTCTCCCTTTCTTGCATTTGCATTCTCTGGGAATCCAGTCAGTTACCTTTAGTGACCAGCGGTTATTCTGCGTACGTGCTACGTGCCCAGCCCATGTCCATTTAATAATCTTCACTTCAACTGCGATACCCTTAACTGCACTTTGTTCCCTATGGTTGCTTTGAGTCCACTGTAGATATCTTCCAGAATGTTTATGTACGGATCGTAGATGCCCTGATTCCATAGTACCTGCATCACTGCTGATGTCTTGGCTAAGACAAACGCCTTCTCGTAATCTATGAAGCCTAAGTATAGGATTGGCTGTATTCCGCGCATTTTTCTGTCATTTAATTTAAAGTATGAATGAGGTCTATTTTGGAAATTTTTCTTGCTCTTTTGTTTGACTGAACTGAAAAGTCACCCTAATTCTGTAAGCTATTATTTTAACCCGAGCTTGTTTTATGCCGGGGTCCTCCACGTCTGTGCTGGCATACTTCAGTCACGAAAGTGACGTTGAAAATGTGTAATACGAGATTGCAAGGGAAAAAAAAGCAGAAGGCAAGCATCTGTTCCATGAAAGCGAATCGGCAACCTCTCGTTTCGCAGCGCGCGGCACCAACCACTACGCCACAGAGCGAACATTGTCCGGTATGCTAACGGCAAGCCATTTATATACACCATACATCGTGAGGAGGTTTTTTGGGCTTCAATACCTAAGCCCTTTTTTGTTGTCAGTAGGAAGATAATGCGACGGGCTCACGTTGGGAGCGCTCTGAGAGCCCTCGCCTTAGGGAGCCTACATGAACGGCCGTGTTTAGGGTGATGTCAGCCTTTGACCCACTACATGACGCCGCCCCCCAAAGCACAATGTTGCCAGACAGCAACGCCACGCTGTCGCCCCATCTTGGTGCCCGCACTGCGTCTACGCCCGGTTGCGTTTAGTTCTCATTAATACGGCGTCGAACGTTGCGGTAGCGTGTTAAATGCTGCCGGTGAAGCCTTGGAATGTCTGGATGCTGCGTACCACTCTGCACTAACCACAACAGAAAGGGGGTGCGAATGTTCCGCTTCCCAGCGAGCCTTGGCCGACGACAACTATGGCTGGCTCAAGTGAAGCGAGACGGCTGGGAGCGCACCGGTGCGTCTCGTATTTGCTTTGTGAGTACTGCGTATTTCGTTCACTGTTTTTCCTGCGGCACACGTATATGTGTTTCGCGGTGTTCGCGAATGAGTAGATAACCGAAGTTGTCGTTGCTGCGTCCACGCATTGCGAGTAGGAAGCCCACAAACGGGACGCGTCCGCGCGTTCGTACGGAGACGCGCTCGCTAGTCTGAGCTGTTGCCACGCTTGCGTTCGTGTCAGTGTAACCTCAGTATTATGTCGCAAGTGTTTGTGTGTGGGCTGCGAATTTCTTCGTGCGCTCACTTTGAGAACTGGGTCGCTTACACGACCCTGAGAACCGCCGCTGTCAAAAGCCCAGGCTCCTTTTTGTTGCGCCGTACTTCGCGTAGCTGGAGGGAGCGGCGGCTGGCTCCAAAATGGCGGCGCACAGAAAACTATGCTGAATTTGGTGGAAGCTGGCAACAGCGTGCCCCGTTGCCCGCTGGTTTTGGCTAAGTTTCTTGAAGGCACTTATTAACATGTCTCCACCCTAAAAACGGCCGTTCATGTAGGCTCCCTACGTCGCCTCCACGAAGTGCCGCCTTTGCGGAGGGTGGTCTCTCCTGCGCGCGCGCTTATCAGACTCATATCCCGGGAGAGGACGAAGTTTTCTTCGCTCGATGCTGCGGCCGAGTTTTCGAAAGGTGCGGGCTAGTCATGCATGACGACGGAAGAATTGTGACAGCTGTTTGCGGTTGTCCTTTCGACCTTTCTGTTCGAACAGTGCGCTTCTAATGTAGAGCTGTGACAGTTTTTAGTCCGCGCTCTTCCTGTATATTATAACTCCGTCCGTGCTTTCTGCTTGAGGTGTGTGCTGCAAGTATGGCAAGTGTGCTGCAAGCCACTTGCCATACCTAACGTGACTTTGCAATTTGCTGAAACAGTGTACAATACACGCTTCGCTACCTCTGTAACACAAATTTCACTTTCATGATATACCTATTCCCATATAGTGGGATCAGCCACGTTTATTGTAGCTAATTTGCAGAGAACGGCCAGTAAGCTGATGGACCTGTGATTTTACAAGCATTTTGTGCAGCTAAGTATTAAACCCTGAATACATATTTTGTTCGAAGTAAAGACGTCTAACGAATGCAAACTTTTTGCCAGCCTAGCCCCTGCTGACTGGATGTGCCATCTGCTGCCTCAGGTGCCAGCGTACGCAAACGTCAATATCAACACTCGCGTGAACCATGTAATCAAAACAAAAGACAGCCAAAACTGGAGACAGTAGCATACGCTGATCAATGATCGAATTTTCCCGGATCAACGATCGCTGCACTTGCCGAAAATGCGCAGCTGGTCCGGTGGTGTTCACTCCGGCCTATCGGTCGGACGCCTCGCAGTCTGTAATTGCTAACGCTGACTCACGCTGCCTGAAATTGCTTTGACCACTTTCAGGTGAGAGATTTACGCCATTTTTTTCGGGTCAATCAAAAGAACTCCCTCGTTAATTCACTTGTTATCTGCGATGTAAAAAACTGTTGAAGGCCTACGCTGCTCAGTGTGGAAGTAACGACATAGCCCACTTCCATCTTCCGAATGAGACACTGGTATAGTTCGTATTAGAGAAAAAAAAAGAATAACAAACAACACGCGGACTGTAATTGCATACGCCTTACATGTAATGTGATAGTTGGAGGAAAAAAATAAAACTTTTAGGCCATAGTGAGCTCTCTGGCAGATCATACTGACCATCATGTGCAAGTCCCGGAGCTAAGAATGACGTCATTTTATTACCTGAGGTGCAACAAAAAGCACGAAAAAATTGATGACAGTAGGATACAGTATTTACAACAACAAATCCCAACTAACAAGGACATTTGTTTTTTTAAAAAGCATTTTTAATGTGCCCTAACAAAGCTTCTTTTGCCCATCTTCTAATTTTTGTCGTCAGGATAATAGAAATACTTCAGGATTTTTTTTCCTCCCAGCCTTTTTCTGAATTTATTTTCTTTCTCTCCAGGATTTTTTTATTCCGGAACTTCTAACAGTGAAGGTGTTCTAGCAAGGCGCAAATCGTGTGGAGTGTGTGACTTTGTGCGATAACTTTTATAATAAACGAGAACATGCCAACCAACTTGGGGGCATGCCACTGTTTTCCGCCACGTCCTGGCCTGCGAAAACTTTAAGGACGAATATAGTGAGAGTGAAAAAGAGGAAGAAAGAGAAACAGAGACTCTATATATATATATATATATATATATATATATATATACATATATTGTTAAGACGTTTATTGGCGGACACTCGTTGATTAATCACGACAGCGACAGTCAATGCGGGGACCGACTCTCTGCACGAGCTGCTCTTCTTCTAATGAAAAGGGCGACCCACTAGAAGGCACTCGAGAGGACGACCCACTGTTCGAAGGCTTTGCCACAACTACCCCGGGTACGAGAAGGGAGCCGCTTGGCGACCTAAAAGGTGGTTACAATGAGCGGGTCATGGTAGGCCTTGAGGCGCTCCACGTTAACAATGTTGCGTCCTCGACGGCGCATGTCCGAAGATGGTTCGATTGGTTCAATCAAGTAGTTGACAGGAGAAGTGCGTTTGACGACACGGTAGGGGCCTTCGTATTTGGGCAATAGTTTTGAAGATAGGCCAGTTGCAGTGGTAGGGATTGAGAGCCAAACGAGCGCTCCAGGGAGGAACGTGGGCGCAGTAGTGCTGGCGTCAGCGCGAATGCTTTTTTGCCGCTCTTGATCGTGCGCAGTAAAGGTCTTTGCAAGCTCTCGACACTCTTCAGCAAGCTTGGCTGTAGCAGAAATAGGCGCCCACTCAGACGGATCTGGCCTGTACGGAAGTATCGTGTCGATGGTGTGCGACGGGTGCCTTCCATATAATAAAAAGAAAGGTGAAAAGCCAGTAGTGCTCTGAGGGGCGGTATTATATGCGTAGGTGACGAAGGGTAGAATGTAATCCCAATTTGTGTGATCGGCGGCGACGTACTTGGAGAGCATGTCGCCGAGCGTATGGTTGAAGCGTTCGGTGAGGCCATTTGTCAGCGGGTGGTAAGCAGCAATTTTGCGGTGAACAATGTTGCACTCTTTAAGAATGGCTTCAACGACTTCAGACAGGAAGACGCGGCCTCGGTCACTGAGCAGTTTCTGGGGTGGACCGTGTCGCAAAATGAATCGTTGGAGCAGAAAGGAGGCCACATCGCTCGCTGTAGCCGCGGGGAGTGCGGCCGTTTCGGCGTATCGCGTGAGGTGGTCCACAGCGACAATGGCCCAGCGGTTACCAGCCGACGTCAGTGGAAGTGGCCCATACAAATCGATGCCAACGCGCGCAAAGGGCCTGGCAGGGCAAGGTAGAGGTTGCAGACCTGCCGGTGATAGGTGCGTTGAAGCTTTTCGGCGCTGACAATCTATGCAGGAGCGAACGAATTTCTGCACGTAGCGGTACATGCCGCGCCAAAAGTACCGTTGGTGAATGCGGTGGTAAGTCTTTGATACCCCGGAGTGCGCACATTGCGGATCGGAATGAAAAAACTCGCATATATCAGAGCGCGTACTGCGAGGTCTGACTAGTAGCCACTGGCGGCCGTCACCGTTGTAATTGCACCTGTGGAGGAGGTCGTCGCGAATGGCGAAACGGTAGGCTTGACGACGCAACGCGCGAGTGGCTGGAGTGGATGGATCAGCCAGCAAGTCGATCAGTGAGGCGATCCATGGATTCTTGCGCTGTTCAGTAGCAATGGTATGAATGCTAATGGAAGAAATAACAAGGTGAGACGCGGAGTTGAGGGCGTTGTCGTCAGGCAAGGGAGAGCGTGACAGGGCGTCGGCGTCAGCATGTTGCCTTCCATTGCGGTACAGCACGCGGATATCATAGTCTTGCAGGTGAAGTGCCCACCGGGCGAGACGGCCTGAGGGATCTTTCAATGACGACAACCAGCATAGTGTGTGATGGTCAGTAACGACATCAAATGGGCGACCATACAAATAAGGTCGGAACTTCGTAAGGGCCCCGACGATTGCCAAACATTTCTTCTCGGTGACGGTGTAATTAGTCTCGGCCTTAGTAAGCGTACGGCTTGCATACGCCACGACATATTCCGGGAACCCTGGTTTGCGCTGCGCAAGGACAGCGCCAAGGCCGACATCACTGGCATCCGTGTGTACCTCTGTAGGGGCCGTAGGGTCGTAGTGGCGGAGTATGGGAGGCGACGTCAACAAACGACGGAGCGTTGTGAAAGCGTCGTCACACTGTGATGACCACGAATGGAGAGGCCCATTACTTCCAAGGAGCTTCGTCAGCGGCGATATGATAGTAGCGAAGTTTCGAATGAAGCGCTGAAAGTAGGAACACAGCCCTACGAAACTGCGCAGTTCCTTGACGAATGTTGGCTTGGGGAACTCGGACACGGCCCGAAGCTTAGCTGGATCAGGGAGAATTCCGTCCTTGGACACAACGTAGCCGAGTATTGTCAGCTGCCGAGCTGCAAATCTGCACTTCTTTAGGTTCAGTTGCAGACTGGCGTCACTCAGACGCGTTAAAACATGCCGTAGGCGCTGAAGATGCGTCGAGAAGTCCGGAGCGAAAACGACGACGTCATCGAGGTAGCACAGGCACGTGTGCCATTTCAGGTCACGCAGAACAGTATCCATCATGCGCTCAAAGGTGGCGGGCGCGTTGCACAGCCCAAACGGCATGACGTTGAATTCGTACAAGCCGTCGGGAGTGACAAAAGCGGTCTTCGGTCGAGCGTCCTCAGCCATAGGTACTTGATTCTGCTCCTTGCAGGCTGCCAATAGCGTCATCTACCCGCGGTAGTGGGTACACGTCCTTACGAGTGATCTTGTTGAGGCGTCGGTAGTCCACACAGAACCGCACAGAACCGTCCTTCTTCATGACGAGAACGACAGGAGATGCCCAGGGGCTGCTAGAGGGGCGAATAACATCGCGGCAAAGCATGTCGTCGACTTGCTCGTTGATTACACGGCGTTCTGTGGGAGATACGCGATATGGACGCTGTCTCAGTGGTGGCTGTGTGCCTGTGTCGATGCGATGCGTAATGGTGGATGTGCGGCCGAGAGAAGGTTGGGCGACATCAAAAGAAGACCGGAATTCTTCCAACAGGCCCAGAAGCTGGGAACGCTGGCCTGGCGTAAGGTTGTCGGGAACGGAGGGACCGAATACATCATCGGATGATGAAGCAGATGTCGAAACAGCACTAAGCGTACTGGAACTTGAGCAGCGCATGTCATCGGGTTGATCCATAACTTGTTCCATAACTTGTTCGTCTTCGATGGGTTCCACGCTGCCGAGACATTCCCCTCGCACCAACGTAACGCTGTACGGGGATGAGTTCACTACAAAAATATTGGTGCTGCCGTGAGTGAGTTGCACGGTCGCGAAAGGAACCAGCAAGCCTTTTCTGATGAAAACACGATGAGATGGCGAGAGGAGTGCAGCGGTGTCAGAAAGGCTTGCGCAGTAGACCGACACCGTCGCGGACGAGTTTGCAGGCACTTGGGTGTCATCTCTGACGAGTAACTTGCTTGCGGCAGATGGACTGCCGGCCGGGTGTCAAAGAAGAGAATTGGGTGAGTTCTATTTCTGCTGGTGCGCAATGAATGACGGCGTCATGGCGGGAGAGAAAATCCCATCCTAGGATGACGTCGTGAGAGCATGAAGGAATTATGATGAATTTGACCGCATACATCACGTCCTGAATCATAAGGCGGGCTGTGCACATCGCCGTAGGGTGAATTCTTTGGGCGCTGGCTGTACGGAGGGAGAGTCCGGAGAGTGGCGAGGTCACTTTGCGCAGTAATCGGCTAAGTTTTGCGTCCATGACTGATACGGCGGCTCAGTATCTACAAGGGCAGATGCACGAACGCCATCCACAAGTACGTCTATCACGTTCGATGGGCTTTTCTGAGGGCTTCCGCAGTTCGACAGCGTCGCAGCCCTTGCCTCGTGGACTGCGACGACTAGTTTTCCTGGTCGCCCTCGAGTGGACGTGGCCGCATCGGCGACAGTGAGCGACGTCGCGGAGATGGTGAACGGCGGGTAGACGGAGCGGGGCGGGACGACGGTGACATAGATGGCGGTTGGTCATAAGAGCGGCTTGATTGGCTGGGAAAGTTCGAGGCGACCTGTGGTTGCTGCACACGATTGCAATAACGTGCTACATGACCGACGCGACCGCAAGCAAAGCAGATGGGGCGATTGTCAGCAGTGCGCCATCTGTTCGCGGGTCCCATCCATGTCGCAGAACGCGTTGGGCGAGCCGGCTGCTGATATGAGTGCATGGTGGGCGGCACTCGGGGCACGTGGGTGACGTCGGCGTATGTAGGCGACACAGTTTCTCCGAAGGCGTGGGGCCTCGTGGTGGTTTCGGTGTAACTTACAGGGCAATCCACAGAAATCGGTGGGGGCGGCCTGGCTACAACTTGGGCGTAGCTGAGTGGCGCAGATACAGGAGGCGGCTGGTGGTATTCTGGAACTACCTGCGCGATTTCCTGCTGAATGGCTCGGCGGAGCGGAGGTACAAGTGTACTTGATGGCGGCTGAGCATGTTGCGGCGGAGCAAAAGCCAGTAAAGAGACCTGGCGGGCAACTTCCTCACGCACGAATGACTTGATTTCGGCGAGCAAGGTTGTGTGGTCAGGAACCGCTGACAAAGCCGAGAGACCAGCATCACGTGGTGGCGATCGACGGGTCATCAAGCGCTGCCGCCGCAGCTCGTCGTAACTTTGGCATAATGTAATGATTTCTGCCACAGTATGAGGGTTCTTGGCCAGAAGCATGGTGAAGGCATCGTCGGCGATGCCTTTTAGAACATTCGTGATTTTGTCAGCCTCTGAAATGTTCAGGTCGACTTTCTTGCACAAGTCAAGGATGTCCTCGATGTAACTTGTGAAGGACTCGCCAGTCTGCTGTGCTCGTTCACGTAAACGCTGTTCGGCTTGCAGTTTACGAACGGCAGGGCGGCCGAACACGTCAACGACAGCGGTCTTAAAAGCGGACCAAGTCGTGAAATCAGATGCGTGGTTATTGTACCACATTCCGGCCACGCCCGCAAGGTAGAAGAACAGGTTACCGAGTTTAGCTGCCTCATCCCAATGATTGGGGACGCTCACACGTTCGTACATGGCAAGCCAGTCCTCGACGTTGGTGCCATCCGCGCCGGTGAAGACAGGAGGGTCGCGGATGCGGGGGACACCGGGACATGGCGTCGGTGTAGGAGGGAGCGTTTGCTGAGCGGCGTCCTGGTGCATGGTAGAAGGCACGGTACGGGATCGAAGCTCGAAGGGCATCGAATGCGAACCAAAGATGTTTGAAGGGGACAGCACTCTCCACCAAATTGTTAAGACGTTTATTGGCGGACACTCGTTGATTAATCACGACAGCGACAGTCAATGCGGGGACCGACTCTCTGCACGAGCTGCTCTTCTTATGAAAAGGGCGACCCACTAGAAGGCACTCGAGAGGACGACCCACTGTTCGAAGGCTTTGCCACAATATATATATATATATATATATATATATATATATATATATATATATATATATATATATATATATATATATATTTATCAGGCAGGATCTGAACGCACTAACCTTGGCTATGAAAGTGGCGTCGTAACTACTGAACTATTCAAGCACTTTAATATTATTGTGATAGCAATTATATCAACATTCTCTGCTGAATTTTACTGCCGGCATCGGCGTTGACTTGGTCGTCGCCGTCACTCAACATATATGCATACATATCTATATACGTGGAAACGCAAAAAAAAGAAAAATCTAGGAAAAGACTACGGCACGCGGAATCGAACGCGGAACCTTTGAAACGTAAGTGCGAGGCGTTAACGAAGCACGTCCTCCAACGATCAAATGGCAAGTTATTCATATTTATCACTTGCAGCTGGTGACGGGCAACTGGAGAGGGGGGTGGCAACTATCCTATTTTCAACATCACCAGCAAGATGGTGCAACGATCACACGTCGCCACATCGTCACAACGCTGTGGCGTGAGTTCTCATCTCCCACGCGTATTTTGCCCCGCAGAAAAGAGGGGGGGGGGGAGGCGAACGCTCGGTCACACACCCTTAGCTCACGGTGGGGATGATTATACGTCATGGCTGGTCTTTGGCCGGAACAATTCTGCTGTAGTTACCGGGCACGCAAAGGTCACTGCAGTCGATGTACAGCCTCCGTTTGCAGAAAGCGCGTGCTTTTCAGACTTAGCAAACTAACAACTGAGACTCTTATTCGCGTTCATCTGTACCAGTGAGCGCGTTTCGTGTGTTATTTGTGCGTGAAAAACGCCGGCACGTTTCGATGTGCTTGCTATTCAGCGCGTGATCTTCCAAGTCGTTGCTATCGCGTTCATTGCTTAGCCCTTATGCCAAAGCTGTGACTTTTTTTTGTTTATAATAAGCATTCCCAACCATTCAAGTTATGTTCAAATTTCAGAAATGTATATTGAGACAGACACAATCGCAAATCAAACACAGACAACCATGTTAATGGATGACTAAGACGTTTGTATATGCTGCGTGTTTGAATTGTTAGTTTGTTGTAAGATGTTTTTTCGTTGAAAGTAGAAGTTCGGAATGTCTGTCAATTCGTTTTGCTCTCGAGCGGGGCTATGAAGATCAACAAGATGAGTTTATAAGCTATACCCTTTCCGCCTCATTAAGATGCCTACTCTTACGGTTTGCACGGCTGATTTTAGTCTTTTTTTAGTGTTCGCTGCACTACACCCGAGAGTAATATATCATCACAACAATCACTAAAATAATGATCGGTAAGCTCTTGTCTTTTTGAGCAATTTATAATTACGCCGCAGGAAATGCCGAGATATCGTAGCAGAGAAGAGCCTAGCCTTGTATAGAAATAAAAACAGCGTACCCCCCTCGCTCCCCTAGCAAGACTTTAAAATAGACCAGCTACACAGGGCAACCACACTTTTTTGTTGTTACGCACCCATGCCAACTAGCCCACCTCACTACTTTTTTCTTTGTTTTGTATAGTGCAGCAACGAGGCTCCTAAGCGAAGTAATGGTTGCAAAAATATATTAAAAAAAATCTTTTTTGAAGCATGATTCGTACCTGCGTACCTTATATACGAAGGCGACTGTTTTGACCACACGATTATCTAATTCACGCTAGCAAACCGTACTCAGCGCTGTATAACATAGCATATAGTATAGTACAAGTGTTTCACTGAGAAAAGAAATACTAGTATAGACTGAAGGGGGAGCAACGCTGGTTGTGTTGGTCGACGGGAAGTATACGGGTGGCGACGAGACCTTGCTTGGCGATGTCGAGCATTGCGTTATTTAGTGAAAAAAAGAAAACGCGCATTTTTAGCCACTCGTCCTGCATTAACTTTGACTAAGCACGTTCTTGAGACGTTTTAGCTCAGGGCACGCGTATTGTTTGGCTTGATTCAATATTTAACAAAAGCAAGTGCAGATTACAGATCTACCAACAATTCTGAAAACATCTTGAAGAGTTATTTTCATTCTCTTATATATTACCATCCTAAGTGATATTGTGAACATGTCGAACAATTACGTGCAATACGACTTCTGTGTCATGGAAGCTACGCATCTGCTTGCTGCATATGAGAACACAACTTAACAAAGAAAAAACGAGGTGGTGTAACAGCGAACACTAGGATTGCATAATGAACGAAAAAAAAACGTCCTGCGCAGGAGGAAATTACCGTAGACGGAATTCAACTGAAACTAATTTTCCGACACGTCTTCTGTGTCAATGAAGCAACTGGCACACTTTGAACTTCTTTGAAAAATATTCGTCCAGAAAGGGGCACTTAATGAGTGGTGCCGGGCCCCGCTGCGGTGGTCTAATGGCTAAGGCACTCGGCTGCTGACCCGCAGGTCGCGGGATCAAAGCCCGGCTACGGTGGCTGCATTTTCAATGGAGGCGGAAGTGCTGTAAATTCATAACATATCAAAGAGCGGTGCTGCACTGACAAATACAAGCCATTTTGTCGAAGCACCCACACATACGACATTCCAATGCTTATAGATTTCGGATGCTTTCAATCCTCTATCCTCCCCTGAACTTCTTTCCTTGTTTGACGGCGAGTATGAAGATAGGCTACCGAAATTAATTTCGCGATGCCTGTCCAAGACATTATCGTTCCAACACGTAAGAAACACACACACTACGCAAGAAAATTGGCGAAGCTTGTGTTAAGCTGCGCAAGTCCGGAAACTGCAGAACCGGACGCTTCTGAATAACCATCGGATTTCTTCTAGGTTACTTAGCAGCCTTAGCTGGGTGATGTAGGTTCTAGATTGCCTCTAGGCTGTTGCAAGCCTTTAACAAGGTCTCGCTTGGTTATTTTAAGACGATTCTCAGCGCTAAGAGGTTCGAGGTTGATTGATTGATTTGTGTGGTTTAACATCCCAAAACCACGATATAATTATGAGAGACGCCGTAGTGAAGGACTGCGGAAATTTCGACCATCTGGGGTCTTTAACGTGCACCCAAATCTGAGCAGAGGTTCAAGGTGGAGCACACGCCTCGGTCGTCCTACTCCGGAGACATAAAATGGCGCTGAAACAAGCTTTCCTGTCTCTCGCAGATCTACGAGCACGTCGTGCTTCGCCTTCCACCGTCTTCTCGCAGCCGACTTCACCCCACCGATGTGGTCGGTCGCCTCACCGAGGTACTCGGCTGCTGACACACAGATGGCGGGATCGAATCCCGGCTATGGCGGCTGTATTTTTGATGGAGGCGGGAATGCTGTAGGCCCATGTGCTTAGATTTCGGTGCCCGTTGAAGAGCTCCAGGTGGTCGAAATTTCCAGAGCCCCCCTCTACGCTCTCATATTCATATGGTGGCTTTGGGACGTTAAACCCTATCTATCGTCATAATTATTACCATCAATCGCAGCCGACTTCGTCTTTTGCGTTTCTTGCCGTTCTCTCGTTGTACGTACCCGGGCCTTCTGCTCATCGTCGTCCCTTCCCAGCCATCATCAATTGGCATAAATGTCACCTTTTTTATAAGAGCACCAGTGAAGAGTAGTAGAAAGTGTCCAATATCGGTAGCACTTACCCGTTTCTGATAGGGATGCATGGTAGATCCACGTGGGTGAAGGTACGCTTGCCAATGCACAGACCACTAGAGTGGCAGACCATGACCGGAATAAGATAACACTAATTTATTGAGCTGACCTGCGCTCGAAAAAAAGCTAACACGCGCCGCTCCGCGACGGTGAAAAACAGGACAGCGGGCCCGAATGGTGGCGGTGGTCTCTTATCTGCTTGTTGCGTCGCAGCACAACCAGCATCAGGGTGGCGCATGGCTGCACTTGATCAGATGCGTGAGGCTAGTAAAGAACACGATAATATAGGCCAGTTCACTTTTTTTAAATGAAAAGGGCAACACTTTTGTGCGATCAACTCACGAAGCATAATTTCCGAATCAGCTTCACTGTCTAAAGTTGAAAGCGCGGGAATATAGGCTTATCTCGGTGGGTAATGACTTACGTTTCGGTAGCACATGAACTTATGCCTTCTGACTTCAGTGTTGTTCTTATCAGCGTTATTTTTATTTGGGCATTGCCGTGCTATTCCGGTGCCGCCGTCGGCCATCTATCCGGATACTGCCGCGCTTCACCCGTATAGCACTCGTCCTGTTCACCACATCCACATCACATCACATCACATCACAAGACATGGAAGGCTGGTGCACACCGGCGACTAGCAGCGGTCGCGCGACCATTTGCGACTGGTCGCAAATAGTCGCGAACGGTCGCAAACGGTCGCAAAGCGACTGCTTTGACTAGTCGCTGTCTGACCGATTTTTCAGTTGCAAACCTGCTGGAACCAATCATCATCATCATCATCAGCCTGACTACGTCCACTGCATGACAAAGGCCTCTCCCATGCTCCACCAGTCAACCCGGTCCTGCGCTTGCTGCTGCCAATTTATACCCGCAAACTTCTTAATCTCATCTACCCACCTAACCTTCTGTCTCCCCCTAACCCGCTCCCCTTCTCTGGGAATCCAGTTAGTTACCCTTAATGACCAGCGGTTATCCTGTCCACGTGCTACATGCCCGGCCCTTGTCCATTTGCTCTTCTTTATTTCAGCTATGTTATCCTTAGCCCCCGTTTGTTCCCTAATCCTCTCTGCTCTCTTCTTGTCTCTTAAGGAACCAATCAGCGATGCTCAATTTTTGCTGTTTGTTTTTTCATTGAACTGGCAAGAACGGATAAAAACAAGAAATGCGACGTGCTCGGTTTGCTCCACTCACTCAGCTGAAGGCGATCGGCTGATCAGCGCCGGTCTCGGTAGTTCTCGCTGATAGCGAGATCCGGACGTGACTCTTCAGTTTTGCGACTTCCAGTCGCTCGCACGCTGCCTCTGCCGGTGTGAACATCAGTCGTTTTTTGGTCGCCAGTCACAAATGGTCGCGTGACCGCTGCTAGTCGCCGGTGTGCACCAGCCTTTACCGCACTGTCGAGATCTCTGCGATGACATTCCTACGATTTGCGTGTGAACTAAAGGTTGACGAACTATTGCCACGAAGCCATTTATATGATGTGAGGCGCTGTTGGTGCACCTACAGCCACTTCTGTTGATGGGGTCGAGCATACAACACACATAATTCTCGCCGCTACGCACGCAACAGAGCAGGCCGGTACAGAATTGCCAAATGGCGCTGCTACACTAAGACCAGGCCCAAATGAAAAGATATATTCACATCCGTGCCTGCTTACATATCAAACAACGTCCTCAAAGTAAACGCAAAACATAAATAACGCATTGTGCATATGCAGTAGGCAACTTAAGTAACACTGCAGATAGCGTAGAATTGTTCGAAATGATAATATGCTATAGATTTTTAGCAATCATGGAGATAAGCTCTCACATCTGTGCACCTTGACAAACAATATATTATACAAACTATAAGACTTACGAGTAATAAGTGACTATAGATGGAGGTTTCTATTGCCACACTTAGCCTCTTTCCGATGAAATGAAAGGGAGCGGGACGGAAGCGAAAGCACACAAACACACTAAAACGTCACAAACGTTCGATGAGGCGGGTCAATCGCAGGAAATTCAGGAAGGCCTCCGTCGCTTTTTGACGTGAAGCTCTGTCTTTCCGGTATTCCAAAATTAATTTTTCGGAAAGCGGCAGGTCGTGGAGGCGTGCAAACACTGCTGACAGGGACTGTCTCTGACAGTTGTACTGAGGGCACTGACACAAAATATGTTCGATGGTTTTGTCAGCGCCGCAATGATCCCACGCAGCACTGTCTGCCCATTCTACGCGGCAAACGAAGACGTTCGTAAAAGACACCCCAAGCCACATGCGACAGGGAACGGTTGTCTAAGATCTGGATAACCCTAATTCCCCAGTGCAGGGTAGCAAACCAGACACTTGCTTTCTGGTTAACCTCCTTGCTTTCTTAATACCATCTTTCTCTCTCTCTCTCTCTGGTGGAACTAGCTTTAGAAAATATGGTGAGATTTTCGGCCATACTATAAAAAATGTATTTTTAGAACACTCATACTTTACGTACGTGACACACTATCGTACTTCTTTTTGAGTGTCCCTCTAGATTTCTATAAGGAAAAGGGAAAGCTCAAATTTCACCACATTTGGCATTTTAATCATTTATCTGGTCAGAGCAGTCGCATACTGTGCGATTTGAGCTATCTTTATTATGTGGAGATCATCGTAGATCACTCATGTAATATACTTAGCCTACCTACAGATCATGCACAAAACAATCGGCTGACATAGAGTACGTTCAGTTCCACTTTTTGTATATTTATATTTACTCCCACAACCCACCAATGTGATACAACTGGTCTCCGAGAGTAAGCCAAAGAAGCAACTTAATCAGCCTTCTTGTTGTACAGTATTATAGCGATAGCATTTATATGGATACTCTCGGCTGAATTTCGCCGCCAGCTTCAGCGTTGGTGTCGATGTGGACGTCGGCGTCGATGTCATGCACCGTATATGTATACGTATCTATATATATATGAAAACGCAAGAAAGAAAAAAATCCTGGAAACAAGACTCCGGCACCCGAAAATGAAAGTGGTGCCTCCGCGTCGTAAATGCGAGGCGTTAACCACTGAGCCACCGAGAGGTACCTCCTTCAGCGTTCAAACAGCAAGCTATTTATATCTACCACTTGCCGCTGTTGGTGGGCATCTCGAGGGGAAAACTATCGTGTTTACATCACTATCAGCAAGATGTCGCAGTGCACGCGCGGCTGCTCCAATCTCCCACACGTACTTTGGCCCGCGTAAAGAACAAGGGGGTGTACTTTCAATCGCGCGCCCTTATCTTGCAGTGGGGAAAATCGTACATCTTGGCTAGCCTTTGAGTTTCGTTGGAACGATTCTGTTGTAGTTACCGGACGCACAAAGGTCACTGCAATCATTTTAGAGCCTCGGTTCGCGAAAAGGGCGCGCTTTTCAGACACAGCGAAGTAACAACTGAGGCGCTTATTGGCGTTAATCTGTACCTGCGAGTACGTTTCCTGCGTTCTTTGTGCGTGAGAAACGCGGGGCACGTTTCGATCTGCTTGCCATTCTGTGTGTGACCTTCCAATCGGTTGCTATTGCATTCATTGCTTTGTCTTCGTGGCAAAGCTGTGACTTTTCTCATCACTCTTCTTGTCGTCGAAGAAGCGAACAATGTAGTGGGTGCTCGATCACATCTTGGAAAGGTACCAAGCCAAGGATGAACAAGAACGAATATAGGCAAATAAAAGGCACCGCCTCATTGAAATGGAATTCTCAGAACCAGCAGTAACACATACTCAATGAATAATAAAATTGGCCAGCGTGCAGGGGACGCGGCACCTAAAGCGAAAGGCGTGC
Organism: Rhipicephalus microplus; assembly: GCF_043290135.1. Taxonomy (NCBI): domain Eukaryota; kingdom Metazoa; phylum Arthropoda; class Arachnida; order Ixodida; family Ixodidae; genus Rhipicephalus; species Rhipicephalus microplus. The sequence goes on from NC_134706.1 coordinate 86,859,286, forward strand.
CGCCTTTTTGATTTCATGAGGGGGGTGTATTGTGATAGACATTCACCCCTCCTCGGAGGGGAACTGCGTTTGCCCATGAATAGCAGCTACCCAGTGACAACAACATTACCTTGGAGTGTACTTTGTTCCACATCAAGAACAAAAAAAGCAACTTGTATATCAATTGTTCTGGTTTAACGTCCCCAAACCACCATATCACCATGAGAGACACCGTAGTGGAGGGCCTCCAGAAATGTCGACCTCCTGGAGTTCTCTAAAAGGCCCCTCATTAGGCTCCCAAAATACCAAAAAATAGCGCAATATTCTTTCCTTCATATTTCTCGTCCTTCTTGGTGCCCTACAGTGACGCAGACAGTAGTACCCGTGACGTCTACAGCGTACGCGCTCTCGATTAGTTCATATACGCGAAATATCACATGAGATTTGTCACCTGCACTGCTTTGCCACGCAATGACCTGTGTGTTCTTCTCTGTCTGGCATGAATATCGAGCACAATCAGCTCATCCAACTTCATTTTTTGTGTTTACAACTGCGCAAGCTGCAATCACAGCGTGCTGCCCAGAAGCGCGTAATCCTGATAGGCTCTAGCGCTTAGTGCTGATGCTGTTCACTTGCATCCAAGAAATAAGGGGCGAGGAGGATGCATCGTGTGTATGAAGGAGAACAGAAAGTCACCCTCTCGTTTTTAAACGCGGGGTGGTGAGTGGCCCTTTAACGAGCACGTAAAAGTAAGCCCACGGGTCTCAAACATATTTCCCTACATCGAAAATGTGACCGCAGTGGACGGCATTCGGTCCCGCAACCTGCTGCTGGTCACGGATCGATTCCCGTCCACTAACTACTAAACCACCGTGGCGGGTACAAACAAAGCAATTTGCTCAATGCTATTCATCGCTGCGGAAAACGTCTTCACGTAGTATAATTTCAATGACATGCTACCTGATAGACCTCTACCGAGGTACGTCACAGCGTGACGTCACCGGTGCACGTGCAATGTGGTGGTTGGCAAAGCATTCCCGCCGGTGCCTCAGTGGGGTGCAGTCGCTCGGTGCTTTGGGCAAGTTTTAAAGATGACAGTCTTTCTTGGGGACCTTCGACGCAAAAATTTTGGTCTGTTCGTTTGTCCACCCTTAAGGGTACACTGAAAGGCACCAGACGATACTTAAACGGCCGACCCCATCCACAGTGCCCACCAATATTGCTCACGATTCAGCGTTTATACTTGTTCGATTGTGAATTAAGAGAGCAACTATTGTGCATATATGAGGCACCACGCACCACGTGAATATTTTGTATGTGCATCTTTTACTATAAAAGGCATAGATAAGTAATTCTAAGGACCGTAGCATTTATTACGCTGCACCGACCATGCAACGCTTGGACGAAACGGCAAGTGATTCCAACGCTTTGCTAAGACGACACGGTGGTGGCATCTACCCGTCGTCTTGCGTTCTACACCTTATCCCCTCCGAGACGGGCGCGCACGCCACGCGTTCCGTTTCCGATAAAACTACCAGATGCGCTAATGTGTCACGTGTGAAGTGACTTAATGCGCTCGTTCGCCTCCGCTGCACGCTCGAGGCACTCTAACGCAGCGCCTCCAGAATATCATTCGCCGATTTTCTTGCGCAGAACATCAAATAATTGTTTTGTTCACTCTCTCAAGGCGCAAGACTATCGTCTTTCGACGACATTTGCAGTGTAACATGCAGTTACGGGGCCAATCTTTTTTTTTTGAAAGCTTAATCTTTATCTCACAGTGGCAACATTAGCTGTGGTATGTGTCAAAGAACATCTACGTGTGTCTGAAAACATCTATGTGGCCTGGGCGAGCGACAGCAGCCTCGTCTTCGAAAATGTGCAGTGTTTACTGTGGCGGGTACTGTGCATTGAAAGGCATCGACAGCCTTGATTCACCTTTATGGACAATGAAACTGGGAATATTGTGCGTGGTGTGTGCAGTTTGAATAACGCGATGCGCCCTGTTTGCGAAAACACTGGTATTCTTCGTGGGTCCGTTGAAGTAACGAGTTGTTGATGTGACTTTACGATTTGACATTTTAGTCAAGGTAAAAATGCATTTGACGAGATTGTCTGCGAGTGGGTATATCTCAGTGTATGCGCGGCGTGCAGAAAAATAAAAGTGCATGATCTCCGGGTGAAATGTACGACTACGCATTTCGTAGCGTTGTCGAATCTGCATATACGCTTCACCACGGCTATAACTCGTATTATCGAATATTTGATACGTGTTGATGGAAACAGCGGGAGTTTTCATTTCTTATCGACTTTGTACTTTATCAGCTTGATCATTATGAAGTGACAATGCGCATTAGAAGTTGGTGTATCAGGCCTAAATAAATGACCAATATAGGTACGAAAACACGTTCTAGGTGTCAAATGCACCAAGGTAAGTAACCTCAGCCTAACGCACGGCAATAAGTGTTTTTTTTATTTTGCATTAATCTCCGATCAGAGCTTTGTGCATTGGGTGAGAATCTTATCTGTGACGTCACGCACAGCAGCTCAAAACCATGCTGCTGCCAATGCTGCACCTCGTTTGAAACTGCATTGTACATGCCAAGATAGAAATTGAATACGTTAATATCCATGCTATGCAAATATTTCTCAAAGTGCCAGTCACCGTGTCCATTCAAAACGTTCGCTTACGAAAAAGATCAGTTTTCTTTTATGGCTGCCATCTACGTGGGTGAAGCCCACTGCGCGCTAGTAGCGTCTCTCAGTGCATTAAATAAAGTTTCTCCATCCATCCATCTACGACGAGCAAATTTTTACACTATGTGCAGTGACCCTTCAGCGAACCCCTTCTTTCAAAAGCTGTGACCTCAGGACAGAGCAATGTTGAAATTTTTGTCAAAGGAATGCAGACAGCAGCTCTGCTATGCAGAAAAATGCTGCGAGTGGAACTTTCTTGCAACCAGCACCTGCTCCGAGAGAGGGTATGGTGGGCGGGGTGCCCGCAGTGACGTCACACTGTTTACAAAGAAGGAGAGGTTCGTTGTTAAAATGAATATGAGGATTCGGAAAAAAGTTTTATGTATTTTCCCGAGTTACTTGAAAACAAAAAAAAAGAAATCTCACTCTTGATGAATAAAAAGGGCTGCTTTACATGTAAGCTTTTTGTTTTCTATGTTCCTGCTTTAAAACGTAACTTAGAGATATCAGAACAATGTATTATATATTTAAAAAAATCCACTTCACAGTGTCGCAGGTTCTCATTGAAAAATGATACAGGTTCCCATTGAAGAAACGAAAGCAAAGAAACAGGAGATCAGCACTGGTTCAAAAATATGCAAAGAAGTCAGGGGCAACAATACCTAAATGTATCATCAAAACTTCTTTCTCCCAAACTGCTTGCTCCCTTTGTATCTAGATTTGATTCCTACCTACTACTGGAGATCACAGCAAGAACAAACCAATAGTAAAGCTTTTCAATAGTATAAGTTGAAGGCTGCATAAACCGGGCTGTGATATGCGAGCAACAAGAAAAGAGATAAATAAACGAACCACTATGATATTCATAATTCCGTAACATTATGCAGCAGCTGTGCTGATCACACATAATACGCGTTTGCATTGACATGTGTCTCGAACAGCTGCCCAGCAGCTGCCGTACGCTGGGCGATAGAGTATTATGCGTTAAGATGGTTGCTCGTATAGGAACCCTTATAGCTCTGATCGCACGTGCAAAGTATTTATGAACAGTCACAGGCTCTAAAATAAAGCCTATTTTGGCACCCTTTTTTTCGGAAATACACGATCCTCAATTCACTTTCTGTCTTTGAAAGCTACAAGTTTGTTCGTCATTAAAATACACGCACACGTTCGGGTTGGTGCACTTATCGCATAGTCAACATTTGCAGCACTTGGCGATGTGGCCTGGAAGTGTGTGGTGGACAGCTTGTGGTCGAAAAAAGTGTTATCAGGGCGGCACTTGTCTGAAATGCATGCGCAGAAGTACAGCACGCATTTTGTCGTACAGACCGTGTAAGCGTTTCGTTTGAGTGTAACGTCCGATCACTACCACATGATTACGAGAGACGCCATAGTGGACGGCTCCAGAAATTTTGACCACCAGGATTTTTCAACGTGCACGTAAATCTAAGCTTGTAAGCATTGTATAAAACGTCGTCACAGTAATTGAATTCTCTTACTTTTGAATAATTTTTGCCGTTTCTTTCTTAGAACCCGTGTGACGCCGTCGGCAGTGCCTCTAGAACGCTTTCCGCTTTATGAAACATGTTTCAGTGCGCTTCCAATAGCGTTGTCATCAATCTACTGGTCTTCCTCATTTTATCACAAGGTGAGTGCTTGGGTTTGTTTATTTCAAAAAGTGAGCTGATTGCTGTCTGCTGCTACGACATAGCCATAATTTGCGCTGTTAGTATGTTGAGGCGGCACCTAGTGATCATTCACCCACTTGTAGAAAAAAAAACTCCGCTTAACATTTCACGGCGGGACTCTGACGTGAACTTAATCTGATTTTTTTACAGGGCCTGGTAGTGACTGCGTCAGTTAATCGCTATAGCATTACACAATAATAACCGGTAAAATAGTACCGCTACAAACCTGTAATTCGTATATGCATCATGATACTATTGGTCATTGTGTTGCTTCACGTAAATAGTAGATGCTGACTTGTACGTAGATACATACGCATCACTTATATTTTATAGAATAGTTGTAGTTCAATATATAGTAATGAACGTCAGAAATAACTTCCTAATGGTTAAGGTCAACGTAGAGAATTAAACAAATATATTGTGTATAGAAATAATATACCATTACCCAAGAGATTATGTGAACATTTCGCAGCTAGTTTACTGAATAACTTGAGTGCACATATAAACGCTCAATTATAAGGTGTCGAACAACCGAAAGTTCAAATCATTCAAGGAGCTTCCGTGGTAGCACTCCTTGGACGTGAACTGAATTGATGAGATGCGTCCAATCAGGCATGCGGGTAAAACTTTTTACTGCTCTGTAGTCTGGTGGCATATGAACGAAATCATGTTGCAGCGTGCACGTATTCAGCTACAACAACATCACCTTTTTTTTTCACCAGACGTGTTTTGCCGGACGCGAGTTTGTGTCACAAAATATTCCCAGTGAGCAGCTGAGGAACTCGCACCAGACACATCACCTAAATCTCAGTTGACATTTCTGGCTGTCCAGATTTCTTACAGCGGAGCTTTATAGCATCTGTTATACTGGGCAGAGCAGACAGAAGACTCGGTGGGCGTGAGCCTAAGAAAACAGATATGTGTCAAGCAGATCCTACCGAGGAGTGGGCCGTCCAGCTGGTCAAGGCCATCACCGAAGACCTCAAAAGATCTTTCTCGAACGGCGGATCTCTGGCAGCCTAACCCCGGACACAACCGTTGGGCCAATATAGTTTTTTCAACTCAACTGAACAACATAGCATTGCAATGTGCAGTAATAAGGGGGAAAAGTGTAGTGATGGTGAAGAGGACTGATGAAAAAACCACATCAATGAAATAATGCGGCTTGTTCTGGCTAAGACCAAGCAAACCTAGGCACGTGACACGTTCCCGCCAAAATTACGTTCACAGCCTTTTCGCTGTAGCTGTATGACTGGCTGAAACATGGTCGTCCATTGCGATGCCATTTGTACATTGCACATGATATTTCATGTCATAACAGTGCTAAGTGTATAATGTTAGAGCCAAAGGCGTAAAGATGTTCAGCTGATGCAGGACATGTAGCACTATATATTGAACGCGAGATGTTAACTTTTGAACGTGAATTGATTGCGAGAAGCCCTAAAATGAGGTAAGAATTTTTCGATGGCTTCTCAAAACTGCATCACGTGTTAAGTCGTATCTATAAAAGCCACGACTGTATCATGGCGGGGCGTAAAAGGCACATTCTTGCTTCCTCTGTGCATGGTGTGCTTCTAAATTCTCTCTTCACGCTCAATCGTTGCGAGTACCTAAATGGATCCTTTATCAAGCTTTGATCAGCACTGACTAATATATTACATTCACTGCCATACGCTTCAACACTGTCGCTTGTCTGAAGTTCAAATAATCAATCAACCTAGTATCGAAGTACTTCCCGTTTGGACAAGGTATGCATGGCCATACGATAAGGACATTGAATGCATTCTGAAGTTGACCCAGCATAAAAATTTTAAAAATATGGTAAAAAGCCCAAATATGTTCTCACAAAGTCACCTAGAGGGAAATCTGGTGCCACCGTCTATGCGAAATTGTTATGGGGCCTCATCAAAGCACGGGGAACGAAGGTATATGAGTCTGCGAGGCTTGCGTTGGCAGGTGTTAAGCGACGCTTCGGCTCAAAAGCGGATACGACTGCGCAAATAAAGCTTCTATAAAACAAAACTTTTATTAGGAGATCTCGTTCACGCGTTTCATATTCTAAAGGTCCATTCACGCTGACAGCACAAACAAATGACGAAAAAAACGCGGACGACATAAATTGGCAGACGGAACGCTGGCATTGTCTGCCTGTCAAGTTTAGCGGCCGTTGATTACTTTTTACGCTTCGTGAAATCGTACATCAACGCACACGTTTTGAGTGTTAAATAAAACACGCTTCTGCGCAATGGTAAACATGCAAAGCTTATTACGTGCTATTTTAGCAAGAAGTCGACCATTGCAACGTTACGCCACACCCGTCTTCGAGGAATACAAATCTGAGTCAAGTTCGAAGCTCGCATATCTTGGCATTGTCTTTCATCCAGCAGCTGACTAGTGCCAGATTTCCCTCTAGATGAATTCGCGAGGAATTATCTGGTAGAAACGCAATAAAATGCACAATAAAAACGCTGAACGATTTCAAATATTGCAGCAAGCTTCGAATATGTCAATGCAAAGCCCTGGCAAGAGGAGCAAGATGAAACAGTGGTTACCATAGACGACATTCAACGCTTGGGCGAGGCCCGGATGGATACTGCCACCAGGAGCTACATCGCCAGTGGGGCAGAACGAGAGCAGACCCTGAAGGAAAACACAGCAGCATTTTCAAGGTGCTTTTTCATAAAGTCATTCATATTCATTGCACAAATCTATCAGTTCAGGTGCTGTATAGATAAGGCAAATAATATTCGTATGATAAAAGAAGAGTTCAGATAGCAGCTCTTGAACCGATCAGTTGAGTAGTAGTTTACTATTGCCACGTGCCTTCTTTATTTTCACTTTTGTTTCATTCGGTTTTCGCCCAGAAAGCCTGTCAGGAATGCTCAGCGCAAACTGCGCCTCATGGTTCGAGAACGTTCGTGATTCTTGGAGATCTTTTTGTTAAGACTGCTCGCAAGGCGCCAACACTCGATATTATTCCAGAGCTTTTGCAACAGCAAGAGATAAGGCTGAAGTTTTCGACAGCTCGCGTATAAATGCCGATGCGCTTGGCCGCTTGTCAATGTGTATAACCCCAATCTGACGTTCAGTTTACCACTCAGAAGTTCGGCCAAATAAAGATTTTCATCTTTCACCTACAGTCTTTTCCCTCCGTTCACGTTACGAACCCGAGACAGTATATCCGAGCGTGGGCTTTTGCTACATCATCCAACTAGAAAGTGTGAAGCCTACAAGGTTGACAAAAACATCAATTACTTGCAGTGGCGTGGCTATAATGAAAACACATATTTCTATGCCCTACAATCGATCTCGCAAAATATTAAGGTGCAAACAATCATTCAGAACTATTCTTATGTGCCTTATTTGGCATGGTGAAAACAAAACAGAATTAGTCAAAGGCCAACCACTTAACAAATGTTATTTTTTTCACTCAGGTTGCGCTTCAAGCCAAGGAGTCTTGTGGATGTTTCCAGCATTCAAACGGGCACTACAGTGTTAGGCCACAGGATATCTTTTCCTGTAGGTTTCTCACCTTCTGCTGCACATATGATTGCGCACAAAGATGGAGAGTTCGGAACTGCACAAGGTAAGTGCACCCCACTAGCTCACCTGTCGTTATAGACAATTGTGAGAGAGGAAACAACTTAGTTCGGTCCACGCTATACGAAAGGAAACTCAACCTCACGTGGCTAGGCGCGCTTGAAAACCCTCAGTTTATACAGGATGGCGCTCGCGTGGGTCCTCCTGGTGGCAAATATTTCAGATGTTTGACTCCAAATAATAAACATAATTTCCGTTGCATCTTGGGTGAATGAAAAACAGGCACCGCAAGACATAATCGAAGTCCGCATAGCCACCACACCAGGGGAAATTGAAAAACATTATTCCAGACAGTGGTTATGCCGCAGATATCACTGCTGTTACCGCTCTAAAAAGCGAGCAAATAATTTGAAACTCTCGAGTTAGTTTAGGAGGAGAGGAAGCATATCCAGCATCTCAGACATTTTTATTGCTAGTAGGCAAAATGAAAGCAGATTTTCTGTTCACCCGCGGTACCATTTCGTGAGCAGTGAAACTGCATTCAAAGTTTTTTTTATTTCGATGCCTCTGCTGAGATGGTGTTGGCAGAAGTGATAACTGAGTCTTCATCCTGCCTTACTCCAACTTCCAGAAACTAAAAATGCTTTAACGCCATAAAATGGCCTCTTGTACCTTGAACAATCTCGTTATAAAACAGTTGGTGGGCAAAAGTGTTAGGAGTGAAGGACCTTAGGGCCGATGCTTTCTGTTTTTTGGCACAGTACCTTGAAAAGATTAAAGAAAAGTTAACAAGAACAAAATAAAAGACCAGAACTCTTTAAAACACAGACATTTTGACACCGATGAATCAATGCACATAAAGGATTATGAATAGCGTAATATATATAATTGTGATGGAACAATGAGAAACACCTACAAGCACGCATTATCCCAGTCGGCGACTTCAGCGTACACATTGTGGACCTTGAGACCTACCTTGGTCGTCGACTCTCGCTGTCCGCTGTGAGTGTATGTAGAAAACCTATGATATAATCGAAACGTATGTATGTTACGTGAATAAAGAACGTTACAATAGATGAAAAATATGATAATAGTGGCAGACAAGTATAAAACACGTACAAAACCAAGCCCTTTCCACCAGTCTGCGACCTCAATGTAGACATTATGCACCTTAAAAACAAGCTTTGCCGTCAGCGCTTTGTGTCTCTTCATGTCACCTAATTTCACTCAATTTACTTCATATTGAGCAACTGTCTGGTAACGTACGGTTGGTGAGGAGCCCGTACGGTTGCTCATCTTCAACTAGTCATGACTCACTGTGGGGATTTGTGTGAATTGTTTCCTTATTTACCTCCTACTTGTTACTACAAGTTTCTCGCCATTACTATTCAGACGTGCGTAGAAACGAAGCATACGTAAGCGACTGTCTTCATACGTATAGTGGTGTTGCATTAGGCTCGGCATTCATACACAATAGCATGCATGAATAAAGGTAAAGCCAGAAATATCAGCGCCATATTCGCAAAGAAAACTATGTAAAAAAAAACTTGCTTCGAGGTGCGCGGGGCGTTCCTTGGCGAGACCAATTTTGTAGGAAGGCTGGTTAACGAGCCGGTGCACGATGTGTACGTCGAAGGCAGCTTCATTGGGCTCGTTCCGCGGCTGGCACAGCACAGTGTTGATGACGTCAATTGGCACGATAACCACTTGACCATTCATGCCATACTGGCTGCTGCTGCCGTGAGTCAAATGCCTAACGCTCATAAATGGCTGACGTGTAGCTATCTTGTTCTTCAACGGTATTGAGAGCTGGCAGGTGAGCGGGCTTGCGAGGGTATCGGTATACGTGCGTAACACTCATCGTAGCAACCTGCCATGTGCGGTCGGGCCTACGAAGTGACGAGAACGAAGTAGACGTACTCGTGGGAAGGCGAGCGCGTGGGCCCCCTAAACCTTTGGGAGGCGGCGCGCCATCTAGTGAGCATTGTTGGAATCACCTGAGCAGTGATCATGAGAAGTGACCGGAGAAGGGTACACTGGCAACGCTGGTGTACATGGCGGCAGCCGCCGCCGGACAATGTACGAGCAATAGGAGGAAGCTCCTAAAATAGGGTTGTTCCAGCAGTCAGTATCAATGTTGCAGAAATGTCCTATTCGAAGGTCAATATTAAAACAACTAACACCAATCAAGCCGTGGAACCTATATGGGATGGTATTACTAGTACTTACAATATAAATTTGAAGAAAATAAAAGTGAACGACCAGATATCTTGCCGCTAGCAACGATTGAACCTGCGATCTTCATGCAATGTTTCTCATGCTGTACCCACTGAGATACAGTGGCAAGCATTACCACGTCTACGTTACGGGGTGCTTTTAAACTTGGCAGTGTTAGTCAGCACAGCGAGTAGCCACGGCGTCGAATGTGGAACACCTTCTCTGCCTGCTGGCGTCACGGTGCACGTGATGTTACTACGAGCTGGCAACTGACAAATAATTGCTCGCATAATATCTCAACTCGTAGTTTCCCAGACCAAGACTTTCATATAATTCGAAAGAAGGGGAAATTTAAGGGTTCGGTTTTCTTGTTTCTAGACAAAATAATAATAAAAATATCAGAAAAACATGACGTGAAAAGTACATGAGATGTTTGTAGTAGTAACACCAATGTACATTTAAATAAATAGAGTGGGACAAAAAGCTAACTTACTTCTGGCAGGGACCACATTTTCGACCTTCAAATAACACGTTAAATTCTCTACCTACTCAGCTAAAGTGGTGGTCATTCCAACGTCTCTTTTATAACCTATTGTCGGAACGTCGAAGGTAAGCTAAGGACGAAATTCGCGAGATTTATTACAATTTTTCTGATGCTTCAACATAACGAACGAACAAGATTCTCTATGTCCGAGGAAGCTGAAAGTACGGAATGGTAATTTCGTCAACACTGCTCACCGCGCACTGTAAAAAAATTGCGCAGATACGCACGCAGCTGTCTAGCAGAACTTTAGTGCTCTATCTTACTAATTCCTTATTGCACTGCAATGCAGGCAGAAAAAGCGTTAACTAATAAAAGTTCTTCAATGAAATATTAGAAGGTATAGCAGAGCAAAAGATCCAGACGCCAGCCCATTGCAACTTCATATCCTGCAGCGGCTCGCGACGCCGGTACCTTGATGATTGTGAGTGCCATGAGCACAGCCACGATGGAAGATATCAGAGCCAGTGCACCAGAGTGTCTTCTATGGCAGCAGATGTACATCTTCAAGAACCGCTCCTTGACCGAGTCCATGATCAGAAGGGCGGAGCGTCAGGGCTTTGGTGCCATTGTGGTCACCGTGGACTCGCCCGTAACTGGACAGGCTGTCAGCCTTGGCAAGCATATGTTTGTACTTCCTGATGGCCTCAGGTGAGAACGCTCTGTGCGACATATGCATGTTGATGTGTGTGATCATTAAATTAAATTTTTTCGCACCGCATGTGTACATGATCTTAGTTCGCGTAAGACGTTAGTGTGTGAAGCATATCAAAAGCACTCTAATCAGGATATTCTTAGAAACGATTCTGTTTCATGCCCACTGACGGCAAGGGACTTATTAAGTAGGCCTTGAAGCTGCAAAGCTCCACTCAGAACCACTTGTGGCAGCAAAATAATGAAAGTCTGACCAGGGCTTTACGTGAAAGCGCCGAAAGAAGCAAAAGCCTCCCTAAGAAAGAAATATTGCAATGTGTTTTGGTTAAGCTACCCAAGTGTCTTCATGTAGTATGCTTGTGAAAATAACGCTAGGTAGCGTGGCTAACAATATAAAATAGGAAATGTCCGGGACAGTAATCAGTAACCAGGATGCTTCAATATTAGCTGTACTTTCTTGATGTTCGCGGTATAAACACTTAGGAAGAATTTCTCTAAGCGCACTTGTATGAAAAATATTCGATGTACCCACTCACACGAAATGCTTCCCTTAGATGATTGATTGATATGTGGGCTTTCACGTCCCAAAACCATTCCCTTAAATGAAGTGAAAGCTCCTGTTTCGCACAGTTCTTAAGGGACATGAAAAAGATGCAGCATTGCAGACTAAACTGAAATTAGAAGGCTTAGGATTTCACTGTCCAGCATTTTCCACAATAGAGATCGATGCTACCAACTGAACAAGAAAACTATTTTTTCAATAAACTATTCTCTAAAGGGCATCCTCCCTGTGGTTGCAGATCCTAAGGTTACATCTTCCCTAAGGCCGTAATGAAATAAGCAAGGACGACAGAATTCAAGAGAAATCCGTATTACAATTACGTATTTTGCTAAATAACAGTTTCCTACTGCAACGTAGTGGATACCAGGCGCTTCCGTCCTATAGGCACGAGACGAGACGTTACACATTCTACTTGAGTACCTTTACCTTTGAGCCTTCCGTGTCGGAGTAACGCTATTTCCCAGTCTATTACATATTTCACATTTTAAAGAAGCGCGATTTTACTGTCTGGCAAGAGAGAGAGAGAGAGTGAAAAAGGAAAGGCCGGGAGGTTAACCAGATATTGGCATCTGGTTTGCTACCCAGCGCTGGGGGCGGGGAAGTAGGGGCAAGAAAGAGGGGTTAGATAGACAAAAAAAACGCACGCGCACTCATAAAAAAAACGAAAACACACACAGGAAGGGCGTCCTAGCTACAACCGTTCAGTAAGGCCGGTCGATCGCAAAAAGTTTAGTAGCGCTGTCAGGGCCCTCTTCTGTGAAGTCGCATCCTGACGATACTGCAGAATTCCCTGCTCCAACAGAGGTTGATCATCTAATTTGTTGAGCTCCTTGCGAAGGCATAGTCGTTGTTTACTATACGCTAGGCACTCAAAAAGAATATGTTGAATGGTTTTCTCTTTGCCACAGTGGCCACAGGCTGCGGTGTCGGCCATCCCAATGCGGAAAGCGTCGGCGTTGGTAAACGCAACGCCCAACCACAGCCTACATAACAGGGTCTGGTCTGCTCGGCGAAGCCTCGACGGGACTTGAAAACTTAGCGTAGGGTCAAGCGAGTACAGTCGGGCATGCTTGAAGTGTGGCTGATTTCATTGCGATGTGGTTTGCTAGCGAGCAAGTCTGCGGAGCTTTCGTGCAGCATCTGTCCTAGAAAGTGGTAGTCGCAGTTTATGATCTTCTGTGTGGGCTGAGCGGACAGCTTGATCGGCCCGTTCATTGCCGATGATCCCACAGTGACTGGGCAACCACTGAAATGTAATTTGGTGCCCTTTCTCAGTCAGGTGGTGTATAACCTCTGCTATCTCTAGTACCAGCTGCTCGTGTGGTCCACGGCGTAAGGCTGATATTAGAGACTGCAGTGCCGCCTTCGAGTCGCAGAAAATAGTCCACTTGCGTGTAGGTTGATCAACTACAAATTGCAACGCGGCACGAAGTGCTGCCAATTCTGGCTGTCTGGCAAATGCAGCATTGGTTCAATGCTGCTTTGTCGTTAGTGTGAAGCAGTGGTGCATCTACACAGAATGGTATTTCGGACTGCTTCAAACTTCCTCAAAACATGTCTTTCTGACTGTTCCATGCTACCTGCAAAAGTCGCTTATTGCTGCTCCCGGGACTGCTCCCAAACTACTATACCCAGTACTACCACTCCGTAGAATATCTACACTTGTGACGCAAACCAAGTTGCGGCAAGTGAAACAAGTGGCTTCTTACTTTCTCCAGGTTTGCAAATCTAGAAGCCTCATCGCCTGGCAGCTCATTCACGTTCGATCCTTCCAAGGAGGGCTTCATAGGAAACCTCCTGTCATCATCGGCGACGTGGGATGATTTCCGATGGCTGCGTACCATTACGACGCTTCCTCTTGTAGCAAAGGGTGTCCTGACTGGTAAGGATGATGAAAACGAGGAACTTTCACGTTTAAGTAACCTAAGATGTCGGAGCACACGTCACTAACAGCACCAGTGAAAATTTTCCATGTAAAGTGTTAAGCATGAATTGTACATCAGTGTGCATAGAAAGCGAACACCGATACTGACTCCTTTGAAAGAAACGCCAATAATTCCTGTTTTGTTTTCGTGTATATTGATTTGGAATACTTTTTGTGATTTATCCCTTCATGTTTATGGCAAATAGGTGAATGTGTGACCATGTAGTGTGTTATTTCGCGTGCCGGGCCACCCCCCGGCTGCATCTAAATTACTGTCTTCGAAACCATCGCGTTTTGATATCCCCACACCTTGCTTTACAAAAGCATTGTGGTCTTTGAGATAGATAGATAGATAGATAGATAAATAGATAGATAGATAGATAGATAGATAGATAGATAGATAGATAGATAGATAGATAGATAGATAGATAGATAGATAGATAGATAGATAGATAGATAGATAGATAGATAGATAGATAGATAGATAGATAGATAGATAGATAGATAGATAGATAGATAGATAGATAGATAGATAGATAGATAGATAGATAGATAGATAGATAGATAGATAGATAGATAGATAGATAGATAGATAGATAGATAGATAGATAGATAGATAGATAGATAGATAGATAGATAGATAGATAGATAGATAGATAGATAGATAGATAGATAGATAGATAGGCAGGCAGGCAGGCAGGCAGGCAGGCAGGCAGGCAGGCAGGCAGGCAGGCAGGCAGGCAGGCAGGCAGGCAGGTAGGTAGGTAGGTAGGTAGGTAGGTAGGTGGGTAGGTAGGTAGGTAGGTAGGTAGGTAGGTTACGGCATGGGATGCGTTTGACCTTGAGACATCTAAAGATGTCTAGGGACGACTGATATGCGAGTCTTCTTTGTAACGCCATGAGGTTATGATAGCATTTGAGTGACTTACTAAGCAAAACATAAATCAAAGAATGAATAATAAGCAGATCTCGTCCTGAACTTTATTCAAGAATATGTTACACTAAGGCACTAAAAGAAAAAAGAGCTCGTTGTTGGTATTTTTGTTTCAGAGAAAAAAAACAGTGCTGAAAAAGAGGCAAAGACGAGGTAAGACACAACACAGGTGCTGACTTTCAACTTGAAATGTATTCGAAGGTAAAAGTGGCACACGCTGTGTGTACTTGTGCTTTTGAATGAAATTCTAGTTGACAGTAAGCACCTCTGTCGTGCGTTCTCTGGTCCTCATCTGTTTTGAACGCTGTCGCTTCTGCACAAAACATACCATTAGACGTCCCGGCCGCTTATTAACCGTCGATTCAGTAGTAGCTCCTCGTAGCGACTACATCAGACAGTGTATTTCACACCAAAGAGTTCAGCGCAAAAGGTTTTGAAACTGTTGTCATTGAACGAAACCAAAAAGAATTGTGGCTAGCGCTAATGCTACCACTCCTGATACGCAGAACAAGTCCCCGCGTGGTTCTTAGTCGTTTAAAACATTTGCATTTTGTTCATGAATTGCGGGGAAGTATATGATTGATTGATTGATTGATTGATTGATATGTGGGGTTTAACGTCCCAAAACCACCATATGATTATGAGAGACGCCGTAGTAGAGAGCTTCGGAAATTTCGACCACCTGGGGTTCTTTAACGTGCACCAAAATCTGAGCACACGTGCCTGCAACATTTCCTCCTCCATCGGAAATGCAGCCGCCGCAGCCGGGATTCGAACCCGCGACCTGCGTGTCAGCAGCCGAGTACCTTAGCCACTAGACCACCACGGCGGGGCGGGGAAGTATATGGTTGACAAAATGTAAGAAGTAGGAATAATGTCACAGAAATTCTGTGATGAAACTTACTTTTCAGGTGAGTCGAGTGCATGCTCAAACGGTCATGCGGTTCTCTGGCAAATTCGATGGGTGCTGTTGTGAACGACGCACTGCTTCTGCATATGATGTTTTCAGTCAACCCTTTTTTATAGATGTTTGCCACAGGTCATTCAAGGTAACGCCAACGACTGATGGTTAGAATATATTCAGTACATCTGTCGTGTACCTATTGCTAGTAAAGCCTAGAATAACATAGCGCTGAGCTAGTTTGTATATGTACCGTCACGTGATCATGACGTTGCCGAAAGCGGCCGTCGGCGTTTTCAAGGCAATACACTTTGTTTGGACGAACGTGCGCCTCAGAAACGAAAAGTCAAGAGTACCGCAATGTACACTGTACATTGACAGCGCCAAACGGAACAACGACCGTCGATAAAACAGATCTGTGGTGAGGAGCGTCAGCATTTATACATTCAGCATTGAACATTACAGCTAATCACTGGGGCTCGTGCGAGAAATTATCTAAAGTGTCGCGTCCTGCGCACAATCTGAACAGAATGATCTGAGAGAATCGCGAAGTTTCTCGAACAATGTCGCACGTTATGTGCCGAGCGGTGCAAACTGTCATTACGGTGGAAATCTTAATAGATTGACGTGAACACAAGTTGTAGCATTCTTGTCAAAACACCGGACGTGCATACAGCTGCACGGGAAAGAAGTGACGGCTTCTCAAAATAAGCTCCCACCTACGACTGAAAAGGCGCACCATTTTGTAACCGTGTTTGCGCGCCGTCTTTTCGACATGTGTTTTTGAGGCTTCTCAAGTTCGATAATGCTTAAGTGCAGACACTGCACGCTCACAGAAGATACGAATAATACTACTAATTGCTGAGGTTTAACGTCCCGAAACCACAACTTGAATAGAGCAGTTGCTGTAGAAGAGGGCTCTGAAAAGTTTGACCATCTGGGATTCTTTAGCGTGAACCAAAAGCTAAGTAGAAGATCATCAAGTATTTTCGCCAGCGTAGAAAATGTGGCCTACACACCCGGGATTCACTTCTACGACGTTCGAACACTTTAACCATTCGACCAGGATGGCGGGTGGTATACGCGCGTAATAGGATGCTCATCCGCTGCGTCCATCTGTCCCTCCGACCGTCTTGTGTACTGTGCGGCGTCTTCGACGTAGACATTATGGACGCTAGTAGAGAGCCCGGGTCTATCCTAAGCAGTCACGTTGTAGATGTGCGTGTGTTTTTGCTTGAACTACAATAAGATAATCGCCATAGCGCGGTTGAGTGTTACCTCTCGCATCGAACTTGAAATAAAGCACACTTTCAGTATGGATACAAATAATACGTTAAAATAAGGGGTGCGCCTTTCCTCGCCAAACATCTTTTTCCGACACGAACGCTGGTTAGGACATTACGCGAGTGTCACTTTATTTTGGAGGACAAAGAAGTATAGCACGTGACGTAAAATCTGCATGCCGCAAAATACAGCCATAGTTCTAGCCTATAAAAACATTCTTTTTGTGTTGTACTTTGTGTTGCGTTGTTCACAAACACTGTCAGTAGGGACTGAAACCATTTACGTTCTTGCAGCTGAATCGGCGCTCTCTGCTTACCACAACGGTGCGTCGGCTGTGCTGGTTTCCAATCACGGAGCACGGCAGCTTGACGGAGACCCTGCGACGGTGAGGGCTTTGTCGTAGTCGAGTTCCGGTTAAAGAAATAAGCATGAACTCATGGCCTCGTTTTCTTTGTTAGACACATTAACAATCACAACAGACAATGATACCAAGGGAAGTAAAGGGGAACTTCTTACAAGTATTTGTTCCAAGATACAGATCTATGCTGGTAAAAGCCCTTGTAGTAGAACTAGATGTATTTTTCGCACAGGTCGTGTGACAAAAAAAGTCACAGCTTCGGCACAAGGCCGAAGCATTGAATTCTATATCAATGTGAACTTTGAATAATCTTTGTCCTTTTGTGTTTTTCACTGTACATTTTTCTTTATATAAGATGTGCAATGAGCATTGTACTTATTTCTTTCTGGAGCATTGTACCTATTTTCTCTGGTTTTGCTCCTGGGTGTCCGATGTGTGAATCCGGGGTGATGGCCTCGTCAGAAGACGTACGAGTCTCATTTTGCCTTGCCTCGTGGGCATATTTAATGTTGTTATGTAACTATGTTCGAAACGAGCTAAACTAAACTAAGCTATACTAAACTAAACACATCAGACTGTTATACGGAGTAAGGCTAGGATATTTAGGAACCATACGAAATGTAGTCTTCATTTGAGACTGAGTTGTGAGTAAGGTAGTAACCATAGTATGTAAGCAGGCGTTGTGTATAGCTGACTGTGTGACGTGCGAGAGGAGGCCGAGTTCATGTTTGGCCTCGAGAAACGTGACAAGCCAGTGCTTTCCATGTCGGAGTACACAAACACTTGAGTCTCCTGTGGGTATCCCCGGCACATCCCGGAGGAACACTGCACGGAAGTTGTGCAGCAAGAAATTCGTGACATCAGTACGCAAGGTTCTTGGTGAGATGTATACTTGTTGCGATGATGAAACCGTGGGACGTTTCTACGGCGCAAGCGTCACCAAAACTCACCTGGAGAAGCGGGTTGAGTTTGTCCGTCTGAAGTGATAGTGACTACCAATGGAACCAAATTCACAGACATGGCAGGACCAGCAACTTTTTGAATATTCCTAGACTGTGCGGGCAGGACCAGCAACTTTTTGAATATTCCTAGACTGTGCGGGCAGGACCAGCGACGTTTTGAATATTCCTAGACTTTGTGCGAGCAATTTTACTGCGAAAGTGGATATGAGATCGCAACTCAGGTCTCGCGCAGCGCCTAGTTGTCCGCCGCCGCCACCTGTGTCCGTAACTCATTGCTTGAAATTAGAGAAAAAACCTAGTACCAATGACACAGTGGGGCACGAGCCCGGGTCCACTGGGTGCCAGCCTAATATTCTACCACTGAGCCACGCCGGTGCTTCGGACTTGTTCGCAAACTTGCCTTAGACAGGCTTGATGCCGGGAAAGCAATCGCGTTAATACAATTTATAACGCACTTTAAAACAGCTAAAGAACAACCAGTCGTCACACAATGCGAATAGCGTAACGAGTGGATCGCCCAATGCTCCAGCCCATTACAAAAGCTTGTTTTCGTTCAGCTATTAACTGTGGCGCATACCCACTTCAGGCATAATTCCTCATCGTCGTCAGCCACTGCGTAAACAATTTTCACAAAATTCCTCGCAGTACTTTAGGGGATACCACGCTTCTCAGAAGAACGACGAAAAATAGCATGGCGAATGCCGGCTACAACTTTAAAGTTTTTATTATGATTGCTGTAGTAATCATCAAGCAAATGTTCTTGCAGCAGTTACCCAATGCGTGTTTACAAATGGCTCTGAAAGGACGCTCTTCTAGCTTTCGCTGTGACTGTGCTGCACCTTC
Organism: Rhipicephalus microplus; assembly: GCF_043290135.1. Taxonomy (NCBI): domain Eukaryota; kingdom Metazoa; phylum Arthropoda; class Arachnida; order Ixodida; family Ixodidae; genus Rhipicephalus; species Rhipicephalus microplus. The sequence goes on from NC_134706.1 coordinate 86,878,370, forward strand.
TGCGCAGGCCTGGTGTTTTTTTTTTCTTGTGATTTATTTTTCTGTGCCCCCCACACACACGCATGTATATGTATATTCGGGACATGACAGTGACGGCAAAAATTAGCTCAGAGTGTCCACATAGATCTATTGCAATAAAAGGGGATGTTACTGAAGAAATCAACAAAACGACACAACGATGGTCTTAAGCAAGGTAATGTTAAAGATGGTCATTCAGATGTTCGATAGTCTAAGCAAAATGTGATCTCACTAGCCAAATAGATACATATACAGCATTACAGCTATGCCATTCGATGTTTTTCCGGCATGCAAGTGGCTGCCATATTATGGCGTATTTAATTGGGCGTTTACGCGCACGCGCTCTGAAAAGTGGCTGAACGTTCAGCTGGTAGAATTCGAGCGCTGGACCTACCTTTGGTGGGTTCTTTCCGACTCGTAGCGCTGCTGACTGCTTTGAGTTCGAAGCGAGAGCGTGGCGCGAACTGACCGGAAGTACGGATTACGTGACACAACGGATCACATGATCACGAGCAACGTGACACTGTCACGTTGCTGCCAGTAAATAGACCAGGTGAACAGCGCCAACAGTCCAACAGTGCGAGCGTGCATTTCAGAAGACACATCACCAGGCGCGTAATACTACGTGCACGTGCACTGTTAGTGGCGTTTCTGAGCTTGTGTGTGGAGAGGTCACATCTACAAAACCGAAAATACACCATGTCAATATGGAGGCGGCTAGCAAAGGCGGAGGAAACTTCCGTGCTGTCTTCACTGCATGCAACTCGCAGACAGTCACGTGATTTGTCCTTAAGATAGCATCTCGGACGATGACCATCGCCTGATTCACAAGCTAAGCCCGAAAGTCTGTTGCTGCGTCCAGGTTTGTCGATGCGCACTGAACTGATCGGCGCCCCTTGTCGATGCGGCGCAGGAATGTTTACCTGGAAGTTTCCCGCGCTGTCTTCACGATGGCACTACAGGCGCGCTGTTCTAAGCGATCTGAGATCGTCGATGTATTCGGTTGGTACGCTGCCTCTCGCACTCCGATTACGAGCTGGCTCGGTATCAGGTGGCCCTGAGCCAGATGACCACACAGGCCAGTCGCATGGGCCGTTAGGAACGGAACACCTTATGGGGCAGGCTTACCCAGTGTCAGTATGCCACGGCAACATTATATGGGGCCACACTCGTTCATATATTCGGGGGTCTGCCCATAAGACCGGACCCAGCCAAAGTCCCGCTGAGATGTCGAGGAGAGAGCCGGTGCTGTTTACAGGAGCGTTTATTTACACTATATACAGGTTCAAGGTAGCGTGATAACGTATGTAAGGCACAAAAATTCTTAACAATTGACTAACACCGATCCTAATTGTGACGAAACTGTATAAACCTCATACAAGCACAAACGCATTATACTATTAGAGTTGGTGACTTCAACGTAGAGATTAAGGACCTTAAGACCTATCTTCGTTCACTTGTCTTGATCGACTCCTGTGGAGGTGTGTAGATTTTCTAGGGAGAGAGGCAACTAAGAGCTGTTTACCTTGCCCTTCAAGTACGACCTATTTGTAACCATTCGGCATGCTCTATGCTGGCCGTGTAAGGCAGTGCTCTCCTTCCATCTACCTCATTGACAGATCGAGGCCTTACCAGAAGTGGTTGCTGCAGTTGGTGATCGCATGGAAATCTACCTCGACGGTGGCGTGCGATCTGGAGCCGATGCTGTGAAGGCCGTTAGCATTGGTGCCCGTGCAGTGTTCGTCGGCAGGCCTGTGCTCTGGGGCCTCGCTTACAATGTATGCATACATATTCTGTTTTCATTTTTTTCAAATGCTTGCGCCAGAGAAACGCTCATCTGTTGCTCGCCATTGCTATAGTTATCAATGTTTGCAATGGGCTGCGATATCACAGATGTTTTTCTTTCTAAAAGACAAGCTTTGCTATATCGTGTGTATCATCATGAAAAAAATTGAAAACAGACATGTGTCGTGGTACAACGCGAACACAAGACAGATGGACGTTGACACAGTGGTTCTTAACAGCCAATTGTTTGTTTGTTTGTTGTTTGTTTGTTTGTTTGTCTGTTTGTTTGTAGCCTAGAATCGATAACTCATACCCACTCTGGGGGATTGGCAAAGAGAACATATAGTCTCATATGGACGATAACTGCACTATTGCTTATAAAAAAAGAGAAAAAAACAGTTGTAAAATGAAGACAGTGTATTTAAAAAAGAAAACAAAGATGCAAAGAGTGAGAAAAAAATCAACAAGAACATAGACACTAATAACCATACCTTGATTTTGTGAGCCGACCAGACGGCTGGTTATGTCAAACCTGATTAGTTTGGTATGTCACGGATTTATCCACATTCAGAAATTACTTCTCAACCCGTTATCTTTTTAGTATCTGTTAAAGTGAGTAATATGGTTAAAAACGTTTAAAATCTTGAATAAAATTACACACCGCATCGAATGCATCTTTGTGGCAATTTCCCAAAACTGAGGCACTGATGTTTAGAAAATTTTCATTGGTTAAATTTAAACCTAGCTTTGCAAATAAAATAGCTAGAAGTCTTTTCCTAAATACTGCATAGTTCCAACATCAGCAAGATCGCCGAACATCAACCGATCATCAGTCGAACAGCAAGATTGCCTTCTTCGTCCTCGACCAGCCAGAGCCCGACTACGTGGTGTCCGTCGAATGCCCTTATCAATCGTTATGTGTCATAAGCGGAGCGCGAAATGATTTTCGGACTTTAGAGCCTACATAAAAATAAAGCATTCGTTCCAAAATCAAAAATAGTTTGCAGAATGAAGCATAAAAAGAAGGAAAGTGTTAATATAGCACGTTCTCACAAAATCTGCATACGTAAGGAAAGAAAAATATTTGCTGGCTGTTTTTTTTTACAATTACTATACACGTAGCGCCAGAAACCAATATACAACTAGATGTATCACATATGGCGATAAAACACTTTACATTAACTTTTCTCGTTACTAGTGGACACAGTAGTTGGGTCAAATGGCGCGGTCCATGCCGTTCGAGTGACGAATTCATGTCCGCTTGAAAATTTCAAAGCAGTGGTCTGCGTTCCTTAGGACGCGAGGTCACTTGGCCGCATTCTTCCCATAAAAAATTGACGCCTAAATTGGTTTATTTGAACGGGCTTTACCTCAGCGTTTTTTCGCGGAAAGTACGCGTTGATTAGCAGTGTCTTAACTGAAATCAATTCATCCCAGCCGCTTCACCGCAATAAGCTGACCCAGATAAATGGGTTCAGCAACAGCACAAAAGGATATTAGGAATGTGCCATAATTCTTCACTACATTTTAGAATACAGCACTCGCGTTAGCGACGTTTCACCGTAGCGTGCGCCACTGTAGCACTCGGCGCCGTTTTTCAGTGGATCAGAAAGAATGATTTATTACGTTTGTGAAATCTCCGAGCAAGCTCTATTTGTGAGTGGTAAATGTGTTAAACATAAGCAACATGCACTGCAAATACGTTTCATCGCAGCATAGGTGAACATGTAAATTCGCCAATGGGTCCAGCATTACAGCACTCCGTCTTACACTTTTAGCTCTGACAGGTTACACCAGATCTTTTGCGAAACTACAGCGCTGGAAGTTCATAGTTGCTAGGGCGGCTCCGCGGCTCCTTGGCCCGACAGGAACCCGAGTCTGCGTATATACGCCATGACTTGGTCGTTCACCGTATGATCAGGACTGCTGTCAACTAGAATAGCTGTTTGTATTTGTTCTAGCTTAACAACAATGAATACAACACCAGTGCAATTATTCGGTCACTTAACATCAACGTTCGAGCTGTTTTGTTGGCTGACGCCCTTTGAGCCATGGAGGTAGGTAGTGACTTTCACCTTCTCCTTGCCTCCCGTTAATTTGTTTGTTCATATTTATGGCACATATTTAAGAATTTTGAATATAAAATATACATGCATAAAGATAACTTCATTCAACAACTCTATATAGATGCTCGGCCTTTGTCACATTGCCTGGAGAATGCATAAACAATCAGCCACTCAGCTGTGTTGGTGTTTCGCAGCTACGTGGGTTAATAGCCTATTCATAATATGTGATGAAAAATACACGGATGTCAATCATTAAAAAAATGCGCTACCATTTCTATAAAGCAGCTTGCTTCCGGATTCTACAAAAGCGAACGATCTTTTAATTATTTCATGACCATGGGGGCTCACAAGGAAGCTTTTAGTACTACGTGCTGGCAAAAGCAGCGCCATTTTTTTTTTTGGTCTTAACGCAGCCGATTGACAGCACCCACCCCGGCTTTAAAAAAGCGGAGGGGCAATAATGCTTCCGCACCACATTTCTCATTGCCACGCGCTAATTCATTTCATTGCACCTGCACGTACTTCTCTTATGTAGGGAGCGTCGTGCTTTCAACGCAGACATCTGGGCTACCAGGAAAGTTGAGCAGGTCAACAAACTTTTGTTTAGTACGCATTTCGTATTTGTTCTTATTTGGTTTGGGTACAAAAAACAAACAAGGACACAGAAGGAATAGCGAGAGAACAGGCTGACAACTACCACGTATACTGTTGCCGGCAGGATGAAAGAGATGAAAGAAAAATCAGGAGGTATTATCAGTTGAGAACAAATTGGTGGATGTACGAGAAAAATATCTATGGACTTGAAGCCAAATCACTTGTGTTTGTACGAATGTTAGCGGCCTGGCTACGTTGAGCAGCACGTCTTCTTGAAAACGCGCAAGCGGCAGTCATCAAGGATCGGGCACTTAAAGCGGCCGTGCACTACTTATTCAAGTAGCCATAAAGTGCATTCTCTAAAAAAGTTTATCACCTCACGAATTCGACTCATCAAATAGTAATCAGAGTCCGTCCAGTACGAGCGGAGTTACAAAGATTAGCCGCACACTGCAATTGCATTCTCTCTTCTCTCGTCCCAATGAAGGCTTTGACTGCTAAGCAGGGAAGGATAGCTAAGGAGTAAAAAATACGCCATGCACGCCTCAAAACCACGAGCACTTTTTCTCTCCTATTTCAAGACTATAGTACTTCTTGGGGTACTCTGACGTAAAATTTTTGCTCTGTCTGTCTGTTTTCTGTATGTATAATTGTCTGTTTGTCCATCTTAACGGTACTTCAAACGGAACCAAGCGATACCTCACACAGTCAATTTCATCTTCAGCGCCCAACAATATTGCTCAAGTTTCAGCGATCATAGTTGTGCGATTGTGAACTAAAAAGCAATAATTGCGCATATCTGAGGCACCATAGCAACTCGTCAATATTTTGTGTGTGTGTCTTTATACCAGAGAAGGCACGCATAAGTAATTTTAAGGAACCCAGCACTTATCACGCTGCGCTGACAGCGCAACGCGATGCTCGAAAAGGCAAGTGTTTTCAGCGCTTTCCTAAGACAACATGGTGGCGGCACCTGCCCGTCGCTTGGCGTTCTACACCTTATCGCCTCCGAGGCAGGCGCGCATTTTTCTCCGTGGGCGCGCACGCCTTCTGTCGTTTTCGAGGATAACTGCCAGATAGCGCTCTTGTCTAACGTGCCTCGACGCGCCCGTTCGCATTCGCTGCACGGATAGAGACTCTAACGCAGCGCTTGCAGAATACAATCCACCAATCTTGTCGTGCAGAACATCAAATAAAGCTCATGTTCATTCTCTCCACACGCAAGACTGTCGTCTTCGGACGACATTTGCAGTTGAACATGCAGATACGAAGCCATTTTTTTTTGTTTTCTTTGAACTCACCGCTTCCCGCGGAAACTTCGATAACGACGAAGAACGTGATGCTCAAATCAGCCAATGGCTGATACTAGGCCTGGGATGAAGTGATTTTTCACACTGCCTCATCAGTTCACGTGAGAGGTCAATTGTTAGGTGAGTCTGAGACATACTTCCTGGGCGCCATTTAGCATTCAGTACAAATATTGAACACTCTAGGCCGTATTATAAATACGTTGCCTGATGGGGAGTTTGAAGCTCTTAGAAGAGCGCCGCTGTTTGTGGTTGTACAGGGGCTAACTAGTGCTTCTGGCGTAGCAAGCGCTGTATGGCGGCCATTTTCATACCGCAGTGGTAGTAATGTCATTCCGTTTACATCACACCGTTGTCTGAGCGTTGTTATCTTGCCACTGTCACCATTACAGCGTTATTCTGCTGTCTAATTCATCAACTCTAGCCATCCTGCTGGGGTCGTGAATATCCCGATTACTACATCATTTTGACAGCATTGTCTCTGTCACGTCCAGTAACAAAACATGCCGAGCACAATCTGAGTACACTGCGCGAAAAAAAAATGGCAGTTGGAAGAAAACACACAGGACCGGATCTTAAGTATTCACAACTAACTAGCTCCGTGAGGTCCTGGATTAAAACCGCAATTTGTTCCGTATTCTTTAAGCCTTATTCCTGAGGTCAGGAACCCACTTTACTACAATCTTTATTCATAAGTATAAATTATAAAGCTGCTAGCGTTCGTCCGAGTAAATCTACGTCTTCTTCTCTCTTTTATAGGGAAAAAAAGGGGCTGACAAGGTCCTGGATATCCTCAGGAGTGAATTCAACCGCACGATTCAGCTACTTGGTCAGTGATATTGATTTAAAATGAATAACACAGTTGCCGTTTTTTTTTCTTCTTAATTTACCAGGAAGACTTTGATCATTGTTGCGCGGCTCCTCCGCGCTGATGTTATATCACTTTATAGGCCAATGATGAGTTGGCTCATTCAAAGAGGCAGTGGCATGAAATAGACCTTTTTAAGAATTGTAAAATTAGCTGTCCTTTTATGCCTTTTGAACAACTAACGGCGGATAGTCAGTTCATGCTGACGGCCTGTTCAAGCGCCATTCGCTCACGCAATGACGTCATAAATGTAGCATCGGTTCTCTTCATATAAACACAGAAAACATACAAGCCCCAGCACGTTCAACCAAGACCAGGTGTACACTTGAAGCATGGAAGGTGGCGTTATTTCTTGGACAAGTATGCAGTGCAAAGAAGCGCACCTGCGAATTATGAAAACGGTCTATAGAACACGATGGCAAGCATTGCACCAAGTATAATATACAAAAATGTTGCGATACTTCGGAGAACTCAAAGATATTTATGAATCAACCTCCGTGCCTGCTTGAAACGTTTTCTCGAGCACCTTGCATTATCAGGGCTCGGCTTTAGCGTGCGCTACTACTGAAAGCACTTGCTTCTTGCGTGATGACACTTCCTATACAGAGGATGCGGGTATGTTCTTGTGAAGCAGCAGGTTCGGGTTTATATAGTATGCAAATATTTTGAACAACTGGAATCGGATCTTCAGCATGTTATGAATGACGTGGTCTCGAGGCTGGCTTGGTCACATGTGATGTGTTACAACTTGTTGGAAACCACAATATTTCAACCTTTTTTTAGCAAAATAGAAGAGATTGATTTATTTGTGGGGTTTAACGTCCCAAAACCACCATATGATTATGAGAGACGCCGTAGTGGAGGGCCTCGAAAATTTCGACCACCTGGGGTTCTTTAACGTGCACCCAAATCTGAGCACACGGGCCTACAACATTTCCGCCTCCATCGGAAATGCAGCCGCCGCAGCCGGGATTTGAACCCGCGACCTGCGGGTCAGCAGCCGAGTACTTTAGCCACTAGACCACCGCGGCGGGGCACAATAGAAGAGGAGGTCTTTTACTTCAGCGAAATAAAAAGTACCTTTTGGACAAAAATTTTTCACGCTTTGGGATTTTCGGTAAACTATACTTACATTTTCATCGAAATCATGAGGCAAAAGAAAGCGCGATCAAACAGCTAAAGGTATTTTCAAAGAAGCGGAATTATCAACAGTATTATGTACTGAGTTTAATCACCCACCATTTAAGGAGTTTGCAACAATAAATCCTTGACTTAGATCTTTTTGTAAGTTTATCATGAATGTGAGTTTTTTTGTGTACTTTTTTTAACATTTAAGGAAAAAATTGACTACATATCACTCGCTCATCAATGTCAATAAATACTGGGCTTGAGATGCACACCATATTTAGTGGGGCGCGCTCAAATCTCAGAATGCGCGAAAGAGACGAAAATATTTTCATCACCAAATTATACGATTTTTTTAAGGCGAACGGTTTTTTTTTTCAGAAAGCTAACTTTTTTTCTATTTGTACATACTGCAGGCCCTGATCAGGCCCATGCAGGAGTGGATACATCGAGATAACATGGGACATAATAACGCTCCACAAAAAGAAAAGAAAGTATTGATACACATAGGATTGGACATGCCCCTGGGTTTTTATGCCTTATCTTCAAAACCATAGCTCAGGTTTAATGTCTAGACCCGCAGTAAATTCAATCGAAATCGGTAATGCTGACGCAGATCTCGTGTTCGATCTTATTTGGACATGCCCCTGAGTTGTTTTGCTTCCGTGTCGTTCACAAGACTTGCATTTATGATGTACTAAAAAAGTTTATCATTTCATACGTTGCTGTAACGCGTCTAGGCACTTTAGCTTAACCAACTTTTTAAGCGAAACAATTGCGATGATTTTTTGTATCAACACACACTTAATCGATCACCAATTATTCTTTTTATTAGTAGAAAAGTAAAAAAATATTCTTAATTGAAATCAAACAGAGAAAATAGTTCGTGTAAGTGCATGCGTGCTGGGCAAGAATTAAGCAGTTAACTTTATATCAGAGATTTATGTAGTCTGTATTGCTTTTAAATAATGAGGTATACTGCATTGGTTGCAAAACAAATTTTGATTGGTTTTCTAAATACTGTTGACCTGAGCCCAATTGTGGAATTATAAATTAGCACGTTATCATAAGCTTCAAAATGCCCAACGTTAATTGCATTCACAGCTCATAAAAAGAATAGTAGTCACTTTGCTTGTTTCAACAAGGTAAACAACAGCGGCATTAGAACGATTCAGTTCTGGCTATGACAGGGTTCAGTGTCGCATTGGTGATGTTCGTTTGTGACTGTGAATTTTCCCGCTTCGTTTCAGGAGTCCCGGATGCCAATAAATTATGCACTGACTTTGTCGTTCGCGAGCCCTACTACTCTGAACCACTCCCGCGCAACTGCCAACCGACACATCTCTGGAGTGATTTTGTCCCGCACAAGGTTACGAAGTAGTATTGACAAGTATTCACGACACTATCACTCCCGTAGCATGAGACCATGCTTCGACACTTCCATTCTTCATTTTCATTGTCAGCGAAACAATAAAAGTGATTCACTCTTTTTATTGCATAGAGTATTGATAGCTTCGCTCACAAAGAAATATGTTTTGATAAAGGGAGCATGCTACTACATCGCCGGCAATATTATTATGTGAATTGTTTGGGAAATGTTCTTTTGAAACGACTGCATGCCTCTATATTATTCCTACTCTATCAAGCCATATCATTTGGTAGACTCACAGTGATATTGTAGTAATGGATCCCCGTACAGGAATGTTGACTATCAAGGGTTCAAAATTTTCGCCATGATCCCATAATTAAGCGACATTTTCATGGTAATGCACGCAGATAGTAGGCGCGCAAAGGAATTACAAGCTGGGTATTAGCAATCTTGCCGACGTTGAATATACTGCCAATTGACTTGCGTCTAATCTAAGCGTTATCTTTCTCTATTACATGTTTGTTATGAAATTTGGGCGCTTTTATTGCTGGCTACTGTTTTTCACATGGTTAAAAGCATTCGAGAAACTCACAGCAACTCAACGGTTTTCGTGAAAAGAATCTCATCTAGGCGAGAGGTGAAGATTTCAAGGAAGTCACTCAATCGTGAAGAAAAAAAAATAAGCACATAAACATAACAAGTTGACGAAGTTAATTTACGCAATGACATAAAAAGCAAACCCAGTTTATTCACATAACACAATGATTGGCAGAATATGCACGTCGCATGAACACCGTATACGTTGATGGTAACCCTAAACAGCATCCTGTTACATAACAACACTGAAATTGGTGAAGTACAGTCACCGGGATACGGGATAAGTTTCCACATGAAGCGACCCATAACGCGTCACAATCTCGACGAAGTGTGTATCATATAGGGCATCAAATGAAAGGCGAGCAGCGGCAAGCAATGCAAATGTTCAGTCCCCTCCTCCTACAGTCATCACCATTGAAAGTGGGGATCACTCTGGTTCGGCAGCGCTGCGCCTGTGGATGGATATGACTGGATGGTGTGCGCTAAAATATTGGTATAGATGGTTTGAAAGTCACAAGCGTTGTACCCCAAAAAACTTCCAGTCACTTCAATTACCAGCCCCTAACCCCAAAACGGAAAGCATGTTTTCAAGTTCCTTTTAGATGTAAAAAAAATATCTTTCTTTAGTTCTTCAGATATAAAAAACCTGCGTAAGTTTCAAAGGAATCTCTTATTCAACAATACTGTAGGCCTTTGTACAGTCTTTTTACAAAATATTTATGTAGCTCAAAAAAAAACAACCTTTATGTAGTTCAGTGCAACGCGCGTGCTGCTGAGCAAGATGCAGACACCGACAGCCCGAAGTGTGTTGCAACTGCTTGACACCATCACTCCAGTTCTCGCAAGGCTTCAGAAGTCTGCTGCTTGAGGACGCAGGCGGCACTATCATGGCTTCAGCATCGACAAGATTTTGGGTGCATGGGACCTCGCATACAAGTGAATGCAACGAATGTGCTCATTTGATTAAGACACGTGTGTAACTCACTGTCTGTGATGTTAAGCACATAACTGCCGTTACGTCGACGGCATAGGTGACATTTCTCTCCTTCTCTCTCTCTCTAACTTTTATTCCCCTTAACCCCTCCCCAGTGCAAGGTGGCCTAGCAGGCTCAGCCATGGTTAACCTCCCTGCGTTTCTTTCACCCCTATTCTCTCTATTTTATGTAGCTCAAAATAACATTTATCTGAATATATTTTCTTAAATGAGCAAAAAAAGGTACACTCTAAGGCAAAAAGGTGTTAAAAGGTTCTGTGGTTCGTCCTTTTGGGGACTAATGGGGCTGCCACAACCATTATTCCTTTCAGGACTAACAGCACCGGGTCTTAGTGCCCACAGATGAGCTCAAGGAACTAACATTTAGTCTCACATTTACACCTTAGTGAGTAACCGTCCGTCCCACAATCTACCTCAAAGAACTAACATTTAGTCCTCACATTTGCATCTTATAGGGCAACTGTTAATCCCCACATTTACATCTTACCGGGCAACCATTAGTCCTCACAGTTGCACCTTGCCGGACGAACGGTTGATTCACTCAAATACTCCAATCGGGTGAATTTTTTGCACCCAGTTCAAACATTGTTTTTCGTTTATTTTCCACCAGGCCTAATATATTTTTCGCCTGTTTTTCTGCGCAGTGAGCAACAAATCGCGCAGAAAAAAACACGCGAAAAAGTAGTTAGCCACATATGTGTAGCGCTGAGCGCTACTTCTTCGTTCCTTCACGGCCGCGCATATAGCTCGTCTTTCTACTCTTCTGGACAACCGAAATATATTGTACTGAGGCATCATTTACGACAAGGCTATATGTTTCACACACTGTACGCCGCGAAATAACGGCTTCTCCTTTAGAAGGCATTTTTTGTTTCTGTATTCATTTACCTACATTCATATCACAAGGATTTACATTATATGAAGTGAAATTGTATGCTTCACTTTGAATATAAGACATATTGAAAAATAACACATGTAATTTATTCATTTGCTGCCATTGTACTAATTAAGATACAGGTTTTTGCTTAATATGGCGCACGGTGCAGATGTATGAGCAATCTGGGTGTCACGATTCGAAAAGAAAACCTCACTGATCGTGGTGATTTTAGCGTGACATCTAGAGTTAGAGCAAGCCAATCGTTTTCTAGGTTATGGCTTAACAAATTTCAAAACAATTTCATACAGTGTAATTGACCGCCGAGGTCTACATGCAAAGTAGTCGCTTACACGTTCGCTGTTCTCACGGTGCCGCATTAGTACGAATTGCTGCGCATAATTCCAGCGACTGACTTTCTGTTAGACGAATGAGTTGCCGGGAAAATAAAAAAAAAGAAATATCGGCTCCTCTATTCAGACTTCACATATTATCTTTTATGTACACGCACCAATATTGTAACAAAAAATTTGCAGGTATGCAGTTGCTGACACTTGAAAGCTTCGGGAAGCATCTGAAGGCCTGCCACCGCAACCCCAGTTGCACAAAATAGCACTGCTGCATGACGTCAGAGACTGTTCTTTGCTTGCATTTGTACTGCACCACAAAATATAGATGGCAGCATATTACGTAGTTTTCTAGCACACGAAAAACACACGGACAGAAGTACACGGGGGCAGGCACTACTTTCAACAATGTTTATTCCAGAAAAAGTCAACCATATGTATAGGCAACATCGCTTTTTAGCCATCATGACCGCACGCACTCCGAATTCAGATATTTTTTCGTAGATAGGCTAACTTCTTACATGGAAGGACAATTGACGGTTCACAAATACAGTTATCTGCCAGCCTATCAATCATTTCAGCCTCGATTATTTTTCGGGTCGGCTGACCTCTGCTCGTGCCGACAATTGAACACTCATTAAAAGCCGGCGTGCACATGTTTAACACATCGTCACTTGCACTGTCACTTGCATTACTACAATGCCTGTAGTGGGCATCAAGCCCCTCCGCGGTGGTCTAGTGGCTCAGGTACTCGACTGCTGACCCGCCGGTCGCGGGATCGAATACCGGCTGTGGGGGCTGCGTTTTCGATGGAGGAGAAAATGCTTTCGGCATATTATTGATTGATATGTTGGGTTTAACGTCCCCAAACCACCATATGATTATGAGAGAAGCCGTAGTGGAGGGCTCCGGAAATTTCGACCACCTGGGGTTGTCTAACGTGCACCCAAATCTAAGCACACGGGGCTACAACATTTCCGCCTGCATCGGAAATGCAGCCGCCACAGCCGGGACACGAACCCGCGACCTGCGGGTCAGCAGCCGAGTACCTTAGCCACTAGACCACCGCGGCGGGGCTACTGTCGGCCCATGTGCTCAGATCTGGGTGCACGTTAAAGAACCCCAGAAGGTCTAAATTTCCGGAGTCCTCCACTACAGCCTCTCTCATAACCATATGGTGTTTTTGGGACGTTAAAACCAAGATATCATTGAAGCAGTGGCCATCGAAAAAGTAACCCCTTTCTTTCTGTCACGTTTTAGCGGTGTTCCTTTAAATGTTGATTTACGCGACGCCCAATTTGAGCCAAATAATTCTTGCCACATGTCAACTGAAGCTTGAACACAACGGCGTCATTGCACTCTACAAACCTATTTTTATGCTTAGTTTTGCATTTCCTCTTGTTTGATGAGGCAGGTCTTATTATTCTGCACAGACTCTGCAATTTTGTGGAAGCAGAAAACACTACTTTTACGTTCGCATGCTTGATTGATTGATATGTGGGGTTTAACGTCCCAAAACCACCATATGATTATGAGAGACGCCGTAGTGGAAGGCTCCGGAAATTTCGACCACCTAGGGTTCTTTAACGTGCACCAAATCTCAGCACACGGGCCTACAACATTTCCGCCTCCATCGGAAATGCAGCCGCCGCAGCCGGGATACGTTCGCATGCTGTCCTATCTTCTTTAGTCGGTGTGATAATCCATGAATATACGGTAGGACTGCGACTTTTATCGTATCAGCTGGGGGCTGGCTGACGGGAGTCTTCAAGACGGCCAATTTGTTCGTTGAACTCATGCGATCAGGACATCATCGTAAGGCACTTAGCAAGTATTCAAAGTGGTATTTAGAGTGCGTAAACGGACAAGAAACAATAAACAAAGTAACCCAGAAGAGCGCTCATTTCAAACTTCAGTTTATTCATAGAAAAGGCCCGGTTTTATTCTACACCAAACACCAAAACGCAAGCGTGAAACTACAATCTAAAAAAAAACAAACAGCATGACAGCTATGACTTACGAGTTAAAAAAAACACTAAAAAATGTCCTCCTCTTCTTGTTTTAGATAAAACTTTCACTCATGCCTTTCCGTGTTCGGTATGAAATAAAACCTCGCCTTTTCTGTAAACAAACTATAGTTTGAAGTGAGCGCTCGACGGTGTAACCCTGCGTACCGTTTCCTCTCTTTTGACACCCTCTAAATACAACTGTTTAAGTACAATCTCGCCCAAATTTCAGTGCTTTTAGGTATTTCATCTTACCCTCTTCACCAACACTGAAAAAAAATTAGTATTTGGAGAGTGTTTCTGGCACACAACAATAATTGTCATCTGTTTACGTGTTCTTTCCTTTTTATTTCCACGGTTCAAGTAGTTCTTGGTCGTGAATGGAGCGCGTTATTAGTGTGACATAGGATTCCTGAATGTGAAGTGACCAATGCTGGGTTTATAAGAAAGGATACGCAAGCAAGTCAGATAACGATTACTGTTCTGCAGCATAACTACTCCCCGAATACTCCATGCTTTCTTACAGTGACACAGTGTGCTGACAGATACAGAAGCAGCGGCTTGTTGGGGCGAGGGTCATACTTCCATTGGATGCCTTCGTCATGGAATAAAAGCCTGAAGTCTGAAAATAGAAAACTGCCGTCCGCCAGCATCTCGTTTGTTGCGAATAGAGAGAATAAACCCTCACGTATGAGCGTTAGTGGTTGAAGAATCAAAAGGGTCAGCACTGCATGCAGTCAAAATCATCGACGAATGTGAAAATTGTTTTAATCTTTAAATCTGGGAGCTGATGGCACATGTTCTAGTGAAGTTCCGCTCTGAATGAATCGCTGAGAAAAGGCGCAATACAGAAGCCGATGCGAATTTTCTGCTTTTGTATGTAAGGCTTCCATTCCCACAAGATAAAAGTGGGCAGTAGATAAAAACAAAGAAGTTCTCGAAATTCACCATCTTCCCTCCCGGTAACGTTGATGAAGGCGACATTTCCGAATCTATCAATACGAGACTGAACACAATAAAGCAGACTAGAATGTGGCTGAGGTTAGAACATATTTGCAATGTCTACGGAAAAAACATTATGTACTCATAGGATGAAAATCTGAGGTAATCCAAAACAACGTCAGAGTTTTTAGCAAGAAAGAGATCGTCAACTGGTAACACGTTTAGCATTTTTTGCTGGAACACGGCAATACACTTTTGCCAGGTGCCGTTTTTCGACACAGTGGCCCGGAAAGGTGTGTCTGCCTTGTTTGTTTTGACGCTATTAGGTAAAGGTGATCACATTTACTAGCGCCTATGTCATTGGAAATAATGTCTAAACAAAGCTGTTCACAGAACTTTTTTGCTTTTGCTTTTGAGGACGAGGTTTCATAAGCGCGGGTCGTGTGCCCCGACTGTGTGCATTTGTAGGTAACCACCTCTCGTTTAGTTTTTGGAATGTTCGGTAGATGGCAGTAATTGTATGTGATCAATATATGATAAAAAGACGCGAGATGGCGGTATTTGGTGTGTTCACCAAGTAGTTCACCAAGTTCACGAAGTTCGGGCTGTCAAGGTGGATGGACGTGTTTTTTGAGCGCTCCGGATCGACTGCGAAGATAAGTGTTTTTGCATATTTTGAGCTTGTCTTTATAATTATAAGGCAGCGGTTGAAATGTTCGTAGCACTTATTTTATGGTACGGCTTTTTCGGAGGCCAGACACCAGGTATTTATTAGTTAGTGCGGGTGTGTGTGTTTGAAAATTTTTTGTTGTTGGTTTTTTTTTCTTTTGCCACCCCGTGGGGGAGGTGCGCGTACATTGAACACGCAAATTTTTGTAGTAGAGCTTAGACTTTCTTTTTTTTTCAAAGTGCAGGGCTCGAGTTAAGTAATTATCGAGTATAGGGACAATTGGTGTCAGAAAGGCATGGTTAAAAAGACTGTAAAGTGTTCAGGTTGTGGAGTGGGTTTGAAAGTGGACCCAAGCGTAGAAGCGGATGGAGAAGAGGCGGACGTGAAGTGTAGGCAATGTGAGGTCGAGAAAAAAATGGAGAAAATGATGGTTGCCCAGAGTGAACTGCTGATGAGAATCGCCGAGCTCGAGACTGCGTTGGCGACAGAGCAAGAGAAAACGTGGGAAATGGGAGAAAGACTGAAGTCCGCCGAGGAAGCTCTAGCGAAGCTGAACAAAGAAGCGACCTACCGAGAGAACAGTAGAGAACCGGCAACCAGAACGGTGGAGAAGGAAAAGCAAGCAAGTTTGGAAAAAAACAGGTTTAGCCGTTTCAACTGTCGCAAGGCCCAGCTTCAGTAAGGTAGTGGTGGGGCAGAGAGGGAACAAAGCAGCCGGCGTCACAGGTGCAAGTAGCCCACAGGTGCAGAACGCTCCAGCTGAAAAGTCACAGCATGTGATAATCGCCGGGGACTCGAACTTAAATCGATGCACAGAAGCCAATAAAGAGAGGGTAAGAGGTGACAAGAGAATTGCAGTAGGGGCGTTCCCAGGACGCAAGCTGGAAGCAGTCATGAGGCAAGCGAGCACAAAGCTCAAAACGACAGCTGATAGACGAAACCTCGTGATAATTTCAGGCGGTTTAAACGATGTCCTAGATGAAGATGCAGCAGGACTAGCAGCCACACTGGCGAAAGGCGTCGATGACATGCGCGCCACTTCTCCTAAGGTACAGGTAGTGACATGCACGATACCGGAGGTACCGGTGCGAAATAGCAACCTGCAAAGAGCGTTGGTCAACGTAAACCAAGAGATATGGCGGATGAGTCGAGAGAAAGGCTTTGAGATAGTGGAAATAAACAGAGAGGTGCATAGTTGGGGGGGGGGGGTTCAACGAGACAGAATTCACTTCGATGGGCGGCTAGGTCATGAGGTGGGTTGGCGACTTGCAGGACGCGCAGTAGCTTTTTGGGGGGGCAAGCGAGCCCTCCGGGGTACAGGATAGCTAGTAACGAGGAAAACAACCAGGGAGACTCTTCGACAGGTGGTATGAACAGATACGATTCCAAAGTGGCACCAATATCTAAGATAGGTAGAGTCCGGGGCATAAATAGACGTAGCCACGAGCGCCGAGCCAATTCAGACATAGGGTATATTAACATGCAGGGTGGTAGGAACAGGCTAAAGTGGGAAGAGATAGAAGAACAGCTAAGGGAAGAGAGGCCGATGGTATACGGTTTTGTAGAAACACATCTCAGGGACATGGAACAACCTCCGAACAATCCGAACTACGCGTGGGAATATTGTGATAGAACAGAAGGCAGCAGAAAAGGGGATGGTATTGGGGCATTCACTCATAAAAGTACAGACTGGCAAAGGGTCAAGCAGGAGTGCAAGGAACATTTATGGCTAAAAGGGAAAGTGGCAGGTCAAATGACACTCCTTGGTTTCATGTATTTGTACGGGAGCAAAGGCCAGAGAGTAAAACCAGGCAATGGTAGAGTGTATATCAAAGGACATTCAGGAGTTAGGAAGAGAGTGCGAGATAATTATACTAGGAGACATGAACGCGCACATAGAAGATATAGATGTGTATACCGACCCGACAGGCAAAATGATCATGGATATGTGTGAAAGGCTTGATTTGATCATTTGCAACAGTACCGAGAAGTGTGAAGGGCGGATAACATGGGAGGTAGGAAGGCTTCTGTCGACGATAGATTATGCACTGATGTCACATAGGTTGTATGATAAGCTCAGGGGAATGCACATAGATGAAGGTGGCTCCAGAAGTCTGGGTAGCGATCACAAACGTATCAAGCTAAGTTTTGGAAGAGCAGTGAAAGTGGGAAGGAGACAAGATGAGCAACTACAGGAAAATTTTTATCCAGAAAGGTAAATTGAAGTAGCCACTAAATAAATTGAGAAAGTAATCACGCAGGATAATGAGGCAGTGTGGACATACACGAATCTAATTAGACTCTTTGAGCTAGAGCTAGCTAAGACGCGTGAAAAGTCACCCCAGAAAAGAAGACACAAACCCAAAAGTTGGTGGGATGAGAAAGTTAAGACAGTTATAGCAAAACGTCAGGAAACCTCCAGAAAACACAGACATGCTAAGCAGCGGGGTGAACCGACAGATGATGTTGAAAAAAATGGGCAACCTTTCTAAGCTGTAGAAGGGATGCATCCTTTCTGATCAATGAAAAGATTAGAAGGAAGGGAGCTCAGTGGCTGGCAGAAGTACATAAAAAAATAGAAACGCAGCTGCGAAATTTTGGAACCATCTAAACTCCCTAAGAAATGAGACGAGCCTAGAGCAGAGTTTTATAACTACAGCCCAAGGTGCTAGGTTTGAAGGGGACGAAGCTATTGAAGATATAAGAACAAGGGTGACAGAAAAATTTCAGCAAAGAAGTACTTTATGCACCACAATATACAACGACGAATCAAGTGGTGCAATGGCTCCATTTCACAACAAGAGTGGGAAAGGGCTCAGAAAAGGGTTCCTAGTAGTACATCAACAGGCCCAGACGGCATTCTAATTAGGCTGATAAAGACATTAGGTCCGAAGTCTAAGCAGGCTTTGAGAGAGGCAGTGAGCACAATAATAATCGATGGTGAAGTTCCCGATGGATGGAAACTTAGCAGGATGAGCATGACCTATAAAGGAAAGGGGGACAAAGCTGACATAAACAACTACCGTCCTATAACAGTGACATCAGTGGTCTACAGGCTGGCGATGCAGATTATAAAGGAAAGACTGCAGGCGTGGATAGAGGATGAGGGGGTGCTGGGGGAACTGCAGAATGGGTTTCGGAAACACAAGAGGTTGGAAGACAATATGTTCTCACTGACGCACTGCATCGAAATAGCAGAAAAGGAACACAGGCCCCTGTGGCTAGCATTTTTGGATATCAAGGGAGCGTACGATAGCGTGTTTCAAGAGAAATTGTGGGGAATACTGGACACATTAGGCGTGGAACATGTAGTCACTAATCTTTTAAAGGGTATCTATAAAGGTAACAAGGTAGTTATAAAGTGGGAAAAACAGGTATCCAAGCCTCCAGAGGTAAAACGGGGGCTTAGGCAGGGGTGCGCCGTGTCACCCTTATTATTCATAATGTACCTACAAGGATTAAAGGCAAAATTAGAGTGAAGTGGACTGGGCTTCAACCACTCTTTAGTCAAACAAGGAAAACTTATTGATTAGGCACTACCAGCATTAATGTACGCAGATGATATAGTGCTAATGGCCAACAACAAGGAAGATTAGCAGAGATTGATGGACATCTGCGGTAATGAGGGAGATAGGTTAGATTTTAGATTCAGTAAGGAAAAATCGACAGTCATGATTTTCAATGAAAACGAAGGTAGTGAGCTTAGAATACAGGAGGTCACGCTAGAGATAACAGATAACTACAAATATCTGGGCGTATGGATAAGCGATGGGACCGAGTATCCGAGGGAACACGAAAAATACGTGACGACTAAAGGTAACAGGAATTCAGCAGTCATGAAAAATAGGGCACTGTGGAATTACAATAGGTATGATGTTGTGAGAGGAATATGGAAAGGGGTCATGGTTCCTGGGCTGACGTTCGGCAATGCGGTCTTGTGCATGAGATCAGAAGTTCAAGCAAGATTAGAAATTAAGCAACGTGGAATAGGTAGGCTTGCTTTAGGAGCTCACGGGAATACACCAAATTAGGGAGTACAAGGTGATATGGGACGGACATCATTTGAGGGCAGGGAAGCTAGCAGCCAGATAAAATTTGAGAAACGATTGAGAGAAATGGGGGAAGAGCGTTGGGCAAGGAAGGTTTTCAGCTACTTGTACATGAAGAATGTCGATACAAAATGAAGGAAGCGAACCAGGAAGTTGACTGGTAAATACTTTGAAAACAGCAGGTGGCCAAACCAAAAAGAACTATCGGTTAAGAAGAAAGTGAAGGAAACGGAGACTGACATGTGGAGAATGGGCATGATTAAGAAGTCTGCACTAGAGATCTATCGAACTTTTAAGCAGGAAATTGCCAAGGAAAGGATCTATGATAATACTCGGGGTAGTTCTCTACTGTTTGAGGCCAGGACGGGAGTACTGTGAACCAAGACATATCGTGCCAAATACGAAGGGGTAGACACAGTATGCAGTGCGTGTGGAGAGGAAGAAGAAACTGCCGAACACTTGATAATGTTCTGTAAAGGGCTTCACCCTATAGTTCCGGATGATGGCGCAGAGCTTTTCAAAGTACTGGGGTTTAGGGACCGGGAGGGCAAAATAAACTTTAAGCGGGTAGACTTAACTAGAAGGAGGTTATCTGATTGGTGGCTAAAGTCAAGGCACGAGTGAAAATTGAACTCTTCACTGCAAAGTACGAATCCTCAAACTCACTTTTTAAGGAAAAAAAATAAATATAGTTTTTGGTTCATTAGGTATTACGGCTTGGTGGCGCTAGCCACCGCCCGATCTAAAGGGTACAGCCATATCCATTCATCCATCCATCCACTGGATGGACAGATGGCCAGACATATAATCAGACAGACAGACAGACAGTCAGACAGACAGACAGACAGACAGACAGACAGACAGACAGACAGGCGAAATAACGGAAAGATGCGGCCTGTGGACGGACGATTCACTGTTTACCGATAAAACCTTCTTCAGCTTCTCCCCACTCATCGTCGTTCACTGCATGGATGTGCTGCGATTTTTTTCAAAATCAACCACTTTTTTTAGTTTACAAACCTTCATGACAGCGTCAAGGGTTTTTGCGCTAATGGCACCATGAGTCAAAACTGCAATATCACCCTGAATGTCAGTGGCCAACACGCCGAGGTGTATTTTATTTATAAAGTAAGCTACGCGTTTTACAGATACCTTTGGTACAGGTGGTGCCTTCAAGTTCGAGGTGTCGACACCATAAGACATACAACGCACTGCGTTTTACATACACCTTCAGTACAAGCGGCGTCTTCAAGTTCAAGATGTCGGCACCACCGGACACACAACGCACTGCGTCCTCCACCGGCGCCCTATGAAAAACCTGGCTAACGAGCTTGAGAAGTTCTGGAGCGGTCCTCTTCTTGTAGTCAGCGAACTTTAGCTCCAAGGTGAGGGCTTACTGTACATCCTGAAGGAGAATTTGAAGGCACTGGACCTTTTCTCGTAGCACAGTCGGCTTGTCGGTATGGTGTTGTCGAAGCTGTTTGAGCTGGAACTGCCACAGAAATTCCGTCATGCGGTCAATCTGCCTCGAACACTCCCGAAGTCTTCTGCTGACCGTGGAAGAATCCCTCGTGGTGCTTTTTGTGCAACTTGAAGTTTTCCGTTGAGATGGGTCAGATGAAACCGCTTAGAGTTTTAGAACTTCAATACGCGAACTCTATGGTTCGCAGAAGGCAATAAGCTCAGATGTCTCATGAAACAGCTGCTGTTTCCTTTGCGTTGTACATGTGTGCTCAAGCCCACACATCCAGTCTCTTTATCTAAGGCAACTAACGTCACATAATGTATTGTGAAGTAACACTTCAAGTCAATTTTTTCGCTTTGCTGGCGACAGCTCGTAGGTACATCTGCACCTCCAGATATACACCCTCCATATTCCACCACGGCAGCTCATCTGCCACTCAGCGAACATACGCTGCAAGGTCGGGTGCTAATTTCTTGGTTTCAACGAGAAGTTTGGACTATACGTCAGAAAGTTCTCTACTTTTTCTGGTAACGCCACGTTTCCCACGATGCGGAAAAGTATTTATGACATCACGGCCTTTCTACCAGCATCCTCACAAGCATACGAAAGCATAAGCCACCAGAAGAACGTCATCTTGACGATACTCAAGGGTTGTGGTCAGGTGTATGCTAAACCGCCTTCTGCATTTGAAAGCGCAACTGGTAATGTGGACTCTCACATGTGGTGCCAACGGGATGCTGTCTGAATGATGCCCTACTTGACCACAAGTGCAACGCTAACATTTCTTGCGGGATCACACTTGCCGGGAGTATTGCAGACTTCGAATGATGTGCTTTGTTCTATCAGCGCTCAGTAATAGTCTTGATTTCGAATAAGATTCTACTCGGAATTCGTGGTGGTCTTAGAAATCACCATTGATGTTGTAGTGCCATCATCACCATCGTCATTTTTTCCATCACCGCGCCGCGTCTCTCGCGCAGCTGGCGCGAGCTCGAGCTGCGCGAGAATGAGAACGAGCTGACACGCCTGGCGTGGTGGACGCTGGTAGCCGACGTGGCTCCGCTTCAGGTTTAGAATAAAGTGGCAAGATCGGCACGGCCCCATTGGCCGCCTTCGACGTCATCTCAAGTCTCTCTTCTCTCGCCGCTACATTGGTGACCCGGAGAACACGCCCTTCGCCGAGCGGCCCGCGGCCATGTTCCCGCAACTCTGCCCGCCAGTGCCGGCGTACCAATCGGCTTACCCCAAGGTATGGTTCATGCAGCTCGATGCCGTTCTGGCGCTGAATGGCGTCACGGACCAGCTGCAGGTGCACGCCATTCTTCTCGACGCCCTCCCGGTAGAGTTGCGCCATCTCGCTGCCACTTCAAGCACCAGCCCGCAGCCTTACGATGCCCTTTGCACTGCGGTGCTCGCCCGCAGCGGCAACACATACCGTCCGCTTCCGTTTACCCGCACCAGGCAGGTTTCCCCGGCGTCGCAGGGCAAGGTACGCACGCAAGCGCACGCAGAGCAAGCGACGGCACGTGACACCGTGGCCCTCGCCGTTTCCGCGACCACCAGCTCAGACGTCTCGGCCTTCCCCTCACTGCAGCTGCTGGTCAGCTCCTCGACGGTGCCCCCTGCCGCTCCGCCACCTGCCACTGGTGCCAGCAATGGCCTGCCGGGTGCCTCGCCACATTCCACTCTCACCTCCCCGGCCAGCAGCCGTCCACCCTCGGCGTCCCCGCTCCCCGCCCCTGTGCCTGTCTCTGTTTCGTGGTCTATGACGGGCCCCCGCGCCGTGTTTTCGCGGAGCCAGAGCCTGCCCTCATCGTCGGCGTCGACACCGGCAACCACCAAAGCAACTGCCACCGTCGCCCCTCTGCCCGTGGCGCCGCAGCAGGCACCTGCGTCGAGACCCGGCGTCGCACAGGTGGTTTCGGCCAGCCCCAGTTCTCGCACCTCTGGTGCCCGCCGGCT
Source organism: Rhipicephalus microplus (assembly GCF_043290135.1). Lineage (NCBI taxonomy): Eukaryota > Metazoa > Arthropoda > Arachnida > Ixodida > Ixodidae > Rhipicephalus > Rhipicephalus microplus. The sequence goes on from NC_134706.1 coordinate 86,901,408, forward strand.
CATCCAGCCGAAACAGCCACAGATCCTGCCCAAGCTGTCGAGCGGCAGCGCGAACATGACGACGCCTTCGGCAGCGGCGACCACCCGGTCCCAGTCTCCCCGGGCGGCCCAGCACAAGGCCACAACGCGGCCCGCGCTTGTACCGGCGCCGCACCCTGCGACCACGGTGCAGCGCGGAGCCGCGATGGGGCTCAACACAGGGAGTCCGCTGCTCATCGGGAACCCCGCGGCAGCGCAGCCGGGCATGTTTCCGGCTGGACCTGCGCACGGCTCTTTCCTGCTGAACCAGGACATTGCGGCCCTGGGCCACAGCTTGATTCTGATACAAGGCGCACTGGGGCAGACCCAGAGCTCTCTGGGACAAATACAGGAGGTCCAGCTAGCCCTGCGGCCACCCCATGCCACGGGCCTGACCCTGGGACCTCAGACGGGACCCAGGCCCCATGGGGAACATCCAGGACCGCCTGGCACCCCAACGCTTGTCATTCCACAGAACCTGGGGCCAAGGCCTAACATCTTTCTGGCACTGCCACGCATGATGTCACCCCCCTCGTTTGCCATAGTCCCGGGACAGCCACTGACGCTGCAACAGCTGCAGGCCATGCTGCCCACGCAGACCATGCTGGCCCAGCCCACACTGGGTGCGTTCCAGACAGACCAGCACCAATCCCTGGTGCAGATACCGACGTTCACCCAGCCGCAGATACTGGCGCATGCCCACCATCATCACTACCACCACCACCACCATCATGGGGCCCTGTCGGGACCTCTAATCTCGACAGGCGGCAGTATAGTGTCCTCGGCACCCAGCGCCAACATTGTCACCCACCATCCTGGCATGACCTCGCGACACACGGTCCACTCTCGGCCTTTCCGACCAGGTCACCGTGAGACCCGCTTGTCGGCTGCCACAGCGACCCGGCACTTCCTCCTGCGTCCTCTGCGCAACTCCCAGTGTCGCCCGCCAGAGACCGCTGCCTACTGATGGCCCTTACACGTTGACAAACTGGACTTGCCAAAGGAACACTTTATGGACTGCCATTCATGTACATAGCATTTGTCACCCTCTTTCTTTTTTTTTCATCTGCGTTCAAATCGCGCAAAGCGCTAAGGGGGGAGCCCTGTAGTGCCATCATCACCATCGTCATTTTTTCCATCACCGCGCCGCGTCTCTCGCGCAGCTGGCGCGAGCTCGAGCTGCGCGAGAATGAGAACGAGCTGACACGCCTGGCGTGGTGGACGCTGGTAGCCGACGTGGCTCCGCTTCAGGCCTAGAATAAAGTGGCGAGATCGGCACGGCCCCATTGGCCGCCTTCGACGTCATCTCAAGTCTCTCTTCTCTCGCCGCTACAATGTCAAAATTACTTTACTTCTCATTCTGTAGCCTATGCATGGAAGGAAATTTGCTGTCTATGGCTCTAAATGTGATATTGCGCAAGTAATGAACCCTATATTGCTGCCGTGTCGACCGATGTTCTTTAACATATGTATTTAGATAATTATGCTATTCAAATCTTCACAATGACCCCCTCAGTTGCGTCACTGCTATCACTGATGAAATTTCAGTGGTTAGCTTTTACAATGAGTCCAACCTTATCCTATAGTAGATATTTAAAAGTGCTATTCTTTTATCTAAACTGAAACTTTGCGACATGGAGTAGTAAAACGAACACAAAAGAAAGGCCCGTGTATCACGTCGTGTATGGCTCCTTGTTTAACGTTTTCACAAACTAGGACAGGCTTTTCAGCTGGCGTCTAAACAAGAAAATCGTCGTCGTGTTTAGCTTTGTGCGAGACCATTTAGTTACTCAAGCACGAAAGCATGCGCTTTTATTCATATTATTTCAAATTAACAGGAAGAGTTTCCCCATTGCCCCCACTTACCCGCGAAGTTTCTGTTCAAGGTTTATAATTTTTAAAAATTAGTAATGCTTTTCCCTGACGAAAATGGTTCGTGTGGTTTGACGCTGTGGTGATCGCTGAGCACAAAGCTGCTCAACTTCTGTTTTCTAATTGGTTAACTCGGCATTACTTGGCAAGTTGCGGCTACACGCTTCCTATAAAAGACAGCGCCACTGAGCAGCTTTAATGGAGGCTTACGTCACATCGGGTGTATAAACCAAAGCTGTGAAGCTGAGGCTCATATTTTGCTTCGCTACCCATTAAACTGCAGCGCCGATATGCTCGCCTCGCAGCTGATACAACGTTAATAAACAGTCGTTCTGTTTTATGTAGATATCCCGGCTGCGGCGGCTGCATTTCCGATGGAGGCGGAAATGTTGTAGGCCCGTGTGCTCAGATTTGGGTGCACGTTAAAGAACCCCAGGTGGTCGAAATTTCCGGAGCCCTCCACTACGGCGTCTCTCATAATCATGAAGTGGTTTTGGGACGTTAAACCCCACATATCAATCATCAATGTTTTATGTTGACTTGCGTTCTTCTGTCGACACGGCATCCCACATCTGGGGACCCGGAAAACTAACTAACGCATCGCCATGGCCGACTCAGAAGCCCTCACCACATTCCGCTATCATGTGCGAAAACTTCAACAGGAACTGCAGACCCAGTAACACCAGGAATGTCGCAACGTCTACACAAACGAGGCCGTGCCTACCGGCTCTACTGAGAGCGCCACGGCTCCTACAGAAGCTATCCCACGAGCTTCTTCGGGGTGTCTTGCTGTCAAGCGTCCGCCTTTTTGGTTGGATTCGCCGGAGGTTTGACTTGCTCAGATCGAAGCCCAGTTCACCTTGGCGCGCATCACGCAAGAGTGGACAGGCTACGTTTACGTTGTCACCCACATGGACGCAGGTTACGCTGACGATGTCCGTGATATCCTCGCCAACCCACCAACGTCCAACATGTACGAACACCTTAAGATTGTACTTATTCGCCATTTGTCACTCTCCGAAGAGCAGAAGTTATGGCAACTGCAGTACGCAGACCTTGCTTAACGCCAACCTTTGCAGCTCTAGCGCTACATGCATGTGCTCGAAGGCAGCATACAAGTCCAGGATTCTTTTTTGCGATCGCTTGGGCTCCAATGACTTCCACCGCGCACCCAGGCAATTCTGCAGGCTCAGGTCAGGCTACCTCTCAAATAACTTGTGGAGATTGCTGATGGCATCGTCAAGGCCTCATTGCCGCAGCTGTCACCCACCATCCAGGTCGCGCACACACCGCCGAAATTCACATAGTATGCGCACCGTATTGACAACATCTACCACCAGTTCTTCATTCAGCAACCAATAGGTGAACGTATTCTGATGCAAGAGCGCCACCATTCGCAAAGCCACGACTGCAACACTACCTCATCACTGCAAATTGACATCAATGGTCCTTCCTACTACCACCAATGCTACGGTGACAAAGCCCGGCAATGTCGCTGAGTGGGACATGCGGAAAACGACAACGGCAGCTCATAGAGACGGCCGCAAGCTACCAAGCCAGATTCCATCACCTCTTTGCCATCAACTAAATCACAAATCAGCGTTATCTGGTTGACCATAGTTCCGACAGCTGCTGCTACCGGTGATCCCACCTTCAAAGTCGCCCCGTCGCGATGGTCAGGTAGGTGAGGTGCTCGGCTGCTGACTCGCAGGTCGGGGGAAGGAATCTCGGCTGCGGTGGCTGCATTTTCGATGGAGCCGAAAATTCTGTAGGCCCGTGTGGTCAAATTTCGGTGCATGTTAAAGAACCGAGGGTAGTCGCAATTTCCGGAGCCCTCCACTACAGCATCTCTTATATTCACATCGTACTTTTGGGACGTTAAACTCCACATATAAATGAATCAATCACCTTGAAAGTCCTCGCCCACCTACATCTTCTGAGCTCAGTGCAACAAACCAGTCCACAATGAAGATGTTTGGCTCGCTGCGCCTGCATCCCCAGCTTAATAAACTACGTCACAACTTTCATTGGAACTTTGTCCTCACCGGCGACGCCGAGCCAATAATTGGTTCAGGCTTTTTGGCTCGCTACAACCTCCTTCTGGAGTGCTGCAGCGATCGGCTCACCAACGCGATAAGGAAACATTCCACACAAGGCCAGCTAACAACCTCCTAACAGTCAAGCATCAAGCTACTCAGTGTCGATAATTACTCGCCAAACCATGCCATCCTCGGTGATTCCTCAACGAATTCTCCGCCTTGGCACGCAAAATGCAGCCCACTACTGCTCACTACATCCAGACCACTTCAGGCACAACATTTTTCTTCTGTGCCCGTCACCTTGCCCCAGGCCGCATGTGCGTAGTGAAGCAAAGTTCGAGGCTATGCTCCCCGAAGGAGTCATCCACTGCTCTAACAGCCTGTAGCGACGCGGCTGCCACCGCGCCCCCCATGGTCATAAACACCTGAGGAGCAGCATTCCAAGTAACGTGCTACTCTTCTCTCTGTTTCTTTTTCATCTCTTTCACTCTTGCCATTTCCGGTTCACTGGGTGCACCTGCTTTGTTTTCGATTCTGGTTGTCAAAATAAAGTAGACGTTCTTACTGAAAAGACGTGTCCGTCTCGTACAACATGGCTTTACAAAGTGGTCACCCATAGTCCTTCGCGGCACTGCCGAGGTAGTGTGGAGTCTTGGAGAGCAACGAGACGCACCTAAACACGGAAGCTACTGGCATGACCGATCATGACGTCTCTGCGATCTCCCTCCGACTACCAGCTTACTGGGACCGCATCACTTCAATCTGGTTCAGTCAAGCTGAGCTACAATTCGTGCTTTCTGGCGTGCGCATAGAACAACGCAAGTACCATGTCGTTGTTTCGGCGCTGCCACCTGCTGCTGCCGAAGTATCTGACCTGCTTTCCGGAGCCCCCTCCACCACAGCTTACAGCACTCTCAAGGCTGCTCTGCTGGAGCGAACGACGGCATCACAGAATTCCTGCATAGAGCAATTGCTCTCCGCAGAGGAATTAGGTGACCGCCGGCCCAGCCAGCTTCTTCGTCATGTGCGTCAACTCATAATTGGCTACACTGCCACTACTGACAAGAACCTGTCACGAGAACTGTTTCTGCAGCGCCTTCTGGCAATGTGCAAATGGTACTAGCCACTGCTTCTACGTTGAACCTCAGTGATTTTGCCAGCCTGATGAACAAGGTCTTGCAGGTGGCCACACCGTCTGTGTGCAACGTCACGCCGTCATTCAACAACGTGAGTGCCGCTCCACAAGCTCCATCTGACCCTGCTTCTCCCATCGACGTGCTTCGCGATAGCCTAGAACAACTGATTTATGCCATGGTCATCATACCACTCCACGTCACCGAAACCGCAGCCGAAGCTCCCCGCGTTATGGACGCGCAAAACGCTCTCAGTCCCCATACCACCTGGGATATGCTATCCCAGGTGGTGTGGGGGACCGCGTCACTGCCTCAAATCTTCTCGTGGCAGGAAAACAGGCAGACCGACCATGGATGGCGATGACTGGTCAAGGCCAACCCAAAAGACGCCTGTGTCACATCATGAACAACATCACAGGCCAGCAGTACCTGGTGTACACTGGTGCAGAGGTCCGCCTTAATCCAGCTCCAAAATCTGATCGAACAATACCCCCCATCTCCTACCTGCTAGCTGTCAACGGTAGCAAGATCTCCATATACAAATCACGGTCACTCACTCCGAACGTAGGCTCGCGCTGCGTGTTTTGTTGGGTTTTCCTCGTCGCTGATGTACGCCATGCCCTCATTGGTGCCGACTTCTTAAACCACCATGGACTGCTGGTCGACAAGAAACGGCAACGCCTGCTAGACTCTACTACGCTACTGTCTGTCCATGGTGTTGTTTCCCGTGACTCAAACATAATCACCCCAACTACAGCAGCAGCCGATGACCGTTTCGCAGAACTTCTTCGGGAGTTCGCAAACATCACGCAACCACCTGACTGGACAAAACCCGTGCAACATGATGCCTGCCACCATATAATCGCCACTGGTCCACCTGTTTTCGCTCGCTCACAGCTACTTGCTTCAGATATGCTCAACGCTGAGTTTGAACACATGTTGGAACTCGGACTAATACGACCATCATCGAGCAGCTGGGTGCCTTGTCACCACATCTTCCCCGAAAAAATCAGGTGACTGGAGACCCTGTGGAGACCACCGTTCCCAGAACGCAAAAACTATTCCCGACCGGTATCCTTTGCCTAACATTCAAGATTTCTGATTTCACATCAGCTCTACATGGCACCACAGTGTTCTCTGAAATCGACTTTGTCAAAGCCTTTCACCAAATTCCTGTTGCTGCAGACGATGGTCCATAAATGGCAATTACCACCTCATTTGACCTTTTTCAGTTCCTGAGAATGGCTTTCGGTCTCCGCAATGCTGCACAAACGTCCCAGCGGTTCATTGACACGGTCATACGTGGTCTGCCGTTTGTGTTCGCTTACGTCGACGACCTGCTGGTGGCAAGCTCATCCCACGAGGAGCACTTGGAACATCTCCATCAACATTTCGAGCACCTGTCAGCCAACGGAATCGTTGTGAACACTGCGAAAAGTGAGTTGAGAGTGTAATCTCTTGATTTTCTGGGTCATCGCTTGGTTAGCAGTGGAATTAGCCCCATTCCTGACAAAGTGCAAGCAATCGTTGAGTTCCCTAAGAGTACACTGATGACCAAGCTCCACCAGTTTCTAGAGCTTGTAAATTTCTACCACCGATTTATTTGGAACTGTGCTACGCTGTTGGAGCCCCTCAACAATTAGCTGTGTGGCAAACGCTCGTAAACTGCACTACCATGGAGCACCGCTACGGAAAAAGTTTTCAACGCCATCAAGAACGCTTTGGCTGAAACCACACTGCAGACGCACCACAATCCCAGTTACCTCTTGGTGCTCGTGACAGATGCATCCTGTTCTTCAGCAAAAAGTGAACGATCAGTGGCAGCCCCTTGCCTTTTTGTCCAATCGTATGACTTCTGCTCAAAGAAACTACAGCGTTTTTGGCCGTGAGTTGCTCACCATCTTTATCGCTATGTGCCATTTTCAACACCTACCTAAAGGCCGCTCTTTTACTATTTTCACTGATCACAAACTTCTCACGTATTCAATCGGCCGACCTGACTCACTATACGCACCGCGTGACGTGCGCCAGCTCACCTTCATCTTGAACACCTACGCTTGAACACTTACGCAAAGCGTCCACATAACTTCAGCTAGAACTCGTCACATTTGAAGATGTGCCAATTTTTCGTGACCCCTCAACAGGTACGCCCAGACCATTTCTAACCAACCCTTTCCGTAAGAAAACATTCGAGGCCTATCACAGCCTTTCTCACCCCGGAATTCGCACTTCCCGAAAGCTTGTTTCTTCGCGCTTTGTCTTGAACGGCGTTCAAGACAATTCGAATCTTCTCTCTTTTCGGAGGTCCTGAAACTTCTTGGTATTTCACGCCTGCGTACAGCATCATACTATCCGCAAACAAACGGCCTCGTTTGTTTGCGGAGCACATGGTTGCCCCTACAGGTGGGTTGGCTGCCTCCCACTCACGCAACTTGGAATTCGATATTCTTCTAAGGAGGATCTCTCCTGCTCCACTTCCGAGCTTGTTTACGGCACTTCACTTCGTCTGCCTTCCGATTTCTTCAAAGAAAGCGGCAGTGCCCCCCAGGTAACAGCAACAGAGTACATCGACCAGCTGCGCGACGTCTTTCGACACATTCGTCCGCAGCCTACACGCAGCCACCCAGGTGCAGCCTATAACACTTAGGGCCTAAAAACAGTGACACACGTGTTCATGCGGTACGACCCTGTGCGCGCCCCACTTCAACCAGAGTACCTCGACCCCTTCTGTGTGTTAGAGCGCTGGCCCGCTGGCTTCTTCGTTGACATCAATGGGGCACGCGATACAATCGCGCTCGAGCGGCTCAAGCCAGCGTTCTGTGAAGCGCCCAATCTTGATTGCCTCGCCGTGCCTCCCCCCGCTTGACACGAGGGCCCCTCCTCGCCAGTGTTCTTCCCGTCACCACCTCTGCACCACGTTCACTGGGATGACACTTCAACTGAGAATCCTTTGTCACACCAGCTTCCTCTCTAAGGGAGGAGCAATCTGTAGCGACGCGATCGCCACCAAGCACCCCGTGGTCATAAAAACCCGTGGAGCAGCATTCCAAGCTGCGTGCCGCTCTCCTCTGTGTTTCTCCTTGGTCTCTTTCACTCTTTACACTTACGGTGCACTGCGTGCCCTTGCTCTACTTTCGACTCTCTGGTTATGAGAATAAAGTAAACGTTGTTACTGAAAAGACGTGTCCATCTCGTACAACCTGCCTCTACAAGTCCATGGGTCTCGCTACTCCACCTTGTTCCAAAGAAGAGCGAAGGCTTATAGTCCTGTGGGGACTACCGCGCCCTCAACGCGTCAACCACATACAGGACTTCGCCCTTTGCATTCATGGCTGCCACGTATTCTCCGTGCTAGACTTGGTAAAGACCTAGACATAGATACAAGTGAATTCGGATAACGTCCTGAAGACAACTATTCTCGGGCCTTGTGGATTGTTCGAGTGTCTCTTTTTGAGCTTCGGCCTGTGGAACGCTGGGCAAACCATTCAGTGCTCCATGTACAATGTCATACGCGGTCGGGACTTCTGCTTTGTATACCTTGATGTCATTATGGTATCGCGCGATGCTGAAGAGCACCAAAGGCACATTAGACTGCTGTTCGAACTCCTACGTACCTACTCCGCATCTGCTACTAGAAAAAAGTAATGGAACTAATATGCGAAACAACTTTACACTAACGAAGCGGGAGAAGGGGGACAGTAATCAAAAGTATTTACGTTTTACAGAGTAGTCATTATGGAAGAGAAGTTTTAATCAACAGGCAGCTCCTACTCTCACAACAAACAAGAAAAGCAAGAACTCCAAGACAGCCCCATTGAGCTGCGCATAGCCAAAATTCACCACTAAAAACAAATTGGCCAAACATGTTAGCAGCAAGAACAACAGTCTACGACAGATAACTTGTGGCAATATACGATGTAGTGGAACAATTTTGCCATATTTTCAAAACAGAGAACCACACCATTCATACCAACAACAGGCCTCTTACCTACGTCTTTCATTTATTGCATAGTCCACCACCTACATCCAACATGCCAGCGGAAACGACAATGTGGACGCCGACATGACCTCCGCGTCGTGAGTGCGAGGCGTTAACCAGTGAATGACCCAGAAGTTCCATCGTCAATGTTCAAATGGCAAGCCATTCATATCTACCACTTACCGCTGTTGGCGGGAACCTCGGGGGGAGCCCCTCCGAGAGACTTGGAGACTATTATGCTTTCAGCATTATTAGCAAACTAATGAGTGAACGCGCAGTGGCTCTCATCTCTCACGCGTACTTTGGCTCGTGTAGAGAATAAGGGGGTGTACGTTCAATTGCGTGCCCTTATCTTGCAGTGGGGAAAATCGTACATCTTGGCTACCCTTTGAGTTTCGTTGGAACGATTCTGTTGTAGTTACCTGGCGCACAATGGTCACTGCGATCGTTGTAGAGCCTCCGTTTGCGAAAAAGGCGCTTTTCAGACACAGCAAAGTAACAACTGAGGCGCTTATTGGCGTTACTCTGTACCTGTGAGGGCGTTTCGTGCGTCCTTTGTGCGTGAGAAACACGGGGTACGTTTCAATCTGCTTGCCATTCTGCGCGTGACCTTCCAAATTGTTGCTATCACTTTCATTGCTTCGCCTTTGCAGCAAACTGTGACTTTTTCTTTTTTCTGAGAGTTTTTTTTTCCTTTATATATATATATATAGTCATGACCAAGAAAGACTCTGGCGCTTCGGCGCGCGGGTAACTAGAGAAAAGAAGGACGAAGTGCAGAATAAGAACAGCTGGCCCAGGATCGGGTGTTCTCTCTTGTTCTCTGTCTCGCTCATCGACGAAGAAGAAGTCTTACGTTCCGGCTTCGTCATCCAGGACAGCCGTGATAAGCGCCGCTTGAGGACGGCATCCAGGCCACCTCGGCAGCTGTTCACCTGCCGCCACTGCCACCACCGTTCGGGGACGGCGTCAAGGCCTCCTCGGCGGCTGCAGTACACAAGGCACGCCGTCCACGCGTCCTTGGCTATGAATTCTGCCGTCACCGCAAGCCGACAAGTGAACCCTCTGCGGAAAGCCACCGTTACGTGTCTTTGTGGTTCGTAGGCATCGCAGGCTTCTGCATCGAGGAAGGCCGTTAATGCTTCCTTGGCAATGGGGTTCCACCCGCCGCTTCAGCTACCCTTCAGCTACCCTCGCAACGTGAACAGGAATGATATAATTAAGGGACCAAACAGGGTATCTAAAACGACTTACCAAACGAACCTTGTACTAATTTACTCCTCATCAGCGCCACGAATCAACAACATACTTTCCCGCCATTTCAACATAATCAGGCAAAGCAAACGACTAACTTCTATTTTCGCGAAGCCACCTCACGTGGTGTACCGCCGGGATAAAAATCTGAAGGACATTCTTGTCAGAGCAAAAACAAAAACCCCAAATTTCAATCAGGGTGCCATCCCTGCGGAAAAGCTCGATGCAAGGTATGCCCACAAATGGTCACAACACGTGAATCCAAAGCGAACTTCTCGGATTTCAAATTCTGCATAACTGAAAGCCTTAATTGTGACTCCAGTAACGTAATATACATGCTATATTGCAACATCTGCGGACAAGAATATATCGGCCAAACAGACACGCCATTTCGGCTGCGGTTCAATAATCACCGGTACCACGCCACTTCACTGCCGAAGCTACCTTTATCTAGACATCTGCGCCTGCCAAACCACAGTTTTGAAAATATCAGCGTAACTCTTTTGCCGTCCGGTTTCTCAAACAGACGCGAGCGCGAACAGCGTGAGACATATTTTATTTTCAAATTTCGTACATTAGTAGCCGGCATTAACGAGGACCCCGGAAAACTCAACTGCCTCCGAGAAGTAAGCCAGGAGAAAATTGGTGACAAAGATTGATAGCTGGAGACCATGCTTTTTTCTGACTGGCTCGTACGTGTACACTGTCCTTTCTTGTTTTTTTTGTTTTTTTCTTTTTCTCTTTTTCTTCTTTTTTTCTTTTTTCCACATGCACATACAAAGTGTTTACGTTCACCTACCACTTGATGACCATTGAAGGGAAACGGACGAAGATTAAAGGTAAATAGCAGACCGACCCATTAACGGGAAACGCTTCCTTTACGCACGCCGCCCGCCGACCGACCCATTACGGGGAAACCCCTTTCTTTACGCACGCCGTCACGGACCCTCCCGATACCGCGGCGACAATCTTGGGTGGCCCGACACACGTCAAGAACTGAACAGCACATGATATGAAGCGTATGGGGACGTACACGGACAGTTGGTTTCGTTCTCAGTGTTGACAGTGGTTCTTCCTCTTTTTTACTTTCTTTCCTTTTCTTTTTCGTCTTTTTTCTCCCCCTTTTTTGTTTTTTTTTCTTTTTCTTGTTCCCTCTCACTCTCGCAAACATCTTTCAAGGCGAGAGGGACGCGGCAGCAACAAAGTTTGGAAGCTCATGTCAGTATAACTCATCCCCTGATGAAGGGAGGACCCCTCCCAAAACTGTTGGGAAATAAATATATTTATCCTTGTTGACAACGCTCCCGTTGTGCTATATCCCATACCTTCACTATATATATATATATATATATATATATATATATATATATATATATATATATATATATATTGTGAGCGCTGACTATGTACTTCATCTTCATCTGTATGACCAAACCATTGTAGTGATCATCATCGTATGTCACGCAGGCTGGCTCTCTGGCTCGTGCGTCTGGATTAAAAAAAAGATAACCTCATTGCTGCCGTACCGGACGTGGTCTCATAAGTGGTGGAGCGTGCTTTGGTTCCCACGTCCTCCTGCTCTACCCGTCACCCCTGGAGCTCCGGTCTGGTCGACGGTTGTGCCCTCAAGCAACAGCGATGGCAGAACCCAACGCGTCCGCTGCTTCAACCGCTCTTTCTCAGCCACTTAGGCTTCACTACACCGGGAGTACCTCTCATCGAGACCCTCCGGTATTTTCCGGCCTTCGCAATGAAGACTTCGAAGAATGGCTTGACAGTTACGATCGAACCAGCGTTTGTAATTATTGGGACGAGGCGCACAAACTGCGCTACGTTCCTTTTTACCTTGATGGCGTCGCTAAAACCTGGTATTACAACCACGAGAGCGACTTCTTCAATTGGTCGACCTTCACGGGGCATCTCCGTCAGGTATTTGGCACGTCAGCAGGATGTTCTTCAGTAGCGAAACAGAAGCTCGCAACCCACATCCAGGGGGACGACGAATCGTATACGTCCTACATTGAAGATATTCTGGCTCTCTGTCGCCGAGCCCAAAATGACATGACGGAGGCCGATCGCATTTAACATCTACTGAAAGGTATCAACTCTGTGGCCTTCAATGCTCTCGTGATTCCGAATCCGACTACCGTCCGGGACGTCATCACTACATGCCAACGCCTGGACGCGCTTCATTCCATGCGCCTTCCACACGCCTCCTGCGACGCTCGCTTTACCAAAGAGCATGAATTGCGGGCCCTTATCCACACAATTGTCAGAGAAGAACTTCTCGGCCTTATTCCAGGCAACCCTACTGTTGCGTCTGTCCAAACACCTCCTCCCAACCAGCGAGAGATAATCAAGGACGAACTGGCATCAATGACAAGCGCTGCACATGCCCCGTCTCCTGTGCGCTTCCCAGTGCCTTCGTACGCAGAAGTTGCATCGCGGGCCCCTGCACCAGTTCCAACCGTGCCTGCGGACGTCGGATGCGACCAGGTGGCTGCGATGACAATGCAAGCGCCAAGGCCACGCCACTATTCTACATGGCGTCCTCCCCGCCCCATCTGCTTCTACTGTGGCATAAGGGGTCATATATCCCGTTTCTGCCGCCGCCGTCAGCAGGATGAATGACGTGGTTACTCAGCTTACGAGAGAGACTTTGCCTCGAGACCCGATGAATACGATCCCGCACCCTATCCATTCACCTTCCGTCAGTCGCCCTCCCCTCTACGGTCTTATGCTGGGCTTCATCCTTCTCGTTCATCTCGCCGCCGTTCTCCGTCACCGTTTCGGCGTACGTCATCCCCCTTGCGTCCCGCTCCGATCTCTCTAGACTCGGAAAACTAGAAGGTGCAGTTTTTGGAGGGCAAACTGCTTGTCGTCGGAACGTTACAACTCCTCCGTCTCGTCCAGCTAATTTACTGCCTCTTTGTGTGGAAGGTGTTTTTGTTGACGCCCTTATAGACACTGGAGCCGCAATTTCGGTAATTGATCGTGAATTGTGCTTTCGCCTGCGTAAAGTGCAAACTCCTTATGCCGGTCCCATCTTATGCGGTGCTAATGACAGTCCAATTCGCCCGACCGGGTTGTGCACTGCTCGTATTCTCATCGATGGAATCCGTCATCACATACAATTGGCTGTGCTGTCTTCGTGCGCTCATCAGATAATCTTAGGCTGGGACTTCTTGTCAGCGGCGTCTGCTGTTAATTTCGTGCGGTCGGCCCCTCATTCGTATTACGGACACTGAGCTTTCTTCTGCTGCCGACGTTTCGTTGCCCAACCTTGTGACAGCTGCGGATTTCCTCTTGCCTCCCGGACGAGAACGTGCCCTTACGATCAAGTCACGAGACATTCTAGATGGTGACGCTGTGGTTGTTCCTTGCCAGCGCTGCATTTTTCGAGGGATCACCATCGCATCTTGTTTAGTGCGGTTCTCCCGTGGTTATGCAAGCATCACGGGCTGCAACACGACGCCAGAACCACTTATTTTGCCTGAGGAGACCACTGTTGCCAGCATTACCGAAGAAGCACCACTTTGTGTCGTCACTGGTTCATCTGCTTCGTTATTCTCAAAGTGTATACCAGCGGAAGATGCATTTCCTGCTCTCAAGGCCACTTTGTGTGAACATCTCAACCCAACGCAAACTGATGCCTTTTGAAGCACAAAACTTGCTTTAACGTTTGTTCCGATGGTCTGGGTCAAACAACAGTGACCGCCCATCGTATCGACACCGATGGATCCCGTGTGATTCGCCGCTGCCCTTACCGTGTGTCGGCTTCTGAACGCAAGCTTATAGAAGAACAAGTCAACGAAATGCTCGCGCGCAACGTCATCAGGCCTTCGACAAGCGCATGGTCTTCTCCTGTCGTACTAGTGAAAAAAAAAAGGATGGCTCGGTACGGTTTTGCATTGATTACAGTTCACTCAACAAAATCACTCGTAAGGACGTCTACCCAATGCCTCGCATTGACGCGCTCTTAATACTTTACAAGGCGCCGAGTACTTTTCAAGTCTCGACTTGCGCTCCGGTTATTGGCAGATTCCAATGCACGAGTCTGATAAAGAGAAGACTGCGTTTGCTACGCCAGATGGGCTCTTTGAATTCAATCTAATGCCTTTCGGCCTGTGCAATGTCCCAGCCACATTCAGACGGATGATAGACACGGTACTGCGGGGATTAAAAGGGAAGACCTGCCTTTGCTACCTGGACGACATTGTCATCTTTTCGTCAAGCTTCTCACAGCACCTGGAAAGGCTAGACGAAGTCCTCACGTGTTTAGCTAAGGCCGGTCTCCAGCTCAACACTAAGAAGTGTCGGTTTGCCAGTCACAGCATCAAGGTATTAGGTCACGTCGTCAGTAAACATGACGTTGAACCCGATCCCGACAAGGTTGCCGCGGTACTGCACTTTCCTACACTAACCACACAGAAAGACCTCCGCAGCTTCTTTGGCTTAGCGTCGTATTTCCGCCGCTTTGTACGTGATTTCGCTACTATCGCGGCTCATCTGCACAAACTTTTGACCACGAGCGCACCCTTTCCCTAGTCAGATGACTGCGAAGCCGCTTTTCACACCCTCAAGCGATGCCTCACATCACGGCCAGTGCTTCGCCAGTTCGACCCTGCAGCACCTACTGTGCTACACACTGACGCGAGTGGACTTGGCATCGGTGCTGTCCTTCTTTAGCGGAACCACGCTTCCGAAGAACAAGTCGTGGCCTGCGCGAGCCGTACTCTGTCACCTGCTGAGCGAAACTACAGCATCACTGAGAAAGAATGTCTCGCCATCGTGTGGTCCATACAAAAGTTTCGTCCTTACTTATACGGCCGGCATTTCACAATAGTGACTGACCATCATGCTCTGTGTTGGTTATCGTCTCTCAAAAATTTGTCGGGACGCCTTGGCCGTTGGGTACTACGATTGCAAGAGTATGACTACAGCGTCACATGTAGGTCGGGCCGAGAGCACCAAGATGCCGACGCTTTGTCCCGCTGCCCGCTCTCTCAAAGCGCCGAATTGTCACCTTCCATCTGTTCGTCACCGCCCGCCAAAGTGACCAAACAGACGGCTGCTGCTTCGAAACAGTTAGTTGCCTCGGCGGAGCTTCTTTCGTCCACAGATCTCGCCTCGCTCCAACATGCCGATACCTACTGCCGCACAATCATCAATCGGCTCAGTGGCTTATCGCGTGCTCCAAACAGCCGCCTAAGACGACAACTTGCCCGTTTCAAGCTTCAAGAGGGAACAATATGTCACAAATTTACCATCCTCTCGGTAACCAATGGGTTCCCGTCATTCCTCGCTCACTTCGTCTGGAAGTTCTACAAGCGTTTCATGACGATGCGACAGCTGGCCACTTAGGGTTCCACAAGACCTATGACCGCCTCAGGACTCGCAGCTTTTGGCCTGGCCTCTCCACTTCTGTCGCCAAGTACGTCGCTTCCTGCGCGTCATGCCAGCACCGAAAACGTACCACGTCTCTTCCCGCGGGGCCATTGCAACCACTGCCGTGCCCGTTCACTCCCTTTGAATTTGGGGGCATAGACTTATACGGACCTCTTCCGCTTACGCCAGCCGGTCACCGTTGGATTGTTACTACCGTGCACCACCTTACTCGCTACGCGGAGACGGCAGCTCTTTCATCTGGTGCTACCTCAGAAGTAGCCGATTTTTTCCTTTGCGCCATTATTTTACGACAAGCGCACCGCGTGTGCTCCTTAGTGACCGTGGCAAGACATTTCTTTCACATGTCCTTGCTGAAGTCTTACAGGCCTCTAATACCATCCACAAGACCACATCAGTGTATCACCCAGAAACTAATGGTCTGACTGAGCGTTTTCACCGAACTTTGTCCGACATGATCTCTATGTGCGTGCAACCGGATCACAAAAACTGGGACACAATACTTCCTTTCGTCACGTTCGCATATAACACTGCCATACAGCGTACAACGAATTTCAGCCCTTTTTTTCTCGTGTATGGCCGTGTACCGAGTTTTGTTCTGGACACCACCTTTTTGTCCACATCTTCCAATTCATCTTCATCTCTCCCGGAAGAGTTCGCCGCTCGCATCGCCCGCTGCCGTGAAATCGCCCACGCCAACACTGCTACCATTCAGGACAAGAGAAAAATCGACCTTGATGCGAAGCGTCGAGTTGTTGTGTTCCGCCCAGGCGACGAAGTCCTTTTTTGGACACCTGTTCGTGTACCTGGGCTCTGCGAAAAATTCCTTCACCAATATCTCGGTCCATACCCCGTCCTGGAACGAACATCTGAAGTCAATTATCGCGTTGCTCCTGTCAACGCGGCTCCTGATCACCGTCGCCGCCACACCGAGATCGCCCACGTCTCTCGACTGAAACGATATATTCGGCGTCCCAACCCTTTCTAACTTGCTGCCCTCTTTCGCGAAGGGGGGAAATAGTGTGAGCGCTGACTATGTACTTCATCTTCATCTGTATGACCAAACCATTGTAGTGATCATCATCGTATGTCACGCAGCCTGGATCTCTGGCCCGTGCGTCTGGATTAAAAAAAATTAACCTGGTTGCTGCCGTACCGGACGCGGTCTCATAATATATATATATATATATATATATATATATATATATATATATATATATATATGGAGATAGTGTCATGACCAAGAAAGACACTTGCGCTTCGGCGCGCGGGTAGCTAGAGAAAAGAAGAGAAGGACGAAGTGCAGAATAAGAACAGCTGGCCCAGGATCGGGTGTTCTCTCTTGTTCTCTGTCTAGCTCATTACAATGGCGCAGTCGACGAAGAAGAAGTCTTACGTCCCGGCTTCGTCATCCGGGACAGCCGTGATAAGCGCCGCTTGAGGACGGCATCCAGGCCACCTCGGCAGCTGTTCACCTGCCGCCACTGCCACCACCGTTCGGGGACGGCGTCAAGGCCTCCTCGGCGGCTGCAGTACACAAGGCACGCCGTCCACGCGTCCTTGGCTATGAATTCCGCCGTCACCGCAAGCCGACAAGTGAACCCTCTGCGGAAAGCCACCGTTACGTGTCTTTGTGGTTCGTAGGCATCGCGGGCTTCTGCATCGAGGAAGGCCGTTAATGCTTCCTTGGCAATGGGGTCCCACCCGCCGCTTCAGCTACCCTTCAGACCACCAGTGGACGGCGTCCAGGCCTCCCCTGGGGTTGTAGGGCATGACCTTATTTACACCCTACCACCGTTTCACGGCAGGGATCCGCACCGGATCCTGTCCTTTGGGAATGCCACTCATGCTTCCCATGGCCTACATTCCCATTGCCGCACTCTTTCAACAAACGAGCCGCCACGGAACGCCGTTCAGGCTTCCCTGCTCGTCGACTTCGCCGGGGTGAGTGCAGCAATTGCTTCTTACTCAAAGACCACAATCATTGACTCTTCGGGCTTAACGCCCGACCGCACCGCGGACCTGCGACGTACCATCGCGCTACTATGCGTCGAGACTAACGAACTGACAGCGTTGGTCGCCGAGCGAGCTCCTACAAAGTTGCCAGCATTGTGTGACATTAACGCAGTGTTAGATGTACCTGCCTCATACGACCTTGAGGCAAGCACAGCCGAGCAACGCAGGGAGCTTCGGTCTTCTCTGATCGAGCTCTCACATCAGCTCGACTGCTTCGCGTCGGTGATCTCTGCATTACCACCTGCCACCTCACAATCACCAGCCGTCAGCGAACTACCGGAATTCCACGGGGTACGGAACGACGCTGACAGCTGGGTGGCAACCGTCAACACGATAGCAATGAATGGGGTCTGGACAAAATCTCACAAATGGACCGTGGCTGTAGACCGTCTTCGGTAAGGTGCAGCGGCATGGCACCGGTATGAAGGTTCAAAGCAGCAGTCATGGGCGGAGTGGAGCTTCAAGCTCATAGCTGCCTTCGGCCGGACACTCTCCGATATCCCTTCCACCACCAAGTCCAACCTGACCGGTACCGAGGATGGAGTTCAAGAAGGGTTTCATCTCGAGGCTCCAGCTGAGCACTCCAGTTCTCCACATGAGCTTCCAGACTCGTCACTGGTACCGGACCCAAATTCGTGTCAGCCATCGCCCGCCCCTTCCTCTTTCGTGGGGGGAGATACAGGGGGCCACGGGGTACGTAGCTGGACCCTCTGGACCCTCTGTAACAAGAAGAGACTGAGATGGTGGCGCAGAGGCTCCTGCGTCAAATCATGATGCCCGGGCATCGCAGCCTGTCCAGAACGCCGACGGCAATGAAGACAAGTGCCCCAAACTGTGCCAATAGAATTGCCTGCTAAGCGTGCTGCGAGCGCCACGAGATAGTCATGGTCACCGACCAGAGTGTTCGACAGCCCCGCAAGGCGAGTCATCGCGCCCACGAGAGGCACCCAAAGACGCAGCCAATATGATGACAGCTTCACAGGATGTCTTGCCACATATTGCAAGACTGGTCAGGAATTTGCGTACCCACTCTCGACACTAATCAAGGCACCTAGCGCGTCTTTTGGGATACGCTTTCGGCAATTCTCGTCCAGCCCACCCCTTCCTCTTTCGTGGGGGGAGATACAGGAGGGCACGGGGTACGTAGCTGGACCCTCTGGAACCTCTGTAACAAGAAGAGACTGAGATGGTGGCGCAGAGGCTCCTGCGTCAAATCATGATGCCCGGGCATCGCAGCCTGTCCAGAACGCCGACGGCAATGAAGACAAGTGCCCCAAACTGTGCCAATAGAATTGCCTGCTAAGCGTGCTGCGAGCGCCATGAGATAGCCATGGTCACCGACCAGAGTGTTCGACAGCCCCGCAAGGTGAGTCATCGCGCCCACGAGAGGCACCCAAAGACGCAGCCAATATGATGACAGCTTCACAGAATGTCTTGCCACATATTGCAAGACCGGTCGGGAATTTGCGTACCCACTCTCGACACTAATCAAGGCAGCTAGCGCGTCTTTTGGGATACGCTTTCGGCAATCCTCGTCCGGCATTTTACGACAGTCGCTGATTTTGCGGCCCATCCGAAACGCGCTGTCAGGTGCATGTTTGGCTGCTTCCTACAGAGAGCCACTGCATGGCCGAGACCTTCCAAAACGATGCAGCCAGTCTCGACCTCCCGATGGACTTGTGGCAGACTCCGGCACCCAGTTCCAGAGTGGCCGAGGCCGACCTCCGAGATGCAGCCAGTATCGACCACCAGATCTACTTCTGGCAGATACCCGAACCAAATCGCAGCATGGCCGAGATCGTCGGCCGCAACGGAGCAGCCAGTGCCGGCCGCCTGAGTCCACAGCACTTTTTCAAGAGGCATTGTGGTGTGCAAAAGAGCGACCAGCTCCAGGCAGCCAGTGCCGTCCACCAGAGACGCTTCCCTCAGACCATCACTCTGTGTTGCATTGTGGTCCGGACTTACCATCACGATGCAGCCAAGACCACCCACCAAAAACTTTGCCGCCAGCTCCGCGCGCGCGCAGTCATGGCCGAGTGTCATGACCGAGAAAGACGCTGGCGCTTAGGCGCGCGGGTAGCTAGAGAAAAGAAGAGAAGGACGAAGCGCAGAATAAGAACAGCTGGCCCAGGATTGGGTGTGGTCTCTTGTTCTCTGTCTCACTCATCACGATATATATATATATATATATATATATATATATACGGTGCATTACATCGATGCCCACGTGGACGCCGACGCCGTGACGACATTCTGCCGAGAGTGTTCATATAATTGCTATCGCAATAAAAGTACGTCTGACACGGGATGGGTGAGGATTATAGAGGTGCAGAAGGCGGCTTTGATTTCTTCGAAGCCGTCTACTAACGTCAGTGTCCACGTGACGGATTGGTTTCCACATAGCCAAGTCAAAGCTTCATTGACTAAGCCTGGTGTTCGGCTGTGTGTGAAAAAAAAAGGCCTGCAGAAGTTCAGCATGCAGAGAAAACGAAGATCTTTGGCGGTAGTGGTTCAAGGATAATTTTGCACGTCCGGAATGCGTTGGGTCAAAAACCGAGTTCCTTTAGAAGTAACATTGAGGCAAGGAGGTGGATGACGGAAGCGACTAGCGTGCTTTTTTTGGATATTCAAGAGTAGACCGTGATCATCGAGGTGTTCGAACAGCAGACGAAGGTACCTGTGATGCTCTTCAGCGCTGCGTAGAAAGACCACTATGACATGAAGATATTAAACCAAAAGTCGCGACTGTGGACAACTGTGTCGTTGTAGCGCTGAATGGTTTGTCCAGAATTCCACAAGCTGAGGATCATGAATTGAAGAAACCTGGCCTTCACTTCATACTGGCCACATGCACCCTGGTTACACGTGAATCTTGGCCATATGCTCCCGCCAGCGCACGCATGTGGTACAGGAGCTTGGAAGGGTAGCGCTCAGCAAGCTTTGCGTACTGGGGTTGTCGTGTCTTCTGTTCTTCCGAGAGTGGATTTTTTAGGGTCGAAGCTCCTTATGGCGTGGCTTGTACGTCCCTCGTAGCACGTAACCACCAGTGGGACATACCAAAAATAGCGGTCCTTACGATTTTGACATCCAAGGTGGTTCCGGTGAGAGATTTCTTCTGTGCGTTGTTGAACAATAAAAGGTAGTGCTCAATGCACATGTTAATGGCTGCTAAGGGGGATTGAGAGACAGGCGCATTCGGCCTTTAGGAAACGCACACGCTGCGATGCCCATTAGCAGCTATTGGCATGTACATTGAGCACGATCTGACAAGAAAGAATTGCTACGTTGTACTCGCTGGGTGTAACCTCCTTGGTTTTAGAAAGGTTTAGCGAGCGTTGGGCCGCATAGCCATGAATACAGTCAACTAGTATATACCACGAACTCGAGGTGGTTAAAGGTGGGAAGTAAACCCGAAGCGCAAGCCGTAAGAAAGTGTGCATGTGCCACCTCCCGTTTAGTCCTTGAAATGTCCGCTGGATGGCGGTGCTTCTATATGGAGAATATATGATGAAAAGATGCGAGACGGTGGTACTTGGAGTGCTGAATAGATGGACGAACGGACACACAGACAGATGCATGGATGAAAGCATGAGCGGACGCAGGCGCGGATGCATGGACGAACGGACGCACGGACAGACGCACGCACGCACGGGTGAATGGACGCATGGATGGTTACACAGACGTACGCCAGAACGGACGGAAGCAAGAACGAATGGACGGACGAATGCTTCGCCCCACTCCCCATCATTCACTCCGTGGATATGCTGCCATTTTTTTCGGTTTTCGTACAGGTTGGCTATTGGTGGGTTGGCAAGAATATCATGGACGTCGCTAGCGTAACCTGCGTCCAGGTGGACGTACAGCGTGATTGTATCAAGCCTGATTTGCATAAAGCGCTTGAAGGGGAACTGGGCCTCGACCTGAGCAAACCAGACCTCCGGCGAATCCAACCAAAACGGCGAAAGCGTGACATAAACAGGCCAGGAATAAGTGAGGGGAATGGCTTCTGTAGGAGCTTTGACGTTTTGGCGGAGCTGGTAGGCGCGACCTCTTTTGCAGACGCGTTGCGAGATTCCTGGTGTTGCTGGGTCTGAAGTTCTGGTTGAAGTTGCTGCACTTGATGGTCGAGAGTGGTAGGGGCTTCTGGATAGGCCATGGTGGTGCGGGTCGCCAGATGTCGGTACCGTGTCGATAGAACGCACCCCAACATAAAACATAACGACTGTTTATTTACGTTGTAGTAGCAGCGAGCAAGCATGTCGATGCTGCGCACACCATGATAGCGAAGCAAAAAGTGAAACCGAACTTGGCAGCCTGAGTTTCATTCACCAGTGGTGATTTAAGCCTCCGCTGAAGCTGCAGTGGCACTGTTCGTTATCGGAAGCGTATTGCAGCAAGTTGCCGAGTCATGCCGCGCTAAGCAGTAACGAAATGGAGGCTTCGCAGCTTTGTGCGCAGTGGTCAACACAGCTTCAGACCACAGCAACTATTTTCGTCAGGGAAAAGCATCCCTAATTTTAAACATTCATTAATCCCTCAACAGAAACTTCATGAATAAGTTCGAAAGGGTGGAGGCAATGGGGAAGCACTTCCTCTCAATTTCAAATATTATGATTAAAACCACATGCTTTAGTGCTTGAATGAATAAATGGTCTTCGACAAAGCTAAACAGCGCGACAATTTTCTTGTTTAGGCGCCAGCTGAGAAGCCCGTCTTCGTTTTCCAAATAATTAAACAAGGTACCATACAAGACGTTATACATGGGTCTTGAGTATCGTCGACCTTGGCACACACTTCCTCGAGTAGCCTACATTTTCGTGGGCTCGTGAGGGCACCGGAAGGAAGCCCGTGGTGTAATCAATAATTGTGCGCTTCGTGGGAGACGTGGCATTACCGGAAAAAGTGGAGAACGTTCTGACGTGTAATCAAAACTTCTAGTTGAAACAGAAAAATCAGCACCTCAATTTTTAACGTATGTTCGCTCAACGGCAGACAAGCTGACACAGCAGAACACAGAGGACGTATATCTGAAACTGTTAATACATGTACGAGCCGTTGTCAGCAAAGAGAAAAATTCCTCCTCGGAAACATTGTTGATTGCTTCACAGTACATTCCTTGGCGTTAGTTTTCATGGATAAATAGGGTGAATGTATGGTCTTGCGCACACATGTACAACGAAAAGGCAACGGCGGCTGTTTCATGAGGATTCCAGGTGAGCTGAGATGTATCATTTAAAGTTCAAAGCGTCGCCAAGAACCTCTCCAAAAGATTTAACCTGAATAAGCTCACCGCAACATAAAAAGAAGCAGATTTGGCTGCTTAATAATGCGTTTTCAGCTAAAACACACAATCCTGAGCGCCAATTTCGAGCTATAGTTCAAGAAAAATACATGGTCAAATTTGTAGCTGGGTTTTTGCGGAAATATTTAAGGATACTCCCATGTGATGATCCTTCTGTCATTAAAGCTCTTAGCAAGTTACTGAACATTTTAATTACCAACACGCGGATACATTAAGTGTCTTTTCAATCGACAATAGGTTGCAATGCACAAAAACAGTTTTGCCTTTAGAAAAGTTGTGAGAAAACTCACGATGGTGATAATTTTTCTAGAGTTAATTTGAATAAAAATTTCAGTTTTTATTTTAAACGTAACATAATTAGTTTGAGTAAAAATAACTAATCATTCTGAATAATCGTAATTTACACATCATAACCTATTAAGTATGCATTAACTGCTTATCATAAAACTTTGACAGGAGTTTGATGTTTTAAGGCAATCTATACATGAAATACAATATATTTTGCGTGGCTATACAGTTACACAGTTACATATATGATTCCACGGTTACAACGCAATGCCCGACGCATCATATTTGATACACAAAGCTCGAAGATGCACCCACTGCTACCAATTGAGCCTGAAGGCACAAAAGCCCATTATTGGGGCTTAGGCAAAGGGAACGTTAAAGATGCTTTCAAGTCTCGATAATGTTGTAGTTCCTGCCGCTGATACTTCAGTTTGCAAGACGACAGCCTAGCGTACTGCACGTCATACGGTATTTCACCTGGATTGTTATACTCGAAAAATATACATACAGCATTTATTATCAATAATTACTGTGAGCTTTTTTGCCTACATTTCCCGAGGAGGCATAGTTTTATGACAATGAAATTGTAAGGTATATACTTGAGCGTATCCTTGGGAATGACGAAAATGTCTTGAACAAATAGGGTAGGGTACCTATGACTACCTAGCAGACAACAAAAATAACCCTCATGTTACACGAGATTTCCGCCTTTGCAGCAAATGTATGAAATCTTTATTACCTATCAGTTGTCAGTCTGCCAAACTGTTTTTATGTGAGCGTAGTGCATATATCGCGGTCCTGTCATGGCACCTGATTGTGCCTGCAAAAAAAAGAAAAAAGAAAAAAGACAGCCACCTATCTTTGTCATCACTTCCACAAAAAGAAAAAAAGTGCTCTACTGACCTATCCCAGTGTGGAAGTAAGGAAATTTGCAAGCTATATACACACTATACTATCGATACAATCAAGACCAACGATACACACAAATATGTACCATGAGTTCCACTATACAACCTTCTGTTAATATATTCACTTGGGTCTCATGAGTCAACAAATAAAATGTGCGGCTTTTTGTATAGCAGTTGATGAAGGTGACCATTGTGGGGTTACTCTGAAGCAAAAAATCCAACTGGTGGCAGCGGCGGTAGAAAAGGGACGTTCATATATTCTGCCTTTTTTTTTGCGTACCGAGACTATCTGAGAACTACTGCCATAACTGCGGAAACACATCCTCACATAACTCAACCCGCGGAGGTGTTTTCGTGTTTCCGGCGCCGGTATCACACCTCGACACACTGGTGGAAGCGGTGGTAGTGAATGAACGTTTGCCTAATCCATTCCTTCTTTGCTTACCCAGGTTCGTGTCGTGCGTCTGGGTCGGGGGTGCTTCGCGGCTTCAGCGTTGCTTAAATTGATGCACTTGGTCCTATTTTACTAAGCGATGCTCTTTCTCAACATTCTGTTTTTCTTCACTCATCAGACTATACCTGAAACCTGGTGCCGTGGCTGAGGAACCACATCTTGGTGTCACTGACAGCGCAGAAGAGTTGTGGCTCGACGCCGATATTTTACTCAGACAGGTGAGCAGGAGTGGTGGTGGGGAAAGCACATTCACCTAATCCGCCTATTTATGCCTACCAGGTTGGTAAGTTTTTGTATTTTCTTAATAATGATGCTTCACGGCTTCCGCTGTAGTCACCGTGGCTCAGTGCGCTGCTCAGTACTGTGTGATAAACGTGATTTTCGCGGAGCTCATTACCACCAAACCGAGTAGGAATTAAATGCTTGGATGTCAAGTTCATTTCTGGACCACGCATTATGGTAAACATCTGTCATTCCGTTCATTAACTCTGCCATGGTGATAGACCCATTTTTAAATAATACTAATTTGAGTTCTCTGTAATATTGGTGTTATACGCAATTAACCGAATCGGCAAAAACTTTAAATAAATCAGGGTATATTACTTCTTTCGTAGTTGACTGATTCGCACTTATATTAGAAGGAACCAAAGGGTATGAACAATAGATTTTTTCTGTTGAAGGGATGCGAGCCCACGAAGTTAGAATTACGCGCCCGATGCTCTACCACTTGAGCTACGACCGACGGAACTTCCGTGTCCCCCGTTTGTAGACTATTTATGTGTGCCTAATATCTGGGACTGTTACCTAGCGCCACTCGTTGCCCTGACGGCGAGTGTGGAGCACCATTTTTGCCAGAGGGCATCGCGAGGCACTTGGTCTTCGCTAGAGGTGGCGGCGTACCAATACACCATCGCATGCTACCTACGACCTCGAATCTTCTTGAACGAAGCCCTCGCTATAAAGCTACAAAAATGGGAATGACCTGAGGGTTTCGCTTTCTCATGAAACCGACAGACAATTAGGCAATGGAAATCATAGAAGTCATTTTTGTGGCCCCTAATCGTTGTTAAATAAGTTTCACTCGAGTTGAAAAGAAATAAAAAGAATAAAAAATCAAATTCATGTTTGTGGGATCCCTAACAGCACCTTTCTAATTGCACTAAAAGCTCTCTAATAAAGTTTGGTCTGCCAGAGGTGCTGGCTGAGATACATAGGTAATAAAGACACATGTATTCCCTACATAAAAGTGCACAAAGAAGCACACTCAGTGCAAGTTGAAATGGCAGAGCATCGGATGCGGAATTCGATTAATGCGTGTTCGCATCCCATTGATTCTAAGTATTGCTCAAGTTCCTCTTCATTTCATTTCTATTAAAGTGAAAGGCATTGATTACACTACACGTAACAAACCACGATACAGTGTCCCCAATAGTTTCCCTGGCCTAATTCTCTATCAGGTTTATTAGTTGTGCATAGTATAGAAGACGACGTCCTCGGAAAATATTCCTTCCTTCGCACTACGATGTTGTTAGTTGTTCTGGCTGGTGGGAGTCAATATACAAAGCTAAAGGCGAGAGCAGACGCAAGGCGTGGCGATGGTCCCCGTTCATCAAAAGCGAAAGGTGTGGAGAAAACTAGCTAACATGCATACGTTTATTTAACCGTTTGCTTGGCCGATACACCTAGCATGATTGGTGTTTTTGCACGGCTTCTTGCTATGGCTGAGGACATATACGGACTCAATTCAGCAATTGCCACAGAGTTACGGTGAAATGATGAGCTGACAAGTTTAGCGAAAAAATCATAAGTTATTTAAGCAGATGCGCAGGGGTATTAGAGACGGACTCCATCTCGGGTTACGTATACAGCAACTGAAGGCGTCAGTGAATATTTTCGAGTTCCAAAGCAGGAGATTAAACATATGACAGGATGACGAACCCGTCAGTGTGGACGGATAATGGCATGAGCGCTACAGAAAGAATTCCATCAAATACAACCCAAACAACTGAAAGCGGCCACGATTTGTCCAGCAGTGAACTAGTCATGAGTGGCTGAAAAACGGAAAGCCCTACGGCATTGATCATGAGATTTTATTTTTTTAGAACAAACGTCTGCATAACCGAAAGCTGCTATGCTGCACAGACGACAGCATAAAAGAATGTCTATCATTTGCCATGGCAATACAACGGCGAGATTCGCGCCAGGAAAAGCGTCGATTTTAGGAGCTTCTCAGGAGTTTCAGGTGCTTCTGGAGAGTCAAAGAAAGCATGATGACGTTATCGAGATAAACTAGGCAAACGTGCCACTTAATACTAGTAAGAACAGTGACCACTATTCTCTGAAAAGTTTCGGTTGCAGAATACAGGTCGAAGGCAAGCACTTTTACTCACGCAGGCCATCCGGTGTAACAAAGGCAATTTTTTTCGCGATGTCTTTCAACAGCATCAATTTCCAGGGCCCGCTTTTTCATCCAATAGATGAAAAATACTTCACCTGTCGCTGTCCAAGGAGCCCATCGTAGATGCGGGACAGTAGATAAATGACTGCTTTCTTTCAGAAAACAACCAGTGACGACCAGGAGTTCTTCGAGGGTT
This sequence comes from Rhipicephalus microplus, assembly GCF_043290135.1. Classification (NCBI taxonomy): domain Eukaryota; kingdom Metazoa; phylum Arthropoda; class Arachnida; order Ixodida; family Ixodidae; genus Rhipicephalus; species Rhipicephalus microplus. The sequence continues at coordinate 86,928,671 of NC_134706.1, forward strand.
TTATGAGGACATCTTGAAGCATCTTTTCTACAACAAGCTTTATCACGTCACGTTCCTCGGAAACTCGGTAAAGTTGTTGCTTTATGTGTGCAGCGTCTGTGTACGTAATTATTCGGTATATGCTCATTGAGATCTATTGTGCTTTAAAGGATGATGTGAAGCACGATTTGAACTGAAGTAAAAGTTGATGCAGTGTTAGTTGCTAATCCTTGAAGTTTTATTTATTCTTAAAATTGCCGAGTGGTGGAGTCATGTTTCTTAATTTTGATAGAAGGGCATCGTCTGATAGTGTAGACCTGAAACACTCGGCAACGTGTGCTACAGGGTAGTCAAAAGTTATGGCCATGTGACAAAAACTGTGCTGGTTCTCGTTACTCAAAATTCGTCACGATCATCACAGTATGTCCGTCATACAGCGTGAAGCACACAATGGGGGGGGGGGGGCGCACAAGCGTTCCCTTCAAATCACAACCGCTGCAACACGCTCTAATGATACGTTCTACTATGGCTCACTTGCATATATTGTAGTGATGCTGAGGTAGACAGGCTAAAAAAAACAAGCGTCTTTATTAGGGCAAACTTGTACCCACGAGTCTAATGACTATGGTCGTCGAAGTCCGAGTAGTCGAGTTGCACAGATCCAACTGTCTTCCTCTTCCTCGTAGCCCGAGTGCATGAGCGCGTGGCGCATGCCCGCCGGGTCTTGCCTGGTACTCGTGCCACGATGATTGCGGCGGGCTACTTGAACGTGGCCAACTTGCCGCGGCATTATCCCCCTCCTCAGACGCATCGTCCCGATGCGTGAGACAGTGAAAAGATACATGCACACTCTGACTCGTTTTCCGACGATCTGTCATGATAGGGCTTCATGCGGACTACGTGTAGCACTTCCGTGGGATTGTGGCGTCTTGAGTTCACGTGTACAGTGGATCTGACTTTATAAGTGACGTCGCTGATATGGTGGAGTACTTCATAAGGGCCAAAGTGTCGGCAAAGAAATCTGTGGCGGTGCACTGGGATCTATATGCACACTTTGTCATCGGGCTGATAAAGTGCATCACTGCGTCACTTGTTGTACCGACTAGAATCGGCACGCCGTTGGCGACGTATTCGGTATCTTGCCATTTGTCGTGCTTCCTCGGCTCTTTGCAAGAAGTCATCTAAATCAGGTGGATAGCTGCTTTCGCCCCGTAGTGGTTACATTGCATCCAGCGGGTTGGTAACTGTCCGACCGAATACTTGTTCGAAAGGGGCAACGCGGGTTGTTTCTTGAACGGCTGTATTATATGCGAATGTTATGTTGGGTAATATTTCATGCCACTGTTTATGTCCAACATCAACAAACAGTGACAGCATGTCAGTCAGAGTTTTGTTTAGGCGTTCGGTTAAGCCATTTGACTGCGGGTGATACGCCGTTGTGCTTCTGTGATTGGTATTTGTCATGCGCATCAGGCATTGCATTATGTTTGCAGTAAATGCAGTGACCCGATCCGTAATAATGACGATGGGCGCCCAATGTCTGAGCACTATGTTGTTCACAAAGAAATTGGCGACTTCAGCAGCGGTCGCGCTGTACAGAGAGTCAGTCTCAGCATATCGGGTCAGATAGTTTGTGGCTACTTCTACCAATTTCTCGCCTGCACACGATGCCGGGAAAAATCCTGGGAAGTCCATGCCGAGTTGCTGGAATGGGGCATCCAGTCTATTGGCTGGAGAAGGCCGGCTGGTTTTACAGGTGGAATTTTGCACCATTGACATTGACGACAAGTTCACGTCGCACTGCGCTGATGCGAGAGACTTAGGCCAATAGTACTTCAAGCGAATCCTGGCGAATGTTCGGCTCACACCCATGTGTCCAGATGTTGGCTTGTCATGCCATGCATGCAGAATTTCCTCTTGCATGACTGCGGGTACGACTAGTAAAAACGTTTCGCCAATAGGTTCAAAGTTCCTCCTGTAGAGAAGACTTTCTCGAAGGCAGAACACGGAGAGCCCTCTGGAGATTATGCGAGGGACTTGAACGTCGAGACCCTGCAGGTGTTGTATAAGCGCCAGTAAATCTGGGTCATCTTGTTGTTGTTGAGCGATTTTGGATGCGTCGACAACGCCTCAATAAGGGAAGTCTTGCTCTTCAGATACATTCAGATCGACGGGCAAGTATTGGTGAGTATTGGTGAACCCTGTAGCCGTTTTTTAAATTCATCAAAAGCTTTCTGTTGTTCTCGTTCCCATGTGAAGGGCACGTCGTCTTTTGTCAGTTTTGTAAAAGGTTCCGCAATCTTTGAGAAGTTTTGCACAAATCGCCTATAGTAGGCACATAAACCCAAAAATCGATGCCCTGACTTTTTGCCTCTGGGTGTAGGGAACCTCTGAATACGGGCTGTCTTTTCGGGATCCGGAAGAAGGCTATCAGAACTGATGACATGTCCTAAGAATCGCAGCTTTTCTAAGCTGAAGTTTCAATTTTCGGGTTTGATTGTCAAGGTTGCTGACTGGATGGCTTCCAATACTGTGCGTAGTGGCTCTAGATGTTAGACGAACGTTGCAGAAAATACCACCACGTCATCCAAATACACTACGCATGACTGCCATTCCAATCCCGCAAGGACAGTGTCCGTCATTCGCTGGAACGTCGCTAGCACGGAACAGAGGCCGAATGGAAGGATCGCCGCCATCCTGGCCCATTTTCATACCATGTTTCATAGTGGGTGCATATTGTGCGGAATGGGGGAAACGGTGATTTGCTCAATTTGTCGTATTGTCAATCCCTGTTAATTGTCGTCCGCCATGTCCGACGGGATGGCCACATCTGTCATGACTGACCTCCCAGCCTTTGTGCTTAGAGAGGCTTGTGACCTGTGCCCTCTCCTGTGCCTATGAAATCTCCTCAAGTGTATTGTGTATCCTTAGCTGGAGGCGTCATTTCATTTCCGTGTGGTTTGTGATACTGCGAGCACTCTTGATGCCTTTCCACATCATGGCGTTTCGTTTACCTCGCTCAGCCCTCAACCAGATATGCATGGTCGCAACATAGGTTAAGTTGCGCATTAAGAACACACGAATAAGCCTAGCCAGGTTGCCTTCTGCAACACCACTTCACTTGTTGGCGAACCTCCTGATAAGGCCGATGCTGCTGTCGGTATTTTTTGCAAGTTGGAGTAACGTTCGGTTATTGGTCTCCCCTGATTCGATGCAGATCAACGCGACCCTAGAGATTGCATCCCCACTTTGTGTTCAGGTTAATGTCAGTCTCTGCCAGGGACTTGCTTGGCTTATGTTCTCCCCTGATGTTCACAATAGCAGCTCCATTTTTCTCGGTGAGCCCCAGAGGCCCGTGTGCTACAGAAAAAAGTCTGTGTAGTTGGCAGCTTTCTGTAGGACAGATTCAATGTGCGCATCGCTGCCCCCAGCACGCCAGATTGCTATGTCGCCCACGGTTGTCCGATGCCTTGAATCTTTCCCAGACCTTTCAATAGACCAACCACTATAATATTGAAGAAGAGCGGTGAAATCGTGGATCCTTGTGGAGTGCTTGATTTGGGGTACACTGCAAAGGACATGATTTAATTTCAATGCTCAAATCTATTTTCTCCTTTCCATCTCGCCGACCTTGATGAGCAGGGCTCTGGGTCCCCCAAGGAAATATCGAACGAAAGCATGAAAGGCCACACCTAGGCCTAGGTTCGAGATTGCGTTGAAAATGACTGATTTGCTTATGTTATCAAACGCTTTCTCCAGGTCAAAACTGAAAATGACCATCGTGCACCTGGTGTTAATGTCAAGTATCCAGGTCTTGCTGAGCCTCATAGCATGCTGTATTGAAATACTGGGCCTAAATCTCACCATGCTATGACAAAACATCTCGCCTTCTTCGACAAACCCTGTGAGTCTGCAGTGGATGGCAATGTCCTGCCACATTCACCACACAGAATGTAAGAGAGATGGTCCGTAGAGTTTCAAAGATCGGTGACTTGCCTGGTTTAGGAATGAGGATGACCAGCGCTATCTTCAGCTGCCCAAGGACTGTGCCCTCCTTCCATATGCAATTGATTTCGCCAGTGAAAAGCCCACCCGACTGATCTCGAAGTTTCTGAGGGCCTTGTTTGTCATGAATGTCATGATTTACCTTTCATGGTCCTGCAGCTCTTGCGGTGGTTTCGTTCACATGGCATGTTGCAAAACCGGAATAGTATTGCATGATTGCATGGCAAACACAAGCGACAAACCCTAACATAAAAATCATGACATGCGTGTCATGTAACAACATGACTGCATGCCACGCTCATGCTGTGCTCGCGGCCGTTTCGCTAGCGTCACATATACAAAATTTGGTATCACGCTACGTGAATGAATTGCGAAGGTATGTGACTGGTACAAACATGATAATCTCGAGATGTGTGTTATGTAACAACATGATTAAATGTCACGCTCATGATGCACTGGGTGTCCTTTCGCGAGCTTGAATTATACCAAATTTGGTATTACGGGACGTGAATGGATGACATAGGTAAAGGACACACACAAACATGATAATCACGACATGCATGCCATGTAACAACATGACTACATGCCACCCTCATAATCCGCTCGCGGCGCTTTCACTAGCTTTACATATACCAAATTTGGTATTGTGTGACGTCAATGCAAGACGAAAATATGTGACTAGTGCAAGCATGATAATCATGGTATGCGTGTCATGTCAGAACATGCCTACATGTCACAGTCAAGGCGCCAATACATTTCGACTTGACGCGGTGCGCGTGCTCACCAGCGTTCATTTCGTCGGGTCACGCCGACGTTTTCACGCCAGGCAACGGTCCTGCCTTATACTCGCAGGCGCGGGCCGTGCTACGTTGCTTTGACGCATCCGTGTTCCAGCGCGTCCAGCGCCCCTCCATCGCGAAACGAGCGAGGCCCAGTGATGTCTGGGTAACGCATCGGCGCGAAATGGAGCATGTCGCATTTCGCGCCGGATGCCATCTGGCCGCGCCGACAGAAGCTGGTGGCGCCGGTTGCGCCTGGCGTCAGACTATAGAGTGCTCGCGTTTTGCGAACGTAGCGTCGCTGCGCCGAGCGTGCGCGTGCGTCGACGCTACATTGGAGTATATTGAGCCCTTCATGATGCGCTCGCGGCTGTTTTGCTAGCTCCACATATACCAAGTTTGGTGGTACGTGAAGTCAATGACGACGAAATATATGACTGGTGAAAACATGATAATGCTGACTGGCGTGTCATGTGAGAACATGACAGCATACCAGGCTCATAGCCTGTTTGCGGCCGTTTCGCTAGCTCCACATATACTAAATTTGGTATGACTTGATGTGAATAGATGACGAAGGTAAACGAGACATCCGAACCAGATAATCATGACACGAAAGTCATGTACGGCATCGTTTACTTCCACCTCGTAACGTTCTGATGATTTTAAAGTGACATATCAGCATTTCTCATTCGTGCTTCGCATATCATCGATTCTCACCGTACGCGGCATCTGCCCATTCTTTTCTGTTTTCTTTCTTTGGTTGTCATTACTATATATATATATATATATATATATATATATATATATATATATATATATATATATATATATTTTTATATATATATATATATGGTATTCTGCTCGGCAATACGAATTGTTTGTGATAAAAGCCTAAAGAATGTTTACGGTCGTTATGTGTGAGGTTGTCGTGATTTGTCCCTGTATACAATCCGGCGTGTTTCGAAATAACCTTGGTTTGAAGTCAGCGCTTGCGCTTTCAACGTCTCTTTCTTTTGCCCCAGTAGCTAATAGGCTACCCAGTCGAAGCTATGCATCTCTATTAACAAGTCTAACTTTTAGCACGTATTAGGCTTTTCACCATTATCCACTGGGTTTTCCTGTTTCACTACCCTAACTACCGCACCACGCTGTTGGCAATGACCAGCTGCCATATAACTTAGAATAAATTACACAACTTTCCTCGAATACATTGCAGGTACTACGACTACTGCCGTGCTGCAATATAAGATTAAAAGGCAGAACAGTAGTAAATGATAACAATATGCTCGTAGTTTGTAATCTGCATCTTCATTCATAGTTCTGCAGCGGCCACATCCACTTGGCATGTCAAGCGAAACTTCAAAGCTGCTACATAATGTTTTCAGTTATGTTAGTATGCATGAAGGTGCGTTTGCAGCATTATTTTCTTGGTGTGACTGTGCGTGCACGATATATATATATATATATATATATATATATATATATATATATATATATATATATATATATATATATATATATATATATATATGCCCCACACCGAACCGCCAGTGCCCGGAGGGGCCGTCTGATCGGGAGGAATGCGCTAGTGAACGAAAACATACACAGACCGCTGACATCAGAAAGGTGAAGGGGAGAGGGGGGAGAGAGATGAGGGGGGAAGTGGAAGGAAAAGTGGAAAGAGGGCACCCGAGGGGCATCCACCGTATATCATTTTTCTCTTTTTTCTTTTTTTTCCTTTTCTTTTCTTTTTTTCAATTCCTTTTTTTTCCTTCTTTCCTTGCCCTGTAATTTGAGATTGTATAAAGCTGAGCAACGACAAACTGTATCTTTATTCCTGATGAAGGTCAGACTCTAGGCCGAAACGTCGAAATAAACCACGTTGTGACCGCTCACGGAGGATCTACTAGACTATATATATATATATATATATATATATATATATATATATATATATATATATATATATATATATATATATATATATATTGTGAAGTGATCACAGAACGTCCACAACGTCTGTTCACAGGAGCAGCTCTGGACGTCGAGCCGAACCAAACGTTAGAGCACGAGCACACCAACCGTCCTCTTCTTCTTTCACACCATGGCACATACTCGCAGTGGCATGGCTAAACCTCCTTCCATGCCTGTGGCATTACCCCTCCCCCCCCCCTTCGAAAAGAAATGTACGACCCCGATGACCAATGCCGATTAAAAGTTAAAGTAGTCACGTACACGCACAACGACGCATGATGAAGCAGTGTCAGGTGACTCGGGGGTAGTGTGGCTTCATCCGTGGCACATGAACAATGTCGGCCTGCTGGGAACATCGAGATCGCTGAGCTGTGTCTTCAAGCAGAATTTCGTAGTTGACATCTGTGAGGCACCGTAGTACTCTATAGGGACCGAAGTAGCGGTGAAGTAACTTTTCCGAGTGGCCCCTTTTGCGAACGGGGATCCACAGCCAGACCAGATCACCGGGTCGGTAAATGACATGGCGATGACGGAAGTTGTACCTCTGCGCGTCGATTCGTTGTTGTTTTTGGATCCGCTCGAGTGCTAGCTGGCGGGCCGCGTCGGCGAGACGGTTAAGGTCATTCGCATCAGTAGTAATATCGGTCGTGTCCGGCAACAGCATGGCATCAAGCATCGTAATTGCTTCTCGGGCGTGAAGCAACCGGAATGGTGTGAAACCCGTAGTCTCTTGAACCGCAGTGTTGTAAGCGAACGTTACGTATGGCAAAATTGCATCCCAGTTTTTCTGATAACGGTCGACGTACATAGATAGCATGTCAGCGAGCGTCTTGTTTAATCTCTCCGTCAGATCGTTGGTTTGTGGATGGAATGTGGTTGTTTTGCGATGAGCTGTTCCACTAGGTCTCGTGACGTCTTGCATCAATTGGGCTGTAAAGGCTGTTCCACGGTCAGTGATAAGAACTGTTGGCGCTCCATGGCGGAGGACGATGTTGTTGATGAAAAAATACGCAACCTCATTGGCGGTGCCTCGTTGTAGGGCTTTCGTTTCGCAGTACCTCGTTAAATAGTCAGTAGCGACTACGATCCAGCGGTTGCTATCATATGACTTCGGGAAGGGCCCAAGCAAGTCCATGCCGATTCGTTCAAACGGTTGTGACGCGGGTGCAACAGGCTGCAATAAACCAGCAGGGCGCACAGGTGGGGCTTTACGGCGCTGGCAGTGATTGCACGTTTTAACGTAATGCTTGACATCCTGGGTGAGCTTTGGCCAGTAGTAGCGAGTCCGAATCCGGGCAAGGGTATGTGCGAATCCTAGGTGGCCGGAGGAAGGCTCGTCGTGGCAGGCCGAAAAAATGTGAGCACGTAGCTCTGGTGGAACGACGAGGAGGTACTCAGTCGCATAAGGTTCGAAGTTCTTTTTGTAGACGATGTCGTTTCGGAGACAAAATGACCCTGAACGTGCGAATGCCGATGGTGGACTCGAGCTGTCACCTTGAAGGTATTTGATAAGTTGTTGAATCTCTGAATCATTCCTCTGTTGTTGGGTCAAGTGAGATTCACTGACTGCACAAAGAAAATGGCCATCGGTATCATCGTCCCTCGATGTCGTCGCGAAGGGTGCACGCGAAAGGCAATCAGCATCAGTGTTCCTGCGGCCCGACTTGTAGACGACTGTAACCTCAAATTCTTGAAGGCGTAAGCTCCACCTCGCGAGGCGCCCTGAAGAGTCCTTGAGATTGGCCAGCCAACAGAGGGCATCATGGTCCGTAACTACTCTGAATAGACGGCCATGCAGATACGGTCGGAACTTTGTTATCGCCCAAATAACAGCAAGACATTCCTTCTCCGTGGTCGAATAGTTAGTTTCCGCAGATGACAAAATGCGGCTAGCATAAGCGATGGGACGTTCAGCGCCGTCTTGCCACTGGACGAGTACTGCACCAAGACCGATGTTGCTTGCGTCAGTGTGAAGTTCGGCGGTTACATCTTCATCAAAATGCCCTAGTAAGGGTTCACTCTGAAGGCACTGCTGAAGCTGTGAAAAAGCGGTTCTCTGCTCTGGACCCCGCATAAAAGGAGTATCCTCCTTCGTTAAATGGGTAAGGGGTTCAGCGATGTTGGCAAAGCTCTGGACAAAGCGCCTGTAGTAGGCGCAGAGACCCCAGAACTTGCGCAAATCCCGTTTGTTCGAAGGTGGAGGAAATGCAGCAACAGTCATGGTCTTTTCTGGGTCTGGTCTAATGCCATCGTGACTGATAAGGTGGCCGAGAAACTTTAGTTCTTCGTAGCCGAAATGACACTTCTCCGGTTTTAGCGATAGGCCTGCGGATCGAATAGCGACCAAGACGGAATGAAGTCGTTGTAAATGTTGCTCAAATGTTTTGGAAAAAACAACGACGTCGTCTAAATACACGAGGCAGGATTCCCACCTCAGACCGGACAGGACGGTGTCCATCATTCTTTGGAACCTTGCCGGTGCAGAGCACAATCCAAATGGTAACACTTTGAATTCGTACAGGCCATCGGGAGTTATGAATGCTGTTTTTCCCTGTCACGTTCATCAACCTCGATCTGCCAGTAGCCGCTGCGTAAATCCATTGAGGAAAAATATCGGGCATGTCGAAGTCGATCCAGTGAATTATCTTTGCGTGGGAGAGCGTAGACGTCTCTCTTCGTCGCTTTGTTGAGCTTCCGGTAATCGACGCAAAATCGAAAAGTGCTGTCTTTCTTTTTAACAAGTACGACGGGTGACGCCCATGGACTGTTCGAGGGTTGGATGACGTCGTCGTCGAGCATCTGTTTCACTTGAAAACGTATTGCATCTTGTTCTTTTTGCGACACGCGGTAGGCGTGCTGTCGTACAGGCCGTTCGGTAAGGTCCGTTATAATGCGGTGCTTCACGGTTGGGGTCTGCTTGATTTTGGAGGTGGAGGCAAAGCAATCACTATACGTACGTAAAATCATGCGTATCTGCTGTTGCTGCACACATGACAGCTGGCAATTCACGTCAACTGTACTGGCTAATGCAGTGTTACCTTCGGTAGCAGTGGCAATCGGAGTGATAGTGGAACATTCTTCGTCATCGATGGCTTCAAAGTTCGCGATTGCTGTTCGCTTTGCCAAGTGTTGGTACTGGCCGCCGAAATTCGTGATCAGAAGCTGGGTTCTTCGATGTTTCAGTTTGACGATAGCACGCGCGACACAAATCTGCCGAGGCAAGAGCACCGAGAGGTTAATTTCTGTGATGCCACTACTCTTGTTGTCACAGTAGCTCTCCACAGTTACCAACATACTGGCTCGCGGCGGCAGTGCGATGGTGTCGTCAGCAATTCGAAGTGCTGTGGTCGACGCAACTACATCCTTTCGTAGGGCTGTATGGTCGTTAGATAACGTTATGAGCAGGTCGCGAAGGTTAATAATGGCTCCCTGCTCGCGGAGAAAATCCATTCCGAGAATCAGGTTTTGCGAGCATTCACGCAATACAATGAAGGAAACAATGTACGTCGACTCACGAATTCGGAGGCGTGCAGTGCACATTCCTAGCGGTGTCAATAGGTGACCTTCCGCAGTCCGGAGGTAGGTTCCATGTCCCCAAGGTGTCGTTACCTTTCTTAGCTGTGCAGCGAGGTCAGCGCTTTTAACAGAATAATCGGCACCCGTATCTACCAGAGCGGTCAGCGGGTGGTTGTCGACAAGGACAGAGATATGAGCAGAGACCCGTTTGTCGTCGATGGCACACGTCGGTGAAAGAATGTCGTCGGATGTCGGCAGGCAAATCGGGTGAGGGTCTTGTAACGGTCGACCAACAGCGGCCTCACCCCCAGAGGTCGCTATTCTTAGTTTCTCCGGCGCGGGCTTGTGGATCTAGGCGATGTTCCTGTAAGGACGTCCGCAAAGGTCGATTGTTGGCCAGGTGAGGTGGAACGCCGTGGAGATGGTGAGCGGGATTAGCGACGCGGAAGGGTTGAGGATCGTTGGCTTTCCAAGTATTCAGCGATAGCATGGGGCCGCTTACCTTCTCTGGGTCGACGAGCATCCGGACGAAAGCCAGGAAGACCCATGTGCCTGTAGGCGCACTCACGGTAGATGTGACCTGGTTCACCACAGTGATAACATAGAGGCCGGTTGTCGGGAGCACGCCATACACTGAATTTCCGTGTAAGGGGTGGGTTGCCGTACTGCGGTGGTCCCGAGTAGAACGACGGTGCCGTCTGCAGGGTGGACGGACGGGACGGATAGCCAACAGCCGGTGCAGGAGTACGTAGTGCTTCCGCGTACGTTAACAGCGGAGCTTCGGCTGGACGCGGAGCCGTCATGGGTTGGACTTCGGCTGCACGCAGAGTCGTCATGGGGTGCACCAGCTGCCGGATTTCTTCGCGAACGACATCCGTTAGAGCAGCAACATGGGGCGGAGAAAACACCACGTGCAGCTTTTGCAGCTCCTCGCGCACAATACCGCGCACGAGCTCCGTCAGGTCTTTTACAGTCGTGACGTCAGGTGTTGGCAGGGCCGACGACACTGACGAAAGACTGCCAGGATGCTCATACTGGTATGAACGCTGCCTTAGCATTCTCTTCATTGTCGTAGCTTCGCGGAGGAAATCCTCTACAGCGCTGGGAGGGTTCCGCACTAGCCCCGCGAACAGCTGCTCTTTCACTCCGCGCATTAGGAGGGGAACCTTCTTCTTTTCCGTCATTGAGGAGTCGGCTCGCCTGAACAGCCGCGACATGTCCTCAACGAACATGGCAACACTCTCGTTCGGACGCTGGTTTCGGGAATTGAGGAGCCGTTCCGCTTGCTCCTTTCGATCAGAGCTTCGGAAGGTATTTCGCAACTGGTTGCAAAACTCTGGACAGGTTGTCATAGTGGCTCCATGGTTTTCGAACCAAGTGCACGCAGAGTCCTCGAGATAAAAGTAGACATACCGAAGCCTTCGCTGCTCGTTCCACTCGTTGACGCTGCCGCAACGGTTGTAGTCGTCAAGCCAGTCGTCGAAGTCCTCGTAAGGGTCACCGTGGAACGGCTTCGGAGTTCGCGGGAAGTTGAAGAACCATGGAGGAGGCAGCGTTGATGTTTCTTGGGTTTGCGTTCCCGCACTAGCCAGGAAATGGTCCGAATTCAGGAGGTAGGCCAAGTTGTCGCCTGCTACGCCGTAGGTCAGCTGGTTCTTCCAAGTCGCGACTAGTGTCGGGACCTTGCTGCAGATTGCAGTGCATACAACACTACCCAGCACCTCCACCAGAAAATGTCACGTGATCACAGAACGACCACAACGTCTGTTCACAGGAGCAGCACTGGACGTCAAGCCAAACCGAACGCTAGAGCAGGAGCACACCAACCGTCCTCTTCTTCTTTCACACTATGGCACATACTCGCATTGGCATGGCTAAACCTCCTTCCTTGCCTGTGGCAATATTGTCATGACCAAGAAAGACGCTGGCGCTTCGGCGCGCGGGTAACTAGAGCAAAGAAGAGAAGAGAGAAGAACGAAGTCAGAATGACTTCGTTGTTTTGACTTCGTTTTTAAGAACAGCTGGCCCAGGATCGGGTGTTGTCTCTTGTTCTCTCCGTCACAATGGCGCAGTCGACGAAGAAGAAGTCTTACGTCCTATATTCGTCATGCAGGACAGCCGCGATAAGCGCTGCTTGAGGACGGCGTCAAAGCCTCCTCGGCAGCTGTTCACCTGCCGCCACTGCCACCACCATTCGGGGACGGCGTCAAGGCCTCCTCGTCGGCTGCAGTACACGTTACCGGTACCATTTCACAAGGGACGCCATCCACGCATCCTTGGCTATGGATTCTGCTGTCAGCGCAAGCCGACAAGTGAACCCTCTGCGGGAAGCCACCGGTACGTGTCTTCGTGGTTCGTCGGCAGTGCGAGCTTCTCCATCCAGGAACGACGTTCACGCTTCTTTGGCGATGGAGTCAACAACCCGGCCGCCGCTTCAGCTGCCCATCGGACCATCAGTGGACGGTGCCCATGCCTCCTCTGTGGTACCAGGGCATCACCCAATGGACACTATGCTACCACATCGAGGCCGTAATACACATGGGCTCCTGTCCTTTGGGAATGCTGTTCAAGCTTTTCACGGCCTGAATTCCCTGTCCGGAACTCTTCCAACACTTGAGCTGCGAAGAAACGCTGTTCATGCTTCCTTGGACGTGCGTGTCACCACCGTGAGTACTACTACAACCACGTACATCATGGACGCGAACCAAAGTGGTTCAGAAGCCTCGTGCGACAGTGCCGTGGAGCTGAGGCGTACCATCACACTGCTCCGCGCTGAGACTACCAAACTGACAGCGTTGATCGCCGAGCGAGCTCCTACAATGTTGCCAGCATTGTGTGACATTAACGCAGTGTTGGATGTAGCTGCCTCCTACGACCTTGAGGCAAGCACACCGGGGCAACGCAGTGAGCTTCGGTCTTCTCTGATCGATCTCTCAACCAGCTCGACTGCTTCGCGTCGGTGATCTCTGCGTTGCCACCTGCCAATTACCAGCCGTCTACGAACTACTGGAATTCCACGGGGTACGGAACGACGCCGACAGCTGGGTGGCAACCGTCAATGCGATAGCAATGCGCGAGGCCTGGACGGAATCGCAGAAATAGACCGTGGCTGTAGAGCGTCTTCGGGAAGGTGCAGCGGCGTGGCACCGGTATGAAGGCTGGAAGCAGCAGTCATGGGCGGAGTGGAGCTCCGAGCTCATAGCTGCTTTTGGTTCTAATCCTTACCACCTCTGCATCGACGCACCCCCATTTGCACACCGAGCTGAAGTGGAGCAACACCTCGAAGGTTCCTCGGAGACCTCCAGCCGCGCGGCAGAGTGCTTCTCCGCCTGTCCTACGAACGACGTCAGACGCAGGGGCGACACGCCACTGCTGCTCTCAGTACCCGCGCCGGTACGCGACGCCATCATGTCAGTGGAACAGGCTGATACCAGTCCTCATACAGCTCAGTTAGAGAAGCCAGCCCCAATATCATCTTTACTAAGGCAAGTGGAAACACCAGCATCACCTATGCTTGAACCGCCTACGGTCGAGGCACTGGTAGAGCCCAAGGTAACCACTGCTGGTCTCGCTGACCAAGATCATGAGGAGAAAGTTGGCGCTCAAGATGCAGACAGCAGCCAATACAATGACAGCTTCACAGAATGTCCTGCCGCAGATGCAAAGACCGACCGTGAATTATGTTTTCTGCCACACATCACAGAATTTGCGTACCCACTCTCGACACCAGTCAAGGCACCTAGCGCGTCTTTTGGGATACGCTTTCGGCAATCCTCGTCCGGCATTTTACGTCAGCCGCTGATTTTGCGGCCCGTCCAGAACGCGCTGTCAGGTGCATGTTTGGCTGCTTCCCACAGAGAGCCTCTGCATGGCCGAGACCTACCAAAACGATGCAGCCAGTCTCGACCTCCCGATAGACTTGTGGCAGACTCCGGCACCCAGTTTCCAGAGTGGCCGAGGCCGACCTCCGAGATGCAGCCAGTATCGACCACCAGATCTACTTCTGGCAGATACCCGAACCAAATCGCAGCATGGCCGAGAGCGTCGGCCGCAACGGGGCAGCCAGTGCCGGCCGTCTGAGTCCACAGCGCTTTTTCAAGAGACATCGTGGCGTGCAAAAGAGCGAGCGGCTCGAGGCAGCCAGTGCCGTCCACCAGAGACGCTTTTCCCAGACCGTCGCTCCCTGTTGCATTGTGGACCGGGCTGACCACCACGATGCAGCCAAGCCCGGCCACCAAAAACTTTGCCGCCAGATCCGTGCGCGCGCAGTCATGGCCGAGTGTCATGACCAAGAAAGACGCTGGCGCTTCGGCGCGCGGGTAGCTAGAGCAAAGAGAAGAACGAAGTCAGAATAAGAACAGCTGGCCCAGGATCGGATGTTGTCTCTTGTTCTGTCCGTCACAATATATATATCTATATATATATATATATATATATATATATATATATATATATATATATATATATATATATTATAAGTACTTCACATAATACTACTGTTGCACCTTCTTTTCCTGGTAGACAGCACGGAACTGTTGTTTACTTCCCACCTTTCAGAGCCAAAACGAAGTCTGAAAGCACCTCGCAGGCAGCTTGTCAGTGGAATGGCTTTCATCCTTCCTGATCGAAGTTGTAGTTTTATAAGAAACTTACGCAAAAGCGCTCAACACTTTAGGGCAGTGCTTCTTGTACTCGTCGAGTAAGCAGTTCTAACAATACAAAAGGTGTGCTGATAATTCCCGAGTGGGCTGCCTACTTTGTACATTCATTGTTTTGCTACCCTCTTTCGTTTCATAGAACCTGCGTGACGTCGAGGAGGGTATGCCTAAAGTACCCTGCGCGGTTGAAGAAAAATGCTGCCAGACACTCAAAGTCGTGTTGTCATCGCTCTGCTGATTCCCGTCTGCCTATTAAAACGTGAGTGTACTGACTCCTGCACCAAAAGCATGTACTGCTTCCAGCCAACTCTAGATTGATCGTGTTAATATGCACTGTTATATAATGAGAATAGTACCTAGGAAGCAACCCGTTGTGAACGAATAAATGAGTAAGTTCGTTTTGAAGATGTGACTGCGTTATTCAAGCGACGCAGGATAGGTCTCGGAGAGAAGATATCTGTCACTCTCTTTCACACCGCATATTGAATTATTTTCAGAGCGCAGTGCATGCGAGTACATTTACAGATAGTTAGTTGGAGGTTAATAGAGACTATATTGCTTGTCGCTATTTACCACTACGAATTGAGCACATGATGGTATACAATTAGCACGATTGGCTTATTTCAAATAAAAACCATAGCGTTGGATATAATGATAAACACCAAAATTATCTCTCACTACTGAAATTTAACGTAATAAAGCATGAAGATTAGTCAAACCATTACACTAGAACTGATATAATGCGCTCAGATATAACGAGTGTATGCAAAATCACTGTGCCCTGATAACCACGCATACGGAAATAAACTGACACGTAAACAATAAAAACGGCCAAAAGTAATACAAACAGATTGTGCAGCCGCCGCATCTGCTCATGCATCTAGTCTATCAGCTCTGTTTTACATTTATGGTTTGAAGCCTTCTATTACTCTTTAGCTTAAGATATTGACAAACTTGCGGTGCATTATGATTTCATAGTGAATAACGTAAGTTTAATGTAACAATTGGGCAAAAAAAAAACATTACCATTAAGATGGCGTAGCACACGCATGAGCCGTATTGCTGAAACGTGATTGAACATCCTCAAATGTACATTTTTCTTGCTCTAACCTGCGAATGCTTTTAGGGCACTCCTTCAATAAAGTATTATTGCAGTGAACTTCAAGAATGTCGACGCAGTGCCCACGAAAGATGATATAGACGCAACAGCGGTTACCATAATCGACATTCAGCGTTTAGGTGAGGCCAACCTGGATGATGCCACCCGGGGATACATCGGCAGTGGAGCGGGCCAGGAGCAGACATTGAACGAAAACACCGCTGCATTCAGAAGGTACGCGTTTGCGAAGCAATATATTTTTAGCCATACTATATATTGTTTTCAAGTGGTGGACAAATGTCTAACCCTGATACGTACAAGAAACGGATAAATTGGTTATTAAGTTGAAAACGAGGAGTGTTCTGTCTGTTCTCAGGTCAAGCAAATGACTTTAATGACCTACATGTATACAGGTAATCATCGCGTAACTTCAACGCGGCAAAATAGGCGCCTAATTGGTGTATACGTACAAGCTACAATACAAAACGTGTACGTACATGCTGAAAACTCTTCTGCGAGGAAAGTGGTGGTAATAAACATTAGCAATCTTGCCGCAATGAGGACTGCGAGACCACTGAGAGATTGCTTTTGCCCTTTTCTGTGCCTTTGACTATGGTGTAAATACATGCATGTAATTTGTACATTGCAGATGTATAATTCTCTCCACCTTTTATAAAGCTTTACTGTGTTGTACAAAGAAATAAAGCTCGCCCGCTCTTCACAGCCTATATTAATGCAGCATTGACTACAATGTAAAAGTCATAGCACGAGCCACTTTTACCCTACCAAACAAACTCGTAATGTCTACCTAAACTACAGCAAATAATTGATGTTTAATGTGCTATGAGTCAAATATTTTGCTACTTTGATGTTGTTGGGGGTGAAGAAATAACTCTTGTGATACAAAATAGGTCTAATTACTTCAATGCAGGCTTCGCTTCAGGCCACGGTCTCTTGTGGATGTGGCGAAGATTCAGACGGCCACTACTGTGTTAGGTCGAAAAATATCTTTTCCTCTTGGCTTCTCCCCTTCCGCTGCACATATGATAGCACACGAGGACGGAGAATTTGGAACTGCAAAAGGTAGGCTCACCAGAATCGTTCACACATCCTTGTCGACAATTGTGGAGAATTTTGAGCAGAACTTCGCTCCTAATCTAGAGACGATTGCCCGCCCGCTTCGATGGGTGGCAAAACAACTAGAAGCCTGCTGGGAAGTTCATCGGGGAGCAGAAGCGTTGCCGACTATGTCACTGATGTTCATTGTAGGCAAAAAGGTGGTTGGATATTCATTGATGAGTAGTTCACTGAGCAGTAGTGTATTGAGCAGCAATACCTTATACGAAACGGCTACCCTGAATATGACGCTTCGCATTAGAGTGTACCTTATTCGGCCTCTTCACCAACATATTGCAAAAGCCCTCATCCTGAATTTATGAATGGTGTTTACGGACGCACATATTGTTGCGTGAAAACACGCGGGAAACTATAGGCAATTGAAGATATATTTACACCGAGCCGAAGCGCAAGCCAAGATGGTGAACGGAAGTACGCCCCACAAACCAAAATCATGTCGTCTTTCTCGGCGCCTGTCTCACTGCTTAAGTGTGACATTGTCACATAACATTATCTTTCAATCAATGGGCAAACTGCATCTTTTGGGTCCCTATTTGTAACTGATCCCACCAAGAATGCTCATTCTTCACTTGCTTCTAGCTGTTGTTATTACAGTATCACGAATATTATCTTTTCGATAGTGTTGATGAAGTTGGAAGATTGCGCCAGCCACAAATATAAACAACTTTATACGCATTGTAATAGCAAAATTTGTCAGATACTGATTATTTATAACTCAAATAATATGAAACAAGTAAAACAAATTGAAATAGTTGTTTCAAATCAATCCCCTCTCGACACTGCTGGAAGAATTGACTTCGTGCGTAGGCACATTGTAAGATATACTTTAAATAGCTAGGCCTCGCCTCTCGTGCACCCACGTACTTTCACGTCGATTCATTTACTTAGTCTAGAACGTGTAAGAAACCAAAAGTGAATTACGACTGAGTTACATAATACCATTCAGAGATACCCTGATCAATTTATATGTAGGGTTTAACGTCCTAAAACCACCATATGAGAGACGCCCTAGTAGAGGGCTCCGAAGATTTCGACCACCTGGGGTTCTTTAACGTGCACCCAAATCTGAGCACACGAGCCTGCAACATTTCCGCCTCCGTCGGAAATGCAGCTGCCGCAGTCGGTATTCGATCGTGCGACCTGCAAGTCAGCAGCAGAGTACCTTAGCCACTAGACCACTGCGGTGGGGCAAGAGACAACCCTGTATACACAGCATTGAACCAGTGGATACGATTATAACGCATGTGCTACGTGCCATCATTGACCTGCACCTGTCACTCTGGATGTGCGTAACTAAATGATAGCCGCATTCGCCATGCGACTTTGACTTTGTCGCTATTTATCTAGCATGCATGCTGACACTGCAAAGTTCGTCCTGGACCGCCTCTCGCAAGTTCGTGGCCTGCACATCCACGTTTGGCAAGAGTGCATACTGTTGACAAGGTGCAAAAAGTACTTCAAGCTTGGCACTCAATCTGAGTGGTTCTTCTTTCACTCATCAAGCTACTCGACTCACTAGAATAAATTTCATGCTCTATTCTTTGAATTCTTCATGACACTGCCACGCAAGCAGTAAAAAATGTCCATTCATAAAACCATTGCAGTAGAATATGGCGAGCTTCCATAGTGCAAGTACCGAAAAATTCAAAAGCCAGCCCATTGTGACTTCGTATCCTGCAGCGGCTCGGGACGCCGGCACCTTGATGATTGTGAGCGCCGTGAGCACAGCCTCGTTGGAAGACATCAGGGCTAGCGCACCGGACTGCCTTCTGTGGCAGCAGATATACTTATTCAAGAACCGCTCTTTGACCGAGTCCATCGTCAGGAGGGCGGAGCGCCAAGGTTTTGCTGCCATTGTGGTCACCGTTGACTCACCCGTCGCTGGACAGTCTGCATTCATCACCAAGAGTATGTTCGAGCTTCCGAAAGGCCTCAGGTGAGAACTTCCTGCATAACGCACGAGGGTTACAGGGAAAGGTACAAGCGTAAAAAATTCATTAAAGGTAAATTCGTGGTCATGTTCGGAAACAAGTCACACGTTTCCATAGGCATTCGCCTATGGTAACTCGAACGCGAAAGTCATTTTCTCTTTTTCTTCCCATTAGGATCTATTAATCCCCCTCCTATGACAGCTTTATCAAACGCACATGCCCTTGCGCTCTATAGTGTATCGACGCACCCTTCTCCAAACGACAATATCATGCTGTCACGTCAGCATCTGGCATCACGTCACGTCACCTCATGTTCACGCAACCATAACATCGCAAATTGTGGCGGCCTGTGGCGCTGCCACTGCGATTACCCATGGTTAGAACACACGAGGGAGCATACAACAGTCCATTAGTGAATGCGTAGAAACGCCCAAGTTCTTTTAAATAGGGATAAGTGTATTGATACTGTGAGTATTCCCTAATAACAGGGGGTGACATTAAGGTCACCAAAGGAAAGAAAAAAACACTTTTCTGCTTATTCTTTGGTTATTTCTTGCTGTTGTTGTTTGAAGTTGGCTTATGGCCTTGTCTTATTCTAATAAAGCTATCTTACTGTAGAAAAAAAAACTAAGTTCCGGTCTCTGCCTCTTACGGCAGACCATCCTTACTTTTCCCGCTATCAATTTTTCGGTCTTTCTTTTTCTCTCCTCGGTGAAGTTTGCTGACTGCGTAGACGTTTAGCCGCCACATGTCACACTCTTGCCACTGGAGTAGCAGCTCACTGTCGGCATTGTTGCTTTGCCTTACCCGGCCGAGAGAGCTTTCACGGTCATTTTGATCCATGCCTGGAAAACAATGTGTGGTCTTGAATATTCGTATTGTTCATCCTGATCAACGTGATAGCAATCATCATGACGTGAAGTGGGTACTATGTGTGAGTTGTGCCGTGATAGCCATGTTATTGTCACCAAACATGCCTATTCTTCATCGTCACCATCATAGCGTGTAGTGGGTGCCTTACATGTGTTGCGCCAGACAGCGTACAAACCTAAACTATAAGGTGCTTCGCCCCTAAAAAAGGTGTGCTAGGTGCAACTTTACAACTTATTTTATCTGCCCGCGTCATATACCAGGTTTGGATTTTACTTCTCTTTGGAGACCAAGATAAGGGAGCATTTGAAAGTGCATAGAACTATGTCTTCTTAAATGAAGCGAAGCACCAGACATGTTCACCTCCCACTGGTTCAATGGTTAGCAATTCACAGCACATTGCCAATCAAGTGGTTTGTTGGAGCTCATGCAATATTATTGGAAGTTCCGTAAATAAAAATGTGCCAACTGAAGGCTTCTCAAGTTTCTTATACATGAAGCTATATTCATTAACGAGTGAATCAAAGTATGACACACGAAATTTTTCAGCTTCGCTGGCTATGTTTATGGTGGGGCAAACTCTTTTTATAATAACTAGGTTGGGAGCAGAAAATTATGTCACTCTGAATCGCAATACCCTATGTATGAAAAGTAGTATGAATAATTTTCACGAGTATTATGGTCGCACATGTGACGCAAGTGAGTGACACTGAGTTTTACAAGTATCACATATCCGAGTGTAGTACACGTTTCTTTAAAACAGAAACGAAAGTTTGTTCCTCGTCCCCTCCCAATTTTGAGACGAGTTGCCGCTACAAGTTACTTTTAATGCGAAAGTAATTCTTTGCGATCATAAAATACCGTTATTTTAAAGAAGGCTATAGTGTCGAACAATTCTGAAGTGAAGTAAAGGGGAAACTCACATGGGGGCACATATATTAAACAAATTTATCATCGCCGACAGCACGATATACGAAGTTAAAAGGAATCGAAATAGGCGTTCCTAGAAGAATTTCTTGCGAGATCACCGGCCGTACCTGCTAGCCCCTCTAACTGCAATTTTAGAGATGGTCGATCTCAAGTGGCACTCACAGGCACCTTCTCAATCAACCTTCAATGGCGCAGTCGGGACTCTGCTCTTGAAGCATTCAAACTGAAATCTCCACTCATGAACTAATAGAACGAAATTTCTGGCATTAGAAACGGCATCGAAAAGGCCAATATCTAGGCGTCAATTGAGAGCTCATTCAATATATCAGTGTGAGTAGAAAATTACGCCCAAGTTACAAACTCGTGCATTACTGAAGTTGCCTGCTCGCCTGCAGCTGACATAGTTCTATCTATTTTTCTTCCTATCTCGTTTTCTATTTTTTTCCTTTCTGTCTCTCTTTCTGTACTCCTTTTCTCCTGCCCTTTTTGTCCTCCTCACCCATAGTACATTTTTCTACTCCTTTGCTATACTATATACTATACAAAACTATGCAATCCTCTGCTAGAATGCGTTCATGTTGCAGAGAAATGGTTAGCCAATAAGTTTCTTAGCACTCCACTTCACTACGATGGCCACTCAGTTGAGTGCTGTTACGAGCGAATGAAAGTTCAGTGCCAGAGATTACCGAGTACTCGGTGTAAGATATCCGCACTCTCCATTTGGAGGTGGTTAGCAAACAACGAATGCACCCCGCATGCTAAAGTGGTTCGACCACAGACTGGTGATAGGTTCATGCCTCATCGAACTCGGACAAAGGACAAGAGTCGGGGGACAGTGAATATAAAAACAAATACACACGCATACTTTACTATACCAAGAGTAAAAACAAACGAGACTAATCAAGATATACATACTACGCCTGACATTCCTCCATGCGACACACAGCGCACACCACGCGGTGACCATATCTCTCTTAAAATACCTCTACACAGCCCACTCACATAAAAAATATACTGGACGTTATACATGAAAACTCGACGCTAACAGGTCAACATAAAACGTGACTTGCTAACATTCAATAAACACTCGATTGAACACGATTATGAAAGTTCCAGCGAGAGAGAAGAGCCGTTGATTGCGGTGCTTCTTCGAGGTTGGTACGCCGTCAAGGGCCCGAGCTGGTGGACGCCGGTCTGCTGTTTCGTTGGCTTAAGTCACTGGTCATGGGGCAGACCTTCGGGGTACACACCGCTGCCATAAGTTCCACATCCTCACGCCATGGGCTCGACCACGAAGGCAAGCTGCCGGCTACCACATTGCCTGGCCTATGACGTTTTGTAGACCGCACGCTTCCACAGCTTTACCAACTATGTTGAGCCCCCCCCCCCTTTCTGCTGTCTATCTGGAGCCATCGAACCGGTATTTTGGTGCGCAAGAGAGCCGTCGCTGACCACCCTATTCCATCTTTGACCACCACATTCTTCTGTCAGTCGAGGCACTGACTCAGACGGGGCCCGTGCACAATACATCTCAATTTGCCTCGTACGCGCATTTTGTGACACTTAGCCATAATAATATTTGCAGTGGTGAAGTGCTTATCCCTACGGCATTTGAATGGTTTGAATCAGAAATTGCTTTAATAAATATATTCGTTAGAGATTATGAAATGAAAAACTTTGTGTTTTACAGGGTGCGCTTAGCGCGTAGCGGCCGTCTCCCACGCGGATACAGACTCTTTATTGCTTTGTTCATCGTGGGCCTCGATTTCAAGCAAAATGAACATATCGGATATGTGTCTTCATTTCCTTGCCCATGATGAATAGATACCATAAAAAACTGGACAGCTCAGTCGTTATGATGCTCGCTTTCGGATCGTGAATAGGGGCTGTCAAATCTCACCGTGAAAAGAATTATCTTCGCCGAGAATGTCCTTCTATTTCCTCCTCTATATCTCTTTCTTTTGCTCTCTTTCTCTTTCTTTGCGGTTTTTTCGCGCATCCATAGGTCGGCAAAGTCTGGGAGCTCAGTCAGACTCATTGATGAAATATATTTCTAGCTTTGGACTCACTCGGACTCAGACTCACAAAAAATTTTTTTCTGAGCCAGAATCACTCGGACTCACACTCAAGAAAACACTACTCACCTGGACTCGAATATAAACAATCGACGGATGTCTGTCTGGTTTGGCAAGAAAGCTGGGAGATGATTAAACTCCAACAAAAACTCATTAACTGCCCCCGGGGGCTTTCAAGACACCGCTGCTACATAGTCCCACTTTTCCCTTGAGGAAGGAACCAAGTTGGTTCTAAAACGTCGAGTTTCTTCCCAAAGTTTTTCATTCCATTCATTCAGAAACTTTCGGTACGAGTTTAAATCATTTACCAGTTTTCATACCCACCAGACAGACATCTGTCGAATGTTTACACTGGAGTCAATCAGCCAAAACTTCAGACACGATACCATGCAGCTCGTCACGCGCTACATACACATCAAGGAAGACATCTCAGTCTTCAAGACTCATCTCGACTTCAACCGCAACTGCAAAGAAAGGAAAGCCGTTCCTCAAAGTCTGCATCTAAAACGACCTCGACCACTGAAGGCTTGGAAGTTGTCATGAGAGCCGAACAACGACCTATAAACGCCCGCCTTCATGAAATTAGTGCCTCCCCAAAGAAAAAAATTGGACCTGTTCTTCTCCAAGTGTCATGTTGAACGCCTCACCCCTGAGTTGATGGCTGTAGTCGACACGTTCGCAGACTCCGTTGTGGTATCGACCACGAAAAAGCACCGGACCACGCAGGATAAGAAACTTTTCTACGTGCTGGACCAGAGTTCCCCACAAGGCATCCAAAATAGCAGGTTTGTCACGAATCTTTCCTCTGGTCCACTCACTGATCGAGAAACTTCTCTTCTGGCAAAGGGACTTGGCTATAACATATCAACGACGCCCAGTGTATACCGAAACTTGTCGTGGCTGTAGAGGAAGCCGTCCAGACCATGAGGCCGAGCGCGAGAGAATAAACTAGGCTGAAATGAAATGGAATCCTTTCAAAATCACCTATACAAAGAACAAATAACTTGACCCCAAAGGAGAACCAGGCACTTCAGGAACTCCGACAGGATCAGAGCATTGTCATCTTACGCGCCGACAAAGACAATTTGATGGTGGTGTTGAACGGTTGGGACTACAAACGGAAGATTTTAGCTCCTTTAGAAGGAGACGCATACACACAGCTAGAAAAACACGCAACGAAGCGAACCCAGACACAGCTAAACAAGCTACTCACGGAAATTTTCAAGCACAACCCAGATTGCAGAACACTTTACCTGTGACTAATCTGCCATAACAGAACCGCACCGGGTTTCTATGGACTACGGTAAATTCACAAGCCTGACGTCCCCCTTCGACCAATTGTAGACTTCACTTCCTTTCCACGCCTAGCTATTTCGAATTTTCTACACCCAATCTTCGCCCCTCCTAACCCAGAAAACTGTAGCTCATGCCCATGACTCCAGCCACTTCGTGAAGCTAACGTCAGAGGTGAGCATCGACGATGACCTGAGCCTGGTCTTGTTCGACGTCGTTTCATTGTTCACCTATGTGCCAGTGCCCTTAGCTGTGTCCTCTACCCGGACTGCACTTGAGGGTAACACACGCCTGAGTGAAAAGACTCCTTTGGCTGTTGACGAGCTCTTACGTCTACTGGAATTCTGCCTGTCTAGGACGTACTTCTCTTACAAAAGAACAATTTTCAAGCAGAACGGTGGAACCGCGATGGGAGCTTTTATCTCCGTCATGATGGCAAACCTACAGCATCGAGCACACGGAAGAGAAAGCACTCAGCTCCTTTTCGCCATGACCAAACATTTTCTTCGTTAAATGGACGATTACTTCTGCGCCATGAAGACGTCTGAAATTGAAAACTTCAGACAGACTCTGAATTCAGTGCACCGAGCCATGCAATTCACAGCCGAGTGTGAAAGCGGCCGCTTCCTGCCCTTTTTCCACGTCGAGGTGGCAAGAAAGTACAACGGTCTGGAGTTCCCTGTTCACAGGAAGCGAACGCACACCAACCGCTACCTTCAGTATGATTCATCCCATTACGCCTGGCACAAGGCTCCGGTTGTGACCACGCTACTTTAGAGAGCTAAGAACGGGTCCTCCAATGACAAGGAGTGAAAGAAAGAAGAAGTCCGCGTAATTGCGAACCCCAAAAAAACAGATACCCCAAAAGCTTCATTCGAGCCACCACCCACCGTGTACAGCAATGGAGGACACGAAAAATTCAATCAGCATTAATTGGCTGCCCTCCGAAACGCGTACCGGTACCATACGTTCAGGAAACCAGTGAAATGTTGGGGCCGATCTTAAAAAAAGAAGGTGTTTGCATCGCGGACGTGCCTTTCTGTACGCTCGGCCATCTACTCCCCCAACCAGAAGAACGGCCAACTATGGACAGCACCCCGGTGTCGTTTACAAGAACCCGTGCGCCGAGTGCCCTTCTTCGTATATAGGCGAGACAAGAAAAAATTGACCCCGTATCTGTTTGTTTCACTGCAAACGTCGTCGAAAGACGATAGTCTTGCGTGTGTAGAGAGTGAACAAAACATTTATTTGATGTTTTGCGCGAGAAAATCGGTGAATTGTATTCTGGAAGCGCTGTGTTAGAGAGTCTCGATCCGTGCAGCGAAGGCTAGTTAGCGCGTCCAGGCACGTTGGACCCGAGCGCCATCTGGCAGTTATCTTCGAAAACAAAAGAAGGCGTGCGTGCCTTCGGATGTAGATGGATGGATAAATGGTAAAACTTTATTTCGTCAGAAAGCAACTGAGGATGATTCCGTGTTACATGGCCATCAACCCAAGGTTGGCAGCGACCTGTGTGGCCCACTCCACGACCCTTAACTGGACGGCTGGGTCTGAGCTGGTCAACACGGCCTCCCAGTGCTCAAGAGAGGGATCACGCATAATATCCACAGGTACGCGCCTGTGGAGAAATATGCGTGCCTTTCACGGAGGCGATAAGGAGTACAACGCAAAGTGACGAGCACGTGTCACCACCGTCCGCCTTAGCAAAGCATTGCAAACGCGTTATTTAGCGTCGCGTTGCACTGTCAGTGCAACGTGATAAACGCTATATGGTCCTCAGAATTACTTGTGCGTGCTTTCTCTAGTATAAAGGCACACATACAAAACATCGACGTGTTGTTATAGTGTCTCAGATATGCGCAATAACTGCTTTTTTTTTAATTGACAATCGCACAAGTATGAACGCTGAAACTTGAGCAATATTGGTGGGCGCTGCGGATGGGATTGGCTGTTTGACAATGATTTGGTGACTTTGGCGCCATAAAGAGGATCGTTAACAATGACCAGAGCTGCCAACTTTAGGGAAAGTTCCCTATATCCAGGAGATTTCGGTTGTACTTAATGGAAAAGAAAAATTTGTTGACATCTGCGGAAATTTTTCGCTCTCACGTGAAGCAAGCTGATCGACAGAGGGAACTCCGACCTGCAACCTCTTTTCTGTTCCTTTTTCCACTTTTTCTCTTTCACATCCCCTCTACGCTCCCCCAAAAGCACTGTGCCATGCACTGTAAAAGGGGCCGTCATTTTGACAACCATCTCTTCATCAATTTAGACAAGTCGTCGGCGTCAAACGCAAAAGACGGGTGCTCCACCGTCATTTACCGAGCGGAGAGAAGCAGGGATAGGAAACAGAAAGGAAGTAAAGCTTCCAGTGGGCTTCGGTTGGCTACCACCCTTCATGTGATACCTCATTCTCTCTCGTTCCCCTTTGAGGTCACCCCTTCACGAGACAGTGGAAAGGAGGCCACCGCTACTGTGCCAGAGAGAAAGAGAGGGCAGCCGAAAGATCTGGTGCATGCATTGCCAACCTGTTTCTTCGACCTGATGGTGGTGGTGAAACTTTATTGCCAAAAAAAGGGGGTCCTGAAGAACACGGCTAGATGCCAGGTGTAGAGGGCATCTCCCACGTCGGAACAGAGAGCCCGAAGCTCTTCGCCGCCTGGCGGGCCTTTTGAGCAGCCCGATGTTGGTCTGCTAGTGAAGCATTTCTTAGCAGTTCGGCCCACTGTTGCTTGTTCTTGGCGTAAGTGTCACTCGATGTACAACCACAGAGCATGTGGTTCAAATCTACACGTTCACGACACTGTTCACACACATGTTGTCCGTCGTAGTCTGGGTTGATATGCTTCAGGCGCCAGGGGCTGGGGTACGAGTTAGTCTGGAGCAAGCGTAACGTGACCAACTGTTTGTGTGTTGCTTTCTTATCCGGGAGAGGGAACTCTCGCCGATCTAGATAAAAGTGCTTCGTAATTTCGTCGAAAGTGAATGACTGATCCCTGTACTCTATGTGCAGTGCAGGGGGGAAACCGGAGTGACGCGGTCGATGAGTCCTCGCGCCACCTCGTGTGCGGTCTCGTTGAGAATCCGCAGGTTGCCCCCTAAGCTGCCCATGTGTGCCGGGAACCATACGTTGGAGTGTTCGGTGATGTTATGTCCACTTAATATTCGCAGTGTCGTCTTGTCTTTGCCGCCTTTTGCGAAAGCTCGAGTGGCTGCTGTAGAGTCAGTGTATATTGTTGTGAAGCTCGAGTCTGTTAGAGCTAGAGCTATCGCTGCTTGTTCAACTACATCCAGCCTCTTTGTGTAAACAGTGTGTGAGCTGCGTGTTCGTTCATGTCCGTCAATTACTACGACCGAGTAGACATACTTTCCCGGGATGTCCGCTGCATCCACGAAAGCTGTCTGGTCGAGAAATCTTGCGGCGTCTGCCGCAAGCGCTCTGGCGCGGGCGAGTCTTCTTCCATAATTGTGGACCGTGTGTACGTTTCTTTGGAAGGGGAGCAGTGTAATTGATTTTAAAAAGACATTGGATAACTTTTGTACGTTGTCCCTTTCCGCTATGGTGTGCAAACCGAGCTTCACAATAATATCTCTGCCCGCTTCGGGGCTGGAGAGGCGTGCGATCTGTGCTGTGTGCTGGGCCTCGATGATTTCCGCAAGGGGATTTTACACTCCTAGCTGTAAGAGGAGAGCAGTTGAGGCTCTTCGACCTTTCCGCTGGCTTTTTTTTTTCGCGTCGGAAAGAATCTTGCAGCTTGGTGCGCCATTTTGCCTTATTTCTCGCCTGGTGTGCTGGAAAGACCAAGGGCCCGTGTAACGCACGTTCTGCTTGACGCTCCAGCCTAAACCCCGGTGCAAGGTGAGTGTGCTTATGTGCTTCTTTCGTCTGTTTAGATCCTTCGGCTGTCCATATTTTTAACACGTCACCTAGTTTGCGAGTAGTGAAGAAGCAAACGCTGGTTTTCGCGGGATGTGGAGTTGACTTCTTTCGCGCGTCTGTGCGAATTGTCTACTTGCAGTATGCATTCGAGCAAAGTGCATGCACCGTTGGAGTTAGCCCGACACCACCGCCTTTGGAGGTGCTTTCTCGCCGAGGCTGAACCACGTGCAGCAATTTTCAGGCGTCAGTTTGTTTATAGATAAGAGAAAAAAAAAGAAGATACTTCTTTCTGCAAACAAAGAAAAAGAAAACATGCGCGAACGAGGAGCACTAAGGCGTGTTTATTGCAGTTATCGCGCACTTTTGATCGCGATTGAAAGTGGTTAACGGTGCACGGATCGGAATCGATTGGTCGAGCGCGTTATCATCTTATGTACTGCTGAATACGTTCAGAGTACTTGATGAAGATGTTTCGTAAGCACTTTTTGATTTTCCTTTTCATCTGCTTGTTATAATACCTGCGCTATAAGTCCATGATGATCCCCACTTTTCTGATGAACTAAATAATGTGGACGATACAGCCGTGAACTCGTAAATTATACGTCAACCAGAAATAGTTTTTTGTCTAGTACTGTGGCTGAAAACTGCGCCTTTTCAGCAATTTCTTACTCTGGTTCTCGACCTCCAGCCGACATAAAAGGCAGACGTTGGTTTCTGATTGCGATCGGGCCATTCTACCCTGATTCGCGAATCGCAGTCAAAAATGACCTTTGCTTGTAAATGCACGCGGAAGCCTCAATGCGTCGCTGAAAAAAAGACCAAGATGGGAAAAACCAAGTGTATTTTGAGAAACATTGTACCAAGAGTACTCATGCGTGTAGGCTGACTGAATTATTTAAAAGAAAAGTTACTGCTTACGAAACCAGCAGATATCATTTCGTAAAAATTGACAAACTGGAGTTAAGTGCAGCGTTATCGACATGTGCAAGCACTTAAAACGCAGTAGGTTTAGGACTACTCTAGGAGATGTGTCAAGTGCTTCCAAGTGTTTATGTAAGTTACTGCATGCAACTGCTTAATAGACATCATTCACTGACTGCTAATAGCTTCAATCGTATTTGGTTCACAGGCCTGGTCTGAAGGGTCAACAGACACCTTCTGGCGTAGACGGGTCAAATTCAAGCATATTTGGTCATCGATGTTACTGCGACTTTCACACTGCAAAGCGAGGTATGTACTCAATATCTCACAATTTTTTATTTAGTCTACTTGTTTCACCATTATTGGTTGCACGTGAATTGCATCTTTAAGGACAGACAAGATACTATATTATGTCTTCTAAACTAATACCTTAAATTTGATGTCCAGGCCAACTCTCCCCATGCACCCAAGCCACAGTTGCTTGGTCTCATTGTGAAGAAGACCTTTATGGATGTCGAAATGCCGTTTTCTTTTTATCTTATATTTTGTCATGTATTTTCTCCTCTTGAACAGTGTGTAGGCTTGTAATATTAACTCTATTATCAGCTGCTTATGTAAAACAATGTGGGGTGGCCCTTAGAAGTTTGGTTATGATGTCTGATTTAGATAGGTATGTCTGATTATTACAATTTATCTCTCGAGTCTAACTAATTTTTCGCTTGTGAATTCTCAGCATGCAGGTGAAGAGAGCCTGGAAAGGATGCCAGCAGCACCTCATCTAGTCGTCATTGGTGAATATGTCATACAGAAATTTTTCGCTCAAAACATGACTTGTGTAGCTTACCTTATTGTTCAAGGCAAAAGTTTTTGGAAAAATAGAGATGGAAAATTCGAGACTGTGGAGTGTCACTGGAGCAAACTTTTTGACAAGTAAACTTGTTTTCTTCAAGACTGCAGCCTTCAAGAAGACAAGTAATGTTGTGGAAGGGCCGTCTCAAGCGACACTGCATGATCATGAAGTTTCCAACCGAAATATTGTTTTTCCATGGCCTGACTTGATCTGTAAACTGTGTTATATATAGATGGTAAAAGGTACTTCCGGCAGTCCCAACCTGCTCCACTAATGTATTACAAGTAGAATGCACTTAAAATTTGAGAATGAGACTACCTCAAAATACAAAACGTCAGTGTTTTTCCATTTATATGAATAATTAGGTTCACTAGCCACTTTAGGTCTGAAAACCCAGCCACACAGATTTCTGTCGAATACGCTCACCTTTAAATTGTGCCAATTAACGCATGAATGGCTTGTTTCGTAACATTGTGCCTATGCCAGCAAACTTGAACTACATTCGGCATTCCTATTTCCTTTCCTAATAAGGATGTCTTCTTCAAGAAGCATATGATAGTTTGTTGCTGTGCAATGTTGCTTTCTTTTTATTCCTCGTGCGATATCTGTTTGTAAAGCTATTTCCACTGACAGGTGTTTCGTGTTTATCTAAGGGTAACACCTGGGTCATTCTAAGCCAAGTGTCCCAACGATTTTGGTGGCCATGTCAAGTGTATTTGGTCATTTCATTTCAAGCGTACCTGGTCGATTTTCGACCATCACCAATCATGCTAAAAAAAGAATCGTGCAGGTATATGTGAATGTGAGTAGTAGTTATTGAGCAATTATATTTTGAAAAGAATATTGTGTTGCCTTGGATGGCACTTAACACTTAAGGCACCCAAGTGCAACTGTGTCACACTAAATAATTCATATAATATTGCTGGTTCGATCAGTTGTATTGATACAGTGTTTTCGTTAATGTCAAGGTGCTACTGTTCCAAGACTCTGATAGGTTACTCATTTTATCTTTATTTTTCGCCTTGTCAAAAAGTTGCAATATGCTGCATGTTTAGCGGTTTTTATAAAAAGCACAACTTCTTCGCAATATTGTTATGTATTAATGTTTTATGTTTTATATGTTTTCCTATTTTCAGAATAAGACAAAAACCATTACATTTGCTGCACAAAATTTCTGTCTGGTGTTCTTTATTTCCTAATGCAGTGTCTAAATCACACAAGTTAGTGCAGTTGACACAATTCCGGCGTTTCACATCTAAAGCCCAAGTATGTGATTGGCACAATTTATGGAGCATGGATTTATTTTGTCATTCTATTTTCGTTCCCAGGTACAAGGGGCAGATCATCCCGACTAAACGCTTTGGTAAAGGCAGAGTAAGCGGAGTAGCCCGAAGGTTGCTGAGCCTTCTCAAAATATTTTGAAGAATAAATGTTCAAAAATTCACAAAAGCTTTCGTTGCATATTTTATGCAGTGCTACCCATGTCAAATCACAGTGGCATGGCGACGTATACTCCACTACAATTCATAATGACACAGAATACACTTGTTCTCATGAGCCATTATCGACAATGCATTGAGAACCTGCTGTCACCTTACGAAAAAAAGGCTACATTAATGGTTTAATAATAGTTTTATAAGCCCAGAAGGCGTTAAATGACACTAATTAGTAATTACTTTCATCCAAAATTAGCAACTTTTGATGGTCAATGGCTGTAAATCAGACAGTTAAGTTGTGTATAAAGTTCACTAAAAAAACGTCAATATGATGAAAAAATGCCAGCATTTGCAAATGACGGCCTTTAGTTATTTTGACGTAAATGTTATCAACTTGATGATTTGCTTGTATTTTGAAATAAGGAGAAATAATTCAAAATAATGAAATTGTGCCTTCATTTGAAAATGACGGCCTGTCGTTATTTTGATGTAAATGTTGTCAATTTGACAGCTTGCTTGTATTTCGAAATAGCACGAAAAACATCAAAATAATAAAACTGTGCTGGCATTTGAAAATGACGGCCTGTCGTCATTTTGACGGCCATAAGCTTGGATATAGAGCCACCGGTATATTGGCCGTCGTTTTGATAAATTTTTTTACAGTGTGCCCAGTAGCGATTCCGAGGGGTGCAAAGGGGCGACAGGGCTGATCACCGTTCCCAACGCAGTGTCAGCTCTCTCCTCTCCGCCACTTCATTACGGCTCATTCTGTGCCATGCGTGTTCGACGTCGTTTGCCCGAATCCTGGTTCAAACCAAATAAAAAGTGCTCTCTCTCGAGCCCGCCAAATATATGCTTTCCTTCACACCAACCTCCCATTTTCTCGCCTTTCACCAGCGGCGTTATTTCTTTGGTTTGTTGACTTTTTTATCGGTTTCACTTCTTTGCGAACGCTTTCACGCTGCTAGTGAGCTGCCCCATGGAGCCATGTGGCCTCGCCAAGGTCACTAAGGTTTCTGTGAAAAGTGCGGCCAGAACAGTAGGCTGCATGTATTCGGTTATTTGCACAGCTGAAAAAAAGAAGTTGAAAAAAAGTGGCTAGTGGAAGTCTGCAAGGATATATTTGAAAAGAATATATGGCAGACAACATTTCAAATAAACATATCTTTTCGTAACCATTCAGCAGGTTGCAAGGAATGAACTGCCACCCGGCATATATGCTATCATGGTTAAACTATTTTTCGTCAAAATATCCTGCATCAGATATCATGACAAAGGTTGAGAGTGCATTTTTCAAAAGGTTGTTTATAAGTTATGCAAGCATGTGTCACTTCATGTTCTTTATGAGCAAATTGCGAATTATTAACAGAAATTTCAAATAACAGAGTTAATGAATTTTTTGAAGCTTGCTCGCCAGAACATTTCACGTACAGCGCTCTGTATGCTCCTACTGGTTATCATAATTATTATTATTATTATTATTATTATTATTATCATTATTATTATTATTATCATTATTATTATTATTATTATTATTATTATTATTATTATTATTATTATTATTATTATTATTATTATTATTATTATTATTATTATTATTATTATTATTATTATTATTATTATTATTATTATTATTATTATTATTATTATTATTATTATTATTATTCAACTTGCATGCTATTACAAGTGCAGTGTGAGATTTCCGTGTTTCGCATTGAACAGCTAGCAGTGTTTGTAAACAATGTTTTGATAATTTATCCCTTCTTCGACCTATATGCAAGGCTTCTTTATTGGTAATTTGTATAAATACAGCAATACGACATATCCTGCCCCCCTCGCCACGTGATGACCCTTCACCTTCGTGATCTTATGGAAGTAATTGTTGTTTAAAGCTTTTCAATTTGTACTGCGACCTTTTTTCACCTTCAGCATCGTGAGTTTAGTGAATATTTTCTAAAGAATGCACCATTATATCATAAAATTGAATTTAGGAATGGTTTTCCAAAGCACAAACGCATTAGTCTTCAAAACACCGCTCTCCATGAAAATCTAGAGAAATCTAGAGAATTTTTTCCTTCCAGGGAGAGAAAGAGTGGCCCCGCAGGTTGGCAGCACTGCCGCGGACAAATAGACAACTGTACAGACAGACATACATACAGACAGACAGACAGACAGACAGACAGACAGACAGACAGACAGACGCGCGGACGGACAGACAGACAGACAGACAGACAGACAGACCAAAGTTTCGGCGTCGAAGGTCCCCAAGAAAGACTATCGTCATTAAAACAAACCGGAACGACTGAAACAACACGCCAACGACGTGCGGAAGCTCTACAAAGAGCGCAGCGCAGTCGCCGAGCATACTGAGACGTTAGATCCTTATATAAATTTCGACGCAACGACCACCCTTTAGAGCGAGACTAACTGGAGGAGAATGTCGAGTCGAGAAAACGGCTCAAAGTATCAACCAGGCTCTCTAAATCCTTCCCCCAGTGTATACACATGGATTGCGCTCCACGGCAGAACAAGAGGGGGGGGGGGGGTCATGAATCACCCCGCAAGTGCTTTGAAGACGCCGCTGCTACCTAGTCCCAGTCCCCCCTGAGGAAGGCACCAAGTGGGTTCCGAAACATCGGGCTTCATCACAAAGGTTGGAATTTAAACCATTTCCCAGTTACTTATTTACTTACTGAGAATCATACTCACGGCTCGATCTTGGTCTGGGTGAGTCCGAGTGAGTTTACTCATGAGTTCTTTTCCTTATAGTTAGCTTCTTTGACCTTGGTGTCAGTGCTCTTTAACAACGTGTCAAGTAATCAGTGCTGTTTTTGGCGCCATTTGATATCGTATCTTCAAGAACAATCTCTGAGCGCTTTCAAACCTGAAAGGTAATTTTTCTCGAATGGGATGACGGCATAAGTCATATTTGTCAAAAACTACCTTGGAAGGGTTGGAAGGAAAGAGGAGGGTCACATCCCCACCCCACTCCTACGTAGTTCAAAACACTGATCAACAAATATTGAAACGGCATATGAACGATATGGCTTTTGGAATATTAGTGAGTAGACGTGAGTTTAACGTAAATCCAAATAAGGCTCATACTAATGCTGAAGATCGCTAGATATGACCTTATGTCGGCATAAGAAACCAGAATTCACTCAAGAAACACATTGTGCTTTGGGCTCACTTGGCCCTCAGATTCACCAAAATTTTCCTCGGGTGAACACACTCGGACTAGCATACAGGGACCTTTTCTTCAACCGCACTCACTCGGACTCACACTCACGACAATATTACTCGCCTGGACTCACTCAGCCTCAGACTCACAGCTCGATCTGAGTCTGACTGCAGTTTGAGTCAGTCGACTCATGAGTGAGTTCGCCGACCTATGCACCCATCCGCAATCGCATTCTCCACTGGATACATCAGCACACGTGTTCTGCAGGAACGAATACGCAGACGAAGAGGATGAAGAAAGCGTGTGCTTGTTCTTTCTACGAAAAGCGGCAAACTTTGAGCATTACAGCCTTGCAGTAAAAGAATGGCAGCATATCCGCGGAGTGAATGATGGAGAGTGGGGCGAAGCACTCGTCCGTTCAATCGTTCTTGCTTCCGTCCATGCGTCCGTCTGTGTGACCGTCCATGCGTCCATCCGCCCGTCCGTGCGTGCGTCTGTTAGTGCGTCCGTCCCTGCATTTGTCCAAGCATCCGCCCCTGGGTGCGTTCATGCGTCCATCCATGAATCTGTCTGTGTGTCTCTTCGTCCATCTATTCAACACTCCAAGTACACCATCTCGCATCTTTCCATCATGTATTCCCCATATAGAAGCACCGCCATCCAGCGGACATTCCAAGGACTAAACGAAAGGTGGCACACGCACACTTTCTTACGGCTTGCGCTTCTAGTCTACTTCCCACCTTTAACCACCTCGAGTTCATGGTATATACTATAGTTCACTGTATTCATGGCACTGTGGCCCAACGCTCGCTAAACCTTTCTAAAACCAAGGAGGTTACGCCCAGCGAGTATAACGTAGCAACCCTTTCTTGTCTTCTGTGCGTTGTTAAACAATAAAAAATTCGCAGCGTGCGCGTTAACTAAAAGTCAAATTCTCCTGTCTCTCAATCCCCCTTAGCAGCCATTGGCACGTACATTGAGCACTATATTTTATTGTTCAACAACCCACAGTAAAAATCTCTCACCGGCATTACCTTGGAGGTCAAAATTTTATACTTGTTACACACTACAACGGCTACGAGGGATGAAGAGGTGCCGCTATAAGAGGCTTTGCCCCAAAAAAGAACTACATCTTTTCATGTAGTTGGTCTCAGCGTTCTCCACAGCGTTCATCCGTTTCTTCAAAAAAAAATCGTTCCTGAAAAGTCAATGCTTGGAACGCCGTTCTATAGAATACTGATATATATATATATATATATATATATATATATATATATATATATATATATATATATATATATATATATATATATATATATACGATTCCAGGAATTCGTACCACACAATCTTCTTAGAGCCTATGCAGCACTGTATGAAAGCATTTTGGATCAAATCTTTTATTGCTACCAATACTGACGCACCTTCTGGCACACAGTTACATGCAGCCGATCGTTATTCTTTTGTGATGCGGTGTCGATAAAACAAGTTGCCTGTTATGTTTCGCAGGTTTGCTAACCTGGAAGCTTCGTGGCCTGGTAGGTCATTCACGTTCGATGATTCCAAAGAAGGCTCCATAGGCAAACTTCTGTCCTCATCGGTGACATGGGAGGATTTCCGATGGTTGGGTTCCATCACGACACTTCCACTTGTTGCAAAGGGTATCCTAACCGGTAAGTATTATCCCATGGAGGTGCTGCCCTTTTCGAGTAGCCTTCGGTGACAGCACTCCTTTTATGGCAACAAAGAAATCGCCAATAATTCTTAAGCCCTAATTCGCATAACAGTAGGCATTGAAAGTGAAAGGAAATTCTCGAAGTAGTTATTCTGGTATCAGTATGCTGCATTTTCATTTCCTTCTTTATTTCGCGCGAACTTAGTTATTTTAAGACCATCGCAGTCCAGTACGCTCCAAAGCGGACAACCTGTCTCTCTGAAAGTACAAGTTTATTGCGCAAAACAACCAATGCAGCACATATCATGCGGCAATACATGATACGACTCGCTACCTGTACGCATACTTTCTGCATGCCCGACGCTGCATCGCGTATATAAAATCCCGTAAGGCCAGGTCAAAGGTCGGGTTACAAGCCTAATACATGGTATAGAGAGAAAATACGCAAAAGATAAAATCTAGTGTGAAATTGGTTAATAGGAAGCGTCCCCATCAGCCGTTGTCATATACCTAATGAAAATCTTCATAAAGACTTCAGCAACGAACATGGTTTACTCAGCGACTCATACGAAGCACTCAAATCAGTGTTGTTCGGGACGCGAGCGCGGCTGGAAATCAGCGTAGAAAAGCGAGTAGATCATTCTTTCGACGACTTTCCTTACTTCCCCTGTCATTACTGTTAGGATGTCGAATTCCTCAGAGCTATTATTGTTGCTTCTTACGATATCAATCTGTGTCTCTGTACAGCTCTCCGTAAAACTCTATACTATGTTATGTTATCTCTATTGGTTATTACATTGCCTTCCTTGTCCCTTAATGCACACATCCGATTTTTGCCTATGCACAAGATTCCCTTTGCAGCTTCTAGGCTTCTGGCACTTTTTACAGTCTGCTTAGTTCTCTCCGTGTTCTACTTTCTGATGTCGGCCACCTTGTACCTATTGATTAACTTCAAAAACCTCCACTTGTTCTATATTCCCAGTTGCAGTTTGCCAGTGTCTTGTCTAGTGAGCCTACCTCCCACTATCATTGCACACTCTTTGGTGATATTAGTGAGATTATCGTTCATTGTGTCAACGCTAACGTCGGTTACTTCGTTTAGAGCTTGGCATCTATTCTGAAGGCAAACCCCGAACTCCTGTACTTTCCCTCTCACTGCCAGCTCATTGATTGGCCTCTTGCGTATCAGTTTATGTCTTTGACTTTTTTTTTAAATTAGGTGAATACGAACTCTTATCATTCTACGGTCACTGCATCATATTGCCAACTATATACATATATTGCCATCATACATATATTGCCATCATATATTTCCAACTACTTGTACATCCTCTACATGCCTGAGTGCCCACTCAGTATAAAGTCTTTTTCGCTCCTACTTTCGCCATTAGGGCTCCTCCATGTCAACTTGCGGTTCACTCGTTTTCAGTAGAAGGTATTCAAGATTCGTAGACTATTGTGTTCTGCAAAATTTACTAATAACTCCCATCTAAAATTTCTAGCACTGATGTCATCGTCCCCTACTTCCTGGTCTCCAGCCCGCTCCTTCTCTACCCTGGCATTTAAGTCGCTCATAAGTATAGTATACTCTGTTTTTACCTTACACATTGCCGCTTCTACGTGTTCATAGAAGCCTTCAAATTATACATGATCATCGCTCTTCGTAGACGCATAGGTGTGTAGCACCTTCTTCTTGTATTACCTGCCACCCTTTCAATATTGCTATAGTATCCGTCTATGTTATCAGCTTTATTTATGTGAATAAAAAACCACACATCCGTTCTCTTCTGTCCGCCAAGCCACGATAGCAAAATGCGTGCCCATGTTGTAGCACTGTATAGTCTATAAATGTCTTCCTAACCTCACTGAGCCCTGTTAAATTTCATTCATATGACATCCCTCGAGTTCCTCAAATAGCACAGCTAGACTTGCCTCTCTAGATAAGGTTCTAGCTGTAATCGTTGCCAAGTTCCAATGACATATTAGTCCGTACCGAGGAATTCTTAGCATAATCTGCTGCGTGGCATATCTGACCTCCGCCGTGGTCAGTTGGTTCGCTGCCGCTGTGAACTGGGGGCCGAAGGTTAGTTGGTGTATCCACAAGACAAGTAATGGCCAGGTACTACACCAGAGAGGCCAATCCTTCTCTAGTGAGGGAGTGCGTTACCGGCGGTGGTCACTGGTGAGGCCACATCCCAGGCCTTTTACTGAAATTCTATCATAACGGGGATAACTTTTTTTAATCCACTGGAAAATCGCGTGGCATCGAGATTCGAATCAAGGACCTCTTGCACGCGAGACGAAGCACTACGCCATCGCTGCACCTTTATCAATATAGTGTTAAAACTTATGGGTGGTCCTTGCTGGCGCATGAAGCGTCTACTCGCTGCAAGGGTTGTATTGCTGACAGTGCGCTAGAGCAGTTCCTCAAATCAGTGCAAAATAAGGTTCGATCTAGTGTTAAACTGGCGATTTTACAACATTTACTGTTTGCTTTTTTTAGGTAGGCATTCAGGCATGCCAGAGTATCAGTTTCACCATGTGCTAAGAATTTCTTTTATTTTCTATTGTGATTTTTCTTTAAATGCAAAGTATATTTTTCACAACCCTCAAACAGACACTAATATAAACAATCTTGTTTTTTTCAGCTGAATCGGCCCTCGCAGCTTATAAGAATGGCGCTACAGCAGTTATTGTTTCAAACCACGGAGGAAGGCTGCTCGACGGAGACCCTGCGACGGTGAGGGCCTCGTGGGAGTTCATTTTTATGCTTTGCCTGCGTGTCAAAAAGCAAAGACCGACGCTTGCGTAAGCTGCATAGCAGTTGTGTAGCAGCACGTTTTTTGGCTAAGAAAAAATAAACAAAATTGGTTCTTCCTCGTGTCTTTGGAATTGCTAAGCCCCGAATTCGAAACCTGTGTTCACAGGAGTAGAGTTATTTTTTACATTGATGTATGCAAATCTCCATGATGGCATAGCACCGTCTGAGGTGAAGCATCCTCGTATGCGCCGAGTGGAAAATGTGTATACAGACCAATACCATCAATCATCATGATTAACCATCATGATTTGAATCTTTCCACGGGAAGGCTAACATTTTGGCTGCTTTGAAAGTAAATCCTTGGTTTTATCAGATTATTAGCCAAGACTTTCCGTTTCATCATGCCCTTGACTACATAGTTTGTAGATTTTGTGATATTTACGATTCCCTTGTTCATGCCATTCTGCGCAACGCACGTTATGGTCCCTACCATTCTTACACATAGTGAACTCGAGGGCTTGATCAGGAACGCCCTCAAGTGTAGTGGTTGCAACGCACATGAACATGCAACCCTGATATACGGGAGAAGCTAGACTTGTTTTGTTCTGCTGCACAATCCACATTCGGAATAATATAATCGCGATGCAAGATGCCTCTCTCAAACGGTTACATTCACAGTAGATTAAGCTATTCACAATCGGTGCCCCTTACAAGACAGCCTTTAAATGGGCCCTGCAGCACTTTCTCAAGCAGCCATTATTGCATTTACTAAAGGAGCCTGTTGCCCCACGAATTCAATGCCATTTTTTAATTCATTGAGTATGAGATGAGTTACAAAGATTCGTCCCACCCTGATCCTGTTGAAAGTGCTGGAAGCTAAGCATGGAAGAATTACATGAAAAAGAAAATACGCCACACGTGCATTGGGAACTTGAGCGCTTTTTTTTAACACGCGGCGTGAGCACGAGTGAACAAGTCCTGGCCTCCCGCGGCTGCCCCGGTAACGACCCAGAGTGCCATGCTCAAATCAGCCAATGGCTGATAAACTAGCTGGCTATGATGATTGATTTTTTAAGTCTATATCGTCGTTAGTCGAAAGAAGAGAAAGCAATGTATAGCTTAATTTGAGAATTTATTGCGAATTCTACGCCACGCACTGCACTATAAAATTTGGCTTGCATGTTGTCGGGGGCCTAGACTACAGATCGGCAGCGTTTTCTGACCATGCTCACAACGTGTTTCAGGACCCCTTTAACGACTTCGCTCGCCCATAGAACCTCCGCCGATACGGAATCCAAATGGCACATTGACCGAGACTACCCTTGGGTCCTTGTCATGTAATGAGCACTCAAGTGTTAAAGGCGCGGTGTTTGCGCAACTTCGAATATTTGCTTAAAAAGGCACCCTTTTGCTCACATTTTGAAGTCTTGTGACTGGTGTGAAAAAATTGAGGTGATATCACTATGCTTAGCAAAAAGAAATGGATGCAATGAATTGGCTGCGCCTACATTTGAAGCAAAGATACATAACCCAGGCCAATGTTTACCAATGTCTATGCACTTGATTTTATTTCTAACACCTTTGTAATAGTAGTTTCAATTGTTTAGTTGAAAATAAACAAATAGGTTGTACAAAAACCAAATTTGTAAGCATTCTCGGGCAAAGGTCCATGTAGTTCTTGTTTTTGTTATTCTTATATTAACAGCTGCGCTGTATATAAATAACAATAGATAGTCGGATTGTGTTCATAAACACTAAGTGAAACTCTCATCACAGAAATATACATTGTTTCTGTGCACCGTACGGAAACATGAATTTGCGTATTCATATATGTTACAGCAGCAGAGAAACAGGTTACACGTAATAAACACCCATCCTAACTTAAAAGTATTTCCATTCGCGTTTCTATAAACTTCTTTAACTTTGCCGCTATGTTGTAGGCTTCTGTCAAGTGGCACCTTTGTTTGATTTTGTGGCATAGCCGCTGAATAGAGTTATTATCAGGATGAACTCGATACAACAATAGATGGAACTCACCCCATGAAATGCGAATCAGCAGAGAGATGCCGTAACAGCTAATTCAAGGATATTGCGTACCAAAAAATGTAGTTGGATGGAGTTGTGGCTTCAACGTGTTATTCTATATTAACATCGTTGCACAGCGCCTCTTCAAGGAGGACAGAGGCGAGCTCACATCACAATTGGTGATTTCGCGAAGACATCAATGCCTGTGTTGTGTCGCCACTACTTTCCTCGCTTGATTCACGCTCTTTAAACATACATGAAGTGTAACAGCACAACGGCATAATATGAAATGTGTACCCCAACATTCATATTACCACCAGAAAAATGTTACATGAAGATAACGGTTTGCATAAACGCGTTCTAGTTCACGAGCTCCGAGATTCACCAGTTTTAGGCACGAAGGACCCTAGGGTCCAGGCTTGTCTGCTGTCTGTCTGCGTGTCCACCTCGCTACAGCACATCCAAGGTATCCACTATGCACCTACCATAGTTCTTATGATAGAAGTACCCATTAGGCCACTGTATGATTCGTCGTTGTGCTTAAAAGCGAGGCAGCCGCTACGGATATGCAAGGCATTATGTACAGGTTGTGTTGTGTTTGATGATGAGGAAGAATAAGCACATTCCTGACCACACATTTTATTTCGGCTATGACTGAAAACGAACGCGAAAGTGCTCTCACCTGCAGAAAACAACACCAACGCCGACAACAAGCTACCCCGGAGACGAAAGCTTGCAAAGCAGTGGCAAAGCTGCAACTCTCACAACAAACGGCTACTATACGAAGACGACCGTGCGGCAAGGCGTAGCTCAGCGTCTACGCAGGCAGCGAAGCCAGGTACCCTGAGGTGAAAGTTCGGAAAGCAGCGGCACAACGGTAACGCCGAATACAAAGTGTTATAATCAAGGGTGTCGGAAGCGGCCGGTGATTGAATTCTCCAGTGTTTCACTGACTCGTCATAATTCACTTCATTAAGATGCACGAGCTTTTTTTTTGTTTTTCGCGATAGAAATAGCTGAGCGTATTGATCGTGTCCTTTCACCTCAGCATATTTCTATCATTCTTCACATAGGGAACTTTACATGCAAGGGTGCATGCTTTGTCCGCCTACTTGATTCGTAGATCGAGGCACTGCCGGAGGTGGTGGCTGCTGTCGGTGACCGGATGGAAGTCTACCTTGACGGCGGGGTGCGATCTGGAGCTGACGCTGTGAAGGCGCTGAGCATTGGTGCCCGTGCAGTGTTCGTCGGCAGACCTGTTCTTTGGGGGCTCGCTTACAGCGTAGGCATTCTATCTTCTCGTTGTCGAGTATCTGATAAAGTGACGTGAGCTGCGGGCCACCTGTTGACAGTTGTCGAACATGTGTGTGCTTTCACCACTGGTCCTACGAAACAGTCGCTTTGTTATATCAGTGAAATCCACCACAAATGAAAGGAAACACGTATCCACAGCATCTCTGCCTAGCAAACGGATTGAACGTGAGAACAACGTGAAAAAAAAGCTTTCAACATAATAACATAGTTTCCAAAAGCAATATGCGCTATGCAGTAGTAAACATTGCAAGGCATTCTTTTGCATGGGCATCCAGGCTGTTTTCTTCTTTTTTTTTCAGTGGTCTCGCGTATGTCGAGTCACTTGTCAACGCAGCTACGACGAGACTGTTTGTTCAACAGTATTGTTGCGCTTGCGGTGATCATGCAATACTGCTGTTTATATTCGCTGTTATTCAAAAATATCTTATAGAACACACGCACATTTTACGTATGACTATGTAGGTGAGGAGAACCTCACATCTTCTGTAGCTCCGTGGCTGTAGCATGTCGTCCCCCTTTCGCTTTTTTGTCTACGAATAGTTGGTAATAGCCTCAATTCTTTTGTATCTATTCAATAACATCGAATATAGAATATGTGCGCTTGGAAAGATTTAACCAGTTTGAAAATGTGCGCGAATGCACGAGCGTTCTGACACCCCCCTTATTCCTATAGAACCCGGCAGCGACGCAGCTGTGGAAGCATTTTGCAGCTACGCAGACCAAATGCCCCTTGAAACACGTAATAAGATAATCATCGATTACAATGACTTCCAGCGATGCATAACCATTTGTATTACGCCATTTCGCGCCCAGATCTCGCTTCTTAATCACTCTATCTCCTGCCACGTAACTAAACAATATAATTTTCCACAAAACATATTCTTAACAGCAGCACTTGTTCGTGATTCTTATGTTCTTGTCCTTTTGTATTAAGATTTGCTACGCCAACTTTTTAAGAAGCAGAACCGCAGGGCTCAGCGCTTAACTACGGCAAAATTTAGCCACACCACCACACAACACGCCTAACCCTAATGCTAAGCCAAACAACATTTATTCGTAATATGAACTGCAGCTTTCACAACGTCAATTGTATTGAAACCATTTTCTTCTTTAAATCATAGGGAAAAGCTGGTGTGGACAAGGTGCTGGACATCTTGAGGAGCGAATTTAACCGCACTATTCAGCTACTTGGTGAGTGATTCTCCTACACATAACTGTAAAAATTGCTCTGCGCTTTGAACGCCCGTAAGATATTTTTCGTTGTTTGCGTGGTTAATTCCAATTCAGTTCAGTATTGACGCGTTGTAGCACTGCTTGCGTTGCATCACCGTTAGAATCACGCACGGAAGGATGCCATGTTTTTCATAGAGTGCCATGGTTTCTACGGAACTTCTGCACATGCGCACTACTTGAAGCGAAGTATTCATGTAAGGAACGTGTTGACGACGCAGCATCCGCAGGACTAAAGCTTTCTGTCGTTACGAAAGACTTTAGACAAAGACAAAGACAAACACCATACAAAGTATCGTTAACAGAGGTACGCAGTAACGCTTAAGGGGAACGTAAAACTGTTGCAAAGTGAACTCGTACACAGTGTTTGTGCCTGTGTGAACACTCTGTCATTACAAATATTCTGCTGAGTACTCCCAGCGGCTGCTATTTTCGGGTGCGTAGGCTTTATTCCTTCCTGTCTGATACTAAAGTTTGTATGTAAGATGACTGTGATAACATAAAGTGGACGATTGTTAAGAGAATTAAAAATATAAGGGCTGCAGACACATATGCAAGTACAGAAAACAGAAGTGTCATAGTTGCTAGAGTATTAAAGAGAAGTAACAGACAGTAAATCCAAGAAAAGTATACTGGATGTTAATAATGGTGATGTAAAGGTGAAGGAAGAACAGTGGACGAAAAGATACCTTCCCACCGGCAGAGACCCAACCTGCGACCTTGGAATAGCTCGTCCAATGCTCTACCCCTCAGCTACGGGGGAGGTCATTTCTCCGTTCACTTTATAGGGTATATATGTGCTGTTTACACGATAGAGTGTCTTTTTTAACAATTACATTACAATCGAATATAAATGAAAATTGGAGATACTATACGAAATTCTGACAGAAACTTAGTTTTCCGTAAATAGGCAGAGCGTAATGAGGTCTGAACGTTTCACAGGTGATACCGGCGTCAAGTACAGGCACCATAGAGGGCCTGAAAAAAATGCTAATTTTTCCGACGGGCGTGAACGGGGTTTTCTAAATGCGCTGACGTTCTCGCTTTTGCTTTGCTTGGCAGGTGTCAATGCGCCTCAATGGTGCATTGACGCCTACCGAGAAAAAGAAAACACTGGAATTCCGAAAAAACATGTTCGCGGGTTTGGAAAGCGTTCACAATTGATTGGCTCTACTTGCAAGCTGCCATCGCAGTCATCACATCATCAATTAATTAGGGTTTGCCCGTTGTTTTCTGAGCTATAAATTACGCATGCAATTCAAGTTAAGCATCCAAAGCACTGCATACGAACAGTTTTTGCCTTTTCCAACGTTGCCTCGCCGTGGTGGTCTCGACGCTAAGATACTCGGCTGCTGACCCACGAGTCACGGAATCAAATCCCGGCTGCGGCGGCTGCATTTCCGATGGAGGCGGAAATGTGGGCCCGTATGCTCAGATTTGGGTACACGTTAAAAAACG
Organism: Rhipicephalus microplus; assembly: GCF_043290135.1. Lineage (NCBI taxonomy): Eukaryota > Metazoa > Arthropoda > Arachnida > Ixodida > Ixodidae > Rhipicephalus > Rhipicephalus microplus. Next base: position 86,973,645 of record NC_134706.1, read on the forward strand.
CCAGGTGGTTGAAATTTCCGGAGCCCTCCACTATGGCGTCTCTTATAATCATATGGTGCTTTTGGGACGTTAAAACCCACTTATCAATCAATCAATCAAGCTTTTTCCAACGTTGTTCCGGGAGCGGAAACACCAGCAGCGGTGGCAGTGAATCGAGCCAGTATTTCAAAAGCAAGACGTGGTTGAGCACTCCCATCTACGCTGACGCTTCACGTACTGCGAATTGCATCTTCTTGGCAAGATTAGTTAAAATTAAGGTCTTGAAGGACGCGCCCCTGTAGAGCCTGCGAGCAAAGTCGCGCTGCGCCAGTAGTTCGCGATCGAGCCGATAGCAACCACCGCTGATGTCTGGGCCGCCATGTAGAGTTTGCGACCGTATTCTTACAACGCATAGTTTATTAGTGCAGCCTAACCGTTCCTTCACGTGAAGCGGAAAAGCATCCCAATATAGACATTTTCAAAAGAAAGGAGGAATCCTCGCTTTCAGCCCGTTGCGCGGGAGCACAAAAGCGAACGTCACAGCCTCCAATGCAGGCTTTTTTTTTTAGGGCGGGGGAAGGAGGTGAAAGGGTTTTGACTATCAACAACAGCTCATAGATGGATGGATCAATGTATCCGTCCAGCTGTGCCCTTTAGAAGGGCGGCGTCTCACGCCACCTAGCCATAAAATCTATAACTATCACTATATGTTGAAGGATTGAATTTCACTCGCGCCTTGAATGTAACCGCCAACAAGTTAGCCTCCTCTTGGTTATTTCTACCTGTTTAAAGTCTATTTTGCCTTCACTGCTCCAAAACCACAATGCTTTGAAACATTCCGCACCATTCTCTTGGACTATAGGGTGGAGCCCTTTACATCACATTATCACGCGTTCAGTCGTTACCTTCCCCTTTCCACACGCACTACATAATGTGTCTGTACCTTCGTAATTGGCTCGGTACGTCTTGGTCCACAATATTCCCAATCTGGCCTCGAGCAGCAGAGAACTACCCCGCGAATTATCGTAGATATTTTCTTTTGTAATTTCTAGCTTGAAAGTTCGGTAGGTTTCCAGTGCTGATATCGTAAACATTCTAATCTTCCACACGGCCCCTTCTGTTTCCATCACGTCAAATAAAGGACTATGGCGACGCGCACGGAACCTTCAGATTTTTTCGCATTAAACTCGCCACGTGATTTTTCCGCCAAAGGGGCTGCGAAGGAAGCGGAACTGGAAAATTTTAACTCTTATACCCCCTTCAAGGCGAAGTGTTAACGCGCCCTTACTTCGAGCCATATCAGCTCCGCTCTTGAAAAAGAGACTTTGGAGCGTTATTCCTAAGGGGAAAGTGGGGGCAAGCGAAGCTTCATGTGTGACAGAGTGAGCTACCTCATTTCTTTCTTTCTTTATTTGTTTATGTTTTGCTTTTTTCCTTCCCTTCTTCCTTTCTTTCATTCTTTCTTCCTTTCATGCTTTCACTGTTTCTTTCTATTCTTGTTTCTGTTTTCTTTTTATTTTTTGTTTTTTTTTTTAATTCTTTTTCTTTCTTCCTTTCTGTCACACTTCACAATGCTACATTTTACCGTTTCCCTTTCCCCTCGCCAAACTTTTGACCTTCACCAACGTGTTCGACGTCACATCGCATCCATTGCCATAGGCAACAAAGACGATAATCCGTGAAACATTGAAGTGCTTCTGCGAAAGTCAAGAGTGAATCGGGGCAACGTGAAATGACGAGTGACCTCCATAGCTCAATTGACGATGAGTTCACGATCGATAAAGCATCACCTATGCTTGGAAAGAGCGGGTACAAATACACAAAGCAGCGCACCTTCAAGAGGCTTTTCGAGACACGCTATAGCGTTTGCGCGTACTTGCCATTGTTGTATTTTTTTTTTGCGAATTTCCAACTGCCACCACCGAAATCTGAAACTCACAGAAGCTTTACTCGAAGAGCGACCGCAGCCGAGCAGACAGAGCTTGAACGGCAGCTGGCAAACTGGGCGCATTGGTTGACTTGAGTGCGGCTCTTAGAGTAATCCCAAGTCCGCGAACAGTTACCAAGCCCACAATTATCTGCTCAACAAAAAATGTTGCTGTAATTAGGTACCACTAAAATTGGAAGAAATTCACTGCTCATCACTGGTTAACTAAACTTAAAAGGGATTTTAAATGAATATATGATCGATGACCAAATGAAGAAATAAGTGAGTAAGATAATAACTAAAAAAACATTCATAAATATATTTACCGCTGCACATCCGGTTTACGCAAATTGAGATGGAAGTTCTTTAACAGAAGAGACGCTGAATAACGAAAATGCGAAAAAAAATTATGAATAATTGGCTGAATAAAACAGATAAATAAACTAGTGTGTTTCACTAATCATCCGCCTTTAAAGAACCCTATACTGTTCGCCAGTTTTTCTACAGAGAACATCGTTCTTACTTGCAGGAGTGCCGGATGCAAAGAACTTGTGCACTGACTTTGTCTCACGGGAGCCGTACTACACAGAGCCCCTGCCCCGAAATGACCCACCGAGACATCTTTGGGGTGATATGGTTGAGTACAAGATTAACAAGTAGCCCTGATGATGAGTTACGAGGAAATGAGATGAAATAACTTTTCAAGGGCTTGAGCCTTTTCCTATAAAACATTTTTTAGCTGCTTCAGTGTTTTCGATTGTTGTTGAAACATTTATAGCAAATAAACTTTTTGTCGTGTTGGGCATTGATGACCTAAGCGCACAGAACAATGTTTTCCTATCGTGAGCACATCTTTTTCATTCCAGGTGCCAGAATGGTTATTTTAAAACAACATCATGTGTACTACGACTCTGAAACAATGTCTTGAAACAAATTGCATGGTGTAGTTCCAATTCTAAGCTTTTGCCACGCGACAATGCATAAGCTACGTGGATCCCTCGTCCTGCGTGACGAATGCCTTATCTTCTTTTCGACACGTTGCGAGCCCTCGTGTAGCTCTGTGGTGCAACACACGCATGATGCATGGGTTAATAAATGTCTCAGACCCCGCCTTCTCTCGTGGAACGCGATAGCGGCAATGCACGCCGGTGGTGGCGGCGGAGAACGACGCCACCGAATTCGGCTCCCGTTGTGATCTCAAACAGGTTACATTGTAAAACATTCGAACTCCTTGTGTATGCATGGAACTTCCACCCGTCATTGTCGTTGGAAATAAAATATTGTAATATGTTTTAAATATTCTTTCTTTATCATCTCTGAAGAACGTTTTATGAGATTTTATGAAAAATCGAAAATGTAGTTTTTAAAGTTTAGATTTTTTCAATAGGCTTTACTGTCGACGAATTTGAAAGTTTGAGGCCATTTATAAAACTATTTGTTTGAGATTAAGCCACCATGTGGACAGGCAATATTGTAAACGTTATTTTGTAATAGGTCACCGAGTTACGAAACACTATCTTTTATAGCTTATAAGAAAAAATTCTAAAATCAAGCAACTTTCAAAAAATGTCACCTGTCCAGACATTTTTCAGAAGAACTCTGCTTCAGCACACAAGCTTCAGACAATTCTGCTCCACTCTTTATTAAACGTACGTGTTTTTATATTGTCATTAACTTTCGAAAATGACAAGGGACAAATTTCGCCCTCTGTACAAAAGCAATTCAATATTTTTTTCTTCTCCTGAACTATGCAGTTAATAAAAAGAACGAAGTTCACTTTCAGGCTACTGGGTGGTATGTGAACAAAATATAAAATAAGCAATCAAATCTAGATATCAACTTTTCGACCCGCGTCGATCTCTCGTGGAATCAATCACCCGTATATTTATCTATATATTCTGCATAACTCCCAGGAATTCAAATCTGATACGCCTCTGCTACTAACTGAATTTGAAGACATAAAATCCAGTTGCCAGCGCCTTGGGAAACGCTGAAGAATGTTTTCGAGTCTCGATATTTGAAGTTACTGCCACCACTACTTCACTTGCGACGCTGACACACTCGCGGACTAAAAACGTCTTGGTGTCTCACTGGGATCCCTGTTTTGAAAAGGTAAATACTGCAGATGTTTGTTCAACAATTCCTGTTAATCTTTTCCTTTTGCGAAGCACTTTTTGCTCACAACGTGCCATAATTATTCGGGATTTTAGTTGTCGTCCGGCTTTAAAGCAGCGTGGGTATTTCACCCAATGACAATTTCACCCAGTCACCCAATGACTGGCTCCAATGACTTCCACCGCGCACCCAGGCAGTTTTGCAGGCTCAGGTCAGGCTACCTCTCGAAGAACTTGTGGAGAGTGCTGATGGCATCGTCGAGGCCTCATTGCCGCAGCTGTCACCCACTATCCAGGTCGTGCACACACCGCTGAACTTCACCAGAGTATGCGCACCATATCGACAACATCTACCACCAGTTCTTCATTCAGCAACCAATAGGTGAACAAATTCTGATGCAAGAGCGCCACCATTCGCAAAGCCACGACCGCAACACTACCTTGTCACTGCAAATTGACATCAATGGTCCTTGCTACTACCACCAATGCTACGGTGACAAAGCCCGACAATGGCGCTGAGTGGGACATGCGGAAAACGACAATGGCTGCTCATAGAGACGGCCGCAAGCTACCAAGCCGGATTCCATCACCTCTTTGTCATCAACTAAATCACGAAGCAGCGTTATTTGGTTGACAGTAGTTCCTACAGTTACTGCTACCCGTGATCCCACCTTCAAAGTCACCCTGTCGCGGTGGTCAGGTAGGTAAGGTACTCGGCTGCTGACTCGCAGGTCGGGGGAAGGAATATCGGCTGCGGTGGCTGCATTTTCGATGGAGGCGAAAATTGTGTAGGCCCGTGCGGTCAGATTTCGGCGCATGTTGAAGAACTGCGGGTGGTCGCAATTTCCGGAGCCCTTCACTACAGTATCTCTTATATTCACATCGTACTTTTAGGACGTTAAACCCCACATATAAATCAATCAATCACCTTAAAAGTCCTCGCCCGCCTACATCTTTCGAGCTCAGCGTGGCAAACCGCTCCATGATGAAGACGTTTGGCGCAGTGTGCCTGCGTTCCCAACCTACGCCAGGACTTTCATTGGAACTTTGTCATCGCCGACGACGCCGAGCCAATAATTGGCTCAGGTTTTTTGGCTCGCTACAACCTCCTTCTGTAGTGCCGCAACGATCGGCTCACGAACGCGACAAGGGGACATTCCACACCAGGCCAGCTAACAACCTCTTAACAGCCAAGCATCAAGCTACTCAGTGTCGATAATTACTCGCCATACCATGCCATCCTCGGTGATTGCTCAACAAATTCTCCGCCTCGGCACGCAAAATGCAGCCCACTACCATGCACTACATCCCGACCACTTCAGGCACAACATTTTTCTTCTGTGCCCGTCACCTTGCCCCAGGCCGCATGTGCGTAGCCGAAGAAGAGTTCGAGGCTATGCTCTCGGAAGGAGTCATTTACCGCTCTAACAGCCTGTAGCGACGCGGCTGCCACCACGGCCCCCTCGGTCATAAAAACCTGAGGAACAGTATTCGAAGTAACGTGCTACTCTTCTCTCTGTTTCTCCTTCATCTCTTTCACTCTTGCCATTTCCGGTTCACTCGGTGCACCTGCTCTATTTTCGACTCTAGTTGTCAGAATAAAGTAGACGTTCTTATTCAAAAGACGTGTACATCTCGTACAACATGGCTTTACAAAGTGGTCACCATAGTTCTTCGTGGCACTGCCGAGGTATTGAGGAGTCTTGGAGAGCAACGAGACGCACCTAAACACGGAAGCTACTGGCACGACCGATCACGATGTGATCTCCCTCCGACTATCAGCTTACTGGGACCACAGCACTTCGATCTGGTTCAGTAAAGCTGAGCTACAATTCGTGCTTTCTGGCGTGCACATGAAACAACGCAATACCATCTTGTTGTTTCGGCGCTGCGACCTGCTGCTGCCGAAGAACTATCTGACCTGCTTTCCGGAGCCCCCTCCACCACAGCGTACAGCACTCTCAAGGCTGCTCTGCTGGAGCGAACGACGGCATCGCAGCATTCTCGCATAGAGCAATTGCTCTCCACGGAGAAATTAGGTGACCGCCGGCACAGCCAGCTTCTTCGTCATGTGCGCCAACTCATAATTGGCTACACTGCCACTACTGACGAGAACATGTCGCGAGAACTGTTTCTGCAGCGCTTTCTGGCAATGTGCACATGGTACTAGCCACTGCGTCCACGTTGGACCTCAGCGATTTAGCCAGCCTGACGAACAAGGTCTTGTAGGTGGCCACGCCGTCTGTGTGCGACGTCACGCCGTCATTGAACAACGTGAGTGCCACTCCACAAACATCACCTGACCCTGCTTCTCCCATCGACGCGCTTGGCGATAGCCTAGAAAAACTCAACTGGTTTATGCTGCGGAGCATCATGACACCACTCCCCGTCACCAAAACCACAGCCGAAGCTCCCCGCGTAATGAACGCGCACAACGCTCTCGTGTTCCCCACGCCACCTGGAATATGCTATCCCAGGTGGTGTGGGGGACCGCGTCGCCGCCTCAAACTTTGCTCGTGGCAGGGAAACAGGCACACCGACCATTGACGGCGATGACTGGTCAAGGCCAACCCAAAAGACGCCTGTTTCACATCATGGACAAACTCACAGGCCAGCGGTACCTGGTGGACACTGTTGCAGAGGTCAGCCTTATTCCGGCTCAAAAATCGGATCTACAATACCCCCAATCTCCTACCTACTAGTTGTCAACGATGGCAAGATCCCCATATACAAATCGCGGTCGCTCACTCCGAACCTAGGCTAGCGACACGTGTTTCGTTTGGTTTTCCTGGTCGGTGACGTACGCCATTCCCTCATTGGCGCCAACTTCTTAAACCACCATGAACTGCTGGTCTACATGAAAGGGCAACGCCTGCTAGACACTACTACACTGCTCTCTGCCCAAGGTGTTGTTTCCCATGACTCGAACATATTCACCCCAACTACAACAGTGGCCGATGACCGTTTCGCAGGACTTCATCGAGAATTCCGAAACATCACGCAACTGACTGACAGGACAAAATCTGTTCAACATGGTGTCCACCACCATATCATCACCACCTGTTTTCCACCTGTTTTCACTCGCCCATGGCGACTTGCTCCAGATAAGCTCATTGTAGCCAGGGCTAAGTTTAAACATATGTTGGAACTCCGAATAATACGGCCATCATCGAATAGCTGGGAGTCTCCTCTCCACCTCGTCTCCAAAAAGTAAGGTAACTGAAGACCCTGTGGCGACTACTGTTCCCTGAACGCATTAACTATTCCTGACTGGTATCCCCTGCCTAACATTCAGGATTTCACATCAGCTCTACATGGCACAACAATGTTCTCTAAAATCGACTTAGTCAAAGCTTTTCACCGAATTCCTGTTGCGGCAAAATATGTTCCGAAGATGGCAATCACCACCCCATTTAGTCTTTTTGAGTTTCCGAGAACACCATTCTGCCTCCTCAACGCCGCACAAACGTCCCAGCGGTTAATTGACACGGTCATACGTCGTCTGCCGTTTGTGTTCGCCTACGTCAACGACCTGCTGGTGACAAGCTCATCCCATGAGGAGCCCTTGCAACGTCTCCGTCATCTTTTCGAGCGCCTATCAGCCAGCGGAATTGTTGCGAACACTGCAAAAAGTGCGTTAGGAGTGTCATTTTTGATTTCCTGGGTCATCGCTTGGGCAGCCATGGAATTAGCCCCTTCCTGACAAGGTGCAAGCAATCGTCGAATTCCCCAAGCCGACATCAATAACCAAGCTGCGCCAGTTTCTAGGGCTCGTAAATTTCTACCGCCAATTCATTAGGAACTGTGCTCCACTGTTGGAGCCCCTTGACAATTTGCTCTGTGGCAAATCCTCGGAAACTGCACTACCATAGAACACCGCTGCGGAAGAAGCTTTCAAATTCATCAAGACAGCTTTGACTGAAGCCACACTGCTGACGAAACACAATCCCAGTTACCCCTTGGCGCCAATGACGGGTGCATCCTGTTCTGCACTTGGGGCCGTACTCCAACAAAACGTGAATGATCAGTGGCAGCACCTTGCCTTTTCCTACAAGCGTATGACTTATGCCCAAAAAAAACTACAGCGCTTTCGGCCGTGGGTTGCTCGCCGTCTTTCTTGCCGTGCGCTATTTTCGACACCTACTTGAAGGTCGCTTTTTTTTAAATTTTCCCAGATCACATATCTTTCACCTATTCAATCAGCCGCCCCACCACGATGGTCTAGTGGCTAAGGTACTCGGCTGCTGACCCACAGGTCGCGGGCTTGTATGCCGGCTGCGGTGGCTGCATTTCCGATGGAGGCGGAAATGTAGTAGGCCAATGTGCTAAGATTGGAGCGCTCGTTAAAGAACCCCAGGCGGTCGAAATTTCCGGGGCCCTCCACTACGGCGTTTCTCGTAATTATATGGTGATTGTGAAACGTTAAACCCCACATAACAATCAATTATTCAGTCGAACGACCTGACTCACTATACACAACGCACGAGGTGCGCCAGCACGCCTTCATCATGAACACCTACGCGAAACGTCCACATACCTTCGTCTCAAACCCGTCACCTTTGAAGATGTGCCAATTATTTGTGACACCTCCCCAGGCACGCGGAGAACATTCCTCACCAATTCTTTCCGTAAGAAAATATTCGATGCCTATCACAGCCTTTCTCACCCCGGAATTCACGCTTCCCAGAAGGTTTTTTCTTTACGCTTTGCGTAGCCCGGCATGAACGCCAACATCAAGGATTGGGTTCGTGAGTGTGCATCGTGTCAGCGCGCCAAAGTTCCACGGTACCCCGTTTCATCATGAAAGCACTTCTTGCAACACGACGAACGTTTCACCATTGTGCATATTGACATCGTTGGTCCATTACCCCCATGTCAAAGCTATCGCTACCTTCTGACATGCGTAGATCGTTTCACCCACTGGTCTGAAGAGACTCCTATGCCCGACATGTCTGCAGCTACTGTCGCAGCGGCTTTTGTTGCTACCTGGATATCTCGATTTGGCTGTCCGACAACGACTGCATCGGACTGGGGTCGCCACTTCAAATCTTCCCTCCTTTCGGAGCTCCTGAACCTTCTTGGCATTTCACACCTGCGTACAGCGTCATACCATCCGCAAACGGCCTCGTCGAAACATTCCACCGGCACCTCAAAGCAGCACTCAAAGCAGAACGTTGCCCCGACAGGTTGCTCGACCACCTTCCGCTCACGCTACTCAGAATTTCATCTCCATTCAAGGAGGACCTCTCCTGCTCCACTTCCGAGCTTGTTTATAGCACTTCGCTTTGCCTGCCTGCCGATTTCTTCGAAGAAAGCGGAAGTGCCACCCGGCTAGCGGCAACAGAGTACGTCGACCAGCTGTGCGACGTCTTTCAACACATTTGTCCGCAGCCTACACGCAGCCAGCCACGTACGGCGTACATAGCTCAGGAGCTAAAACAGCGACACACGTGTTCGTGCGGTAGGACACTGTGCGTACCTTGCTTCAATCACACTACCTTGGCCCCTTCCGTGTGTTATGGCGCTGGCCTGCTAACTTCGTCGTCGAGATCAATGGGGCACGCGACACAATCGAGCTCGAGCGGCTCAAGCCAGCGTTCTGTCAAGCAATAATGTGAAGCGCCCAATATTAATTGCCTCGCCGGGCTCCCTCCGCTGGACACGAAGGCCCCTCCTCGCCAGTGATCTTCCCGTCAATACCTCTGCGCTGCGTTCACTGGGATGACAATTCAACCGAGAATCGTTCGTCACACCAGCTTTCTCTATAAGGGGGGAGCAATCTGTAGAGACGCGGCCGCGCCGCGCACCCCGTGGTCATAAAAACCTGTGGAGCAGCATTCCAAGCAGCGTGCTGCTCTCCTCCCTGTTTCTCCTTCGTCTCTTTCACTCTTGCCACTTCCGGTATACTGGGTGCACCTGCTCTACTTTCGACTCTCTGGTTATGAGAATAAAGTAGACGTTGTTACTGAAAAGACGTGTCTGTCTCGTACAACCTAACTCTACATCTCCATGGGCCTCGCCTTTCCATCTTGTTCCAAAGAACAGTGAAGGCTGGTGGTCCTATGGGGACTATCCCGCCCTCAACGCGCACGCCATCTGGTAGAGGTCCCCGGTCAACCACATACAGGACTTCACCCACTGCTGCCATGCCACGTGTTCTCCGTGCTAGACTTGGTTATGGCCTACACAGAGATACCGGGAATCCGGATAACGTCCTGAAGATTGCTATTCTCAGACCCAGTGGACTGTTAGAGTGTCCCTTCATGATCTTCGGCTTGTGGAAAGCTGTGAAAACTATTCAGCGCTCCATGGACAATATCGTACGCGGTCGAGACTTTTGCTTCGTATACCTTGATGTCTTCATGGTATTTTCCAGCAACGCTGAAGAACACCACAGGCACATTCGACTGCTGTTCGAACGCCTACGTACCTACTCCGCATCTTCTACTAGGAAAAAGTAATGAAACTAATATGCGAACCAACTTCACACTCACGAAGCGGGGGGAGGAGGACAGCAATCAAATGTATTTAAGCTTTACAGAGCAGCCATTATGGAAGAAAAGTTTAAATCAACTGGAAACTCGTACTCTCACAACAAATAAGAAAAGCAAGAACACCAAGACAGCACCGTTAAGCCGCGCATCGCGAAGATTCATCACTGAAGATAAAACTCGGTCAAACGTGTTAGGAGCAAAAACAACAGTCTACTACAGATAACTTCTGGCGATGTGCGAAGTAGTGGAACAATATTGCCATATTCTCAAAACACAGAACCACGCCATTCATTCCAACAACAGGCCTCTTACCTACGCCTTTCGTTCATCGCATAGTTCACCACCTACATCCAACATGCCAGCGGGAAAGACAACGTGGTCGCCAACATGACCTCCACGTCGCGAATGTGAGGCGTTAACCACTGAACCACCGAGAGGTACCACCTTCAACGTCCAAATGGCAAGCCATTCATATCTACCACTTACCGCTGTCAGCGGGCATCTCGGGGGGGGGGGAGGGGGAACTATCATGATTTCAGCATTATTAGCAAGATAATGAGTTAGCGCGTGGCGGCTCTCATCTCTCATACGTACTTTGGCCAACGTAGAGAATAAGAGGGTGTTCGCTCGATCGCGCGCCCTTACAGTGGGGAGAATCGTACGTCTTGGCTAGCCTTTGAGTTTCGTCGGAACGATTTTGTTGTAGTTACCGGGCGCAAAAAGGTCACTGCAATCGTTGCACAACCTCCGTTTGCAAGAAGGGCGCTCTTTTCAGACAAAGCGAAGTAATCACTCAGACGCTTATTCGCATTCATCTTTACCTGTGAGTACGCTTCGTACGTCCTTTGTGCGTGAGAAACATGGGGCACGTTTCGATCTGCTTGTCATTCTGCTGGTGACCTTCCAATTTGTTGCTAACGTGCTCATTCCTTCGCCTTTGCGGCAAAGCTGTTACTTTTTCTTTTTCTGAGATTTTTTTTCTTTCGTTTTTATGTATATAGATACGTATACAAATACGGTGCATTACATAGACGCCCACGTGGACAATGACGCTGTGACGAAATTCTGCTGAGTGTGTCCATATAATTGCTACGCAATAAAATTATGTCTGACACAGGATGGGTGAGGATTATGGGGGTGCAGAGGGTGGCTTGGCATTTGTCAAAGCTTTTCGCTAACGTCGGTGTCCACGTGAAGGATTGGTTTCCTTGTAGCCCAGTCAAAGCTTCTTTGAGCTGAGCCTAGTGTTCGGCTGTGTAGGAAAAAAAGATCTGGAGAAGTTCAGCATGCCGAGAAAACAAAGAAGGTATTTGGCGGTGGTGGTTCGAAGATAATTTTGCACGTCCGAATTACATTGGGTCAAAAGCCGAGTTCCCTGAGAAGAAACTTTGAGGCAAGGAACGGACAGCGGAAGCCACTGGCATGCTTTTTTGGATATTGACGAGTAGACCATGATCATCGAGGCGTTTGAACAGCACACGAACGTACCTGTTGTGCTCTTCGGCACTGTGCAGAAAGACCACTATGACATGAAAGACCACTATGACATGAAGGATGTACATCGATAGCATCTCTGCTGGTGTCCGATGAAATCTCTCTATTAGCCCATTAGTTTAGGGGTGGTAGGCTGACGTCGTCTTATGTACTGTGCCACAGGTTGTGAGCAGGGTTTCGATTATGGTGGACAGGAACGTCTTCCCGTGATCACTCGGGAGGACGCGAGGTGCACCGTTATGCAATACAATGGTGTTGAGAAAGAAGTCTGTGACCTCTGAAGCAGAACTTGTGCGTAGTGCAGCAGTCAATGCGTACCGTGTCAGGTGATCGACAGCAGTCACAATACAACGATTACCTGCTGGAGTGATGGGGAAAGGTCCGAGTGATGGTGAGCGGCGTTGGTACAGTTGGTATGGGTGACGATGTTGTGGAGCAGGGGCAAACTCATCCCTCTCGAAGTAACCATATCCGCGCCTTTCATCTTGTTGACGTCGACGACAGAACCATGAGATGTGGCCGCGTATTCCGCTATAATAGCAAATAGGTCTAGATGGACGCCAGGCATGGAAACAAGGAGGCGTTGCCCTTGGGGCGAGGAATTTCAGTGAAGGCTGCGTAGTTGACCCGGACTGCAGTGATTGCTGGGAAGGTGACGCTGCAACTGCCTGAGCACACGTCGGCTTTGGAGTGGTATGGACTTGCTCACACTTTATGAACGCTAGTTCTTCCCTCACGATGTTTCGGAGGCTACCTGCAGAAGGCGTCATGTGGAGCTCATAAGACGACGAGGTGGCCTGGAGTTGCAGCTCCTCGCGGATCATTGACCGTATCGACGCACGGAGCTCATGTCATGCATCGGACTGAGATCTGCTGAGTCAGGTTGTCAACGTATAAATTGAAGGTCGTCAAGTCGCTGACACGTACTGAACATATCCGCGACCACGGTGGGGTTCTTTGCCGCTAAAGCGTTGAATGCGACGGTGCCTATGCCCTTGAGCAGGTGGCGAAATCAGTCATGCTTCATCATCGAGCTGTCGACGCGACGGCAGAGGGCGAGAATATCTTCAATGTCAGAGGTATAAGACTCGCTGGAGTGATGAACACGTTCAGCAAGCTTCTGTTTGTCTATGTCTGCGTGGACAGAACGGTTGGCAAATGTCTGACGGAGCTGCTGCTTGAAGGTAGGCAAGTCAGGGAAATCCAGTTGATGGTGGAGAAACCATGTCTTAGCGACCCCCGTCAGATAGAATGGTACGCGGGACAGCTTCCCAGAATCATGCCAATAGTTAAGCGCACTCACACAGCCGTACTCATCCAAGCAGTCTTCAATGTCTTCACCGCGAAGGCCGGCGAGCATCGGGGGATCTTTTTGAGGGGTGGTGACAGTCCATGAAGGCATGCCAAGGGGTGCAGGCGGGGTGGATGGAGCTGTCTTGTTGTGCTCGTCTTGCGACATGACCGTGGGCTGACTGCGCAGACGGTGACTCGACTGGAGCTCCAGGAATGGTTTGTAGTCGAAGATAACGAAAAAGCGCTGCAGGGAACCTCTGCCCCACAACACAGGTCAGACTGATGATGACGAGTATGTACATATGATAAGATGGCGCGTATGAATAACGCTCAAAATATATCTACGAGCTGTTGTTAGCAAAAAGGACAATTCCACCTTGACAACTTTGTAGATTGCTTCAGAGTACTTTATTTGGCGTTAATTTCCATGGATGAATTGGGTGGATGAGTGGTCTTGCGCACACATGTACAGCGTAAAGGCAACGGCAGCTGTTTTATGAGGCATCTGGGTGAGCTAAGATGTATCATTTAAATTTCAGAGCGTCACCAAAAACCTCTCCAAGATTTTAACCTAAATTACCTAACCGAAACGTAGAAAGAATCAGAAATCGCTGTTTAATAATATTTTTGCAGCCTAAACACACAATCCTGAACGCCCTTTCCGTGTTATAGTCAAGAAAAATACATGGTCTAATTTGTCACCCCATTTTTGCACAAATATTTAAGAATATCGTCATACGATGATCCTTCTGTCGTTGAGAGCTCTCAGAAGGTTGCTAAACATTTCAGTTACCAACACGCGGATACACTAAGTGTATTCTCAATCGACAATAAGTTGCCTTAAGAAAAATTGTGAGAAAAGTTACGGTGATGGCAATTTTTGTAAGTTAATTTCAAGAAAAGTGTCAGTTTTTATTTTAAGCGTAACATAATTAGTTTGAGTAAAGATAACTAATCATTTTGAATAATTGTGTACCTATGTTCTACACATCATAATTATTAAGTATGTATTATTGCTTTTCAAAACAATTTGACAGGAGTCTGATGTTTTAAGGCAATATATAGAACAAATACGATATACTTTGCATGGCTACACAGTTACACAATTATGTATACGATTGCCTAGTTACAGCAGAACTCCCAACGCATCATATTTGATACACAAAGCTCGATGCTGCACCCACTGCTACCTATTTGGCCTAAAGGCACAAAAGCCTATTATCGGTGCTTAGAGAAAAGGAACGTTAAAGGTGCTTTCAAGTCTCGATAATGTTGTAGCTCCTGACACTGATACTTCCGTTTGCAAGATGGCAGCCTCGCGTACTGCAAGTCATTTAGTATTTCACCTGGATCGTTATACTCTGAAAATATACATACAGCATTTATTATCAAAAATTACTGTGAGCTTTTTTTGCGTACAATTTCTGAGGAGACATAGCTTTATGACAATGAAAATGTAGGGTCTATACTTGAGCGTATCCTTCGGAATGACGAAAAATACTTGAAGAAATAGGACAGGGTACCTATGACTACCGCGCAGACAACAAAAATAACCTTCATGTTACACAAGATTTCTGCCCTTGTAGCAAATGTATAAAATCTTTGCAGTCGCCAATTTGCCAAACTGTTTTTATGTAAGCGTAGTGCATATATAGCGACGGCACCTCATACTGCCTGCAAAGAAAAAAGGACAGCCACCTGTCTTTCATCACTTCCACAAAAAAAAAGTGCTCTACTGAACAAGCCCAGTGCGCAAATGAGGAAAGTTGCAAGCTATATATACGCTATACTATCGATACAATCAAGACCAGCGATACACACAGATACGTACCATTAGTTCCACTATACAACTTGCTGGTAAAATATTCACTTGGGTCTCATGAGTCAACAAACAAAATGTGCGGCTTTTTCTATGGCACTTGATGAAGGTGACCATTGTGGGGTTCCTCTGAAGCAATAAATCCAACTGGTGGCACCGGCGGTAGAAAAGGGACGTTCATATATTCTGCTCTTTTTTTTTGCGTACCGAGACTATCTGAAAACTACTGCCATAACTGCGGAAACACATCCTCACATAACTCAACCCGCGGAGGTGTTGTCGTGTTTCCGGCGCCGATATCGTACCTCGGCACACTGGTGGAAGGGGTGGTGGTGAATGAACGTTCCCCTAATACATTCTTTCTTTGCTTACACAGGTTCGTGTCGTGCGCCTGGGTCAGTGGTGCTTCGTGGCCTCAGCGTTGCTTAAATTGATGCACTTGGTCCTATTTCACTAAGCGATGCTCTTTCTCAACATTCTACTTTTTTTCGCGCATCAGACTATACCTGGAACCTGGTGCTGTGACTGAGGAACTACATCTTGGTGTCACTGACAGCGTGGATGAGTTGTGGCTCAACGCCGATATTTTACCCGGACAGGTAAGCAGGAGCGGTGGTGGGGAAAGCACATTCGCCTAATCCACCTATTTATGCCTACCAGGTTGGTAAGTTTTTGTACTTTCTTATGAGCGATGCTTCACGGCTTCCAGTGTAGATTGATTGATATGTGGGGTTTAACGTCCCAAAACCACCATATGATTATGAGAGACGCCGTAGTGGAGGGCTCCGAAAATTTTGACCACCTGGGGTTCTTTAACGTGCACCCAAATCTGAGCACACAGGCCTACAACATTTCCACCTTCATCGGAAATGCAGCCGCCGCAGCCGGGATCCGAACCGCTTCCAGTGTAGTCACCGTGGCTCAGTGCGCTGCTCATTGCTGTGTGATAAACGTGATTTTCGCTGAGCTCATCGCCACCAAACCGAGTAGGAATGAAGTGATTGTGATGCGAAGTTCATTTCTGGACCACGCATTATGGTAAGCATCTGTCATTCCATTCATGAACTCCGCCATGGTGATGGACCCATTCTGAAATAATACTAATTTGAGTTCTCTGTAATATTGGTGTTATACGCAATTAACAAAATTGGCAAAAACATTAAATAAATCAGAGTTTATTACTTCTTTCGTAGTTGACTGATTCGCACTTGTATTAGAAGGAACCAAAGGGTATGAACAATAGATTTTTTCCGTTGAAGGAATTCGAGCCCACGAAGTTAGAATTACGCGCCCGATGCTCTACCGCTTGAACTACGACCGAGGGAGCTTCCCTGTCTCCTGTTTGTAGAGTATTTTTGTGTGCCTAATATCTGGGACTGTTACCTAGCGCCACTCGTTGCCCTGACGGCGAGTGTAGATGTTCATTTTCGCCAGAGGGCATCGCGAGGCGCTTGGTCTTCGCTGGAGGTGGTGGCGTACCAATACACCATCGCATGCTACCTACGACCTCGAATCTTCTGGAACGAAGCCCTCACTATAAAACTACAAAAATGGGAATAATCTGAGGGTTTCGCTTTCTCTGTTATGCACACTCATGGAACCGACAAACAATTCGGCAATGGAAATCATAGAAGTCATTGTTTCTGGCCTCTAATTGTTGTTAAATAATTTTCACTCGACTTGAAAAGGATTAAAAAGAATATAAAATCTTGTTCCCGTTAGTGGGATGCCCTAACAGCACCCTTCTAATTGCATCTAAATGTTCTCTAATGAAGTTTGGTCTGCCAGAGGCGCTGGCTGAGATACCTAGGTATTAAACACACATATATGCCCTACATAAAAGTGCACAAAGGAGAACACTCTGTGCCGGTTGAAATGACAGAGCATCTGATGCGTAATTCGATTAATGTGTGTTCGGATCCCATTGATTCTAAGTATTGCTCAAGTTCCTCTTCATTTCATTTCTATTAAAGTGAAAGGCATTGCACTACACGTAACACACCACGATACAGTGTCCCCAATAGTTTCCCTGGCCTAATTCTCTATCGGGTTTATTTGTTGTGCATAGTATAGAAAACGACGTCCTCGGAAAATTTTCCTTTCTTCGCACTACGATGTTGTTAGTTGTTCTGGCTGGTGGGAGTCGATATACAAAGCTAAAGGCGAGAGCAGACGCAAGGCGTGGCGATGGTCCCCGTTCATCAAAAGCGAAAGGTGGGGAGAAACCTAACTAACATGCATACGTTTATTTAACCGTTTGCTTGGCCGATACACCTAGCAGCATTGGTGCTTTTGCACGGCTTCTTGCTACGGTTGAGGAAATATAAGGACTCAATTCAGCCATTCCCACACAGTTACGGTGAAAGGGCTATTTGACAAGTTTAGCGAAAAAAAGCATAATTTGTTTAAGCAGATGCGTAGGGGTATTAGAGACGGACTCCATCTCGGGTTACGTATACAGCAACTGAAGGCGTCAGTGAATATTTTCGAGTTCCAGAGTAAGAAATTAAATATATGACAAGATGACGAACCCGTCAGAGTTGACGGATAATGCCATGGGCACTACGGAAAGAATTCCATCAAATACAACCCAAACAACTGAAATTGAAACGCGATTTGTCCAGCAGTGAACTCGTCATAAGTGGCTGCAAAACGGAAAGCCCTACGGCATTGATCATGAGATTTTATGTTTTTTAGGACCAACGTCTGCATAACCGAAAGCTGCTACGCTGCACAAACGACAGCATAGAAGAATGTCTATCTTTTGCCATGGCAATACAACGCTGTTCCACTGTTTGGCTCTGAACTTGCGGACAGCTAGTCGGCCGAAAACGTCAGCAAACAACGTTTTGAAGATGGACCACGTCGTAATGTCGTTTTTGTGGTTGTTATACCACTTTTCGGCCACGTCAGCGAGGTAAAAGATGACGTTAGTCAACTTGTTCGCGTCATCCCACTTGTTGTTTGCGCTCACCAGTTCGTAGTTGGAGAACCAGTCTTCCATGTCGGTCTCATCAGCTAAAGACCTTCGGCTCTCGGAAGCGAAGAACGCCGGGGTTGCTGGAGGATGGAGTGGAAGAGCCAGGTTGCGCATTGTTGGTGGCCATGATGGGGGATAGCGTTCGGTTGCGCAGCTCCAGGTTTAGGCGACGGCGAATGGCAGCACCCAGGTTCAAGCGACGGGGAATGTCAGCACCCTCCACCAATTGAAAAAGGGTTTATTGGCGACTGTTCTGACGTTGGTCCTACGATGAAACACGATCGGGACAGTGCAACGGTCAAGCAGATGCCTGCGACGATCAGCACGAGGCGAGCGAGCGAAGCCCAGGACCCAGTACCCAAGCGGTGGCGATGTTGCTTACCAACGATGCGTTTTCTTCTTCAGAATATATATATATATATATATATATATATATATAAATATATATATATATATATATATATATATATATATATATACATATTTTTTGGCATTACTGTCTGTTAGATCTCATTATTATTGTGTTAAAACACGGAAAAACGAGCTTAGGTATACACTTCTTTCTTTTATTTCATTGAACGATGGTCTCGTACTGGCAGACTTGGTGTCATTAGGTTGTATACGAGGGACTATTAATCAGCTGCCCGCTCATAATAAGTTCACGTGCTACGTGACGCCATAAAAGAGTGTTTTCACACTCGTCGCTTGGCTTATAGGTGGCGCTGACTGTCACTCCTACTTTTAAATTCACATATGAACCCAAAAATGTGGATGGAGGGAAGGTCGCTGTGGTATCTCAGGATTCCACTTCCGGTTGCGAAAGCGTGCGGACGTGTGTATCATGAGCTCCGTTGGAGCGGCATCGGCGGCTCAGTTTAGCCGCGGTTCCAGGATTGAAATGCCCCAGGATTATGCTGTTATTTTGCCCCCTCTGCCGACTGGTTATGTGGTTCAGAACACTGTTTTTCTGCATGCGGATGTAAAAGGAAGACCTTATCACGCGGAAGACTTTCGCGAGCCACTTTTTCGACGTGTTCAGCCCACCGAGGTTCTTGCGCTCGGCGCTTATCAAATGAACCACGTGTGGGCAGTGACGTGCCGAAGCACTGAAGGTGTAAAGAAACTTTTAGCTGATCCGCAATTGACTGTGAAAGGCCTCAAATGCATGATAATCGACCCAAGCCACCGCGACGTCCGTCTGAAGCTACATTGGTTGCTCTACCACGTACGAGAAGAGGACGTACGATATGCACTGACCCCCTACGGGACGGTGCTTGACGTAGGAATGGATAAATGGCGAATTGACGGCTACACCCAGCAGAATACCATGACGAGAACCGTGACGCTACGGCTAAAGGCTAACGTTACGCTGGACGATATACATCATCAGTTACAAGTTGGAGGAGAGCTCGCACTCATTGTGGCAACCGGAAGATCGCCGCGGTGTTTGCACTGCCAGCAGATTGGCCACATTAGGAGGGACTGTCGAGTCCCGCGGTGTGACACTTGCAAGCGTTTTGGACACGCCCCTGGGAACTGCACGAAGACGTATGCAGCTGCTGCACTGAACACCGGGAGCATGGATAAATCCGAGCTCACTATGGACGAGACCGAAGCAGAAGAATCGGTGAAATCGAAAGCGGCTTGTGAAGGAAAAACACCTATTGCAGCAGGCATGACGCGATTGCAGAAAGAACCGCCAAGGTCAACTGACAGTGGGGGAGTGCAACCTATCGCGGATGCATTGGCGAAATCACAGGTGACTTCTGCGGAAAAAAACATTCAGTACAGGAGGCGTGATGAATGTGAAAGAAGCAGGACAAACAAGTGAACCTGCGTGTATGCAAGCGGCCGCAGAATCACTGACGAGCGCAAAGGAAACTGATGTTTTAAACGACGCAACCGCTGCTACAGACGAGAGTGAAACATCTACTCAAACTGTCCAGGAACCTGCCGAGGGTGGTGCCATGGAGTGGCACGACGCCGAGGAACCAGGTACGGGAGGGAAACGACCACGAGACACAACCTCAACAGAATCAAGTGACATGAGCAATCAAGAACCGCCACCGAAAGCAGCTCTCCTTCGGAGGCAACGACTGGCGGTCAAACATAATATAACAGAAGGGGAAAAGAGGACGGGAAAACCGGCCTCTTGACAACACATTATGTGTCGCCTTCTACCAAGAAGGTGCACCGGACGACTAAATAGGCGGAGTTCGGCTAAGACGGTATGGTGAGCAGCTACTTGTTTAAAAAAAAAATGAGCCTGAAGCTTAAAAGAGCAATGCGTTTTGCCAGCTTAAATGTACGCGGATTATCTTCAAGAAGGCGGCAGTACCAGTTGAGTAGGCTGTTTTCGGAGCATGACTTGGATGTGATTGCTGTGCAGGAAACTAAGATAGCGGCAGAGAAAGATACCAATCATATGACGTTGCCTTTTCGCTCAATGTATAACATCTGTGTATCCCATGCTGATGGCTTATCAGGAGGGTGTGTGCTCTTCATACGACGATCGATAGGCGTTGTGGAAAGAAGTGTAGCAAGCAGCGATAAAGGACGCTTCGTAGTGTGTGATTTTTCTTTCTTGAATTTCGGATGGCATGTCATATGCGTTTATGCTCCGAACCGAGACAGTGAAAGGAAAGTTTTCTTTGAAGAAATAAGTAACTTACTGGAATGTGTCAAATATGTAGTCCTTTTTGGTGATTTTAACTGTGTTTGTAAAAAGGAGGACCGTGCCAAGCCGGCCCAGTCATTTGATAAAAGCGCAGTGTTCTTAAATGAGATGAGTGCAGAAAATGGCCTGGAAGATGTTGGTTTATGTATGTCTAATTGCAGTGTTTAGTTTACGCACTTTCAGGGTCTAAGTCACGCACGTTTAGACAGAGCGTACATATCACTGGACCTTATTATGTGCTGTGATGAATATGTTGTTACACTAGTTTCTTTCAGCGACCACTGTATGATTAGTTTCACACTTGGCGCTAAAGACAGGACTCCTAAATTTAACTGGCACTTGTGCAAACTAAACAGCCAAATCTTGAAAGATGAATCTTATGGTAAAGATATAACCGAAGCCCTCACGAAACTCTACGGTAATCAAAAAGATGACTGGGAAACAAAGTGGGAATTTTTCAAACAAGAGGTTGAAATGAATGCAATAGAACGATCTACAAAAAATAAATTCGAGAAGAAACAGGCGGAAAGGAACCTGCGAAGGCAATTACAAGTGCTCTTGCAGGAAGAAACTGTGAAACCCGGCTACTTTACCAATGAAATAACAGATACTAAAAACAAACCGGAGATTTTAGATGAAGAAAAGTATAAAGGCGCTATAATAAGAGCTAGAAGTGAAAAACTTTGGATAGATGAGACACCCACAAAACGAGCTTTGGGTGATGAAAAAAAAATACGCACAAAGAAATGAAATCAGAGAAATAGTACGCAATGACATACTGACGAATGAAAAAGATCAGATAATGGAGGCCTTTGTGGACCATTATCGCAATCTGCTCGGAAAACGAGTACCGATGGCCACGGGTTTTTGTGATGTCTTTCTTGATACGATGCCCAAGCTTGACGACGATACACGAGAAAAATTAGGGGCTCCTATCAGCGTACAGGAAATAAAAAAAGCTATTGACGACCTAAGTACAGGCAAGACGCCCGGCCCTGATGGAATCGGGGCGGAGTTTTATAAAGTTTATAAAGAAGACGTGGCAGTTGCGCTATACGAAGTTATCGTAGAAGCATACAAAAAGAAAAAACTGCCACGCTCTTACACGCAGGCGCATACTGCCTTGATTCCGAAGACAGATGATAGCAGCAAACTTCGATCTGTAACATCATATCGACCTATCAGTCTTTTTAACACTGATTATAAAATATTCATGAAGGTTTTAGCCAGGAGAATTCAGAACATCATTGAAAAGATTGTAGGGACACACCAGACATGCGGCATAAAAGGTCGCAGCATCACCACGAACATACATATAGTAAGAAGTGTACTAGAGATTTGTGACGCCTTTGAAGAACGAATAGCAATCATGCAGATAGACCTACAGAAAGCTTTTGACCGTGTCTCCCATGAAGTATTGTTCAGTGTGTTGAAGCATGTGGGAGTTGGTGACGTAATTTTTGATGGTTTGAAGATGGCATATTCACAGTGTGTAACGCAGTTGATAGTCAATAAGCAGCTCAGTGAAGAAATTGAAATACTAAGTTCTATCAGACAGGGATGCCCGGCCTCAGCATTGTTATTCGCCATCTACCTAGAACCCTTTTGCTTATCAATCATTCAGAACTCAAGTGCGCAAGGCTTTCGGTTACAGAACACGGAGATAAAATTACTCGCATATGCTGACGATGTGGCAGTACTCTGCCAAGATAGACAAAGTATATGTGAAGTCGTTTACATGGCAAATAAATTTTGTGACATGACGGGCAGTGTAATTAACTGGCATAAAACAACTGCCTTTTGGTACGGCAATTGGGATGTGAGGCCTGAGGTATACCTTAACGTAAAATGGGAAAGCAAACCCCTGAAGTACCTCGGTGTACCCTTGGCAAGCTATCGCGACAACGCGGATTACTGAAAAGGTGAAGCAGAAACCCTCAGGCAAAAAACAAATGCCTGGGGTGGTCGGGATCAGTCTATATTCGCACGTGCAACTGTGTGCAACATGTTTTTGATATCAAAAATCTGGCATGTCATGCAAGTTATCTGTATGTCACGCGTCAATGTACAGAAGTTTCACAGGATTTTTGCTGTGTTTGTGTGGAAATCGCCGTGGGAACGTACAAGCCGGTCTAATTTATTCCAGTCCGTTAGTAATGGCGGACTCGGTTTATGTCATTTATTTATTAGACAAGTTGTCTCTCGGTTTATTTTCCTTCGCAATCAAAGAAACAAATTTCTGCAAATAGTGATAAAAGTAAGGCTGTCATCACGCATCCCAGATTTTGTTGTGTCTACAAACAGTGATATGTGCCGATATGTGTCTGGTTTTTTGAGAGACGTTATACAGTCTTTTGAGTTTTTGAAAGTGCGCTTTTCGCTGGAATATTTTTCCACTGTTAAGCGAAAAAATCTGTACAGGGATCTCCGTGATGTCTTGTTCTCAAACACCTTTGTACAGATCTATGTTCAATGGAGGACCCGGACAGGATGTTTTGAAAAGGGTCAAAAAGATGAAAGTAAAAGCAGGGGCAAAAACTTTCTTTTTTAAATTGCATTCCGGGACTCTCCCCGTAAAGCAGTGGCTAGCGGACAAGGGAATCGATGTACCATGGACAACCAATTGTTTACTTTGTAAAACACCTGAGACAATAGACCATGTGTTTATTCATTGCTGGGACGCTGTCTTTCATTGGGACATCCTTCAAAGATAATTGAAAAAAGATCTCCCCATTACAAGCCATGGCATTCGTTTTCTCTGTGTGGATGAGGACGATGGCATACCATACGACATGGTTATGTTAATTAGCCTTCACAGCATCTGGCAGACCACTATGGCTTACAGACATCTTGACCAGAACATACGTCCTGTCCGGGAGAACTTTATTGCAAATATGCGCTATATCACTGAGGTTTATAAACAAGAAGAAGAACCTCCCAGCTGGCTAACAATGTTAGAGGAATTGTGCAACCTGAAAAAATTTTAATGTGAGCACTTTGGATCAAATATTGGTCCAACTGTATTTTATCATTCATGTTTCTGTGTGAACACCTGTAAAGAAAAACAGGTAATGAAGAAAAAAAAGCTGTGGTAGCTCAGTGGTTAGAGCATCGAACGCGTTATTGGAAGGTCGTAGGTTCGATTCGTGCTCACGGCTGGTTATTTTTTCATCCACTTTTCTTTCTTCTTATTTACATTCCATTGGTTCTGTTAAAACACGGAAAAACGAGCCCTCGGGTATACACTTCTTTTCCTTATTATATATATATATATATATATATATATATATATATATATATATATATATATATATATATATATATATATATATATATATATATTGATACGCCTCTACTAATAACTGATTTTGAAGACACAAAATCCAGTTGCCATCGCCTTAAGAAACGCTGAAGAAGGTTCTCGAGTCTCGATATTTCAAGTTACTGCCACCACCACTTCACTTGCGACGCTGACACACTCGTGGACTAAACACGTCTTAGTGTCTCACTAAGATCCCTGCACTTGAAAATGTAAATACCGCAGATGTTTGTTCAACAATTCCTGTTAGTCTTTTCTTTTACAACGCACTTTTTTCTCTAAACGTTTCATTATCGTTCAGGATTTTGGTTTTCGTCGGACATTAAAGCACTGTGGGCATTTCGGCCATATAAATATTGACACAGAGGGCGTTCCTTGAAAGCACACACTTTCCTTCAATTTGTGTCAGCTGCATTTTAGACGAGCGTACATGTGTTCGGACCAAATTCATGGAAAGAAATTTGCTGTATTCGTTAGAAATACAAGTTCGTGAACGATATATTGATGCTGCTTGATTCACCTTCACTGCACTGTGTTATAGCTAACAATTATGCTTGATTTGTTTTCTCTACTTTTGGCACCGCTGTGGGTATAATTATAAGCGCACTGCTGTTGCTGACGATGAAGTGTCGAAGAAACTCGTGCAAGGCTCCCATCTCTATCATGCAGGTAGCAGGAATAGCCTTCTGTGTTCAGAAGGTTTTCATTTTTTTTTGTAGTAATGCGTGAGGTCTTCACAAATGTGTCGGTCTGCACTTGAAGCCAAAGGTGCTACGTGTATATAATGGGGCGCTGTCACTACGGCTGATGCTGCTGAGCAAAAAAAGAAAAGAGAAAAGAGATGGCCGCCTAAATGACATCAGGTGCTCCCCCCCCCCTCTTCAAGGTAAAAAAGGAAGAAAAAAAATCGATGAAAAGAACGTAATGCCGAAGCAAGGAAAGGTGTTATTAGGCGTTTTCTTCTGGGAACAATGAGAGGACGCACTGCCAAAGGGGTGTGGCAAGCGAGAATGAGCTTGTTGAAATGTTTCACCACACTCTGCCCATGAGACGGCGGTGAGAAGTAATTGCGCGGCCGTTTCAGTTCACTTTTATTTACTTTTTGTGGTAAGCTTGGGGAGGCATGCCAGCCGTTGCGCTGCACTTGCTCCGGCACGCAGCATTGCTTCGATGGCACTCAGTTAGTGTACGGCCGGTTTGGCCTTGACCGTAAACACCGTTCGGCCGCACGGCGCCCCACGAAGTGCTGAGGCGCCTGAGATTACCCAGCGCGTCTAGTTTTTGCTAACCCAGGACAAAGAAACGGACCCCGACGTGGGCCACGAAGGGGTAGGAATGGAAACGTCATTGTGACGACCCCTTGATTGCCTCACGGCACTTTCGGCCTGCGCATGAATGGGCATCTTGCGTGACCCAGCGCGACCCTTCGCATCGTTTCGGCTTACGGCCCAACCATTTGCTGTTCGCGCACCTACAAGTTGCGGACGAGAAAAGGCGGCGTCGGCTGCGGCACCGTGGGATTGCCGGTGACTTGCCGTCACTATACGGCGTGCTTCAGGTAGCTCTCGGAACTTGCGACGTACGAAAGCTTCGCCCACGTCACGGTATTTAACAGGCGCCCAGTCGGCACCTTTGTTAAATGCTGTCGAACTGGCATGCCTTTGGCTCTTTCCGCGCTACTCTTTTCAAGCTGTTTCAAGGAAACCACCGCCGTGGAAGTTATCAGAACCAGCTCGTAAGTAAAACTGCGTGCGGAGAGCGAGTGGTGTCCGTTACAGTGCACAGGGTACAGTCGTATTACTGTCCCGTCGGGAAGAAGTTGACAAGTTACCAGGGATGTTTTCCTTATGGGCGCAAATTCCAGAACGCGTAGTTTTAGGTTTAGATAGTTGCGCGCCTGTTGAGCTTGCCCTTGTCTCTATGACTTGTCTAGTTTTGTTTTATTTGTAGTATTTGGGGCGAGGGCATGAGCCCTTGCACGTGCTCGAAAGTGGCGTCCCTGTGGCAGGTTTTTTTTATTTGCCAAGTGTACAGTCCTATCACAGGACAAAACAGGCAACGTGTCGCCGAGACAGTCGCGTAAAGGCGGAACATCGAAGGAATAAGAAGCGGCCCGTGTTCCGCCAAGTGTTCTGAACCGGCATTCAGATGTTAGGCACCGTCGGCTCTGCCGAATCCTGTATTGTCGGCCTACAAAGGGTTCATTTCCGAAGTGCTTTCTTTTTGTAACAATTATGTGCATAACTATGTATCTTCTGTAGATTCTGTAAATATAAGTTTTCTCGGCTTTACTGGAACTTACTCTACAAGCGACCAGCGACTCAGTCTCCACTGTTCGCATAGCGATAGTAAGCTACTTCCTCCTACTTTGCTATACCACCTCGGGTGGTGCGTCTCAGGCGCGCCCAGTGGGGAGGGCTTTCTTCACAGCATCAAAGGAGCTTGGATTTTACTCTGCCTCAAGAAAGTAAATTCCTGTTGTGTTTTACTGTCCGAAGTCCTGGAGAACCACATAGGCAAGTCTTCAGTATTATACAATGAACGCCGACTGCACAAAACTTTGGTACAAACTACGTATTTATACAAACGAGACAGGAGGGCAATCTTCACAACATCAAAACAGCTTGAATTTTACTCTGCCTCAAGAAAGTAAATTCCTGTTGATATTTACTATCAGAAGTCCTGAAGAACCACTTAGGCTAGTATTCAGTATTATTCAATGAACACCGCCTGCACAGAACTTTGATACAAACTACGCATTTATACAAGCGAGGGAAATGAATAAGGTACCATTTTTTTCTGCTGTAAGTTTTAGAATATGTTATTTTCTGTCCCAAGAGTCAACAAAGAGTTAGCACTTTTTTCTAAGCTATTTCTTATGATGATTTTTGTGGAGTTGTCGCCAAGCGATAATCAAGCGTATGGCAGTGACTCGCCTATATAATCTGCTCTTTATAGGGTGAGTGCCAGTTGGACGTGTTGGTATAAGTTCATGACAAAATGACCGCCAAACAAGCGCCAGAAAGTTTCAGTAGCTAGCGAGCTCTCCGTCTAGTGTTGTGCTCTCCTCGCCTACCAGTACTACCTGAAAAGTGCCACGTGATTGCAAGACTGCATCCTGGGGCGACTGAACGCGCGGAGATTCTTCGCGTTTCCGGAGCCATTATCTTACCAGGACGCAGGGGTGGAAGCGGCGACGTCGAGAAGAGCCTTTCCCCCCTGCTGCTTCCGTTCGGCCGTTCACCTAATCAGCTCTTTTTTTTTTTTGCCTGCCCAGGTTGGTATCCTGCGTATGGAGGGGTGGTGCATCATGCATGGTTCCTGTCTTGATACAATAGGCGCGCCAACCCTTTCAAACCTTTCAAAGCGGCACTCTTTTTCAACGTTGCGTTTCTCACCACAGGTCAGACTAACTAAAAACCGCTGCCGGGGCCGTAGAAGCGCATACTGACGTTACTGACCGCGCGGAAAAGAAGCCGTGTGGCCACATCGATATCGTAACGACCCACAGAGGTGGCAACGTTGGAGCGTAAAGGCTGTCCATCCAATCTGCTCTCTCTTGCCTACCAAGGTCGGTAAACTTGGATGTTTTCCTAATATCACTTTCTTAACTGCCCCCGCTAAACGTGTTGCAGTGCTTCGCGAAGGGCTGTACATTAAATGTTTTAGCAAAATCAGTGCTTCAAAATGCAGTGCGAACTTACTGCTATCCTGATTTTCTGGGTCTTCGGCGGCAAATAGTTAATATTAACAAGCTACCGAGAGCTAGTTACTATTTTCAGCTACTTTTAACACTGTCTCTGTTTTTAGACAATAACTGTGGCGGAACATGCTGTTACACTTATTTCCATTAAAAAAAACTTCCAACAGTGGCACTCCTTGAAGGTCGAAGGTGAACACTTTCCTTTTTTTTAACTCCTTTCTTTACCATATCCTCTCCGCCTTTCAATTTTCCACAATACAGCCTCTCTCCACCTCCTATAAGAGAGGAAGTCGCTAACAGGACTGTTTTCGTTCCAGAAGACGCACGTTGCAGGTTAGTCGTTAACGGAACTTCAAGTTTACTTGTAGAAAACGTTAATCCGTCGGCATACAGCTGAACAGTTTGCCAAGTTCTCGTCAGTATTTTTTTACCTATATATCCTTTTTTTTCTTGAGCTGATAGCTCTATTCTTGGGGTGCTAGTGGCTCATCAGGGCACGAAGTATACGATCGACGTCAACGAGACGAGATACCTGTATCGAATATAGGAGCACATATGTAATATTTATAAAATTAGATAACCAACACCGCAACCATATTTGACATTTTGCCGACACTGCGCCTGCATAGGGTGTTTTTCTGAAGCAGTTTGGAGACCTCGCATGGCTTTGAGGTAGAATACAGGATTGAAACGCAGAATAGTGGGATTCAGTTCATGCTGGGCTGTCATTTTATAATTTGAATTATGCGGGTCGAAGCTGCTCTGGTCAATTTCTCCGAATACTATTGCATCTAAATCATCCATTTTTGTTCTCGCCGCCCCTCAGCGGTCGTCTAGTGACTAAGGTACTCGGCTGCTGACCCGCAGGTCGCGGGATTGAATCCCGGCTGTGGTGGCTGCATTTCCAATGGAGGCGAAAATGCTGTAGGCTCGTGTGAGAATATTTGGGTGCACGTTAAAGAAGTCCAGGTGATTGAAATTTCCGAAGCCCTCCACTATGACATCTCTCATAATCATATGGTGGCTTTGGGATGTTGAACCTCACAAACTAATCAATCATTCATTTGTTTACGCAGTTCCTGAAGTATATATT
Source organism: Rhipicephalus microplus (assembly GCF_043290135.1). Lineage (NCBI taxonomy): Eukaryota > Metazoa > Arthropoda > Arachnida > Ixodida > Ixodidae > Rhipicephalus > Rhipicephalus microplus. The sequence continues at coordinate 87,002,537 of NC_134706.1, forward strand.
AACTGTCAGTACTTTGTGACGCATACCCACCCACCACGGCTCGTGCTATATGACTATGTGCCACGCGTGTATGGAGGCAAAGGTTTGACGACGTACGCAATGGCATTTTTACTTTATTTATGTCGTGACAAGAGCGTCACATTTATCTTGGCAGCGGTGCGCAAGCAATAGGCATCAGACTAATTCTTCTGCTTCTTGCAGTGGTGGCCGATTATTCAAGGACCGGCAGACAAGATTTGACAGATTCGCCACGAACTGCGACACATGTTCGGTGCCTGATACCTGCTGATGATCTACCACGTGGTGCTGCATCACAAGGGCCGATTAGGAAGACGTCACCGGCTTCAACTGTTATAAAAGGCTACCAGCTCCGCGGCCTCACAGAGTTTGGCAGTGGTGCGCAAGCAATAGGCATCAGACTAATTCTTTTGCTTCTTGCAGGTGAGCTATACCTCTAGTTTTCCCTGCATATGTTATTACAGCCAACACGTTTGTTTACCTCAGACACTAATTTTGAGACATGCATGTTCCAAAAAAGGTTCTGGTGGAGCCAGACACTGATAAATTGTATGAACTCATGTATTTTTACGTGTCCTAACTGGATGTTGACCTTAAAAAAATGTGCATTAATAATCGGTCTAAATATATTAGAGCTGGTTATCGATAAATTTAAAGAAAACATGATAAATTTTAGCCATGATTACAGGTTACCTAAATACCCGTTTACCATAGCATCTGCTTGTAGAAGAGATTTTGTTGTGAAAAATATATTTGTATCATCAGCATGCATGATCATGTCATGAGAACCTGGTAGTTTGGTTGTATCATTGATATGTATTAGAAACAATAGTGGTCCTTGTATTGAGCCTTGAGGTACTCCGCAAGTGACAGTTAGTTGGTTAGATGTAATGTCGTTCACCCGTACGTACTGCATTCTATGACTAATCTTGCACTAAGTTGAGTGTATTACCAGACATGCCGTAGTAATTTAAGTTCTGCGAGAAGATTTTGTGTTGTACGCAGTCAAATGCCTTTCGAAAATCTAAGAACAGACCAAAGGTGTAAAGCTTGTGTTTTATGTTTTCGATTATTTTATCTTTAACAACAAGGAGCGCTTGCTCTGTGGACTTTTTTTTCAGAAAACCGTACGCGCAAACAGATATTATGTTGTGTTTGGTTGAAAAAAACTCAAGCCTGCAATTTATGTATACTTCAAATAATTTCGGAAATACTAGCAACACAGAAATTGGTCTGTAGTTTGACATGTCCATTCTGTTACCACCTTTGTATATTAGACAGACTTTGTCAATTTTTAGGGCATTAGGAAACACACCTGTAGTAAACGTTAGGTTAACAAGGTAAGCCAATACGTTAGAAATGAAAAGCACAACGAACTTAATGGGAACTGATCTTCAATCGTCGTGATCTGGTGATACATCATTTTTTAACCTGTTAATGAAAGTCACTATTTCCTGAGGGGATGTGGGTGACAAAAACAAAGACTTTGATGAAGAACTAGTGACGTGGTTGAATGCGTTGTCAAAGCGAATCGCCGAGTCGTTTACCAACGTTGACAAAGTACTAGTTGACAGCAAAGGCTAAGTCGAAATCGGACAACATTCTTCAGCACTAATCTTATTCAGCACATTACTATCTTTCTTGTTAGATTAGTTACTTCTCTCCATACTTTCCTACTGTCGCTTTTCATTCTCGTGAATCGCTCGATAAAATAATTTGTTTTTGCTGTATTTATTTTTTTATTCAGTTGATTTCGGTATTTTTCATACTCTTTTAAAGAACTGGGTTCCCGGTTCCGTATAAAAGAATGGTACATCTTGTTTTTAGTGCGAATTTTTTTGAGAAAGTCTTTATTTATCCAAGGCTTTCTAATCTTTGTCTGTTTAATCTTCTGTTGATTAGCGGGAAAGCATTGTTACAGGCGTCTGAGCACTTAGAAATAAATTTTGAGCACGCCAAATTTACGTCACCGATATTGCATATGCTATTCTAACTTATATTCTGAACAAGAAATTGAAATTTGTTTAAATTATCTTCATTTATTTCTCGCGTTAGGTAACTATCAACTGTAACATTATGTTCTCGCACTCTTTTGATTAAGCAAAAAATAATTCACATTGTGATAAAGCAAAACCAAATCCTCATTATATATTACTTGGGTGAATGCTTGTAACATAGACATCTAAAAGAGTGGCGGTGTGAACAGTAATTCTAGTTTTTAAAGTAATGAGATTGTAACATGCTAAAAATGAAATAACACTGCAAAAATCGTGAGTGCTCGGATTGTGATGCAATAGATTTATGCTAACGTCCCGCAAGAGCACAAATGTAACAATGGTAGTATTTTTTTTCAAGCAATGTTTCAAGAAAATTCAGAAACTGTCACTTATTTCAAGTCGTGGTCTATAAATTACCGCTACAATCGCATCAGACAGTGATATAGTCAAACATTCAACACAGTGAGTCACTATTAAGCAGTCCTCGAGTACAGAGTGCAAGTAGCGGCATTTGACATAAGCAGCAAGGCCTCCACCTCTTCCGCTAGGACGGAGGAAACCGTTATATGCGTAGTTATTGAAATGAAGGTGGTCGTTATGTGTGAGAAGCCAAGTCTCAGAAAACGCCAATATATCAAATTCTGTTGTTACTGACGTAAAAAATTATCGAGTTGATCGCGTTTGTTTTTCATGCTTCTTACATTCAAGTGGATAAGAAATAGTTCCTGGTGGTGGTTTCGGAATTAATCGTTGAAAGACTCACGGTTGTGCAGAAAACAGGTCGGTATTTCGACCATTTCCATGATTGTTTGAGCCAAAAATGATGCAGATATTGTGATATTTTGCACAAATCCCCCCATAGGCAAATTTGATGGTATTCAATGATTCATTCCTTCTGTCAAAAATCCTCCCTCCGCTCGTCCATAGGAAATTCCAAAACAATTCTTTCTTGCGGGCGATTGTGGCTCCCAGTAGTTGCTTATTAGCACGAGTTAAATGCTCGTTAACGTAGACGTGATCAGATCCAGGAAATCCTAGCATCACATTTGCGATACGATATTTCCTAGCTTTCGCATGAACCACCTGCAGCTTATCGCGTCGCACGAAGCGAATGATACTGTCGCTCTCGCCCGTGACTCGTGTTGGTATTTTGTGGCATGTGTCAATATTGTTACAAGTAACTTCTTTAATAATCTATTTACAACGCACAGAACTCGACGAGGAAGATGACGTCAGTCCAGCATCAAACAAATACTCACTTCGTCCTCCTCTTTCATGCAGCCGCGTTGAGCGGCTGTTATGTACCGTAACCCCCGGCGATAGAAGCACCATCCCGGTGCTAAATCAACGCGGATGATGTCGAAGGGGGGTAACAGGGCTTTAGCCGAGCCACGTGAACGGTGTCGCTTGGAGCTGACGATGACATTGTATGATCTGTTGGGACAACCTCGTACGGGACATCTGTCCCTTGGCGAATGATGTGAAATGGCCCAGTGTTGGGCGACAACAATTTCTCAGACAGTCCCACACGACGAGTGGGTGACCAGAGGAGCACGAGAAAACTCGGGGAAAAGTGCAGTCCCTATGGTGAGAATCGTAGAGCTGTTGTTGGCGCACCTGTGAAGCCTGTAGACGGTTACGGGCGACTTGGCGCGCGTGGTCAGCACGGGCGATGGCTTCCCCGGCATATTCAGCGGCCGCAGATTTCAAAGTGTCTAAGGGTAGAGGTGGGTCCCGGTCATATAGGAGATAGAAGGGCGAATATCCGGCAGTGTTTTGACGACATGAATTGCAGGCGAACGTCACATACGGCAAATGAATGTCCCAGTCCTGGTGGTCTGGCGCAACGTATTTGGCAAGCATATCGGTTAGGGTCCTGTTGAGGCACTCCGTGAGGCCATTTGACTAGAGATGGCAAGAAGTAGTAAATCTGTGCTTGGTATGGCAAGACCTCAGGATTTCGTGAACGACACCTGATAAGAACGTGCGGCCACGGTCGGTGAGACGTTGACGGGGAGCACCGTGCACTAATATTATGTCGTACAGTAGAAAGTCCGCAACGTCGGTAGCGCAACTGGTCGCGTGTGCTCGAGTGATTGCGTACCGCGTCGCGTAGTCTGTGGCAACAGCAATCTGTTTATTTCAGGCTGTGGAGAGTGGAAAAGTGCCCAATAGATCAAGCCCAACTCGAAAGAAAGGTTCAGTGGGAACGCCGATCGGCTGAAACTAGCCGGCTGGGAGGGCAGACGGCGTTGTGCGACGCTGGAAGGGCTCACAAGCCGCGACATAGCATCGAACAAAGCGGGAAGTTCAGGCCAAAAAGCCAACGTCTAACCCGATCGTATGTGCGAGAAACGCCCAAATGGCCCGTCATGGGAGCGTCATGAATTTGGTGCAGTATAGTGGAACGCAGGTGTGCTGGGATGACAGGAAGTAAGTCGGATCCAAAGGACTCAAGGTTACGGCGATATAGGATCCCATCTTTCCCCTAAAACAATCGTAAGGACAGGTTACGAGGCGTTCACTCCAGTTTGTCAATGATGGCTCGTAAAAAGCATCCCGACGTTGCTCTTCGCCAATGTTCAGCAGCTGCGACACTGAAAAAACGTCCGCGATAGCGTCAGTATCGGTTGCTTCATCCACAGGGTAGCGGGATAAACAGTTCACACGCTGATGTAATCGCCCTGTTTTATGCATAACAGAGAAAGTGTATTCTCTGAGGTGTAGGGCCCAACGAATGAAACGTCCTGTGGGGTCCTTCAGGGAGGCTAGCCAGCAGAGCGCGCGATGATCCGTGACAACACGGAATGAGCGTCCATACAGGTATGAACGAAACTTGGCGACTGCCCGTACAAGGGCGAGGTACTCGCTCTCCATAATAGAATAGTTGCGCTCAAATGGAGATAGCAGTTGACTGGCGCAGGCTATAACATGGTCATATCCCCGTTGACGCTGCGATATCACAGCTCCTATGCCATGTCCACTGGAATCCGTGTGAACCTCGGTTGGGGCTGAATGATCAAAGTGACCCAAGATAGATGGCGTTGTAAGCAGAGTTGTAAGTTGGGAAAACGATGACGCTTGGTAATGGCCCCAGATAAACAAGGCGTCTTTCTTCAAGAGGTCTGTGAGGGGGCGTGCAATTGTCGCAAAGTTCTTAACAAAGCGTCTGAAATATGAGCACAACCCCACAAAACTGCGGACATCCTTTGTGGTCCTCTGAACGGGAAAGTTTGTGACTGCGCGAACTTTCTCTGGGTCTGGACGCACGCCTTGGGCATCGACAAGATGACTGATCACGGAAATTTGACGACGAGCGAAGTGGCACTTGGAGGCGTTAAGCTGGAGTCCAGCTCGACGGAAAACTTTCAGAATAGCTGACAAACGATCGAGATGCGAGTCGAATGTGGGCGAAAAGACAATAACATCGTCAAGGTAACATAAGCAGGTGAACCATTTCAACCCTTGGAGCAATGAGCCCATCATTCTTTTAAATGTGGCTGGCGCATTGCAGAAACCAAAGGGCACCACCTTAAACTGATAAAGACCATCAGGAGTGATGAATGTGGTCTTCTCGCGGTCCATCTCGTCGACGGCTATCTGCCAGTAGCCTGACCGAAAGTCAATAGTTGAAAAATAAGTAGCACTGTACAGACAGTCGAGGGCGTCGTCGATGCGAGGCAAAGGATAAACGTGTTTTTTTTTGTAATTTTGTTTAGGTGACGGTAATTGATACAAAAACACCACGTTCCATCCTTCTTTTTAACAAGGATGACTGAAGAAGCCCAGGGGCTGCATGAAGGCTTGATAATGTTTTTTCGCAAGCGTTTTACCGACTTCCTGTAGTATTATTGCACGCTCCGACGAAGAAACACAGTAGGGGCGTCGATGAATGGGTGTCGCATGGCCAGTATTGATGCGATAAGTGACGATGGTCATTCGGCCGAAAGAGTTCCTGGCAAAGTCGAAAATGCTACAATAGCCCTCAAGAACGTGGCAAAGCGCTGCAGCTGGCTCAGACGTAAGGTCCGATGACACAATTCGCTCGATGTCGGCGCCCCAAGAACGTGATAGAGTGGAACCACTGACTGCGCTGCAGCAATCGTCAACTCTGAAGGGCTCGACAAGGTAGTCTTGGAGAGCGGTAATTTTTGCCAGAGAGATACCCTGCGGTAGAACTTGGGTGGTGAGAGAGAAGTTGACCAGTGGAAGGAAAGTGTGGTTTCTCGTAATTGTCAGAATCATATGCGGCAGAGAAACCCCATGCGAAAGCATCACGGCAGGAATCGGGGCCACCATGTAATCAGCGTCAGGTACTGGTGGCGTGGAGGACAAGTCGACATGTGTGACAGAGTTAGGCGGGAGGTGCGTTAAATCAATGCAGCAGAGGCTGGTTTCCGGTGGGCTGGTCGGGTCGGAAAAGAGAGGTAAATCGAGATGGAGAGAGCCAGCTGAACAGTCTACGAGGGTAGAGTGCGTAGCTAGAAAATCCATACCAAAAATGAGTTCATGAGGGCAATGTTTGACAACGGCGAAAAGCACGACAGTGCTTCTTACCCCAATAGAAACTCGTGCGGGGCACATACCAAGAATTGCGGCAGTTCCTCCATCAGCGACTCGTACAGCTTGGTTGAGGGCGGGCTTGACAACTTTTTAAGTCGGCGGCGAAGGTTAGCGCTTCTAATGGACACATGCGCGGCAGTGTCTATCAATGCGCTCCCACGAACATTGTCGACAGCACCGTCGAAAAGGTTCCGGTTCATCGTTAACGTTAAGCGAGGATTTCTAACGAAGGTCGTCAACGCAGTTCCACCTCCAGAAGCTTCACGGCCTAGTTTTCCGGTCGAAGATGCTGCGAATAAGTCGGGGAGGCAGCACGGCGTTGTGGGGGCGACCGGGACTGACGACGAGCAAGCAAGGGACGGTGACCGGTCGTAGTGAGGTCTGCTCAGAGGTGCTGCAAGAGCGGAAGATGTGGTCGGCATTGGTGGAGAAATTGATGGGGACGACTGGCGGACAGAAGTGGAGTGAGACTGAGGTGCATATTGTGACGGTGAAGCCTGGCGGTTTCGACAGTGACGAGCGATATGACCAACGCGTCGACAGTTATAACATATGGGCCTGTCATCAAGGGTACGCCATTAGGACGGATTGCGTTGGATTCGAGGAGCAGAAGGGGGTCTATAAGAAGATTCAGCAGTGTGTACGGCAGGAACACGATGTAGGCCGGCATTCTATAGCTCTTGACGAACGACGGCTTGTGTCAAAGAGATCGTAGTCGGGGAAGGCGCAGGCGTCAGGAATGGCGTGACTACCGGTTGTGCTGCCTTGATTTCTCGATGAATGATGCGTTTGAGGTTGTCACATCAAGGGGCCTTGTGGAAGGCGTCGTCACACGAGGTAACCACTTTGTTCGGAAGGCGCACGATGCTTTGAGCTACGCGGCGGGCTTTATCTTGTTAGAGACGTCGGCATTCATTAAGAATGGTGTCGATGCTCGAGACATTGTTAAAAACCTGCAGGTTGAAAGCATCGCCGGCAATGCCTTTCAAGATGTGGTTAACCTTTTCGTCTTCCGACATGCACTGGTTGGCCTTGGAAAAAAAGGACCAAGACGTCAAGGATGTAGGAGACATATGATTCGGTAGAAGACTGGGCCAATGTGGCAAGCGCCTTCTTTGCAGCGAGCTAACGACCAGATAAATCACCAAACATGTCACGGATATTTTCTTTAAAGAGACCCCAGCTCGTTATGTCGGATTCGTGACTTTCAAACCATGTTCGGGGAGTGCCGTCCAGGTATAAATGCACGTTGGCGAGCATGAGCGTGGGATCCCAGCGGTGAGTAGCACTGACGCGCTCGTACCGCTTCAGCCAAGTGTCGAGATCGATCGTACCATCACCGGAGAAAGTGCCGGGATCCCGAAGGTGCGGGAGTGTGACATAGGTGGTGGCTTGGATTGATGAGGACGGCGTAGAGGCAGTACCAGCAGTCGAAGCAGTCGAAAGGTCGCCGATGGTGCGACCGCTGCGCGTCTCCATTGAGGTACGGGGGTCGTCCACCTCCACCAATAACGTTACGAGTAGCTTCTTTAATAATATATGTACAACGCACAGAACTCGGAGAGCAAGGTGGCGCCAGTCCAGCATGAAAGAAATACTCACTTCGTCCTCCTCTTTCATGCAGCCACGTTTAGCGGCTGTTATGTATCAATATCAACAGCACTGAGTGGTTCGTGAATGACTTCGCAAATTTTTTATGACGTCAACAGCATTGTCGACAGACTTGACCCCCTTAAGCTCGAGATTATTCAAACGGCTATACTGTTCAAGCGCATCAACTCATTGCAACAGCTGCTTATCTTCTTTCTTGAGAGCTTCGTTATTTAGTAGCACGAGCCCCGCCGCGGTGGTCTAGTGGCTAAGGTACTCGGCTGCGGACCCTCAGGTCGTGGGCTCGAATCCCGGCAGCGGCGGCTGCATTTCCGATGGAGACGGCAATGTTGTAGGCCCATGTGCACACATTTGGGTGCACGTTAAAGAACCTTAGGTGGTCGAACCATAAGGTGGTTTTGGGATATTTAACCCCACATATCAATAAATTATTTTGTAGCACGACGCTAAGTTCCTGCCTCAAAGCTTTCAGTTCTGTGTTAATCGCCTTGGTTTCATCGCAAATATCACTACAAAACTTGACACTTTCTTTGACAGGGTGCACTTCAAGTCTAATTTCACGTTTAAAATTATCCAGAGCCTTCACGAAAACTTTTGAATTGTTGCTAACAAAATAACATTACAAAATTAACAAACTCAGAAACTCGCCTAATTTGTTCTTTATAGGGTGACTGCCAGTTGTACGATTGTACGATATGTGTACAAATTATTGTACACATATTGTACCGCCTTACGATATGTATGCAATAAAAGCAACAGAAAGGCATTTCCCATCAGTTTGAGACACCGAATTAAAGACAGTCGTTTAATTAGTTGGCGCTGGCAAAGATGCTGGTGCGAGCACTTAAATGAAACATAGTTAAGAAGGCTACTTGTATGTTGAGATGTTATTATAGTGTGCTACTTATTTGCTATAAAATAATACGCTGGCTGTATCCTATGTAAACACGAATGCGCAGACATGGAGCCCTTTTTCGGAAATGCCCACCCACTGCGCGTCTCTTCAATCACCAAAACGCGGATCTCCTTGAGATGCTTTGGCTCGACGCTCTGGCTAGCTCACAATTCGAAAACAAAATTTCGGCCATCCAGCAGGCCCGGGAAGCGGCGGAAAGGCTAAACCTTACCGCTACCACCCGGGTTGCCTAGGCCCGGCCATTAATCTGCTGATTTTAAATAAAGTTTTGTTCGTTCCATTCTATACGTCCATGCCTTACCTGGAATTCAAACGTATGTTTGTTTACAGCTCTTCTACCACAAAATATGCAGATAGCAAATGTATTATGTGAAGAGAGTCGTAAAAATGTTATTTCAAATTACCATCATGTTTTGATTCTCATTTCCATTGCAAAACGTTTTGGAACGCTCGACCAATTTTAATCACTAGTTAAGCACGCTCCGTTCAGCACAGTACAGTTTTCATAAATGTAGGTCTACTGAACTCACCCTACTTTATTTATGGTGGAAAACTTCAAACTCTAGAAATATAGTACTTGGTCTTCTGCTGACCTTCTCAAAGGCTTTCTGCCGCATCAACTACAAAAGTGTTCATTCACTAGCACTAATAAAAGCACTTACAGCCTCGAAGAAGACAAGTCCGGTTGTAGATACTTCGGTGCCAGCCTATCTTTTATTTGCGAATTTTCACCTGCGTAATTTGAATTATCATGGCATGATAGGCCTTGTTCACAAATTGAACACATCTTCCAACGTCGTATTATATTCGTTGGAGTTGAAAAAAAAAGCATTCAGCAATATAACCCATTAAAGCAGGTGCCTCGAAAAGTGCCTCCACCTCCTGGTTTCAAATAGTGCTTTATAAGCATAGCATAGATTAAACGCCAGAGAAACAAGTTCCTGTCTATTTTTTAGGTATATGAAGAGGAAGTGCATGTAACAGCAATAAAGGCTGCCTAGTGAACCACGCACTTTTTGAAACTACTCCGCGTGCTCAAATCATCATCATTCATCATCATTTATTTTTCCCTTGAAGGCCCCTCTCGGGGTATTACATAAGGGGGGGGGGGGGAGGTCACATAAAGAGTTACAAAACATATCGGATCACAATACTGAAACATAACACATAGAAATGCAGACTTATTTAAAAGCACAAAAAAATGTTACAATTTGAATCAGGCATATAAAGGCGAAAAGAAAGAAGAGTGTAAAAGAATTTTACAGCGTAAGATGATCAGTGAGCAACTGCTTAAACGCAATAGGGTTTCGCAAACGACAACACAGTCTGGCAAAGTGTTCCATTCTGCAATGGCTGTTGGCAAAAAAGATTGATTAAAAGAAGACGTAGAACCGTGCAAACGCTGGACGCTGCACGAGTTAAAAAGGCGACGAGATGTACGGCTTGGCGGGATAAAGAGTTTACCGTGAAGATGTGGGAAGTTATAGTAAAGCCTATGGAACAAGCACAGCCTTGCAATCTTCCGACGGAACGACAATGACTTGAGTCCCAATGATGACTTTATGGCACTGATGCTTTCATCACGGCCGTACCTAGAAGAGATGAATCTGGCCGCACGGTGCTGTATAGATTCTAAAGTGTTAATGAGGTATGCTTGATGAGGGCTCCAAATAGCTGAGGCATATTCAAGCTTACTTCGTATAAATGTTTCGTAAGCCAGTTTTCGCGTGGATGAGGGACACAAGGAAAGGGAACGTCTGATGTAACCAAGTGATTTAGTAGTGTCGGCTGCTAATTTGGTGATATGATCGGACCATGTCAATTTTTTGTTTATTGTGACACCAAGGTAACGATAAGATTCGACGAGGGACAAAGCTATCGAGTTTAAGAAATACGTGTAATTACTGTTGGAGCGCTTACGGGATATCTGCATAACTTCACATTTCGAAATATTGAGTTTCATTAATGAATTGGAACACCAGGATTCGATTTGACTTAAGTCGCTTTGAATGATTTCATGGTCAGTTCGGTGTGCGATGCGACGATAAAGAACGCAGTCATCTGCAAAAAGTCGAATAGAAGATGAAATGCCATTAGGAAGGTCGTTTATGAAGATGAGAAAGAGCAGAGGACCAAGAACGGATCCCTGTGGTACTCCAGAAATCACGTTAGTAGTGGCTGAACAGTGATTACCGACAACCGTGTATTGGAGACGATTGGTCAGGAAGCATCGGATCCATGACAACGCTAGGGGGTCCAGCTGTAGGCATGAGAGCTTGGCCAGAAGTCACTGGTGGGGGACACAGTCAAAAGCTTTCGCAAAATCAAGATAAATGACGTCAGTTTGAAAGGATGAGTCGAAGTTTAAGTGAAGCTCAGTAACAAATTCAAAGAGCTGAGTATCACATGATAAGTTAGGCTGAAAACCTTGTTGATTGGGGGAAAAGAAGGAATGATTACCTAGATGACATGCTATTTGGGAGTATATTATATGTTCTAGGAGTTTGCAGGCAATGCTTGTAAGCGAAATGGGACGATAGTTGGAGGGATCCGAGCGGCTGCCAGACTTGTATACAGGTACTACTTTATTAATTTTCCAGTCCGTCGGAAGTGAACTGTCAGTGATTAACTGCGTGGAAATTATTTCTAATATAGAACTAGAGAACACTTTCGTGCCTTTTAGTATTTTGGCTGTAATACCATCATGTCCTGGGGCACTAGAAATCATTTTTTCAATGAGCTTCAAGATTCCTGGAGAAGTAATGATTATAGGAGGCATATCGGAAAGAGAAAGGTTGGGCGGATCAAAGTCGTTTAGCGTGGGTTTATTAGTGAAAACAGATGAAAAGTACGAGTTGATTACATCTGATCGCTCATCAATTGGCACATTGGAACCATCAGGGTAACTCAAAGAAATGTTATTGGAGTTTTTACTAGGTGTGAGGATTTTCCAGCATTTTTTAGGGTTGACACGCATAATGGTCTGCAAGTCGTGGTGGAAGAACTTCTTTTTCGATTGCCTCAAAGCAGAAGTATATTGACGCAGACTCGTAAAATACTTTTCCCACTTTGAGGAAGTTGCCGATTGCTTCGCATCGCGGAAAAGACGCTTTTTTTCCTCTAACAACCTCTTTAGTGTGTTCGAAAACCAGGGTTTTCCCAGGTCACCGCAAATGCGTACAAGGGGTACATGTAACTCCACAAGCGATGTTAACTTATTCTTAAATAACAGCCAATTATCGTCTACTGAACGAAGTGAAGCAGACCGATGGAAGTAATCAAGGAACTCACCTAATTCTGAGTTTATTTTTGTGAAAGTGGCCTTGTTGTAATCCCTGATGTGTTTTCTTGAGCGCTGTCGTACAGGACGTGGGATGCTTAGGTTAAATAGCACTAAATTGTGGTCACATAGACCTTCAACGGATGATACCGAATTTACTGTATCAAGGTTGGAAACAAGTACGAGGTCTAAGATATTTGCCCCACGGGTTTGTGTATTAACCATCTGAGTAAAGTTAAACGTCAGGGTCATTTCAAGAAAATCTTTGGACTGGCGGTTATCTGACTCAAAATTTGTCCAGTTAATATCTGGAAAATTAAAATCACCACAGAGCATGAAATAAGCAAAAGGAAAACGAGAGTAAAGATGTACTAGGACTGTATTTAGTTCATGAATGAAGGAGGCATCACAATTAGGAGCGCGGTAACAAGCAATAATCAGTCATTTTCGAAGCAAGTGAGATGTTCACACAAAAAATTTCGTGTTGACAGTTCATTTTGATGACATAAGAAGGAACACTTTCTTTAACAAAAATCAATATTCCGCCCCACCCTGTCAAGCCGGTGAACAGCGTACGCTTGGCCGTCTTGTAATAGCTCGTGGTCAGCTATGTGCGGCTGAAGCCAAGATTCCGTAAATATTGCAACGTCAGTGTTGTCATTCAAAAGGTATTCAACAGCGTCTTTCTTAGGCAGGTAACTACGCACATTAGCGATTAAGACTGCCATACATTGACAAACGGGATCATTCATAGGGGCGAGGCAAGGTTGGGGGGGAAGTGGGCGACGCGCATGCCTGAGATATAGAAATGACTGCTACGACTGCAATTCAACAACGCTATCAGATTCTGCATGGTACGAAAATTGCTTGTTTTCAAGTAGTAACTTGTCAAAGCGTAGCTTGAAGGGTTTGCCGCTCAGCATGCCATGGTCATATAGTTTCCTTCGTGCCTGTCGAACTCTAGCTGAGTAGTCTTCGCGAATTGAAAAAGTCGTGCCCTTGAGCTTGGACGCAACTGCAAGAATTTTTTATTTATCTTTAAATCTTGCATATTTTACTATTATAGGTCTACTTTTGTTTTGCTGGTATCGACCAAGCCGATGTGCACGCTCCAAGTCGTCTTCTGGTATGGAGATACCGAGATTTTCAGAGCAAAATTTTATCACTTTTGCCTGGGTCTGAATCCAAGACTCGCCTTTTGTGTCTGGGATACCACAAAAAAGCAGGTTAGAACGATGTAGGCGATTTTCAGCATCATCACACTTATCTGTAAGAACCCTGATTTCCGCAGAAAGTTTGGCAAAACGGTCCTTCACGTCTGCCTTTAGACCTGTTTCGTTAGACTGAGTCGACTGCACAATTTTTTCTAGGGTGTCAACACGAGTCGAGAGGGTGGTCACGAGCGCCTCAATGCTAGACTGGGATGTTCGGATTAGTGAAAGTTCTGTCAGGACCGAGGTTTGAGATGCTTCTATGCGGGATATTGCATTTGCAATGGTTTTCATTGACGGAGGTGAAACAGGTCCTGGGTTTAGTTCGACGTCACCCGACAACAATAGGAGCATATTTACCGCCTGAGCATTGTTACAAAGAGACCACAACATTTCACACAGTAACCTACATGTACCAATAACACAAGTGGGGCACGACACCACAAGAAAACTGCGATTTCCAGAACGCACGCAGGCCGCGTTTGGAAGGTAACTGACCTGCATTAAGAAGGGCATTTTCGTGACCACTGTCGTTGCGGTGGCGTGCCCCAAGGCGCTCGAGTCTGGTGCCGCTATTTGTAGGCGATGTTGACGCCCCTCACTTGTAGTAGCCCGGTGTTGCCAGACGCAGAAGCGAGCGGCCGACGGAAACGGCATCCTCTGGGTTTCTTGTGAAGAGGCATTCCAGGCCAGTGACTGAATCGTGACAGGCGCGCTTTGGTAATAGTCCAAGAACGGGTGGTTACCCAGGAAGCCAAGGCGGAGGAGCAATGGTGCGAACAACAGGACGAAAACCTGCATTAAGAAGGGCATTTTCGTGACCACTGTCGTTGCGGTGGCGTGCCCCAAGGCGCTCGAGTCTGGTGCCGCTATTTGTAGGCGATGTTGACGCCCCTCACTTGTAGTAGCCCGGTGTTGCCAGACGCAGAAGCGAGCGGCCGACGGAAACGGCATCCTCTGGGTTTCTTGTGAAGAGGCATTCCAGGCCAGTGACTGAATCGTGACAGGCGCGCTTTGGTAATAGTCCAAGAACGGGTGGTTACCCAGGAAGCCAAGGCGGAGCAACGGTGCGAACAACAGGACGAAAACCTGCATTAAGAAGGGCATTTTCGTTACCACTGTCGTTGCGGTGGCGTGCCCCAAGGCGCTCGAGTCTGGTGCCGCTATTTGTAGGCGATGTTGACGCCCCTCACTTGTAGTAGCCCGGTGTTGCCAGACGCAGAAGCGAGCGGCCGACGGAAACGGCATCCTCGGGGTTTCTTGTGAAGAGGCATTCCAGGCCAGCGACTGAATCGTGACGGGCGCGCTTTGGTAATAGTCCAGGAACGGGTGGTTACCCAGGAAGCCAAGGCGGAGCAATGGTGCGAACAACAGGACGAAAACCTGCATTAAGAAGGGCATTTTCGTTACCACTGTCGTTGCGGTGGCGTGCCCCCGCAACGACAATAACTTCCCTAAAACAACATACAAATAAAACTGAGGATATTTTATTTCGCGCCCCCCCCCCTTATCAAAAAAAAGTGCGATTTAATACATTTAGATAAATAACAAGGAAATCGAAGTTGTCACGTGCTTCAAGTCATTTAGCATACATTTTTCTCAAAATATGACTTACAATAAAGAAGTCAATCTTATTATTTATCAATCAACTAAGATATTGAGGAACGTACAGAGTTCGTGCCAATACTCAGTTGTTTCTGCTAACATGTTAGCAAACTTTGCACGGCTTGCCTCTCTGCCTTTCTGCAAATAAATTCTCTCTCACGCGGCTGCTCTGCGGACTGTCTGTGTTGTCGAGCGTGGCCGACAAGCCACCGCACGTGCAATGCGACGGCATGGATCAGTTTTCGCGGGAACTCGACATTTCACATCAAGCTGTAAGAACTTAGTTCGCTCATAAAAATAATATCCTTAAAATTTATAAACCGCGAAATTGCACTGTTGCAGCTGTGCATCCGCCACATTCCGCTTTGTTATGTCAAGAACTATTGGACAGCTTCCACGCGATGTTATGAGGCATGTGAATATGGGGGAACTTTATTTTTTCAGCTTGAACCACATGGGATGCCCACGTATGCAAGGTATATAATAACCCACGGTAACTTTGTATTATCACACAGTTGTTCTTTTTCGATATCGCTTTATGTCATCTTTTATTCCCCTTACCCCCTTCCTGAGCACAGACAAGTCAGACTGCCTGAGAACTAGCTAACCTCCCTGTCCTATGTTATAATATATTATGATATATATCATACTACATTATGGTATATTATACTATAACTTAATATGACATATTATTATTGCCCCGTTTGTCGCTGAAATACAGCAACTGAGGTAAAACAAAGCTTTACATAGAAAAAAGCAAGCCTGCGAGCATCTAGCACGTTGCTTGACACTCGAAAAAAACCTTAAACATAGTTTTCAGTGCCACGCTTCTCTGAAAAGCTTGTCTGAAACCCAGCACAGTTTAACGCAGCACTTCATCATTCTACACGCCAATTAAGTAGTGCTAATTATGGAAAGTTCGTACTGGTAGTTCTCCGTTGCTCCACCTATATTGTATCCTGATTGTCTTGCTACATTTCTTTCTTTTCACAGAACCGTGTGAGAACAACGACGCTGTGCGCAGGTCGCGCTCTTTGGTTGAAGAAGCATGCTGCCAGACGCACAAAGTCGCGTTGTTATCACTCTACTCGTTTCCCTTAGCCTATTAACACGTGAGTGTACAGACTTTTGCATTTTAAAGCATGCACCTACAGTAATCAGGAGTGAATGACTGGTGTTACTGTGTGTCGTTAAAAGTGAACGTAGTACCTATAGGAAGGAGTGCACCAGTGGTGATTGTTTAAACTAGAGTTAACATTTTGTAACTGAGACTGTATCGTTGAAGCGAAGGAAGTTAAGTGTCTAAGACGTCATGTTAGTCACCTTCCGTCTCGCTACACATTCAGTAGCCTCCGAAGAAAGACTACGTTGTAGTTTATATGCAGCTATGAACTTAGGGATAATAGTGACTTCACTGATCGTTATTCAGCACAAGTGATAGCATGTAAGCCACTTGATTGGCTCATTTCATACAAGAGCACTTGTACACAATATAATGATAAACAACGAAAACGTATCCGTAATGCTTGAAGTTAGCGCCGGTAAACGTGCAAAGAACAAGCAGACAAGTAATATAAAACTGTTACAATGAGCTGCGGTGCACAAATAGCGCAAGTAAGCTCGGGCGATCTTGCAACTCACTGTTACGTCAAGTATTGTCCACGTAGACATTACAAAACTACCAAAAATGCTACAGTAGTACAATAAGAATATTGCTTCCGCATCTGCTGACGCACCCAAATTATAGGCAGAGTTTTATTGGATATGATTTGCACACTTCCGTTACCTAATAGCTTAAGACATACATGAACTCTTAGTATACTTTGTTTGCATAGTTACCGAATACTCTAACCTCTCTGTTAGTTATCGAGCGACGTTACTTTGCGAGAGCATTAGCAGCGACAAATTTGTGGATTCACACGAGCGTTATTGCATAAATTTGCGACTGCACCCTTTTTTTTTTCGCTCTATCTTACAAACACTTCTGATGGTTTCTCTCTATGTATTGTTATTATTGCAGTGAGCTTCAAAAATGTCAACGCAATGCCCAGGCAAGACGATCAAGATGAAGTAGTGGTTACCATGAGCGACATTCAGCGCTTAGGTGAGGCCAACCTGGACGATGCCACCAGAGGCTACATCGGCGGCGGAGCTGGCCAAGAGCGGACACTGAACGAAAACATCGCTGCGTTCTCGAGGTGCCTGGTGAATTGAAAAACAACAATTTCGTACCGTACTGTGTTTTCACCAAGTGGGTTAATAATGTGCAATTTAGGTGCGAGAAAGAAAACATGATGCTAATAAACTAAAAACTTCGATTTTTCACTTTTTATCAGTCAAAGCACTTGCAATGCACTTGAAATACCGAGACATGCAATTATCCCATAATCTCCTCGTGGCAAAATTAGCGCTGAATTAAAGAAAGCCAACAAGCCATAACATAATATATGTTAAAAACTCAGCTGAGAGCAAGGTAGTGGTAGTAAAGCTAAGAAATAAGTGGACGTGGTGGGGACAGCAAGTGGTCGTGGAAGCAATCTGTTTGCACCATAGATAAAAATTATGCGTGCCTGATATGCGTATTGCAGTCGCATATATCTCGGAATCTCTATAAAGTCTCACTGTGTCGTGTACAGAAATCACTCACCTGTCATCTGCATAAATACATGCAGCATTCAGTTAGAAGTACAAGTATTGTATTAGAAAACGCATTATACAAGAAAACGCATGGTATCTACGTAAGCTTATGGAAATAATAGAAGTGAGACCATTGTCGCTTATTTCGTGCATCGGTATGAGAGAACCACATGCTCTGAAGTATGACACCACATAGCTGTTTACAAATCATGACCATTATTTGCCTGCTAATACCGTCATATAAAACCATTTTCTTCATTTTAATACTAGGTTTGCTATTGCTGCTGGTAATGTGACCATGCAGTAAAACGTCGGACAGAATTTGCCATACAGAGAAAACATGCATTTATTATTGGAACACAATGAGTAAAACATTTTACTGTATTTGTACTGTTGTGGTGAGAAGATAACTGTTGCGGTAGAAAATAAGCCATTAACTTTGTCTACGCAGGCTTCGCTTCAGACCAAGGTCCCTTGTGGACGTATCGAAAATAGACACTTCTACTACAGTGTTGGGTCATAAAATATCTTTTCCTGTCGGCTTCTCCCCTTCTGCTGCTCATATGTTATCACATAGAGACGGGGAATTCGGAACTGCAAAAGGTAAGTATGCCACAGTGCCCATTTGTCGTTGTTGGCAAATGTGAGCCTTTTTCTGGCAGAAAATTCGTTCCCGATGTAATGATCGTTGAGAGTTTTAGCGGTTGGCAAAATAACATGCAACCCGCACTAAAGTTTAGCAAGGGAAAAAAACTGTTCCAATGCCTAACGCCGATGCTGATGTCGAGTGCAGGCGAAAAGTTGGGAATATTTCATTGAGTAGTGGAGCATTGAGCACTAGTATTGATTAAGCTGAGTATGACGCCTGTCATTAGAACTAGGTTTTTTTTTCAGTGTCTTCATAAATGTCTGTTACGAGCTATTGTGATCCATTTATATAGTTCCAACACACCCAAAAGCTACAAACTGGATTAAATGGCCTTTTGTGAGTTGTTTGTCCACAACTGGTACTGTGACAATTATTTGCAACTTTTTGTTACCGCGACTGCACGAATACTGACCTTTTGATAGTGTCAAAACAGCTCATCGTAAGCGCTAAGCATACTTTACATACATTGGTTATACGAGTCATAAGGCTAGCTGGTGTTAAAAAGTTATCAATAGTTCAAGTAGAACTTTTCGTCGGGCTAGTGGGTGTATATTTAGCGGAAGAAATATGGCGCAAATGATCCGACCGCAAGTAGAGACTGGATGAACGCCTCGTGCATCAATAGTTGTATGCATTATATAGAGCACATAAAACCGACAGAAATGGCTGCTTACAACGATTACGCTCTCGACAATGCTATAATATTCAGCTCCTTATAATATAAGCACAATGCAACATATACCCTTCTACACCTATGCTTAGAACTACTCAGCTTTCAGTTGAGATTGTCCCCGTCTTTCGTGTGGTTTCGCGGTGTTTGTTCTTTCCCATTTCTCGACGCAATCTCAAAGGTGTATATTAAACTGACTGCGCATTATGACGGAGTCCGTATTATACTTTCCGGAGATATATTGCACACGCGTCATTTATCTGCTGCACGGCATCACGAAGCTAGTGCTACACGCTATCAATGGTCAGCTTGTGCGTAACTGGATAATAGCCGCTTTACCGTGCATCTTTGATCTTGTCGCTATTATGCTAACATCGCCGCTGACAGTGCAAAGGTAGTCTAGGACAACTTCTAGCGCACTCGCAGCATGGATATTTGAATTTCTAGCCAGCCGATACAATGAAAAAGGAATATAAAATAGTTTAATGTTAGTACTTCTTCCGTGCAGTTCTTCTGTCTTCGTTCGTCACGCTTCTAGAACACTGCAATAATGTCGACGCGCCGACCTACTCATGGCACTGTTATGCAGTGTTCGTTGAAAAAAGTCATTTCAATTAATAATCACGAGCTTCCGAAGAGCAAGTACCAAAGATCTTGAAGCCCTGCTCATTGCGGCCTCACATTCTGCAGCGGCACGGGACGCGGGAACCGTCATGATCCTCAGCGTTGCGAGCACAGTCTCATTGGAAGACGTCAGAGCCAGTGCCCCGGATTGCCTCCTGTGGCAGCAGATATACATATTCAAGAACCGCACCTTCACCGAGTCCATCGTCAGGAGGGCGGAGCATCACGGCTATGCTGCCATTGTGGTCACGGTGGACTCTCCCGTCTCTGGACAGTCTTCATACATCACCAAGCAAATGCTACAACTTACGGATGGCCTCAGGTGGGAAATTCCTGTGTGGCACTCATGCGCTACGATTAAACGCATAAGCAAAGCAATTTCGCAAAAAAAAAAAAACTTTGGAATAACTTTGTGCACTTTGTCCCCGAAAAGTTGCGTGGTTCCGTATGAATTCACTAAAGAGAACTGGAAAGCAAAGACCATCTTTTTTTTTCCTTCTCAGTTCACTGTTTTAACTCCACTTCTCATGAAAGCTACGTGAGCCCGAGTTGCTTTTGCACTGCATTTAGTGTCAGCTGACCTTCGACCAAGCAACCATGTTATGTCATCAATTCAGCATCTGACAACGCTTTATATATTCTCGTAATGATGTCGCCATATATAATGTTAAAAATGTGAGACCCCACTGACTGGCTTCAGTTTTGTGCCAGGACAAGCCATGTATTATTTGTCATCTAGTCAAGTCACGGAATAACAAATTAGAGGTGTATCAATCAAACGAAACAGCCGTGAGCTCGACATGAGCGGGACTGTAAGTCGAGGAGTACATGGCATGCATGTCATTGTTTTCACCCTCAAACTTTAACTATGTCTACTTCATACAGTTCCATTCCTCAGTAATATTTCTGGTGTATCAAGGATGCGAAACGGCCATTATATTACAATGAGCGGGCCTACAAGTAATTTAAATCTTTGACATGAATCTCATTATTTTCATGCTACCACCTGTCATTTATCATCGTGGAACAATCATGACGCACGTTACCGAATTTCTTGAATATCTATTCATTTGTACGGCCGCAAGTTCCCCAAGAACATAGCATGCAAATTATGCCATACTAATAAGCGTATCATGATTGGCGCACTATAGATGATCATTTATAATCATCACACATTTTTCTAATAGCATACCAGTAATACCACAGTAATACCATAGTAACACCATACCGTAGAGGAGTTTTCACCAGAATAGCTGCTTTACACTACGCGTATTGGTCCTCAGCTAGAGTATGCACGATCGGTTTGGGATCCTGATCAATCCCAATGAGTGGACGCAATCGAAGCAGTGCAAAATCACTCAGGTTCGTTTTATACTAACGACCTATCACCACGCAGGAAGTGTAACGGAAATGAAAGCTCTTAAAACATCCCAAAACTTGCCATTTGCCAGAAGCAAGCTAGCTTTTTTTTTCACTTTTTCATAAAATATATAATCACAATGCAAGTCTCCGATCGCTTTTTGTTTACCCACCACCATTCACATCTGCTCGTGCGGATCATCGTAATAAAGTCAATGTCTCAGTTTTGAACACTGTCACGTGCGCACAGTCATTTCTTCCGATAACTTCAGTCGACTGGAATCATCTGCCACCGTCTGTAGTAAAAATACGCGATCCAATTCTTTTCAAGTATGCTCTTGGGACATCATCTAAAATTTTAAACTTGTGCCATCTGTTCACTATTTTTTGCCGTTCGGAGCTCTTGCCCGTGTACTTTTTCTTGATATTATATTGATGCCTCAACTACACAATCTAGAGGTACATTTTGTATAACCAGTGTTTCAATTGGTGTTATTAATTACCCTTTGTCTTTATTATAGGTGCTACTGTACTCACCTAGATTTGATTGTTCATGTATCTCTTTCGTTGTGTTTTTTCTTATCTCTGCGTACGTTTTTCTCCCCTCTATAATGTACTGTATGTACCTTGAGGGTATTTCAAAAAATATTTATATAAAAAAAAATTGGCAGACCCAACGTACAGTGAGAATCGATGATATGTGAAGCACGAATGAGAAATGTTGATATGTCACTTTAAAATCAGCACAACGTTATGAGGCGCAGGTAAATGATGCCGTACATGACTTCCGTGTCATGATTATCATGTTTGGACGTGTCCTTTACCTTCGTCATCTATTCACGTCACGCGATACAACATTTAGTATATGTGGAGCTAGCGAAACGGCCGCGAGCACGCTATTAGCGTGGTTTGTTGTCATGTTCTTACATGACACGCGTATCAGGATTATCATGTTTGCACCAGACATATATTTCGTGATCCATTAACGTCACGTAACACCGAATTTGGTATATGTGGAGCTAGCAAAACGGTTGCGAGCGCATCATGAAGGGCTTAATATACTTCAATATAGCGTTGACGCCCGCGCACGCTGGGCACAGCGACGCTACGTTAGCAAAACGTGAGCACTCTATAGTCTGACGCCAGCGCGATCAGCGTCTGTGGGTGCGGCCCAACGGCAACTGGCGCGAAATGGGACATGCTGCATTTTGCGCCGATGCGTTACCCCTACAACATTGTGTCTTTCTCTTTGCGTGACGGAGGGACGCCAGACGCACTGAAACGCGCATGCATCAAAGCAACGCAGCGCAGCGCGCGCCTGCGGTATAACACAGGACCGGCACCTGGCGTGGAAACGCCAGCGTCACGCGACGAAATGAACGCCGGCGAGCACGCGCACCGCGTCACGTCGAAACGTATTGGCACCTTGACTGTGGCACGTAGTCATGTTCTGACAAGACATGCATATAATGATTATCATGTTTGCACAAGTCACATACCTTCGTCATTCATTGGCGTGTCGTAATACAAAATTTGCCATATGTGAAACTAGCGAAACGGCCGCCAGCGCCTCATAAGTGTGGCTTGTAGTCATATCGTATTACATTACACGCATCTCGTGATTATCATGTTTGCACCAGTCACATACCTTTATCATTCATTCACGTACTGTAATGCCAAATTTGGTATACGTGACGCTAGCGAAACGGCCGCGAGCGCATCATGAGCGTGACATGTCATGTTGTTACATGACACGCATGTCATGATTTTGATGTTAGGGTCTGTCGCTTGTGTTCGCCATGCAATCATGCCATACCATACCAGTTTTTCAACATGATATGTGAACGAAACCACCGCAACAGCTGCAGGACCATGAAATGTAAATCATAACATTTATGACATACATATCATAATTTTCACCTTATGACTTGTCATATATGTTCTTCATACAGTCATATTATGCCTCAGCAAGTTTGGTATTATTATCATTATCAAAACGGCCAGGAGAGCTAAAACTCGTAGGTGGAGATGGGTAGACGGGTGGATGGATGGGTGGATGGATGGACGGACGGACGGATGGACGGACGGACGTACGGACGGACGGAATAAATTCCAAGAAGTTCCCTGACAATTGCTTCGGGTTTATTAACTGTACACGATTCTGTAGACAAGAAATAAAGTCCTTGATTACTTGATAAAGTCCTTGATTACTTGATAAAGTCTTTGATTACTCGATAAAGTTCTTGATTGCTTGATAAGGCGTTATTTTATTTTTTCGCGTCACATAACACATTTTGGTCCTACTTCTTTTTGAAGACCACCAGAGCGAGTGTTTGGAAGCGCGCATAACCATGTTCACTCAACGCAACTGAGTGACAGGAACAGGTCGTTTTTGTTTAGTGGACTGCTTATCATTTCACGCACTACGTTGTGCGTCATCGTTTCGGTGGGGAGCTCATGCAATGTTATCGAAATTTCAAGAGCTGTAAATGTGGTTGCTGAAAACTTCTGAAGTTTCTGTTACCATATTGATGTACGATAAGCAGTGAGTAAAAACATGGCACAGAGCTTCTTGCAGTTTTCCTTGTATTGTAATGTAGTGGCGCAGCTCTCCGCGAAATCTTTCGCGGAACAGGCCAATATTTCAGTGTTAATCATGACAGCCTGCTTATGAGAAGAAGTAGGAATATTTTTTTTAGTATTCTAGTCACAACTGTGTCCTGTAAATTTCACTTGTACAATATTTAAACTCCAATATTGCTGACCGTAAGTGAGCAATAGTGAGTATGAATGTACCATGTAGCTATATTGGATGCGATCATCCATGTAATGCATCACCTTTACAGAGCACTTGTGATTACTGAATAATCGCTGTATAGCAGCGTCTCGTAGCTTGTCTTAGGCTGCAAATACTGATGCAGCTCTTCCTATATGGTTACATGGCATGAGATCATTCTTTCACTTGCCGTTGACTGTCAATGAAACAGCTTGTCTATTATATTGCGTAGGTTTGCGAATATGGAAGCATCCTGGCCCGGAAGACCATTCAAGTTCGCCCATTTTGCGGAAAACACCATGGGAGGCCTGCTGTCTTCATCGGTGACGTGGGAGGATTTCCGGTGGCTCCGTTCCATCACGAGACTACCGCTTGTAGCGAAGGGTATCCTGACCGGTAAGAATTATCTCAAATCAAAACTGACATGTTCGGATATCCTTCAACATCAGCCCTCGCATTATATATAGCTGTGAAATTTTCCACATTGCTCGAAATACGTGTTGCAAATCGGTTCATCTAAAAGTGGTAGATTCACCTTTTTTTTCATATTGCGTTCTGTGCTGATGCAGTGGCCGCTATAAAATGGCAGTGCACCGTGTTCGAAAGCTAGAAACCTCTGTACGAATGTCTACATGTTGGACACGTCTGCACCAACTCGACTAATGCTTCAGTGCCAAATACGCTCGTTACCAGTATGAGTACATTAAACATGCCTCGCAATACCTCGCTTATATGAAATCTCGTCCTGTGAGAATAAAACCACGAATTACACACCTAATGGCACATATAAAGGGATTGATGCGCAGAAGAAAAGGCTGGTGTTAAATTGGTTCATTGTAAAGGTAAACGCCAGCCATTGTCCTATACTCACTCACCAAACATAGTTGAGAATTTCTCTTCAAGCATGGGTTACTGAGTGGCATGCACAAAGTACGCGAATCGCTGTGAACGATGCCCAGTAAAAAGAGTGTTATTTCGAGGCGTTTTGAAGTTCTATGCCAAAAAGTATGTTCCACATACGGCGTCCTGCGTGTCGGCTTCCTTCCACGGCATAAAGTTCACATGATTGCCGAAAAAAATTGATTCAAAAGTTCCAGCAATTTGTAGTCAAATACCATGCGGAAGAGAGTGCCCAGGATATGTGCTCTGATACTGGGATAATTTTAACGGAATGGCTTATTAGGCCTGTTTCGCGGAAATTCCAGCGTCGACGGTTGTGAGCGGAAAACCATCATTTCGTGCGTGACCAAAAAATCAAGAACGGCGCAAATAAAACTAATAATAAAAATTGGCCCCGTATCTGCATGAAATCTGCAAATGTCGTCGAAAGACAATAATCTTGCGTGTGGAGAGAGTGAAGAAGACATTTATTTGGTATTCTGCGGAAGAAAATTGGTGAGTGGTATTCTGGAGGCGCTGTGTTAGTGCCTCAAGCGTGCAGCGGAGGCGAACGAGCGCATCCAGTCACATCACACGTCAGACATGAGCGCCATCTGGCAGTTTTTTTTTTTTTTTTGAAAACAAAGCGCGTGGCTCTGAGACGGGTGTGCGCGCCCATCTCAGAGGTGATAAGGTGTAGAATGCAAGGCGACGGGTCGGTGCCACCACGGTGTCGTTTTAGCAAAGCGTTGGAAACACTCGCCTTTCCGTGCAAGCGTTGCATGGTCAGCGCAGCGTGATAAGCGCTACGGTCCTTAAAATTACTTATGTATGCCTTTTTTTAGTAAGAGACGCACATGTAGAATATATACGTGTTATTATGGCGCCCCATACATGCACAATAATTGCTTTTCAATTGACAATTGCACAAACATGAACGCTCAGCCTTTAGCAACATAGGGGGGCGCTGCGGATGGGGTCGGACGTTTCAAGTACCCCATGCAGTTAAGAGTAAACGGACGGACGGACGGACGGACGGACCAAAATTTTTGCGTCGAAGGTACCCAAGAAAAACTATCGTCTTTAAAAAACCCGCCGTCATAGTGGGAAACGAACCCGGGAGGGTTCGGTGGCAAGCGGATGTTGAACAACACGGCCAAGCGTCTTCTCGTGAATACAGTGAAAATAAGTTCCTCTGCTTTTAAAAGCAGTGAAAGTAACACACATGTATTCTTTATAAACGCAGCCATTCTGTATACATGTTTCATAATTCAAAATGAAATAGTGCAGTCACAGTGCGTGGTACAACCACTCATTGCCATCGGGCGTCGGAACATGCGACTGTCATAATCATAGTTTCCTAAATTTAACTAGAGGGGACTCTGGTGCTGTGATCATTCAGCGACCATGGGAATGATAGGTATTACACAGATTTGCCTAGTCTTTGTACTTTAGGGTGGCGAATCGCACTTGTGGCTTCGTTTATTGTTGTGTTTCGGTTTTGTTCCTAAGGAAAGGACGAACCCTTCTAAACTTCGTGACCCGATTTGATATGGTAAGTCTAAATGAATAAGGTGGTGAAGCACAATCTCTCAATATTTGCTTATATTTCTTTCGTGAGAAAACAGCTTCATGCCCCACGAACACGCACAAAGCCAGAAGTACAAACATTAGACAAATCCAACTGCCTCCCATCATTCTCGTGCTCGCTGAAGCGCCGTGCGTTGCAGCATCCATAGAGAATAGCTCCAAATTTCCCTCATTTAGAAAACTATATGACCTTAATGACTTCGCGATTTAAAGGCGGTCGCCCACTACAAAGGCACGCAGACGCTATAGCACCTGTTCTCTTAAGGTCACTAGGGTGTTCAGAGCAAGTTCGAAAAGGTTTCATGCACTAAGTCCTTGAAATACGCACTAGGAACAAAATATCGCTATTGCGTTCAAATCTTCAAGGCGAAACCTCAGGATTCCCTTTTTTTATATGTTTTTCACAGTGACACAAAATTATTTAGCTTAACGCGGAAAAATGTCTCTGATAGTATACGATAGATTCTACATTGTATAGATTCCCTGTGCCATTTACCCAACATAGCGTGGGAGCGCATAAAAGAAAGACAGGTTAACAAAAGGTGAATGAGATCGGTTGTTCTGCTGAGGAGAAGGTGAAGAAATCTGTGTGAGCAGGAAAGACAGCCACGCCGAAGTCGCATCAATTTTGGCGTGACGTTATACAGAAGGCGTCGGCAACGCTTCAAGGCAGAGCCCCAAGTTGCATGAATCCAACACAGTCGGGGCTGCACAGCAAATCGTAAGTGAGGGAACAAGAGGAGGCTTTTCAGGCAAAGAAAAAAATACAATTATGTAAAATAATGCAATAGAAATAAATGGATAGTGTTTATTTTCAGTTGGCATGTCATGAACTCGAAATTTACAAACATAAGGTAGAGCGCAAACCCCAATTGAGGTCAACACTGCCATGGCGGCCATCTGATGAGGAGTTACAATGGGAGGAGGGAGCGTTCTGGCTTCCTGCCAAAGGTCACAGGTAGCCCTCTTATAGAGGACCTCAGATATTCAGTGATCTTCAAAATTTTCAGCGGTGTTTTTTGTTACTTTCAGTCACTCCGACAGTGTGTCAGGGTTACAAAACCCCTCTGATGAGCGCGTTCTGGCATAATAACAAAGTTATTGTGAATACCTACAACACCCTAAGAAAGTGAACTCAAAAGCCTAGTTGGATTCATAGCAGTGTAGAAGAACACACAAGACGTAGAGCATAAAGGCCGGGGTTTAACTGGACGTGAATCCCGTGAAACTCTGCTCTAAGCTACCGGTATGTGCTTAGCTTAGCTCTAGTTCAGCTATCAGGCATGTTTCGTTTTATTATATTGATCTGCCGTTTCTTTGGTGACGCCTTCTAAGCCTTGCCTCCAAGAATTAGAGGATTAATTTTGAAAGCGATTAGTAACAGTCCCGAATACACTGCTGTCGAACCATTAGACTGCAAGTAAAACAAACACTATAATCGGCTCTGAACTGATGGGTCATAGAGAACATGATGAATGAAAGAAAAGTAGCAAACAAGTACAAAATGGGAATCGAACCAAACCTTTTTGCATGGCAGACCAGTAGCTTACTACTGAGCTACGCGGGTGCTTGTAACGCCGTCGCAAGTTGACCCTATGTAGGCTTCATTTAGGGTGAAGAATAGCATTAACATGTGTCATAAAGTGTTCTAGCAGAGTATAGTGACAATCGGGCGTCACATAATTCCAAATACGTAACGTGTGGGTCGTTGAATACTCCAACCCATTCCAAAAGCCCCGTGCATAAATCTTATCATCGGCAGCCGCAGCACTAACAAAATGCCCATAACGCCTTACAAGTGTATAACGGGAACCACGTTTCTCCGAAGAATGACGATCAATGACATAATGAACCCTTCCCTACTGCATAGAAATTCTGAATATTTATGACGTAAGGGGTTGCCATGCAAGTGTGCTTGTTGCAGTTGCCCCAAGAGCGTTTAAAAATGTGGCTAATTCCTCCATACCAGGAATCGGTATAAAACCAAAGCGAAAAGTGTTCTCATAGACGACGTGCTGATAGTGTAGTGATTATGAGAACTTGTACAATCTATATTGATGTTCGGCAGCTATAGCACATTTTCATGCGGATGCAGGCACATAGACACCTAGTGGCACATCTTCATCGGGACTACTAACCCCCACGATCATGACTTAACGATTCTCATAGTTGAACTTTCTGAACGTATACCTGGACACATCGTAGCATAAACGTGCACCTGTTTTCATGCATACACTACCACACCACGCTTGAGCAACATGTGAGGGAGAGTTTCCTAGCTTGATCCGCAAGCTCGCAGGCGTTCTCTGTACTGCCAGCCTTTGTGTTGCTCCACAAAGGTACCACGTTCGCCCGTCAATATCATTGCCTTTCTGCATCGTTTACTGAAGCAGTTATGTTAGTCGGTGCTATTACACTGGAAGTACATAAAGGCTAAAACCATTGGTGCGTGTAAGTTTCACTACACCGATAGTGAGCCGTCACACGCTGACACGAAGTAAAAGGCAAAGATCACAACTAGATAGATATCTAGCTGCGTCTAGGATGACCGCCCGATGATAGCGGGGTCAGTGTTTGCTGCTGCAATAGAGTTTCATACAGTAATACTTAGGGAGAAATATGGCGCCAGTGTCCAAGCGGGCTCCTTCAGCGGCGTTTTCACCCCCATGGGAATGATGGGCAGAACAGGTTTCAGACCTGCGTCAGATGGATGAGACTAGTGAGAATTCGCGACGCTTGTTTCCCAGTGTAAAACAGAGCAATATGAAGTTATATTTGATGGAAGCTTGTTTCAAATTTTTGTACGTCAACCTTATTGCAAAACGTTTTCGTGACCTTGAGTTACACGAAAAACCCTGGAGAAATCCAACCACCAGGGTATGCATTGATCTGTCACTGTGTTCCATATTTGGCATCAATATGTGATACAATATTTTTTACAACAGTTGAAAACAAATATGCTTGTTCTGCTGTCGAAAGTGCACATTATCTATTTATATAAACAACAGTATAGTATTAAGTGAGCAACACTTGGTATTTCGTCTACTGCGACGCCAGGTGTGCCTGTCCAAGTGTTCTGCCCCCAATGCACCTCTCAATCGGTGTGAAGTCGAGTTAGAGGAGTGTGCCAGTGCGTCTACTTAGCTTCGCCGTCATTTAGCAGATGACTTAAACAAGTTCTGGCAAGCCACGCTTATGAAAATATAACTCTATCGTGCACTGGCAGGGGACGCCACAAGTACACAGCAGTGAGTGGACGACGCTTCGCCTAAACTGCCAAATACGCCTTGTAAAGCTATAACATTGCGGCATATCAAGTCACCTAGCGGTCTTCAGCCTCTTCGAACAAAAACTGCACTTCTTCAGTGCTTCGCGCCACGACATACTACCACGCTGCACGAAGAACGAAACTAAAACTTCAGATGAAGATCCGCAGACAGTTCGCTAGCTATTGCTATCCAATCCGAAGTCTGTACTTTTCATCATTCCCATGGGGACATTGTACGAAACTTTATGACTGCTCCTGTCGAGGCGCTTATACCATGACCTCCGAGATTGCACGCCGGCGCGTAACTCTGACGCCATGCTTTAACTGTGTCGTTGACAAATCGTTCTTGAATGGTGC
The DNA here is from genome assembly GCF_043290135.1 of Rhipicephalus microplus. Classification (NCBI taxonomy): domain Eukaryota; kingdom Metazoa; phylum Arthropoda; class Arachnida; order Ixodida; family Ixodidae; genus Rhipicephalus; species Rhipicephalus microplus. The sequence continues at coordinate 87,032,547 of NC_134706.1, forward strand.
AAGTAAGTGTCAAGCCACATTACTTCTCTTCATCGCTTACAGACAGCGGCACCACCAAGCCCAGCGAACAGGCAGCATGGAGCGAGAGATACTGTTTAAGAGATATAAGTTGTGTTTGTGGAAGGCTTTTTGTCTTCTCTGATAGCTCAATCAATATAGCGTCGGGTGCATACCGCCTAGAGCCGAGGAGTCGGAGGTTGACCCCCGTCCTTGATGTGAAGTTGGAATGCAGTGTGCGCTGAGAGCTGGATCTGATCTTTGCATGCTATTGGTTCAAAAGGGGGTGTCAGCACAGCTCGAAAAAATTGAGTTTGGCCAAACTCGACACATCCTGCATAGCACCTTAGTTTATAGATTTCATGCCGTGAAAAGGGCATCCAACCAGGGTATATTAAATATTTCTTTCGGTGCATAGAATTTCTTTCTTTCTTTACTGTCATTCGCGTTTTACGAAGCTATTCAGGCAGATTTCATATAAGAACTGGAATCATTTATGTTTTTTCCAGCTGAATCGGCCCTTGAGGCTTACAACAATGGAGCGGCGGCTGTTATGGTTTCAACCCACGGAGGAAGGCAGCTCGACGAAGACCTCGCATCGGTGAGAGCCCGCTTGAACTTAATTTGCATTCCTGTCCAACGTGTTGCAAGACTAGGACCAGTTGCTGCGTTGTGTAGATAATGGTTTCGCAACACCACGATCTCTGCCTTAAAGAAAAAAGAAAGAGCAAGGTAAATATCTGTAGAGAAAAATTAGCAGTTTCTGATATCATTTTATACACGCTGTTAACGCTTTTAGTGTTTACAATGAATAATCAAGCAAGTAATATACATTATCCTTTATGTGCAATAAGAAAATTACCTATCGTTTTATGTGCCTAAATCGCCCGATCGCGATGAGGAACGCTGAAGTGGAAGACTTCGGAAATTTTGAAAATCTGGTGTTTCTAAGTGCACTGATATCGCACAGAGCAAGGCCTTCAAGCATTTCGCCTTCAATTAGGCGCGACTGCTGTGGCCAGGATCGTATTTCCAACCTTCAGTTTCGCAGCTGGACACCGTAACTATTGCTCTGCCGCGTCTGACGAGGTCTATGTGCAGGGTCACGTAAATGAGGAGGTTGGGGACAGCCAAAGTTGGGCAGAGTATATTAGATAACTTCGCATATTGGCTAATTATGATTCAGTTTTGTTTAGATTTTGAAGTGTGCTTACTTCCCTTCTCTGTAACGTTTATGCGAGAAGGCCTTATTTAGCAATAATAAACGAATCCAAAAGTTTTAACAGCGTAACTCAACGCGGGCAGAGTAAACGTTCAATCGGAAACGAAGATCATGCACAGTTCAGTCGTTCCGTTTAACTTTACCGCAATGAACCGATTTTTGTGCCAACGCTATTGGGTTAATGGAATGATTTTACCGACATTCAAAGTAAGAATACCGGGCCCACGCAATATTTACCGAGGTTTATGCGCTAGACCACTTTTTTTGACATTCTTGATTTGGTCGTTGGCAGTTGTAGAAAAAACAAATAGGCCGCGCAAATAACAAAATTGCGAGCGTTTTCTGACAAATTTACGGATATTCCTTCTCTTTCTTTCTCTTCCACAGATTAACAGTGGTCCTATATAAATAGTCATGATTAGTTGTGAATATTCGTAAATAATATGTGAATGTCAGTTTCCGATTTAAGATATGCTACAGAGTCAGAGAAATGGATTGCAAAAGGTATGAAAAATAAATCATGGCTTCTAAGTGATGCATTTTACGCTGCTAGAAGGCAGTCCAACTTTGGCGCTTCGGTAATAATCACAGTCAAGTGCCGCCTTCATTTCACGTGGAGACACGGCCACTCGTTAAAAAGGTTAATGAGGGAAAGTTCAAGGTAAGAGTACATTAGACTCGTGTTATAGAATGCGTATCAGCCGTGATATGCTGTGTCAATAAATTCACAGTCATTGTACAAAGAAATGTCAACTCGATACACTGATGGCTCAGGCATGCTAGTCATTCCTTATTCACATGACTGCAAAACGCCCCATATTGAAAGGGAACACAGACCAGAACATAGCACACACACGGGCTTCTAGAAAAAGAGAACGCTCATCAATTGCCCACAGCTTTTTCAGCGTATAATTCTCAATCTGTAACCATCTTGACACCAAATGTAACAGCGAAACAGTACATTATGGAAAGTACAACCACATACCTAAATTACCACATGCAAAACAATACACAAAGATGAGGCTTTTCGCGAAGATGCTCCACTTAGCACGTGTAGTCAAATTCACCTGTTCTTTACGATATAGCTGACTTGACGTCTCATTGGTCATCCAATGGCCACTATATATTTCTATTGCTCTCCAAAATTGAGAGCTCACTAACAATCACTCAAGAAAAAATATCTCACCCTCAGCGCTCATTGAAGATCACGCTCATTATTGTTTTTTTTCACAACAGCATTAACTAGGACTCAAACTCGTAAAACTATTACTCACTTGGACTCGCACAGACTTAGACTCATGATTCTATTTAGTCTGGGTGAGTTACACACCAGTTCATTAGTTTGCTATTAGCTGTTTCATCCAAAGTGTCAATAATTTTTAGCACCTATATGTAGCATAAGCAGCGTTCTGGTTAGCGCTTTTAATCTCATATTTCCAAGTACGAGTTCCCAGTGGTTGCCATACACAAAGAAAGTTTCTCCTAAAAGTGATGACTCACTCAAGATGGTTTTGACAGGAACTTTCTTTGAGAGCGAGTGAGAGAGGGTCAAGTCACCTCACTCGCCTCCGTAACTCACGCATCTATTCAAACCATAACAGAGCTGGCGTAGGAACGCTATTTAGTTCATGTCCGAATAAGCATGATTAGCATAAATGTCAGCCGACGTAAGGCCGATAGCAACAGTGGAGCTAAGCTGACTGGAGAGGACGAGAAGTCGGGAAAACAGTACGGAGCGTAAAAATGGAGGTAAAGCGGGCTTGTTGGTATCTATATATACTTGTTCCAAACACCTGTGTTTTGTAATGTCATCTGTGTCCTTTGCTGTTTGAGACGAATATGAAGCTGACTCAGACTCCTTTCTAAAAATTGATTCGGGCGTGAACACACACACACACACACACACACACACACACACACACACACACACACACACACACACACACACACACACACACACACACCGCTCACTTCCAATGATTTATTCATAGCTCGAAGGCTTGAATATATACACAGGACAAATGTGCGCACTAAAACCACAGAAGGCCAACAGCATGCATTACCAATACGTACAGTAAATTTCAGAGCCTAAAACCGAAAAACTGAAATTCGCTTGGTAACAATGATAGCGAAGGGGCGCTTATACACAGTGATGTTTGTTTAATTTTTTCAATGGAAAAGGCCTCCAACACTTCACGTGCCGTTTTACTTGCGCTTCTGCCTAGAATCTTTGTCTCGGAGAATCGTGCATCATAACCGCACAAGATCACGTGCGCAACCAAGTGCGCATACTTGTCACCTCGTTTTGTTAATTTTTGGGCGTGTTCTATGAACCGGCCGTTAACGCATCAGGCGTTCCGTTTGGCCAATGCTCACTTTTCCGCAGGATAAGGGTATGGAGAACACGATCCCCGTGGAACACTTCACAAAGGCCCTCCCACGCTTCCTCTCACAGCCGCGCTTTTTGCTATCGCACACACGCTGGCACAGTCTTCTGATTTTTTCGGGTGTTGAAAACACCATCGGAACGACATGCATGGCTGCGACTTTCTTCAGGTTGTGCGAGAACTTATGGATATATGGCACAACTTGTGGGCTAATCCTCAAGAGCTGAGTAGCAGTCATCGCTTCCCATGTTCCACGTTTAAACTTCTGCATAAGTGATTCAGCAACGGCCGTGATGACCGATCCAGGGAACCCAGCAGCCTCTAATTGGCTCACCTGATTGAGGAAACTAAGTTTCATGCTGTGTGGGCACGACCTCCTCCACGCTGACTCCAAGCAAAGAGACGCATCACCCCTCTTCACAATCTTTGAGTGAGTGGGCAGAATCGCACGGCAGCAACTCCTTCTCAACACGAGGATGATAAGACCAGCAAGAATGCTCATCGTTCCACGTGAGGCTGAAGTCTAAAAACTGCAGACAAGCCTTTTGTGGCTGTTCAATGGTGAAGGAAAGGCCTCGTCCTAAAGTCTTATAAAGACGACTAAAATAAGATGAACAAATGTAAGGTCTCCCCGCTTATTTAAAAGGATTAAAAAATTGTCAACGTGCCTAAAAACCTTTAAAACCTCCCCTCCTCCCTTTAAAACATTATTCAAGTCCCTATCTACATCCGCTGAAAATATATCGCAAAGAACCAGCGCGACACAGGAACCAATGCAGATTCCCTGCCGCTGAAGAAAGGGCTTTTCGTCAAACGTTACAAAGGTTACATTGAGATAAAATTGTAAAAACGGCAAAAAAATTGTGCACATTAACGCCTGCGTGCGGCGTTAATGCGGGCCTTACGGTGTTAGCCAAGGACATGGAGAAGAGCAAAATGAGCAACCTCAACGCTTTTTTTTCTCGGCCAAGACGCACGAACCCGAGGTACCTTTTCGCACTATTGTTAGTAAAGCAGGATCATGGCAAATTAACGCTAGCAGATTTCTTCAGAGCAAGCTAAAGATTCTTGTGGTGAATGACCCTTTCCGTACGAAAGGCTCAAGTGATGTGTGCGACTTTTTGCGGACTCGTGATAGCACAGGCAACGCCTTTTCAGTGGATGTCGTCGATCTTTATTTTTCCGTGCCGCATGACAAGCTTCTAGCCTCTGTAAAATCCTGCATCGAAGAAAATGGCTACTTTTCTTTTAGCAATGATGCAGGCGTTAATGTCGACAGTTTTTTATTGCTTCTAGAATTTTACTTGAATGTAACTTTTATAACGTTTGACGGAAAGCTCTTCCTTCAGCGGCAGAAAATCTGCATTGTTTCCTGGGTCACGCCGGTTCTTTGCGATATATTTTTAGCGGATGGAGATAGGGACTTGAAAAATGCCTTTAAGGGGGAGATGGTTAGAAGTAATTAGGTACGTTGATTATTTTTTAATTCTTTTAAACAAGCTCAGACAACTTACATCTCTTGATTTTATTTTATACGTCTTTATAAGACTGTATATAGGACGAGGGCTTTCTTTCACTGTAGAATTGGCACAAAAAGCTTGTCTGCAGTTTTTATACTTGAGCCTCACGTGGAGCTATGAACATTTTTGCTGGCCTTGCCATTATCGCAATGAGAAGGAGTTGTTGCAGTACGATTCTGCCCCCTTACTATATATTTGTGAAAGGGCGCGTTGCGTCTCTTTGCTCGAAGTCGGCGCTGAGAAGGTCGGGCTCACACAGCTTGAAACTTCAATCAGGTGAGCCGATTAGAGGCTGCTGGTTTCCCTGGATCAGTCATCACGGCCGTTGCCGAATCACTTCTGCAGAAGTTTAAACGTGGAACACGGGAAGCGAGGACTGCTACCTAGCCCTTGAGGATTAGCCCACAAGTTGTGCCATATATACATAAGGTCTCGCACAACCTTAAGAAAGTCACGGCAAGGCACGGCGTACCGATGGTGTTTTCCGCACCAGAAACAATTGGAAGACTGTGCCAACATGTGTGCGATAGAAAGAAGCGCGGCTGTCAGAAGAAACATAAGAGGGCCTTCGTTAAGTGTTCCATGGGGGTTGTGTACTCCATACCCTTATCCTGCGGAAAAGTGAACATTGGCCAAGCGAAACGATGTATTTATTGACCAGTTAAGGGAAGACGCCCAAAAAACACAAATTGAGATGACAAGCACGTGCACCTGGTTGCGCATGTCGTCTCGTGCGGTTGTGACGCACGATTCTCCGCGACAAAGATTCTAGGCAGAAGCGCAAGTAAAACGGCACGTGAAGTGTTGGAGGCCTCTTTCATTGAAAAAAATTAAAGATCACTGTGTAAGCGCCCCTTCGCAATGATGGTTACCAAGCGAATTCCAGTTTATAGGTTCTAAGCTCTAAAATTGTTTCAGTGTATGTATTGACAATGTATGCTGTTGGCCTTCCGTAGTGTTAGTGCGCACATTTGTCCTATGTATATATTCAAGCCTCCGAGGTATGAATAAATCAGTTGGAAGTGAGCGTTGTGCGTGTTTGATGCCTGTGTGTGTGTGAGAGAGAGAGAGAAAGAGAGTGATTGTGTCGTGTGTCCGTGCTCGAATCAATTTTTAGGAATGTTGTATGAACTAGCCCGACAACAAGTTCTTTTACACTTAGACTTAGACTCCCTCACGAAGTATACCTCGCTCTTGAGGTTCACTCAGACTTACATTCATCAAAGGTTTCTGAACTTGAACTCATGGCTTACTAAATCATTACTGAATAGTATTAATTCAGACTCAAACTGCCAAGAACTACTGGCCCGGACTCACACAGACTCCGACTCGTGGCTCGATTAGACTCGCATCGAGCCATGAGTCTGGGTCTGTGTGAGTCGACTTATGGATGAGTTTGCCGACCCCTGGACTCTGAAAACGAACGTGTGACTCTGGGCGCTTTGTCCGCCTGCTTTATTCACAGATCGAGGCACTGCCGGAGGTGGTTGTTGCTGTTGGGAACCGGATGGAAGTCTACCTGGACAGCGGTGTGCGATCTGGAGCCGATGCTGTGAAGGCACTCAGCCTCGGTGCCCGGGCAGTGTTCGTCGGGAGGCCTGTGCATTGGGGTCTTGCTTATAACGTACGCATTTCAACTTCGTCTTTTCAATCGTTTGCGCAGGTGCCATGGGCTGCTCGCCAACTGCTGTCAGTTGCGCAACGCCACGGCACTATCACAGGTTTTCCTGTCGAACAGTCGCTTTTATTGCGTGTATCGGTGAAATCCACCAGAAATGAAAAATAATTTATATGTACGACATATGTGCTTCCCAGGTGGAACACAATTGGGGAGTTTGCAAACAAATTTTAAAAGAAAATGAGATTGTTTCAAAAGAGATAACACTTTATGCAGTAGCGAACGTTGAAACATTGCAACTTTGTGTGAACCTTCGGGCTGTTTTCTGTGGTCTCGCGTATGCTGAGCCGGGTATCTGCGTCTAAGCAGCCATGGCGGGGGTCCCCGCTTAACAATCTTGTTGCGCATGCAGTACTAAACTGAGATTGATATTTATATTCACACTTATTTAACAATGTTTATTAAAATCCACTAATATTGGTCTTCACATTTTAAATGAGGAAACTACGTGGTTGATTGATTGTATCAATCTTTATTTCGTCTTGAATACTTTTTTTCAAGAAGAGTACAGGAGCTAAAGGTGAGCAACGCCTTACAGGTTGCTAGGGCTAGGCTTGCGTGTAACAGTCAAAACTGTTTGATTCGCTTAACTTTGTGTTTATTTAACAATGGTAAATATAAATATAGAACGTCTGTGCAGGCAGAAGCAGATAAGCAGGTTCTACTGCGTGACTGTGTGAACATTCAGGCTTTGTTGCAGCGTCGTCGAAGCTACGTATAGAACCCGGTAGCAACGAAGCTGCGAAAACATTTCGCCCCTATATATACTAAAGTTGTATATCAAATACACAAGAGGAAGCGCTGCGATTCCAAACAAGGCATTTGCATTTGGATAACATCGTTTGCTTCCAGAGCCAATATCACAGTTATTCTCCTGTCAAGTAACAATACACACTGCTGACCATTCCTCACTTTTCCATCCAGGTATATTTCTGAGGTGAGCACTACATTTCAAAACTGTTGCGTTCTCGTACTTTGAAATGCGAAGCCTTTCTTGGCGAACTTCGGCGACTTCGATCGTATCTATCCAGCCGCTTAAGCTTGGGTGCTCTCGTTGTCACACCCTTGACTTAGCGTGAACCAAAATTAGCATGGGACGGTAAGATGGTATGACGAATATGACGCGCTGGTCAAGACAACAATCCCCTCGCGTATGTCGTCAAACGCTTTCCTCCAGACAGTGCCACACACCCACGGGCGGCTATGTGCCAATGTTATGCGGGTATGTGTCACAGGTGATAGACACTTAGTGTCTACCCAGGAACGACGAGAACACACTTGGGCGATTTGAACGTGCGAGCGTTAAAAAATGCTCGACATCCGTAGCGTCGACCGACGAATGCAAACAATAAATGTCAGGGTCCGAGCTAGAATTGAACCCATTCTGCGTAGCAATGAAGCATTTTACCACTGAACTGCGCCAGGTATGGGAACTGCTTTTTAAATAGACGCTAATCTTGTGAAACATCAATAGTGATTGCAGTGCTGCCTATCCAATTTTATAAGCATTCCATACGTACTTCTTTGATACAGCCATCACGTGGAGTTTACGTCAATTGTGGTTAGTTTCCATGCGCTGAAGTTTAATTATGTAGCAGTGTCTTAGGTCAGCATCCTCGAGAGCATCAACGCTTCATATCACCTTCTGGGGTTGCTAATCCGCATGTTCCCATTGGCATCATTGCCCAAGTGCCAACAAGTGGTTATATAAACATCTGCTACTCTTCAACATATGTCTGTGCGTGCAACACTTGTACATAAATTTGGCGTCATTTTATGACGTGTCGCTCAATAATAAAATTGAACACGGTCACCTTCCCTTGTCATGTTTCGCATAACGTTGGTGCCCAGGTACGTGGGATCTGCCAAATTTTCTTGTACCTGGTTTTTATGAGCGTTTATAAGACCTTCACTTGAGCAACACATTGAAATTCAAACCTAACCACAATATTCGAGCACCAGAATTAATGATCATGTGCATTCCAGCGTCGATAATGCCAATAATATTCAGACCCATTGCTTTCTTCTTTATATATATAGGGAAAAGCTGGTGTGGACAAGGTGCTGGAGATATTCAGGAGTGAATTTAACCGCACGATTCAACTACTTGGTAAGTGTTCCAAGCATCTCGATTCTGGTACGAGATACTCGTTTTCTGTTTCACGTACCCGCCCAGTTTCCTGATCAGCACATCACGCCTACTGTGAGCTTAAACTGCCCTGCCCTTAAGAATAAAATTTAGGAGTCCCTAAACATGGCTTAGTCCTCCATCGCAAGAATCGGTGTAACACGAAAGTAAAACATGTCCTCGCAGTAGTAGTTGAATTTCGCTTTGCATTGATATGGAAGGATTCGCGCAATATCTACAAGTGTTTGGCCACTATAGAACCGCCTAACGTTGATTCGCTTATGGTGAATATTGGTGGTACAACTCTATCCACACGACTAACGTCAATGGTTCGTGATTACACAGACCCTTGTAGCAGGTGTAGTAGGCAACGGGGAGAGCGTTAACCTCTACATCTACTACAAGGCGTTAATGATGAAAACGATTGCTCGCGCGGCACAACCGTTAACTAGCCACCCCGTTTCTATAGGCACTGAATCCTGAACTTCCAAGGTATTGTCGGTGGGATATTTTTGTTGTGTGTTGCTGAACAATAAATATTCGCAGCGTGCGCCTTAACTTAACGTGGATGGCGGCTTTTCTGTCTCGCATTGCCCATTAGCAGCAATAAGCATGTTCTAGTAACAGACAGCAGTCTAACACTGCATGCTTTGCACCTCTCCTTGTTTCTATCCTGCGTAACGCCGCCATGAGCGCCAGTGTAAGCGTTAGCGCCCGCTACTTCACATGTACACACGGTTCTTTTTAGCGGGAGGTGGCGTAAAGTTTTCACGTTCTTTTCTTTCTGTGTCTGTTTTTTTCATCCCTCAGTCCTCTTTCCCAAGTGTATAGCAAACCGAACGCTCGTCTGGTTGAGCTTCTGGTCTTTCCTTCTTCCTCCTCCTCCTCCTCTTTGCAACTCCGCGAATAATTGGTGAGCAATTCCTGCTCAACAGAAAATTCCCAGCAGTTACTTTTAAGAAAATATATAGTAAATGAAAGGAATAAACCTAGAAACTGCCAAATAAACTAAGAACTCAATGTAAACACACATAAGTAAATTCTATGATTAACTTCTGATTCAAAAAAAAATCATAGAAGTGCTTTACTGAAACGAAAACAGAATTATTGAAAAGTGAATGAGAAGCTATATTTCTGATTAAACTAAATGAATAAAACGGTATGCAACGCAGGTTCGCTTGTCATACTCCTTCACAGAGTGGAAAGTTCATAAATTTTTCTTCATAAAGAATATCATTCTTACTTGCAGGGGTGCCAGACGCCAAGAGTTTGTGCACTGACTTTATCGCCCGCGAATCGGGCTACTCACAGCCATTGCACCGAAACTGTGCACCGAAAAATCCATGGGATGATTTGCTCAAGTACAACATTGGAAATTAGGTCTCACAAAGAGTTACGAGGCTATCAAATACGAAACACAAAATACATTTCAAACTATTGCTACTTTTTTTCTTTTAATAAAACGACATGAAACAATAAAGTGAATGAAATTTTTGTTGCTCTGTGTGTTGACAACACAAAGATTTTTGTTTTTATTTTGGGGGCACGCGCCAGGGTGGGTAATTTTTGTTCTACGCAAAAGTGCTAGAATGGATGTTTTAGCGGGGTTCAAAAAACTTCTTGTGCTGTAGTTCCGCCGTCGGCGTCAACGTTGGCGCCATTGGTAGAGAGCGAAAAAATGTGTTTCTTGTCCGTGACAAAAAAAAATCGATAAAAACGAAAACTTGTGAGGCCTGACGAAGAAAAACACTATATGAATATTATGTTGTCAAGGAATTTTTATCACTTCTTATATTGCGTGGCACAAGCATTGAATCACGCTATCCGTCAAAACATGTGAATTGAGCAACCAATGGCTGTTCTTGATAGATTGATATGTGTGGTTTAACGTCAAAAACCACCATATGATTATGAAAGACGCCGTAGCGGAGGGCTCCAGAAATTTTGACCACCTGGGGTTCTTTAACGTGCACCCAAATCTTCTCACACAGTCCTACATCATGTTCACCTCCAATGAAAATGCAGCCTGCGAAGCCGGGATTCCATCCCACGACCTGTGGGTCAGAAGCCGAGTACCTTAGCCGCTAAACAACCACGGGGGGGGGGGGGGGGGGGGTAAATGGCTGTTCTTAAGGCTCACCTACATATTTTATTATCAGCAGCAGAAGAACAATAAACAGAGTGATCAGCTGAGTAGGTTGAATCGTTCCCCAAAATAAGTGCAAATGGGCCTCTCGCTGATTCCCAAAATGAGTAATTATGACGCAGTGGGCACTTAACAGGTGTTCCTGCAGTAGGCATTCACTGATACTTTAAAACAGCCAATCTTGCACGCACAGCGTACAGTCGTTCATTTTCTCTATGCGCTCAGATTTGGGTGCACGATAAAAAACTCCAGGTGGTCAAAATTTCCGGAGCCCTCCACTACGGCGTCTCTCATAATTGTATAGTGGTTTTGGTACGTTAAACCCGACATATCAATCAATCAACGTTCATGTTCTCATGGTACGCTTGAGGCACGCACTGAAAAACGAACGAGGCTTGTAATTCAGTAGGTGATGCATGCGAGGCCTGATGACGATTTCACAATGTGCTCCTGAAGACGAAGCTCAGGCACCTTTAAATTTTCAAATGACGTTTCGCGTGGTATTCTGCAACAACGAATCGGCGCAAATCACGCATTTTAACCTGTGGTGGGATTCTACTCTTTTGCCAGCAAATAGTAGATTTGTTAACGCTATTCCTTGAAAGGCATCATCATCATCAGCTTGACTACGCCCACTGCGGGGAAAATGCCTCGCCATTTTCTGCCAATCAATTATGTCCTGTGCTTGCCACTGCCACATTAACTAGCCCAATTCTTAGTCTCATTCACGTATATGTTTCTCTGTAACTGGGTTGTATGCATTACTCCAGAAAAGTAGCTGATTATTTTACTTGTTGCATTAACCAAATGGAAAGATGTTTTATATTAAAAAAAACATTTGCTTTACCAGTGTCATTACCGAAGAAAACGCGTAGGTTACTTCTGCCATTACTCCATAATTCTGTATTTTATTCGTGGAATCCTCCATGTAGAACGTTAAATACAAGTTTTAAAGAGCCGAATGTTTGTGCTCACAAAACTAATGCACCAGTTTGTAGTACTAAAATGCTAAAATGACGTTAATTCTGAAACAAATATGTGCCTACAAGGTTTTCATTTAAATTAACCTACATAATTGCTCCAAAATATCGAATGTGTTCGAAGCTGTTTAGGGTGAGCTTCACTCGCTCAGGAATACAATAGCAGAACCGCACATGACAAGACACAAAGGTAATTTTGAGAACGAAGTTTACATAAATTGCAGTTACGTTCTCCAAGCTGATTTACAGTTCAAGGCACCCAGGGGACAGTGTGCTTAACTTGTGCTCAGATTCAGGTTGGCGTTAATTCAGCGCACGCACAACAAAAATAGGACGAGGACAAGAAGGGGCACACAACAAGCACTTACTCGCAACTGAAAGCTTCATCGCGTGAACCTAAAATATATAACATCTAAAACTTGACACTCGAATAAATCCATGCGCATCATGGACGACGTAAAAGGAAAAAAAACCAAAGCTAAAACTCACCTCCTGCAGCCCCCCTCTTCCCAGCGGACTGCCGCCTTTCCTTGAGTAGTATCGCTTCCTTTTTCGATAAGGTCAAAGAAGGATTGCTAACGCACAAAGAAGCACTCACGTTTATATGGACAGCCTCGGCAAGTGCCCTAATAAAGCGGTGCCAACTCGCTCGCTTCTCGTTTTCGTGCTTGGATTATTTAATAGGTTTCTTGCAGGTGATTCCGTGCCACTGTTCACTTGATCCGAAAGCTGTATTGCTTTCAGGTAGAATAATCAACGTCATATCGCTATTGACTTTGCACATATAGTTTTTGATTGGATTTTAGGAATTCAAGTGAGAGTATCCTTAAACATAACACGACAATGCTACAGCCCGATTTCAACATCACATAATTAACGATTATTATTAGTAGGAAAATTAAAACGCGGTGATTGGCATTACCGCTCACCTTTGGCCTACCTTTCCAGAGGGCCATTGTTGAGAGACAATTGTGCTTATTGGAGTAATTTGGCTGCATGCCAAGCTGCAACGAACTATTAAAAGTCTTAAACACTGAACAGAAATTACATGTTGGAGTTGTAAGTAGTACATAACTAGGAGCAGTCCCTGCAAGTGTGTATACATTGCATTTCCTGCTGCCCGGAGTTACCGATTGTTATACTGGATGTCTATGAACGTGTCCCCGCTCTGATCTTGCATTATGTCCACCATGGTCCTTTACTGCCTCCACAGGTTCTGGTATGTGTTTCATCAGACACTCGCATGGCATTTAACCATACCGTCAGCACAGTCAGGGCTTATTGGCTGCATGCCGACATTGCATAAGAGAAATTTCAACAGATTCACGCTCAATATTTCATTTGCTCAGACGTGCGCACTCACAAAGGGGAACCTAAGACAATGCTCATTTTACCATATGGAGAAGTAGCACACTTCTTACATTGTTCTGCCACGCTGCGGTGGTCTACTGGCCAAGGTACTCATCTGCTGACCTGCAGGTCTCGAGATGGAATCTCGGCTGCGGCGGCTGCATTTTTGACGGAGCATTTTTTTACGGAGGCGAACATGCTGTATGCCCGTTTGCTCAGATTTGGGCGCGCGTTAAAGAACCCCAGGTGGTCTAAATTGCCAGAGCCCTCCACTACGGCGTCTGTCATAATCATGCGGTGGTTTTAGGACGTTAAACCTCACTTATCAATCAATTTGGTGTTGTTTTATAAAACAATGCGTCAGCCGACATCCCAGCCCATTGTTCCCTATGCGCCCACAGCGTAAGTATCTATTGCAGCTAAGTATCATTTACATGACGCATCGGACCAGTTTCAGAACAAAAATGATGAGATTGTCGTTTCGAAAATTCTCATACTTTTGCGTGTAACTTGTCATGAGAGGAAATTTAATAAAATATACTCCGTCTGAGCAATCTCAGGCTGTGCCAAATGATCCGCCCTCACTTTGCACCCCACTCAGTACCTTCTCGAACCACGTGTCACGCGCTGGCAAATAAAACACCGATTGGTAACAGCTTCAAGTGAACACGCAGTACAGGCAATGCACTGTCCGTGATGACCTCAACTGTGGAAAAGTATGCATTGACCAGTCGGGACGCTGCATAAGTGTACAGTGGCGGTTAAAATTTTGTGAACCATGACAGCGCGTGTCAAACAGAAGCGCGCATGGGGCGTCAGTTTTTCGAAAATCTACCTTTGTGACAAGGTCACTGAACGCCTTTCATTCGTGAAAGAAATGTACGCTGGAATTGCTCACGGCGTTCTGTGGCAATGTCTTGCGGAGCGTCTGGAACTAAGGCGCAGAATGCGGCGCGCACCGAACACTGCCACCACAAATCACGTCTTTTTTTTTTTCTCAATATCATCACTCGGTGTTTCCGCAGCGACAGCAAAAGTGACACCCTGCAGCTGCTAGTGTTCCGGTGCCCGGGCTATTGAACAGAGTGAGCGAGCAGACTGAAAGGTAAAAAAAAAAAAAAGACGCGCGTGCGCAGTGCGCACTCTTGAGCTTCGCAGGCAGCCGTCAGAAGGCGCTGCGGTTGGCTGACATGTGCTCTCGTGGTCTGCAAAACTTTGACCGCCACTGTACGCTTCAGATGGCATCAGTCAACATCTTTCAGCGCGCTAAATGGAGTGTGGCTGCTATCCTGTTTTGCATGAAACTGAAATAATTATCGTCAGTGTTCCTCAGCTATCTAATGAGATCACCGAAGCTTTCCTTGTAAGAAAACGGGAGACCAGCTTGTCAGCCAACCTTCACTTTTGCTGAATGAGGAGAATTGCTTAGGAGAAGGAGGAGAATGAGGAGAATTCCTTAATAGCATATTCAAATATCTGCGTGGTTAAGCCTAAATTATCGTGTTTTGATTGCGTGAACCTTTTTATTGACGCGTATGCATTGGACAGTTATTTGTCGCATTTATATGTTTACTGGCTCTATAAATATTTTAGTTGCAAGTAAGTGCTTGCCTGGTATATTTGCTTTTTTCTCATCTCCTTCTGTGTGCGGTTAAATCAGGCAAACCATGCAAAGACATGTTTGCTTCCGGAATTTTACTAGTTTGATTTATTAGCTGAAGTTTCCTATCAAATGTTTATACACGAATACGTTTCAGCTATGCGTATATATCAAACGTGGTCTCCCCATAAAAGAAAAAAGGTGTAGTAAAGAGCTATTTCAATTTATAAAAGCCCTCTTAACATTGTATGCCATGGATACATGTGACGTGTTTGCATGTGTTGTAAAACAGTATTCTGGTGGCCAATATTTAAACTCTCAGATTCCGATTTCAATACCATGTAGCTTCATGAGGATTTCTTTGAGAAACTATCAGTTGAGCCATAATCAAGCCAGGAATTGACTTTTCTTGTTTTGCACACGATTAAGTAACTCTCTATGCGTGACGCAGACGACCATTTTGACACTTATATCAAAAGTCACTTGAGCAAGAAAAAAGTCTATTGCTGGTATCTCATCAATCATCTAGTGATGATACCTTCTTACTTCGAGAAGCAATAAATTACATGCGTAGCAAATTGATGCATGCATTGTGCTAGCGAGTGTTAGTTATTGTCGGCCCTTTATAACAAGTGAAACGTACGACATATATCAACTGTAAAAAAATAACCATACAACTATTTGTATCTATGAATGAAGAAACGTGAGATTTCCTTGCAGTACTGAAAGAGAATATTCGCTACTTTAGTGTGCAATCATTATTTGGCTCGTCACGTGATCCATCATCATCCTTCATCGCAAAGCTATGAGAAAATAGTGATGCATAAATAACGTCATTTCCAAGACATCGCGAGTGGTTGCTTAAAAACCGAATGTTGGCCAACCGCATGTGCTCAAACTAGTCGTTCGGAATTGTTCGAGTATGAACAACAACCTGGCGCTAATTAACCCGACAGCGAGGAAGGGTGAGCGAGCGGCTGTACAGTAAACCAAATGAGGTACAACGTTTTGGTGACTGAATAATGACATCAGCATCACCCCACTCACGGAGACCGAAACCGCTGCAGGATGTAAGAGATGGGAGGAATCGAGGAATCCAAATAACGGTATCTACCCGGTTGGAAAGACGGTCTTCTACGAGTTTAGCATCATTTCTTTGAAGAACTAAACTCAGCGTTAAACTCAGCGATAAATGATAGCCTCACACTTCTAGATTTTTAATGGTTTAGGTGGCCTCGTTTATGATTGAGAAAAATCGCGCTATACATTTTGCTGGTCTGGGGAACCGAGACATCATTTTCGACGCAGTAGAAAACGGAAGAACGCACTCATTGCCCTGTTTATAACTTTTTTCACTCATACAATCTTAGCGCCCATGCAAAAGTGCTGATGTTCTTTGCTGGAGCCTGTCATTGCTACCTGCACTTTCAACTGTGCTGTTCATGGATTCTCCTCGCGACGCCAGTTTAGCGGTCGAGCCATACGGTTCGTTTGTTTTCGCCGGGCAGTGATGCGGAAAGAATGATCAGCGTCCATGAAAAGATTATCGTGCCCTGAACACTAGAATAGTTCCTCCTACATAGCCCACTGTGAAACTCTCAACGTTTATGGTCAGCCTCCTAATGGTATAGCTTTACGATAATTGTTTTTACGAAGTCATATAATTTGATTCCGATGAACAACAGCATTGCGAAAGTGACCTTAACAAACCATTGTGCTGGCTCAAATCTATACGAGTACTGTGTGGTCTCAGTCACACTGGGTACACACGACACTATTTTTTTTTTTTTGCTGTAGGTAACCACGGGTTACCATTCACATTTGCTAACATAGGGGACACCTTGGCTTTAAGCTCGTTGGGAGCAGCTCATTTTGAGCACTGCCACCTATTCTTTAACCAACGAAAAAGCATGGTCCAGTCATTAACCCTGCTAATGGCTAGCTTAGGGTGTGATGCATTAAGTTCTTGGTGATAATGCAAAAAAAAAACTTCAAAGTTTTTGCCTGATAAGTTACAAGAGATTTAAGTTATCCTTGTGGAAACTTCAACTCAAAACTACAACATAAAACTTGTACACCTGTTTCGTCCCTTCCCTAGTCACAATAAACTAATGGATTTCCTACTGGCTTACGCAAAAGAAGCGGCATCAACTGCAGACTTGAAAGACACGATGGAAAACGAGAGCTTTGGCAGCTGTAACATTCGAAATATCCGTGACTTTCATAACACATCCGAATCATGATGCCAGCACAGGTCAGATGGTGACCGCTTCTGGTGTAGCTACTGGAGTGCTCAGCTCAGGAGTTTGGAGAGAGCAAATAGAAACAACTGATTTATCTCGTGAAGCTCTCGGACTCCTGCACGCTCTACGGTGTTTCTGGTTCAGAACGTTTCACATGCTGCTTTCCAGATGAACACTTCCAGATGAACCCTACCCGTAATACAGAAGCTGTTATTGCTCACCGTGCTGCATTTCCGATGGAGGCGGAAATGTTGTATGCCCGTGTGCTCAGATTTGGGTGCACGTTAAAGAACCCCAGGTGGTCGAAATTTCCGGAGCCCTCCACTACGGCGTCTCTCATAATCATATAGTGGTTTTGGGGCGTTAAACCCCACATATCAATCAAATTGCTCACCGTAAAATGCCCCATGTAACAGAAAAACCATGATCGTCATGAACACGTATGTGTCACAGGTATTAAGAAAATCACACTAGTCATCTCTGGTCCACCATAAATTAAATGAGCAACAGTTAGCCCGAAAAACAATTATGAAGTAGGCAACACTTAGCCATACAAATGTTCAAAGCCCTCGTAGAAGCACTCGCTATCAAAGCCGAAGGAGCTACAAGGCAGCTATATTATGTCGTCACGGACTCTCAAATATGGTGTCGTTATTTCACTAACGGATTTGTACCTGCGTGCGTCACCCGCCTTTTAGGTGCAACAGAAGACCACAAACATAACATCGTACAGTGTCCCAGACATATAGCAAACGCGGGCAACGATAGAGCAAACAGTGCAGCTCGAGTCATTAGAGAGTTTTAGTACTGCGGAATGGTGCTACATACGCATCACGCAAGCGCCTTGCGTTACGTGGCGTCCTTTGCCACTAATCGGCTTTTAGTACGCCGTAGTACCCGCGTACGTAACGAGCGTGTTGCGCCATCTGGTAGATCAAAACAGAAGCACGCGTTGTTGACAGCCAATGTGAGCCAATCCAAGTGTTATAGCCAGATTATGGCCATATTTTAAGCCACAGAGCCGGTCGGTGCTTGCCTTCGATGCCGCCATTTTGCAAAACGAAGTTTCGCGCTGTCGCGAACTTGTTCGAGAGCGGCGCGATCAGCACATACGTACGCACGCACGCATCTCATGCGCGCGCACGTAGCGGCTGCGTACGTAACGCGATACGTGCGCGTTGTGGTCTGCGCATGCGCACTACGCAGAACGTGGCGTTCTTACGTACGCAACGCCGCCACGTACGCAGCGTACGCAGTACTAAAACTCTCTATTACTCGCCGAGCGACTGTCCTTCGTCCAGGTACACGTCTGCTACTCCAGGCTCCCTTCACTTCTCGAGATATCTTAGAACACCAACGTCTACAACAAAGGTGATACTCTCCACCCCACTCTCTGCCGAGTGTAAAAATAGCGCATGAGTTTATATCGCCACATTCAGACAAATACGTATCCGCACCTGCGTGTAAAGCTTGCCATCCACCCAACCGCATATACCGGCTCAAGAGCCCGTGGTGTGGAGGACATTCAACACTTGCTCGCATTGCATGAAAATGCGAGTTAGGACCACCCAAAGTTAACAGGCCTCAGATTGTGGCCCGATAATTGAGGACGCAGCAGCGGGAGACCTCGCTCGCCAGCGAGGAAAAATAGTACCCTGTCACCAAACTCGTTAAAAGACCAGGTAAACTTTTCTTCAGTTCATTCCCGCTTGCACTAGTGTGTTCTTATTTGGGGAGTTACGTCGAGGTCAAAACTAAATAACTTGGATTTCATGCAAAAAGAGCCTTCGTTTCATTCGTAACTTATCATACCCCGAGCACGTATCTTGACATTTTTCATCAGAGCACATTCTTTGCATACGTGAGATATATAACAAGCATCTCTCTGAGCTTACATTTTTAAAATACAGATACGACTCTCAGTGATTTCTTGCTACGTATACTAACAACGCTCTAAAATACAACTTTAGACATTCCCCTTTTTCGAAACCGAGAACTACCACTACCTATGGTAAGCACAAATACAGTGGAAAATTCCTAATCTGATAAAATGCCATCCCCAAGTACTAACTTTATAACGCATCCTTCTTCCACTGGAGTAGCCTGTCAGGTGAAAAACTAGACAAACCTCTCCAGCTCCCCATTGAAATATTTCTCTCTCTCTCTCTCTCTCTCTCTCTCGCTCTCTCGCATCGTTCTTCCATATCATCTTTCAGAAAGATGTCGAAGATGTACTTCTTAGAGCAGGTAGAGTATGAGAGCACTTAGTTGTGTCATTTTCTCATCTGGGTGATTCCACGAGAGATCGACACGGGTAGAAAAGTTGATATTTCAGTTTTGATTGTTTTTTTATATTTTGTGCACCTATCACCCAGTAGCCTGAAAGTGAGCATCATTTTTTTTATTAACTGCATAGTTTAGGGGGGAAAAAATATTGAACTTACTCTGGACAGAGGGACCAATGTCGTCCTTTCTCATTTTCGAAAGTTAACGACGATATAAAAACGCAAATATTAGCTTGATGAAGACGATTTTCCTCTAGTGAATGTACGCGTAATGAAGAGTGAAGCAGCATTGTTTTAAATGCTGAATCAAAGTGTTTCTGAAGAATGCCTGAACAGGTGACAGTTTTTGAAAGTTGCTTCATCTGACATTTTTTTAACTCCTAAGCCAAACCAACTAGTATTTCATGACTTGATGAACTGTTACAACATAATGTTTACAATATTACCTGGCGATACCGCTCATCGTCATCATCATCATCATCACCATCATCATCATTATCAGCCTGACTAGGTCCACTGCAGGACAAAGGCCTCTCCCATGTTCTGCCAGTGACCTTGGTCCTGTGCTTACTGCTGTCAATTTATACCCGCAAACTTCTTAATCTCATGTGCCCACCTAACCTTTTGCCTCCCCCTAATCCACTTGCTTTCTCAAGGAATACAGTTTGTTACCCTTAATGACCAGCGGTTATCCTGTCTATGGGCTACATGCCCCGCCCATGTTTATTTCCTCTTCTTGATTTAAACTATGATATACTAAACCCCGGTTTTTTTCCTAATCGACCCTGCTCTCTCCTTGTCCTTTAAGGTTACACCTACCATTTTCCTCTCCATTTCTCGCTTCGTCATCCTCATTTTAAGCTCAACCCTCTTTGTAAGTCTCCAGGTTTCTTCTACATAGCTAAGTACTTGCAAGAGGCAGCTGTTCTATACCTTCCTTTTGAGGGATAGTGGCCATCTACCTGTCATGATTTGAGAGCGCTTGCCAAATCTTGTACCTATTGTTAAACTTATTCTCATACTTGCCACCCTCTCACTAAACACTGGCAACAAAACACGTTCCCTGGTGCCTAGTTCCTTAAACTTCAAACCACTAATCTACCAAAAAGGGTCAATTCAAGTTTAAATTTTGGTGCAAGACTATGCAGATTCCCAATAAATCACTTCTATTAGAAGGATAATCTAAGAGCCGCAAATACTGCAATGAATTGAAAATTGTGGTGCAATCTCTCATTAAGCGGAAACTGAGCAACACTGGCCACAAAACACGTTCCCTGGTGCCTGGTTGCTTGAACTTGAAACCAGTAATCAACCACAAAGAGTCAATTCCAGTTTAAAATTCAGTGCGGGACTACGCAGATTCCCAATAAAATCACTTCTGTTCGAAGGATAATCTAAGGGCCATAAATACTGCAATGAATTGCAAATTGTGGCGCAGTCTCTCAATAAACGAAAACTGAGCAACACTGGCCACAAAACACGTTTCCTGGTTCCTGGTTGCATGAACTTGAAACCAATAATCAACCACAAAAGGTCAATTCAAGTTTAAACTTTAGTACGGGACTACGCAGATTCCCAATAAATCACTTCTGTTAGAAGGATAATCTAAGAACCGTAAATAGTGCAATAAATTGCAAATTGTGGTGCAGTCTCTCAATAAGCGAAAACTGAGCAACACTGGCCACAAAACACGTTTCCTGGTTCCTGGTTGCATGAACTTGAAACCAATAATCAACCACAAAAGGTCAATTCAAGTTTAAATTTTAGTGCGGGACTACGCAGATTCCCAATAAATCACTTCTATTCGAAGGATAATCTAAGAACCGTAAATAGTGCAATAAATTGCAAATTGTGGTGCAGTCTCTCAATAAGCGGAAACTGAGCAACACTGGCCACAAAACACGTTCCCTGGTGCCTGGTTGCTTGAACTTGAAACCAGTAATCAACCACAAAGAGTCAATTCCAGTTTAAAATTCAGTGCGGGACTACGCAGATTCCCAATAAAATCACTTCTGTTCGAAGGATAATCTAAGGGCCATAAATACTGCAATGAATTGCAAATTGTGGCGCAGTCTCTCAATAAACGAAAACTGAGCAACACTGGCCACAAAACATGTTTCCTGGTTCCTGGTTGCTTGAACTTGAAACCAATAATCAACCACAAAAGGTCAATTCAAGTTTAAATTTTAGTACGGGACTACGCAGATTCCCAATAAATCACTTCTATTCGAAGGATAATCTAAGAGCCGTAAATACTGCAATGAATTGCAAATTGTGGCGCAGTCTCTCAATAAGCGAAAACTGAGCAACACTGGCCACAAAACATGTTTCCTGGTTCCTGGTTGCTTGAACTTGAAACCAATAATCGGCCACAAAAGGTCAATTCAAGTTTAAATTTTAGTGCGGGACTACGCAGATTCCCAATAAATCAGTTCTGTTCGAAGCATAATCTAAGGGCCGTAAATACTGCAATGAATTGCAAATTGTGGCGCAGTCTCTCAATAAGCGAAAACTGAGTAACACTGGCCACAAAACATGTTTCCTGATGCCTCGTTGCTTGAACTTGAAACCAATAATCGGCCACAAAAGGTAACTTCAAGTTTAAACTTTAGTGCGGGACTACGCAGATTCCCAATAAATCACTTCTATTCGAAGGATAATCTAAGAACCGTAAATAGTGCAATAAATTGCAAATTGTGGTGCAGTCTCTCAATAAGCGAAAACTGAGCAACACTGGCCACAAAACATGTTTCATGGTTCCTGGTTGCTTGAACTTGAAACCAATAATCAACCACAAAAGGTCAATTCAAGTATAAATTTTAGTACGGGACTACGCAGATTCCCAATAAATCACTTCTATTCGAAGGATAATCTAAGAACCGTAAATAGTGCAATAAATTGCAAATTGTGGTGCAGTCTCTGAATAAGCGAAAACTGAGCAACACTGGCCACAAAACACGTTTCCTGGTTCTTGGTTGCATGAACTTGAAACCAATAATCAACCACAAAAGGTCAATTCAAGTTTAAACTTTAGTACGGGACTACGCAGATTCCCAATAAATCACTTCTGTTAGAAGGATAATCTAAGGGCCGTAAATACTGCAATGAATTGCAAATTGTGGCGCAGTCTCTCAATAAGCGAAAACTGAGCAACACGGGCCACAAAACACGTTTCCTGGTTCCTGGTTGCTTGAACTTGAAACCAATAATCAACCACAAAAGGTCAATTCAAGTTTAAATTTTAGTACGGGACTACGCAGATTCCCAATAAATCACTTCTATTCGAAGGATAACCTAAGGGCCGTAAATAGTGCAATAAATTGCAAATTGTGGTGCAGTCTCTCAATAAGTGAAAAGTGAGCAACACTGGCCACAAAACACGTTTCCTGGTTCCTGGTTGCATGAACTTGAAACCAATAATCAACCACAAAAGGTCAATTCAAGTTTAAATTTTAGTACGGGACTACGCAGATTCCCAATAAATCACTTCTATTCGAAGGATAATCTAAGAACCGTAAATAGTGCAATAAATTGCAAATTGTGGTGCAGTCTCTCAATAAGCGAAAACTGAGCAACACTGGCCACAAAACATGTTTCCTGGTTCCTGGTTGCTTGAACTTGAAACCAATAATCAACCACAAAAGGTCAATTCAAGTTTAAATTTTAGTACGGGACTACGCAGATTCCCAATAAATCACTTCTATTCGAAGGATAATCTAAGAGCCGTAAATACTGCAATGAATTGCAAATTGTGGCGCAGTCTCTCAATAAGCGAAAACTGAGCAACACTGGCCACAAAACATGTTTCCTGGTTCCTGGTTGCTTGAACTTGAAACCAATAATCAACCACAAAAGGTCAATTCAAGTTTAAATTTTAGTACGGGACTACGCAGATTCCGAATAAATCACTTCTATTCGAAGGATAATCTAAGGGCCGTAAATACTGCAATGAATTGCAAATTGTGGCCCAGTCTCTCAATAAGCGAAAACTGAGCAACACTGGCCACAAAACACGTTTCCTGGTTCCTGGTTGCTTGAACTTGAAACCAATAATCAACCACAAAAGGTCAATTCAAGTTTAAATTTTAGTACAGGACTACGCAGATTCCCAATAAATCACTTCTATTCGAAGGATAATCTAAGAACCGTAAATAGTGCAATAAATTGCAAATTGTGGTGCAGTCTCTCAATAAGCGAAAACTGAGCAACACTGGCCACAAAACACGTTTTTTGGTTCCTGGTTGCATGAACTTGAAACCAATAATCAACCACAAAAGGTCAATTCAAGTTTAAATTTTAGTACGGGACTACGCAGATTCCCAATAAATCACTTCTATTCGAAGGATAATCTAAGGGCCGTAAATACTGCAATGAATTGCAAATTGTGGCGCAGTCTCTCAATAAGCGAAAACTGAGCAACACTGGCCACAAAACATGTTTCCTGGTTCCTGGTTGCTTGAACTTGAAACCAATAATCAACCACAAAAGGTCAATTCAAGTTTAAATTTTAGTACGGGACTACGCAGATTCCCAATAAATCACTTCTATTCGAAGGATAATCTAAGAGCCGTAAATACTGCAATAAATTGCAAATTGTGGCGCAGTCTCTCAATAAGCGAAAACTGAGCAACACTGGCCACAAAACATGTTTCCTGGTTCCTGGTTGCATGAACTTCAAACCAATAATTAACCACAACAGATCAATTCAAGTTTAAATTTTAGTACGGGACTACGCAGATTCCCAATAAATCACTTCTATTCGAAGGATAATCTAAGAGCCGTAAATACTGCAATAAATTGCAAATTGTGGTGCAGTCTCTCAATAAGCGAAAACTGAGCAACACTGGCCAAAAACACGTTTGTTTCACGGTACATACATACATACATACATACATACATACATACATACATACATACATACATACATACATACATACATACATACATACATACATACATACATACATACATACATACATACATACATACATACATACATACATACATACATACATACATACATACATACATACATACATACATACATACATACATACATACATACATACAAGCATCCGTACGTCCATTCGTTCTTGCTTCCATCCATCCACGCGTGCGTCTGTGTGGCCGCCCATGCGTTCATCAGCCCGTCCGTGCGTGCATCTGTGCGTCCGCACGTTCACCAGTGCGTCCATCCCTGCTTTCGTCCATGCGTCCGTCCGTCCGTGTAGCCATTCGTTTGTCCGTCCATGCATCCGTCTGTGTGTCCGTTCGTCCACCTATTCAACACTCCAAGTACCACCATCTCGCATCTTTTCATCATATATTCCTCATATAGAAGCACCGTCATCCAGCGGACATTCCAAGGACTGGACGAGAGGAGGCACACGCACACTTTCTTACGGCTTGCGCTTCGTGTCTACTTCCCAGATTTAACCACCTCGAGTTCATGGTATATACTAGTTCACTGTATTCATGGCAGTGTGGCCCAACGCTCGCTAAACCTTTCTAAAACCTAGGAGGTTACGCCGAGCGAGTATAACGTAGCAACCCTTTCTTGTCTTCTGTGCGTTGGTGAACAATAAAAATTCGCAGCGTGCGCGTTACTAAAAGCCGAATTCTCCTGGCTCTCATTCTCCCTTAGCAGCCATTGGCATGTACATTGAGCACTATCTTTTATTGTTCAACAACGCACACAAGAAATCTCTCACCGGCACCACCTTGGAGGTCAAAATGTTATACTTGTTACACACTACAACGGCTACGAGGGACGAACGGGTGCCGCTATAAGGAGCTTCGCGCCTAAAGTTGTACATTCATCGACAGGATGGACATGAAATTAGCCGTTTCCGTGCGTTTACTGGAGATCCCTGGGAGTATCATTGAAACTATCGGACTTTCCTCGATTGCTTTATGAGACTTCACCACAAAGTTTTAGTGTCAATGCCCCAAGCGACTTGTGTACGTGACCCATTCTGTTCCTCTGTATTTATACGCGGGCGGTGGTGAGTACAGAGGCACGCGAGGGCATCAGCATGCAGGCAACTTGCTCCACTCAAAATAATATTCTGTGTACGCCCCTACATTAGTAGCTGCCAGTTTTATTGTTTCTGTAGCATTAACTTGCCTGATGTTTCTCACAATGTAGTATGCTACAAATACGATATCAAGCAAACAAGGACGTGAGAGACAGTACGGAGTACATCAATCT
Source organism: Rhipicephalus microplus (assembly GCF_043290135.1). Lineage (NCBI taxonomy): Eukaryota > Metazoa > Arthropoda > Arachnida > Ixodida > Ixodidae > Rhipicephalus > Rhipicephalus microplus. Next base: position 87,058,294 of record NC_134706.1, read on the forward strand.
ATATTTATTTTAAAAACAGCGAATCACTTTGAAAAATAAACAATTCTTCACATAAAATTTTATGAATGACTATCGCACGATGCCTTACGATTCCAGTGAAAGAAGCTGCACTGGCGGCTGCATTAGCAGGCGCCGTGTCAGGCCCAATGTGTACAAGGAGCAGTGCAAGAAAGCTGAATACAATTAAAAGCAAGTAAGCTACGTATGGTTTACAACAAATACGACAGATTTAAAAGTACAGGTGTGATAAATGCTGTTACGTATTTATAAATGTAACAATCTGTGACAACTTCACTCACAGGCGAGGTGCCGGAGGTCTAAGCGTTGCAATTTTTTTGTTACCGAGAGGCCGGCATAGTTGTAAGTATGCTTGCCTCAAATGTCGGCTTGTCGCTCGCACGCACGAGCCCACACTCTACTGCAACCCGCACAAGAACATCGCCCAAAATAGGTCGAGTGAGTGCCTGGGTTGCGATTAACACCAGTATGTGCTCCATAATTTTGCCTTCGGTGAAGATTCAACCAATTCAACCGCCCAGCAAACAACTGTCATGTTTACCGCTCTAATAACAAATCTACGACGTTCCAGTAGAAATGACTAAAATTCAGGGGAACAATTAATGTCACTTACCGAAAGAAGTACGTGGCGTGAGCGTGAGACGTTTTTAGTGGCTCCTAAAGGCCACCAACTTGGCAAGCAGATCTGGCCATGATTGAAACGGTTTGTCAACGAAGCTTGTTCCACAAAACACTGATGCAAAATATGCGGAAACCAGAATTAGCGTAGATACTTGACGCCGGGTAACGGCGAGTACTCCGCACAGAAAAGCTAGAAACGCTAAACAACACGCCAAGCGATGACCGCCGGCCTGCTGAACGAACCACTGGGCACCGCTGCGGGGTCAGGACAAGCTTCAACACGAGTCTCGCCACTGTGCGCGTACCGCCGAAGCCGACGTTTGCGCGCCAATGAACGACAGCGTCTTTGTCACGTGTCACACGCGTTTTTGGTCACAGTTGTGCGAGCGTGTTGAGATGAACGGATTGTTCACGACTGCCAGTTGGCTGCCTTGGCTTGAAAAAAGAAATGTGAGAGATGCACGTACAGTACACTCGTAGTTGTCGTGTGAAAGCAAGTATTCTACGGATTGTTAGCTGCGTCACTTGTTGGAAGAACCGACGGTCACCGGCTCTTTTGACAACACGTTTGGGCATTTTGGCCTTACTCGACACAACAATCGAAATGCCGTTGAGATGGTACTTGAACGCTAGCACAATAGTTGCTCAACAACGCCTTGAAGTCTGCGTTATGAACTTGTTTGTCCGATTAGGCTATGACGGAGTTAAAAAGCAACTAATAAACTATATGCAAGTACATTTCAGGCGCAGATCTCCTATTTTAGAAATGTCTATTTTAGGTGCTATTTTATATCAAGACATCTATAACTGTTTATATCTGTTTCTGTTTATATAGTTTTTTTCGGGTTTTGTGTTTATTAGGATGTCTCATAGACGTCCATCTGCTGTCCAAATTATCATGTCCACATGAAGCCTGGTTTAGATACCCTTTGGATGTTCGATACAAATGGCAAAACGGGCGTAAAGAACAATTAAAACTCAATGACCCTAAAGGGTTATACTGTATATAACGGGCTCAGGACGCGGACGTTCGGCTAGAATTCGGATGTCCACCAGATTTCCATTGCCCATAAATTGGGTAGTGATGGTTTTGTGGTGAAAGTCAAATAACAATACTGTGTCGCCAGCAAAGGGAAAATGGCATAAACTATATGCAGCATAAAGTGTAACTTGTCTTTTTTATAATGTAAAATAAGAATAATTACGAGGACCCGTTCTTGTGTAGATAACAAATATGTAATTGCGCGCAGGCACAGCTCCTGGTTCTTTATAACAGCATGAATATGTGCAATACGTGATGCACTGAAAATACCATATTTGTTCGCGCGTAAATTACTGGTCTGACGTCACACTCCCTTTACAAGAGAACTGGTGCCAATTAAGCCTGTCACTGTGATTCTGTGATGGCCCAATATTGATTGTTGGCCTAGTTGATACTTGCTTACTGCCATGCTTTGGCCGCAATTAACACACACACAAAGTAAAGAAACACTCAACGACAAGCACAAGCAGCACTTCCAACCTTGTGTGTATTATTTGCGGCCAAAGCATGTGATGACCCAGACACAACAGATTTTCTCAATAGCACCAGCATTCTTCAATACATTTTTGGTGGGGTAACTCATTTCTCACGTCCAATAGGAGAACGCCATATGGTTCCAAAGCTGTTAAAATCAACTAGACACGGCGTCAATGTGCTACAGAGCATATTGTTCGGGAAGAGAAGCACACTGCCCTTTTAAAGCGAAAGCTGTTATAAGATCACAACGCGGGTCACGCGCGGCACTCTAGTTGTCCGCCGCCGCCTCCAGAGTCCGTAACTACTATCAAACGAAATAAGAAAAATGTAAAACAACAAAGACATGTGGTGACATAGCGAGATTCGAACCCACCACCACTGCGTGCAAGCCCAGTATTCTTACGCAAAGCCACGCCTTATGCAGGCTCGATGCCGGGAATGGAATCACTTAATATGAGTAGTAAAGCGTTTTAGAACAGCAAAGGAACAATCAGGCGTCACACAATCCGAATCGCGTAATGAGTGGGTCGTCCAATGCTCCAACACACTACGAAATCCTGTTCTTCATCACCTATTAACTGTGACACATAACCACTTCAGGCGGGTCATCTTCATCGTCGTCAGCCACTTAAGGTAACACGAAATTAGCACAAAATTTGTTGCAAGTGTTTAGTGGATACCACGCTTCTCCGAATAATGACGAAGGATAGCGTAGTGAATGCTGGCCTACAATACAGAAAATATGAATATTTATGGCACACCAGGTACGCAGCAATTCTGATTCAAGCGTTTACTCAATGAGTGTTTAGAAAAAGCTCTGAAAAGCTTCTCTTCCTGCTTTCGATGTGGCTGTGTTGTGCGTTCTGCGCACGCCTGGCGTTTTTTTTTACTGTCCTCGTCTGCTTCAGCAGCGAAGACGTAATTTAAAAAAAAAAAACGCCAGGCCTAAGTGACACGTGCAGCTCAGTTACAGATCAAGCAGGAAGAGTGGCTTATCCTGAGCATTTTTTTCTATTTCTTAGTTGGGCTTTGTCAGGTGTACGATGGTGTCCGTGCGCCGGCTTTTGTTATCTTTCCGCTCTCTCTCTCTCTCTCCCATAAAAACGACTGTGGGCGCACGCGCTTATCCTCACCCCTAGCAACTGGAGCAAGTGGTGCGGGTGGAGTACGAGAGAGTGAGTGGAGAGGAGGAACGCGTTCTGGCCTGTAGCGGCGCTCGCATCGTGAGAGCTCGACGGAGCTGCCACCTGTGTGGAGAGAGTGTAGAGGAAGGTAGGTTCAATGCACGGAGGAAGGAAAAAGGTAAGGAAGGGCATGCCCAGCCGGCGCAGGGCGTAAAAAATGTGGCGGAAATGACATCATGGCGGCCATATTCACTAGGCACAATGGCGGCGTTGGTATGGTTACGTGTTGCGCAGTGAAGCTGGTCTAGCAGTGAGCGGCCGCGGCTGGCGGCGGAATGTGTGCCTCCCCAGGTCTCGTGCTGAGCCGTGGCGGACAATATCTGTGCTCTGCGCCGCGTTATTAGTTACGCAGTGTTCGTCTGACTGTTACATTACTCTTAGCAAAGTTTACAAATCTCTTTGTCCATCACGGGGTTTCAACAGTGCGTAGAACAAGTGCATATCCATGTGTCGTGCGGCGGATGACGCGGATGAAGCAGTTAATGTTCAGCGAAATGGCGTTGGGCACCATGACGAAGCTGAATGACGACGAACGCCTTGCAAGTCAGTGACGGTTGAGCAGTGCTCCTGCTTGTGACAACGGACGACGCTGTTGAGCCCAGCAAGACGCCGTGAGGACCATGTGCACATACGTAGTTTCGTGTTGTGTGTGTACAGTAACAACTTGCCTGTGCGTATTAAAACACCTTTTCTGTTCCGCTTGGTACACTCTCCACCAGCATTGCATGTAATCTCAACGTAACAGCAACCACGTTCAACTGTCACTAGCACCGTGCTCAAAGTCACCACGGTCACAGAATGCTGACGCAGGTAGTTTCACGCGGAACACGGACACAGTGGCAGGACGCTGCGTCAGTCGCGTGGCGGAATGCAACCGTAGAAGGCGCACGACCGATTGTGTTGTCTGTACAGTTGCTGAATTAATGACGTGAAAGCACTCGCCGTTGTCAGTGCATCTAGCGCGCGTTCCCTTGTAGTTGCTTTGTTGTCGGCGAGCCATTACTCCCTGTTATTACTCGGACGAAGCGATTTCGCTGAAGGTGTCCCGCTGGCTCTGAGTGATGAGCCCAGTTCTATTAGTTTCGGATCGTCACGACACACGCGCTGCGCAGCCCACGTGCTTTCCGAGCCGGAGAGGAAGTCGCACCTTCTGCTTCGCATTCATATGTAAACAAGAGAGGAGAATTTGCCTACTCAATATGGCCGACTTCCGGCTTCATCGCGACTTCACAACGAGTGACGTCAGGGCCTCTCCTTACCTTTTCCTTCCTCCGTGGTTCAATGCTTCGCCGCTCCTTCTCACACGATTCTCTCTCTCTCCACTCTGCGCCCCACTCTCCCGTTCACTCGCGCGTAACTCTCGACTGTTCACTGGCTGGCCGCCTCTCAAGGCGATGGCAGAAGACGGTGAAGGCGAATGTCTGACGGCCACGGTACCCCTAGAAAGAAGTGTAACACAATCCGACCCAAGCATTGCACCTCTCACTGGGCATGACGTCACTGCAGTAGCCTAAATGTGATCATGAACCGGAGCAGAAGAAGCGGAAGACAACGCTACGAAGCGAATAACGCGTGATGCTGAACTCCAGCGCTGAGCGAAACATCTGGAATTGTGGGCTCGATACGCTGCTATGAAACGTCAACAGCAAGCCGAGTAAGCTGAAGTTCGTGTTCGAGACGTGGCGGAGAAACGTCAACGGCGAGCCGCCGATCCTCGAGTGAAGCGGCGCGAAGCTGAGTCCAATCGGCAACGACGATAGGTTGATCCGACTGCCGCCCGCGCTTTAGATCGCACCACGCAAGCGGCTACGCAGTGTGCCTACACCGAGTCCGACAAGTGTCCCACAACCATTTACGAAAGTTGCATTGTTCTCCCCTTTACCCGAAGCTGAGACGTGCGCATGCTTCTCAAAAACCCTTTGACTTTCCACCCTTTCCCTCTAGATACTATGCAAAGCTATTATATGCTTTGTGCTCCCAATCCTGCATTGCTTCCCATCCTTCACATCTCCCTTCTTCACCCTTGCCTTCTAGACCCCATTGCCATACTGTACTGTACACGTATTTTTCGATGGTGGCGAAATTGCTTGATGCCCCTGTACTTCGATTTAAATGCATGTTAAAGATTCTCAACTGGTCGGGATTTCCGGAGTCAGGGTGGGGCAGAGATAAACATTTTTTTAGCAGGTAGCCTAGGAAAGGTGCCGTAAATCCAGGGTGTTTCCTGCACCGGCACCGTCTTGGGCCCTTACGTCTGGGCAAAATGATTATAGAGATTGGAGCCAATCATTGCCCTCTCGCAAAACTTGTGGGTGTTGCCAAGGTTCGAGAATTTGAAAAGCTTTGTTCCGCAGTCCTCTACGATACGTTGTAAGAACCCAGGTGCTCCACCGACATGGCATCGCACAAAAAAGCAGCACCCTATTCAGCTCGGCTACATGCCATGGCACAGCACGAAGACTGAAGTAGATGCATCTTAGAATCCTCAAATATTTATCAAATATTTATCTCAAATAGTTACCTCTTGTCCCTTAACTTTCCTTTTCGTGCCAGTGTGATGCTCCGGCACCTACTGTAACGTAAAATGAATTCAGTGCTAAATTGATCACTACTAAAAATAACTCCGACTTCTGAAGTACTATAGTGATAAATTGAAAGAGTTAGTTTGTTAATTAAGCCCTACACATGTTCTTATCTCCAGCTTGCACACAGGTGCAAAACTTGCGAAATGACACCTATCTTCTTGCCATATATTTGAGCAAATGGCGCCCTGCTTTGTCCTACAGCAAGTTTGAATAAAAAAATTTGTAATCTCCGACGTATCGTGTAGATTGGGGATTACGAGAGTGATTGGGCCAACAAAAAAGTGCACTGGGTGTATTGCACATGCTCGTAAAATAGCAATGTAGTCTTGTGTCTGAAAAGTTAGGTGATTTCATGGCAAAGGTTTCTGTATTTTTTTTGCTAGTGCATTGTTTTGAAGAAATGAAATAACATGAATAATAAATATTAATTCATGAAATGAATAAATGAAACAACATAGGCCCCGGTTACATTTATCGTCCAGCCTATGTTCGGTGATCTTTTGGGTATATTTGGTCGAGGTATGCTCTGCCTTTTGATAAACGCACACTCCTATTGACTCCAAGCTGAAATGCCTTTTTTTATACTCACCAAGTAACTGTAGTAAGCTAAACCAATAGATATTGTGAAGATATCAGTATTTACGCTAAATATACAACGAGCAACTGCGCGAGAAACTTCACGCAATACGCCGTCGTGCAGAACGAAGGTACCGACGGAAAAGTGCATGGATGATTTGAGGCTGGCTAGACGCATTCAAAAAAAATGCAGCGGTACATGGATAAACTGGCTAGGCGACGTTGGACATCCTTTTGCGAGTCGTTGGATCCACGAAAGCCCCTATCACTGATATGGCGAACTGTCCGGGGTCTTAGCACAACCTTGGGTCAGCGACACCCGTTTACATATCTGGCATTTCACCTTCGATGCAGAGAGATTGACGTCACAGAATTTTTCTGCAGAAGAATTGCTGGTGATTCCAATTTCACAGTATCGAGAGTGGGAACATTTGAGAACCCACCACCCTCACGTTATCCCCATATGGAATGCCAGTTTTCTATGGATTAGCTAGAGGCGGCACTGGCACTGTGCAGACGTTCTTCAGCACCCGGACCTGACGGCATTACCTATCGTGCCCTTTGTAATCTTGGAGACGAAGCTCGGAAGGCACTCTTACGCCTATATAACAACTCCTCGCAGACTGGTACGGTTCCCCAGGCATGGAAGTCAAGTCGCCTCATTCCACTTCTAAAGGCTGGTAAATCTCCTTTGGATATTGCCTCATACCGTCCTATTGCACTAGCCAGTTGTGTGGGAAATACGATGAAACGAATGATTCTAACACGAATGGAGTGGTATTTAGAGCACTACGAAATCTATCCAGTATCCATAACAGGATTCAGGCGCGGCCATTCGTCAATCGACAACGTTGTTGATCTGGTGACATATGTTCAACACCAGTAAGCCTGTAAGAGACTGTGCGCCGCCCTGTTTCTAGACGTTAAGGGGGCTTACGACAATGTCACCCATGAAGCCATCCTGAGTGCTTTGGAAACAGTAGGTCTTGGTGGCAAGATATTAATGTGGGTGTACAGCTACTTACAGCTGAGATCATTTTACGTGATGACAGCGAATGGCCCAACACCTGATTATTACAGCAACCGAGGAGTTCCTCAGGGAGGAGTGCTAAGCCCTACACTTTTCAACCTAACTCTCATTGGTCTAGTCGAGCAGCTACCTAGCACGGTAGAACTTTCTGTCTACGCTGATGACATCTGCATTTGGACATCAGGTGTGATAAGGCCTCAGCTTCGCGCCCACCTTCAGAAGGCTGCTACAACGACGTCATGCTACCTTCGTAAACAAGGCCTCGAGGTGTCCTGCGGAAAATGTGCAGTGGTAGCGTTCCCGCGGAAACCAATGTATGCTTACAGCATATCAATTAATGAACAATACATATCGTTCAGCAGAAGCCACAGGTTCTTGGGAGTCATAATAGACAGAAACCTGTCGTGGACTCCACACGTGAACTATGTGAAGAAGCGGCTGATCGCAACATGCCACATGTTCAAATTCCTTGCAGGAAAAAATTGGGGAGTGCCCATACCATCTATGCTACAACTGTACAAAGTGTTGTTTATCGAATTCTTACGGTACAGCTTACCTGCAATATCTAACACCGGCAAGACCAACCTGCGCGCAATTCAGAGCATTCAAGCCCAAGCACTTAAGATATGCCTTGGATTACCCCACAGTGCTTCAACGGCTGAAACCATTGCCATCGCTCAAGATCACTCGATAAAGACGCATATTATTACCGAGACAATGCGCATGCACCTCAGGCATTATGCCAGGACCCCTTCTCACCACCTGGCGAGCCTAGCTGCTGAAAGGCCCCACACGACATACGGCACTACTGTCTACAAGTATCGTTCATCGTTTACTGAGACGTACGCACCTGCATCAAAGCCACTGCTTCCTCCTTGGAGCTTGAGCCGGCCGCGAGTTCACTTAATGATTCCAGGAATGAGGAGAAAATCGGACTTACCGACACATGCCCTGAAACAACTGAGTCTATTCCTACTGGAAGAAAACTACAGTAACCACGTGCACATTTACACGGATGGCTCTACTACGCCATCTAGTTCAGGTGGAGCAGTGGGTATATCATCACAAGGGGTAACTCGGTGTTTTAAGACTTCACACGTGCCGACGTCAACGACGGCAGAACTCGAGGCTCTGCGCAATGCACGGGAACTCATCAATTCAGAAGAAAGACCAGGTAAATAGACTGTGTTTTCTGACTCAAAACCAGTGTTACAGTGCCTGATATCAGTTCTCCGACGCAGATGCCATGACCAGTTGGCCTACCAAACCGTGAAACTTCACCACCTTTTAATCCAAAAATGCCACGACATCGTCTTTCAGTGGTTACCTGGGCATTGTGGTATAGGCGGCAATGATTCTGCAGATCATGCTGCTCGCACGTCACATAAAGAAGCGAACAGCGTTCCGATTCCGCTTTCAAGAGAGGATGCGGCGAGGCAGATTCGTCAACTGGCCCGCAGTCTCACACTGACTGAGTGGAACACACCAAGCATACGACGTACAAGACTGCACGAGCTCGACCCTTCACTACAACTCCAGCCTCCACCAGGCCTACATCGACGTGCAGCTTCGCTTCTCTATCGCCTTTTGCTGGGAGTTGCTTTCACGAAAACTTATACCACGTTAATTGGAATTACTGACAGTGCGGCGTGTGATGTTTGCGGCACCGACGAAAATATCGAACGCCTGCTGTGCCATTGTCCTCGTTTTGCCTCAGATAGACAAGTACTTGCCAACGCAATGCGGCGACTGGATGATCGGCCCCTTTCTGTGCAGGTGCTATTACAGCAACGTCCACATGCCTCGACAGCCCACAAGGCAGTGAAAGCCCTGCTGTGTTTCCTGGGAAAGACAGGCTTGTGTGCACGCCTCAGACATGTGGTAGAGTTCTACACGCTGCAGTGAAATTACTGTCAGTCTCTCCCCCACCCTTTTATTCTTCTCCCTCTCTTCCCTCTTTCTCGTCTTTCTTGTCCCCTTCCCTAATCCCCCAGTGTAGGGTAGCCAACCGGATGTCTTTCTGGTTAACCTCCCTGCCTTCTCCCTTTTGTTGCTTCCTCCTCCCTACAACGAGCATATTTGTTCTAAATAGTCGGCATTGTTTGCAAAAAAAAGTCATGCAAGAAGTAAGCAAGCGTTCATCTGCTTGCACGCGTGAGATGTGCACATTGTGAACAGAAAAGAGGACCCTTTCACACGCTTCCTTGACATACATTCTTCATCGAGCGAAGCTAGTAATAAGTAATAAGTAATAGTAACTGAAGTATTGATTCATCTGTAAGGTTTAACGTCCCAAAACGACCATGCAATCACGAGAGATGCCGTAGTGGAGGACTCCGAAAATTTCGACCACCTAGGGTTGTTTAACGTGCACCCAAATCTGAGTACACGGGCCTACAACATTTCCGCCTCCATCAGAAATGCAGCCGCCGCCACCGGAATTCGATCCCGCGACTTGCGGAATAATACCGAAGTAAAGAGTGTGATTGCGCAGGTTGGTAATCCATCATTAAACTTCTTAGTGCAAAAATATCAGAGAAGGAACACAAGAGACGAGGACGAGCGCAGTCCTCGTCTCTTGTGTTCCTTCTCTGATATTTTTGTGCTGAGAAGTTTAATAACTATGGTCATAATGTCTGCAACTTGCCATTTCTTAACTAGACATGCTTGCGATGGGACGGTGTAGTGGGGTGCTCTGAAAAAAAAATTCTGCCATCTGGTGTTCTTAACCATGCGCTGATATCGCACAGGACTCGGGCCTCTGGCGTTTCTCCTCCATCTAAATGGGACGACCATGGCCGTGATCAAAGTCATGAAGCACAGTAACGGCCCCATCATGGCGGACACGTCGGAAAAGGAAGCAGTGCCCGCCAGGGACACGTGCACGTCAAGATAAGGCGGGAAAGAGGCGGCGTGACGCACCTATACTGATACCACCTTCGTGGCTTTACGGGCGTGAAACGAGAAAAAACACGGGCCCTCAGGATGTCGAACGAGACACGTGTGGGCCTCCAGCTTCCTTGAACAAGAGGTCGGCGAACTGAACAAAGTATGAGTGAACACGCGGGTCTTTTATCTCACACTTTACGCGCAAGGCGGAAGTATAGACACACATACAAAACGAAGCCGAAGTTTCGTAAGACAGTAACACCTTAAGAGTGGGTGGCCATGCGAGTGCTTCCTTGATGCATCACGACACACAGTGGCTGTCTCATCAGAGGTACAACTGTCGTGCTTGCACAAATCGCGCTCTGCCGTCATGGTCGCGTACAAGGTGGGTAATCGATTTCCCTAGTTGATCTGTTATGGACATTCACATTATGCGGCAGCTGTAACTTGCAGTCACTTCATTTAACGAGAAATGCCCCAGCCATTCTGGGGAACGTCTCATAGGTGTTCGAAAACAAAGCCATCCTACTTATTTTTTGCATTGAAAACAGCAAACGTCTAGGACATCTCGGAGTTAAACGCTATTGGTAATGCCGGGGCCTTTCGTATTTCACCGAGTGTCACCCGAGTGTCGTTTGTCAGAAAATTTATTTTGGCAGCATTGTCTTTTTTTATTTCAGTACCAAAGTTATTTCACGCATTAAGCAAAGGCGTCTGTGTGACACTACAAGATTAAGTGATATACATTTCTAGAAATTTTGCCAAAATTATCAATATTCATGACAATTTAATACTGCGCTTTGTATCGATGTCTCAGTAATGAATACTTACTAATGGGAAGATAAGTTTTGTGTTAAAGTCTCTCCCAGCCACTTAAGTTATAAAGATTTTTCTAGAACAAAGGGGCAGTTTTAGGAAAACATCATATTATACCATACTGAAACATTGTTTTCAGCGCATCGTGCTTTAACTTAAGATCACCTTTAGAGCTCAACTGAAAACGAATATCTAGTTTTTCTTGTGCTGCAGGCTATATCGTTAAGATTTTTTAACGATTGCCATTAATAGTGTGAAGCTTTATGAAGAGTGTATAAAACTGTACACGTGCGCTTGTTTTTTCATCTCCTGCCTTTCCTATATTGTGTTCATTTGGTTTTCTTTACTAGTGTCAAGTTTATTTATTTCATATTGTAATCCTCTCCTATCCTGATTACGAGGCTTGGGATTGTTTGTTTTCTTGGTCATTACTCATGTCTACTTTGATTTGGGGGATGTAACCCGAATCATTTGTACGGCCCCCTTTCATTTATTGTACGTACATTGTACTGTTATGTGTACCTTTCGACATACTTCCTGTAATTGCTAGTGAAAGACTGACAGAATTTGCCAAATAATTAAAAAAATACGATTATTTTCTTTAATTTACCCACTGACGGCTGCCTTGCCTTTTGTAATACGGCAGAATCCTACTTGAAGTTTTCTGTTGCGGTCAGTTTCTGCCAATTCACATGTTCAGCAACGCAGCTTCAACATAGAATCTGTACTGTTTTGGCAGTAGCATAGCTGAATGCTATAAATAGTTTGGTATCATCAGAAACATAAAGTGTAAAGTCTTTCTTTGACATGCGATCTTCATCATCGTGGCGCCTAGTTTTACGAGCAAACCCTCTCTAAAAGTGATCACCATAGGCGAGAATTAGGATGTACACCGATTCGGCAAAGACGTTTGTCCTTTGACGTATACCTTATCAAAGAAATAATGAGCGTAAATTACTAATTCTGAAATCTCGCCAGAATGTTGTGAAGAAGACTTTTATTCTCCTCGCTACGAAGGAAGGAGCATCATCACAAAAAAAAATGCAGTGAAAAACATTTCTAGACACTATATAAGCATCTTCGATTCCCATCTTTCAAAATTTTTTGCTGTTTTAGCAGTTTAGTTACAGTGATTAGCCGCTAAATGTGCAGAAGTTGGCGATTCGTGCACCCTATTGAACCCATCTTGTGGCTGCCGAAGAAATTTTGTACAGCCACCATGGTAACTGATCAGGTGTACTGTGTGGTGCGTCTAAGCTTGAGGTCGCAAGTCCGATTATACCGACCACGTCAGCTGCATTGTGATAGGCGCGAAACGCGACAACATCTTTGCATTTAGAATTACCTGCAAGCGAAAGAACCCCGCGTAGCAAAACCGCTCCCTATGCCAGAACCGCGACGTGCTTTATAATCATGCCACCCTTTTGGTACAGAACATCGGAACGTAGGTAAATGATTGAGAGGTGTGCAAGCTTCTTCCCACATATGTTTTAAGAAGAATAACTGTACTTTCGATATTATTCCATTCCTACGCAAATGTGTAATGCTCAAAAGCATCTAGAGAAATATGCTTCATGTGCGTTGTCGTAGTCAGGATGTACACATTTATTATAATTTCGGTTTGATAGCCACACAAAATGTTTGGTGAAATCAATGATGATGAAAACTTGTCTTCCGATTTTATACTATAATGACGTGATAATAAAGTATCACGCTTATTTTTAAGCTGTCATATAGCTCTCCTGCAATCGTAAATAACTACTTATTCTACAGTGCACTTCCCTTGAAGTGAAGCTTGAAAGAAGAACAATTTTTCACGTATTAGTCTATTAGAATTTTAGAACTCTGGCACTAACATTTTTAATGCGTGATGTTGCTTAACATCAAAACGCGCGAAAGAAAAATGTGGGTGGAGACGCCACCCTGAAATTCCCACGCCAAACATTGAGATGTCATAGTTTCTGATGGCGTATGTTAAGTTTGACGTGTAGGTGGTAGTTGGTAAAACTGAAGGAAATTGTCAAGCGTGTGAGCCATAGACATAACATAAGAAATTTCCGAAAAGTTGTTGAGGTGGTCTCGCAAAAATACGAAAAAAACACATTTTGAAATCAATAACGACACGTGCGGAGATTTCGGCTTAAAGTTTAAAGAAGTGCAGCCTTGGATTTTATTCCTAATAATAAACACATCATGGCAACTTTAGCACCCTTTGATCCACTACTAAGCTCATGCGCTGAACACTTTAGATACCTTTATCGTAATAGCAGTGCTAGCGAATGTACAAACTACAGAAATAGGACTGGAGAGGCGCTAATCAATTCTTCCTATGCATTGTTCTTTTTTTTTACCACTACTAACGTGATATACTGCTACGCCAAGAACAGGTAGCCTAGCTTCTTGCCTAAACCACTTTCGGTAACCTAAAATCATTTTCAAGAACGCCAAATGTGTGTCATAGTTTGCAGTGTCTTAAAAGTAAACGGTACTTCTTTACGATGACGTGTGCAGATTTTTCTCCATTCTTCGCAGGGAATGGATTGTCCTACAGCCATTCTTGTTATCCTGGCGGGAGCACAGATTATTTCGGCTCAAGGTGCAGGTATGCACCGATGTAGCGCTGGGTGGACCACGCTACACGGCTTTCGTTCTTCTTAGGCTCGCAAATGTTCTCTTTCACATATGTACCTTAACCTGTTACCTTTTGGGGAGAATAATTTATTTTTTCATCTTGCTGCTGCCCTGTTTTCTCGGGTTTTGACGTTGCAAACGAGATCGTGGCAGCAATCTATTTTTCATCTATCGTTCAAGCTCAATCATTTACATGTAATTCTAGTTGTCACATACACAGTGTCTAAGTAAAATGTTTTTTAAATTATGTCTGCACAACATTAGCAGAATATGTGAGCTGAACACAAGTGTAACTTAGAAGTGTGGCAGCTTGGGCTAGTTGGTATGGCATGACGATAGTTATAGCGCGAGAACAAAACGACGACACAGAGACAAGAAGGAGCGCTCGTGTCTTTCGTGTCCTTCTTGTCTCTGTTTCGTCGTTTTGTTCTCGCGCTATAACTATCGTCATGCCTGATAAGACAACTATGTCAATACAGGCCTGGTCATTGGACGCAGTCATACTACCACGCTCCTTGAACGGAAATCACTCAGCTGTGGTAGAAGTATTGCTTTGTAAATCTTTCCAATCATGTGAGGAAAGTTTACTTGTTCAAACAACATTTTGATACTCTAAACAAGTCACGAATTGTTGTTCACAATAAGAAATAGCATTACTGCAGTTACATATGCACTAAACAGACTTGACTGTACTTTGCAAGGGATGCTCTGCAACGCTTTTTTTTTAGACTTTTCGTAAACAGGGTACGATGTTTTTTTTTTATTTTGCTCTGTTATATTTTTAAACGTTGTTACTTCCAAACGTTAAAATCGTTCCACGGTATTGGTCAATTTGTACTAGAAAAAAAATTAACAAGGAAGAATTCTTGAATGAATCTTGCAATGCGTTTACAGGAGCTACCGAAGCGACTCTTCGAACTGTCGCCGCTCCTATTCCACGCGTAGCTGTATTTCAAGGGTGATTACAGTGGCAGTACAATATCAAAAGTTGTACGTGCAATGCGCATGCCTTGAATTCAGGAGACACGCTGTCATTGAGAGCAGTGGCGTCGTTTCACTAATCTGTACCTTCCCCAGTGCAGGCCACGAAACCGCAATTTTTTTTCTGGTTCACCTCCCTGCTTTTCACTTAATCTTTATCTATCTCTCTCTGTGCCTGTGTCCTCTCTCTTCTGGTTTTTACTGCCCAGTGATGGTTCGGGTGATGCGGGAGCGCCATTGGAAAGGTGCCTCTGAGGCACTAGGCTATTTTCACGAGTCGAGGCTACGCTGGGCGATAAGTAAGCTATTACACTTCCTGTAGTCGCTCTTTCCCTGTGTGATCACCGATCTTGCGCAAGGCGCTGCTACTTCCATTCCTGGGTGTGGACATTCCCGTTTCCCTGCTGCTCTCTTTGAGCCATGGGGTGTCGCGCTCGACTCGTGGAGTGTCAACTATTCTAAAGGCACGTGTTTAAAAAGCGCGCCACGTTTACCTCACGTCGTCGAGATGTGAAGTTAAGAAAGGCGGTCGTGTTGCTGAAGCAGCAGAGTAATCAGTGTCTCACTCAAAATCAGCAATCAGGCAGTGAAACGACTTAAAATAAGACGCGCATGGTGGTCCTGCGAAGCTTCAACGCATGCACAGGGCCTGCTAGCGGCCCAGATTCAGCTTTCTCATGGCCCCTGCAGCATCCCACGAAATTGGGTGCTTCCCTGTACACTAATGCGAACGTGTATTGGCAGTTTCACGTGCCAGCAAGTCCAGCAGGTCAATGCCAGCAGGTCTACTGCCACCAGCTATAGTATATCCTGTTGAGTATTCCTTTCAGTGTCTTTGTGTTAAAAAAACTGCTTAGTCGCAAAGACTTCTATACGGGTGGTTATCGAACCTTGGTTCCATAATGGAAACATATCGGTTACTCGACTCTCTCAATCAATATTCTTTTATCGTTTCAGTAATAACACACTTATTTCCTACTATTTTTTCTCTAGCAAAGTGCAAGCTTCCACTGGATGAAGGCCGGTGCGACGAAAAGCTTCAGCGTTTCTTCTTCAATGCTACTTCTGGCTTTTGCGAATTGTTCACCTACAATGGCTGTGGTGGCAACGAAAACAACTTCGTCACTTACCAAGAATGCATCGACGAATGTCAAAGTCAGTACCTGATTTTTCTTTCGGTAACGCGAGTAATGTCCATGTGACACGAATAGCATGAAAACGGAAGCTATCACACGCACTTAATTTTTAGGAATAAGATAGAAAAGCAATATTGGAATACTAATAAGACCGTCAAGCCAAGGAACGTTTATGAGACAATATTTGCAGTTGTGTGTTATAAATTTGGATAAATTAAATGAACAAAAAATAACTTGCCACCGCAAACGTGTCAGTTATTTCTCGTGAATGTAGAGTCTAGTAAAGGAATGAGCATTGAATTTGGAATTGATTGATTGATGTGAGGTGTTTAACGTCCCAAAACCACCATATGAACTCCTCAATTTCCACTTATTTTCTCCATTCATCGGAGGGTTCTCATTCTGGCAGACTTTACTCCCCGCCGTGGTGGTCTAGTGGCTAAGGTACTCGGCTGCTGATCCACAGGTCACAGAATCGAATCTAGGCTGCAGCGCCTCCATTTTTGATGGAGGCGTAAATGCTGTGGGCCTGTGTGCTCAGATTTCGGTGCACGCTAAAGAACCCCGGATGGTCAGAATTTCTTGAGCCCTCCACTGCGGCATCTCTCATAATCATATGGTTGTTTCGGGACGCTCAACCCCACATATCAATCATCAATCACACTTCATGTTTCCAAGTATTATATGAGGGATTATTCGTGATTGTTAGCTCGTAAGAAGATATCATGTAACCTGGCGCCAAATAGCAGAAAACGTGTGTTCCACCCTTGCCATCATGGCTCCCAGTGGCACTGACCTCCTAAGTCTAAATCCACAAACGTACAAGATAAAGTGGCTGACGGCCGCTGAACCTGAATTGGTAGAACACTGCACACGTGATTCGAAGGTTGCAGAACGAGCCATTGATATTCCCCTTCTTTTGTTCATACTGGAATACTATAACTCATTAGGTACAGCAAGTGATTGATACCTGTGCCACATCGCATCACGTATGTGCCCTTCACTCAGTAAGGCTATTTTTCACACCAATCATTGCAGCTGCTTCAATGTCCCCTCAAGGAGATACAGCCTCTATTGTCGAACTTTTTAGTAGCTGTACTGTCAATAATAACTGATATATTACTAAGCCTGTTCTGTCTATAAAAGCATATCTTCCTCTTCAGTTCTGTGAGATCCATCACAACGGATGTTTGCTTGGTGTCTGCGTGTGATTGCGAAACATTACTTTCGCAGTGGAGTTTGCGAATGTTCCGAGTGCTACCAACGTTCGCAGACCCCTGTCGCGATCCTCTCGGTCCGGAACGGTGCAAAGAAGGAGTCGAAAACCGTTATTACTACGACGTGGATGCGGGCCACTGCAAGGAAACAGGGTTCGGCTTCTGTTCGGGTCACTGGGACAGCTTCATCGGTCTCGAGGAATGCAAAACGCGCTGCGAAGGTGAGCCCGTCTTTCCAATTGTTGTATTACGTTAGCCATGAAGTTACGGTGGGACTTAATATTTTTTCACAGAAAAGTGGAAGCCAACGTTTACGCAGAGAGATCAAGTCACTTCGCTTTGTCAGCAAACTACATTGTATTGAGATAATGCCTAAGAAACAAATCAAGTGTATATGTCAAAAAAGAAAGGAGACAATGTAAGCGGAGAATGTATATTTTGTAGCTCTTATTTGTAACTCATTAAGAGTTACGTAAATGTAAATTATTTATGTAAACGAAAATAAAACTTAGTGCCCATCGGGGGACAATCTGCAACTTTAAAGATCCGCGTATGATGACCTGTCTATTCAGATACGTCAGTGATCAGGAAGCTCGCAGCGGTCCACTCTTTTGTTCTAAACAGTCTCAAAAGACAGCATTAAACAAATCCACAATCGAAGTTCGCAAGCACGAAGACTAGGGAAAGTCGTGTACTACCCATCATTCCAATGGTGGCTTATGATCACCGCGCCACCATTTCCTTTAGTTAATTTGAGTAAACTCTATCACATTCTAATATAATTTCAAACGACGGAACATTATCATCCTCGCGACGCAGTTGAGACGTCCACCGAGGGACGAAGAAGCGTGGCTGGCGAATGAAAAAGCGTGTCGAATTAACCCCGAAAAGACTATCGCCTTTCAAATTTGAAAGAGAAGTTCAAGATTCCTTGATCTTTTTTTTTAATGTGCGGGCTACATTAATTTTTTGTAGCGCTATTTTGCAACCACCTGTAATGAATACGGTGTTTTGACTCCTGTATATAATGTTAGCAGTTTCAAAATAATGCGATATCTCACATAGAATGGTCACTGTACATACATCAAAAATTGCGTAAACGCTTCGGGGGGGGGGGGGGGGGGAGAACACGCGTTTTGGTGAAAAATAGAGCATGAAGGAAGACATTTTAGTGGAATGAAAGCGCATGAATCGAAGCCACTTTTTATATTCATCTTTCAAACAAACGGACCAGTTCTTGTCAGCCTGCGAAAAATCAAGACACCTGCTGAAGTGATTGCATCATGTCACCACCCCTCGGCTTCGCGTTTTCTACACATAGCTTTTTCCTACTTACAGACGTTTGTACAAGACCGATGGATCCAGGTGTTTGCCACTCAAAACAGCGCCGGTTCTACTACAACCGAGAAGAAAACCGTTGCCTACCGTTCATATACACAGGTTGCCGTGGAAACGGCAACCGGTTCCACACACAAGCCATGTGCCACAAGATGTGCCGTCGTAAGTTCTTACATATGTGTTCATCTTATAATTTCTGCTTATTGTCCACAAAAAATGCCCAGCTTTCTTTTATTTTTCCTCCCGACACACGAGTATTGGGCACTTCTGATGTGCTTTCAGTTAACAGTTATGAAAAGCAAACAAAAAAAGATTGTTTAAAACAGGATATACGGTATTGATAAGCTAAGGCTCTAAACTATAGGTCTCACCGTCTAACAAAATGTTACGTGAGTTCTGACGTCCTGCATAATCTACTGGTAATTTTTTTTCTATGAACGTCTAAAAAGCTGGGCAAAACAATTTTGCGTTTCTCTCTTGAAGAGCTTATTTAAAAAAAAAAACACTCTCCCTACGTGTTCAGGTCTATGCGGCATCCTAATCTGGGATCGCTGCCCGGCAATAAACCAGAGATAGCTTTCTTGGGCGTTTTTAATCTGGTTGTTCCTTGTACTATGCTGATCACTACTACACCATCTCGTCCTTTGAGTGTGACACCTATTAAATACCACCGTAGAGTGCTGTTTTTGTTTGAAATCTATAGTCAACCATAATGAAAAGGTAAAACAGGCCTCTAATAGCTGTGTCAGTTTGTTCTTGTTTTTTGTTTCATTTTTTAAGGCAAGCTTCACTTGAGGGTGATGTTTCCATACTCCTGCCTCAGATTTTTTGCTCAGTGCGAGAAAAGGTAACATGGAATTTTTAAAAGCCGTAACCAACAACGTGGCATTCGCACGCCCCTGCAAAAACATGTTTTCGAGTACAATGTGCTGATACTACGCGGACTTTTGGTTTCCCCAGTTTTCGAATAACTTTGCAAATTATACCATGCGCTATATATGAATGTTTCACAAACACCTTCATTTCATTATTCCAATTTCAGGGGGTTGCGACTGATTTCACTTTCCTAAAGTTGCCAAGACACTGGAACTGCCACAAGAACAGTGCAAGAATAACTCAGCAAGTGCCCTGGGACCTCAAATTGTGCCCTCAGACAGGCAAACGCTGAGAGGCCACACAAAAGCTGTTCAAATATCTTAAGACACTCTGTTTGAAATGTAAAGTTATATCAGAATAGTGAAATTTGTGACGGGAAAATTATTTTGGGAGTGTGGCCAGCAAAGAGAGGACGCTTTGACTTTCAGAAACAGGTCTTCGAAACAGCGGGTCCTCTCGAAAAAGTACGGTTTTTCTTTGTAACCGTCAAAGTTGTACGCGTCTCGGTAAGAAGAAGCTTACAAATAAATAATTCCAAGCAGTTCACATGACAATAGGTTTTGGTAGGACTACCAATCAAATGTTGCCAATAAACGATGGCTGATAGGTTGGTCAAGAGAAACACTAATAAAATAGGTAAAGTGTGTTTGCGTAAGATCAAGAAAGTAATTTATAGTTACCACTGAACTCTGCCAACGAGCTAAAAAATACATGGTTTTTCTGCAAGTAAAAACTCAATTTCAACGGGCCAAATTCAGACTATGTCTGTACTCAGCTGTCTTATACAGTAATTCGCAGCACGAAATCTTTGCAGAAATAGGCCGATATACATCACTTTTTTAAATGTTTAGAAAGCGCGTATGCTTACAACTACCACATATGCTTTCTAATTCAATTATGTTTTAAGAAATAAATGAAACATTAGCAAGAGCAGGTGCAAAGGGGTAAGCACCAATGGCTGGAGCCTGACGCCATGTTTTTTTTTTTTTTTCGAAAAGACGTCGTTGAGCAATTTCCGCCTTATTCAAAGCAAACAGGGTTTTTTTTCATGCATTCATCAATACAAATTTCGTGCACACGTGTACATTCAACTCGGGCATAACTCCTGGCATCTACTTTACGTGGTTGGTTTCTAATAATATAAATCTGAGTGTAGCCAGAATTTTTATTGACATTCAGTAGCATCCGACTTACACAGCAATCCAACCACTGACCATGTCTTCAGCCTAAGAACTGCGTAGACACATGACAAATGATAAAGTAACTAAAGAGAATCAAAGCTAGAGGGTGCATAGCCAGCATTCCAGTATTATTATATATATATCATTTAAAATGCCATAAAAGACTAAAATGTGTCATTATGATAGATAAAATAGCACGACGTATTCATATTGTGAAAATTGCGAGAGAGATCAGGTAAACTTGGAAGTTGAAGCGTTGATGGTCGGCACGTTTAAAACTGGTTTTCCCTTTCTGGCGACAGGTGCTTTGCAGACATTCCGCCTGTTCATCATCCCCAGCTATCAAAAGTGCTATTCATTGCCCGTTACCAAAGTGTAATGTAGCATACTTGAGAGTTGTCTTGTGACTATGTTAGTGTCGCTCACTGATTTTCTATATAAATAAAATTTATATTATTTTTTTCCATTCGTCTTGATAAAGACAACTTTCTGCGCGTATCTAAGTTCTTAGGCGAAAGCACAAAAATTAGGTTTCTCAATAATATTTCTTGAAGCAGGTTCCCGCAACCGGCATTTCTGGCAGCAGCTTTTAGCACCACAAACTAATAATTTAAATAAATGCAAAGTCTTTGTTACATCACTGCTAAAAACAACGTTCTGTATTTTTTAAATGCGAAGCACTTCTTAGCGAGCTTCGGAGACTTTGAGCGTATCTAACTAGCCACTTACGTTCGGATGCTCTCGTGGTCACACCCTTAACTTGGCGTGAACCAAAATTAGCATGGGAGAGTAAGATGGTTTGACGAATATGACACCCGGATCAAGACATGAATAATGTCACAATGCCGTCACGTACATCGCCAAACACTTCCCGTTAGACAGTGGCACATACTAATGGGCAGGTATGGGCCACTGGTACGCGGGTATGTGCCAGAGGTGATTGACACTTAGTATCTACCCAGAAACGACGAGAACACACATTGGCTATTTTAACGTGCGGGAGTTAAGAAATACTCGACATCGGTAGCGTCAACCCGATCTGATGATTGCAAAGAATAAATCTCAGGGTCCCAGCTGGAATTTAAGTCAAGCATTCTGCGTGGCAATGAAACATTTTACCACAGAGCTACGCCAGATCTCGAACTACGTTTCAAAGAGGCACTGATCTTCGTGAAACATAAATAGTGGTTGCAGTCCTGCCTACCCAATTTTATTAACATTACATATATATTCGTTTGATACAGCCGTCACGTCGGGTAAACGTCAATTGTGGTTAGTTGCCATGCGCTGAACTTGATTTATGTAGCAGTGTCTAGGGCCAGCATCCCCGCGAGCATCAGCGCTTCATATCAGCTTCTGGTATTGCTAATACGCAAGTTCCAGTTGGCATCAATGCGCGAGCGCAAACAACTGCATGGTTATATAAACATCTGCAACTCTTCAACATATGCCTGTGCGTTCAGCATTTGTACATATATTGAGCGTCATTTCATGATGTGTCGCTCAATAAAAAAAAATCGCAACACAGTCACCTTCCCTCTGCATGCTTCGCATAACGTCGATTCCCGGGTAAGTTGGGTCTGCCGATTTTTTTTTCATTCGTTGTTTGCAAAAGCAAAAGTTTGTGAAATGAATCTTTACGTGGTCTTACAAGGACGCTTCTTCGTCGTAGGGCAGCCATGTGCATAATCATGATTGTGACTTTTTTAGTGTTATTATTGTTTGCGCTGCCTTGTGTGCAGGAGCATCTGGACGACTTGAAGATTTTTAATCGCTTTTTTTTTTCTTCTTGGTCTCCTACAACATGTTAATTGCAAATAAAGTGAATGAATAAAAATAACTGGTTTACTATCTGCCTCAAACAAAACGAGTTTATTTTTTCTATACGATGAAAAACAGTGGCAGCTGTTGTCAGCTTTCTGACTCCCTTTCTGTCTGACGCCCTTTCTGCTGGCCAATAGACAGCGGTGTATTGGCCAGCAGGCTTAGCCGAGTCGACATGTGTAATATAGCGAGTAAAGTAATAAAGAAAAAACAGGGCCGTCAGTCACGTTAAGCCCGATTAAGTACCACGTTCAGGGGCGAAAGTAACTGAACAAGAGCCGGAAGATAAGTTCACGGTATGATTGCGCCCTCACACACAATGAAATGTTAGAGCCACTATATTGTATACAGGAATAAGAAGACGTCCACGAAAGAGTTGCATTCATTCACGCAGTGCCATGCTATCCTATTCAATTTCCCTATACTGTTCTCAAGTGGAGCCGTGTGTCTAAGTTGCATAGATTACCTCCCTGAAAAAACCTGCTATTTATCAGGCACAAGCATGTGACTATACATTCACAAACATATCATGTCTGTTCGTTTTACAAAAGCGGAAAACGTTGACACTGCTCATGCAAAGATTTCTTTGGTCCGCAAAGGTCTTAATTCTGTAGTTGCGTCATTGCGCTCTCGCCTGTTGACTGTGACGCAAACAGCATCCAGCAAATGCATAGAGCACAATGAAAAAAAAATACAGAGATGCAATTTTTTAAACATCGTGCCAACTGTCCAATAAATGTCCATTAGGTTAGGCATTTTAAAAAATTGCATCGTGGCTTTGTCACTATGTGATGAATAAACCTATTTCATAAAACAAGATCGAACTTGAATAAAAAAGAGCCTAAAGAAATATGAAAAGTCAGATCGTGTCGTATACGGAATTTTAAAATTACTCTTGAGCACACTTTGGGCAGTCAGAAAACAGCGCCTGTCTGCAGTCTAGGCTTTTGTAAATATGCGAGCCAAAATGGCGCTGCAATAAATGGTCAATTTGTGATATAGAAGTCTTCGTGCTGATTCACCAACTATGCAGCAGGGTCTGTCATTTGTCTTAAATTGAGCCAGCTACGGCAGCACTTGCCAGTGCATTCAAATGTCAATAACGTTTGCTGGCAGGCTTCTTGGTGATGCCTTTTAGGGGAGAAGCTCCTTAAGGCGTGGGTCTGTCCATGTCTTGTATGTATGTAGTAGTACGCAGCCACCGGTGGCACATACCCGCTCTAGAGCGGGTATGTGCCACAGAGGATGTGAAATGGGGGATGGCGGTAGGTGGAGTGTTCACTAGATGGACGCACGGAAAGACGGACAGACAGACTAGCAGACGGATGGATGGATGGATGGATGGATGGATGGATGGATGGATGGATGGATGGATGGATGGATGGATGGATGGATGGATGGATAAACGCGCGGACGTACGGACGGATGGATACACGAACAGACAGACAGACAGACAGACAGACAGACAGACAGACAGACAGACAGACAGACAGACAGACAGACAGACAGACAGACAGACAGACAGACAGACGGACGGACAGACAGACAGACAGACAGACAGACAGACGGACAGACAGACAGACAGACAGACAGACAGACAGACAGACAGACAGACAGACAGACAGACAGACGTATGGATGGATGGACGCACGGATGGTCGCGTGGACCGACAGAAGGAAAAACGCACGGACGGACGGAAGAATGGCCGGGCTGACGAACACTTCGCCCCACTCATTATCATTCACTCCGTTGATATGCTGTGATTTTTTCTTAAGGGTACAAAGTAAATACGCAGGTAAATGAACAAGAGAGAGAACCGAGGAGTGTACCAAATTCAGTCATTTAGTACTTTCTTTCCTATATGCGATTTGTATAGAGATGGCGTATTATTGACTCCCAAACTGCATATACATTTTACGACGCCAAATAGCTCTCGGCTACGCAAGCTTCGGGCTAGACGTCTTGGCAGACATGAGGGGCATGGTGATCAACTGAAGTCACTTCAAAATGCACTGTCTGAATTCGACCGTGATTGGCTGGTCATGGTGATAAAGCACAAAGTCATTGCGTGCCACGTGTTCGCGTAGTTAGGCAGGCCTCGTGAATCTCGCTAAAACTGCTGTTATAAACCTTGCGCAAAATTTCTGCCATCTGTCAGCCATCGTGTGCATACCGCCATATTAGAGGCTAGAGCGTGGCGCAGAACGCTAAGTCCACGTGTGTTTATGTATACGTATGTGTTAGGCGTATCGACGTGGGCCGTGCATTGCCTGATAGTCCCAATGCTGACGTATTGCTACGGTCATTGCTGCACACAGACAGGAACTTGGAATGCGGACGGAAGAAAGATAAACCGTGAACTTTGCCCCTTGCTATTTTTTTTTTCAATCTGATGACGTTTCCAGCATGTGCTACGGCTAGTGCTCCCGAAACACGTGTTTTCGTTCTCCGTTCTAAGCAAGTAAGGCGCGCAATGGCCCGTGATACACACTCGTGGCACGCAGTGCATAAACCACGCGTGCGGCGTCATTCTCGTCCCTCTTTCATTTTCGTTTCCTCTTTCATTCGAACAGTGAGACAGCTGATTGAGACAGGACAGGATGAATTTTTCGCATGTGCGCATAGGTGGCTGCACGCATTTTTCTTTAATTGTTCTGGGCACAGTGCATAGCGCATCGGATGGATGAACAGATCAACCAGCTGCGTGTTAAATACTAGGCAGGAAACGCCGAGGGTGACACGGCATACACTCACTTCCATTCTTTCAAAACGGATGTTTCAAATCGAGTATGGTTGCAAATGAGTTAGCTTTCAGGGTAAAGATACGTATGCTCCGCAACAACATGTCTTGACATGGGAGCGAAAGCAATGAAGGCGGGGCTTCAGCACATTCATGTTGCTCCGCAGGTATAGTATTTCAACACGCCGCTGATTTCGGTTTTGCTAGCTCGCATCGTTAGAATGTTTAGGAAATTACGTATACGCAAAAAAAAAGTGAACGAGGGAGAGATTTGTATCGTTCAGTTTACATTTTAGTGTCGCATGACAGGTATATTTTCCTCGGAGAATTAAACATCGTCTTTCAGGCCACACACTGACCTACTACGTCACGAAGGGCCTGTTGATTTTGAAAAACTGCCTTGCTGAAGAAATGGTGCTGTCTAAAAAATCCATGGATAGGAAGGAAGGCATTTCTGCAAAGTGCACGGTAACTGTATTTCACCCACGACTTCCCGCTAAATTGCCTGAGTCTCGTAGAAAGCGAAGGCGAATTTACTTCAGCAAGGCTTATGCAAGTTTTATCAGTTAAGTATGTAACGTTTGTTGGCGCTGTAGCAGATGCGCGCTTTGGTTCCGTATCTTCCTCAGCAAGGTCAACAAACGTTGTCGCCCAGTAATAGTGAACAGCTTCGTGATTGTTACCCAAGCGTTAAAACTAATAAGACTCGCTCTGCGATTTGGGGTTATACAAAAGGTGTGCCAGTATGCATGTTAACTTTATCACAGATGGCCGGAATTTTCAAAGCTGCAGCGCCAGTCACACTCCTTGGCAGAAGCGTTGTGACAGACAGACAGACAGACAGACAGACAGACAGACAGACAGACAGACAGACAGACAGACAGACAGACAGACAGACAGACAGACAGACAGAAAGACAATCACAGCATATCCATGGAGAGCATGATGGTGAGTGCGGCGAAGCATCCGTCAGTCCGTCTGCGCTGCCATCCGTCCGTTCGTTCGTGCATCCATCCGTTCATACATACATCCGTCCGTCTGTTTATCCATGCGTCAATCCGTCCGTCCATTCGTCCGTTCGTCCATACGTCTGTCTGTCTCTCCGTACGTGTGTCTGTTCATCCGTCCGTCCATCTGGTAACCACTCCAAGCACCGAAATCCTGAATCTTTTCCTATAGAAGTACCATCATATAAAAGTACCGCCATCCAGCAGACTTTCCAAGGACTTAACGGGAGGTGGCACCAGCTGACTACAGGAGTGGCACGCGCGCACTTTCTTACGGCCTGCACTTCGTGTCTGGTTCCCACCTCTTACCGCCGCAAGTCCATGGAACGGCGACACAACACTCGCTAAACCTTGCTAAAACGAAGGAGGTTACGCCCAGTGAGTTCAACGTGGCAACCAGATATTGCTCAAAGTGCGTCGTTATGATACTAGATTTTTTTACAGCGAAAGCTGTTATGGGATCACAATTGGGGCCACGCACGGTTGTCCGCCGCCGCCGCCGGTGTCCGTAATCACAAGGCGCGAAATTGGAAAAAAATAAAAAACCTAGTGTTAAATGCAAAGTGGTAAATACATAGCGAATACACAGTGGGGCTCGAAACTGGAGTCTGCTGAGTGCCAGCCCAGAATTCCACCACTGAGCTACGCTGGTGCTTGTGACTTGTTGGCAAACCTAGCACCAAAACACAGTGGGGCTCAAACCCGGGTCCGTTGGGTGCCAGCCCAGTATTCTACAAGTGAGCTACGCTGGTGCCTGTGTCTTGTTGGCAAACTTGCCTTAGGCAAGCTTCATGTCGGGAAAGCAATTGCGTTATTACAACCTATTAAGCGTTTTAAAACAGCGAAAGAAAAACCATTCATCGCACAATGCGAATAGCGTAACGAGTTGGCCGTCTAATGCTCCAACTCATTACAAAAGCTTGTTCTTGTTTCCATATTGACTGTGGCGCATACCCACTTCAGCCATAATTCCTCATCGTCGTCAGCCCCTCCATGAACAATCAGCACGAAGCTTCTTGCAAGTGTTTAGTGGATACCACGCTTCGCAGAAGAACGACAAAAAATAGCATAGCGAATGCCGGCCAACTACCTAAAAGTTTATTCATAATGCCCTAGTGGGTACCAAGCAAGTGCACTTGCAGTAGTTACCCAATAAGTGTTTTGAAAGGCTCTGAAAGGCTGCTCTTTTAGCTTTCCTTTTTACTGTGCTGCGCCTTCCGCGCAAGCCAGGCGTTTTTTTATAAGCACCAAATTCAAGGCAAATTTTATTGCAGCTCAAGTCACTGATACTCGTCTTTGTAGGTTATTTAATCAGAAACAAGCATTTTTTTATTTATTATTAACGTGCGTGGGTTTCCTTCCTCCTCAATTCAAATGAGTGCGCGCGTGCCACTCCTCTAGTCCGTCGGTGGAGGTAGCTACATCCTACTACTACTACTACTACTACTACTACTACTACATTACGGAAGCACGACCCACGGCTTAAGGAGCTTCGCCCCTAAAAACTTTATTAGCAGGTGTGTTTGGACCCCCCGGAGTATCTGGACTACTGGGCAGTCCCACACCATGTCTACACGGCCATGCCTCTCACCGCGATGACATCAGCTGCCCGAGTCACCGCAGCAAGCTGAAACGCCGGGTCCTCAGACGAGAGGAGGACTTACCAGTCCTTCCATCTAGAGATGGTCAGGCTGTCCCGGCGGGGGAGGATCAGCAGGGCAGCCGAATAGGATGTGGGAAAGGGTGGCGTGAGGTTTGCCGCAGAGGGAACATTCAGGGAAAGTGCCACAGTAGCGGGACAGCTGCTGAGGGGAAGAAAGAGTGTCAGTCTGGAGACGTCTCCATAGGATTTGTTGGTAGTGCGTAAGAGGGGTATTTGGAGGAGGATACGTCTGGTGGTTCAAACGGGGTATTTGCGTGAGCTCTGCAAAAGTGTGTAGCTGCTCCTTTGACAAGCCCGAATCGAGGTTTTCCTCAGCCAGGCAAATCAACCCTCGGGTCAATTTATCGGCTGCCTCGTTTCCGGTGGGTTCCCCGAATGAGCCGGCATCCACTGGAGCTCTACCATTTGCGGTAAACTTTTTGTGGGGGTTTTCAACGACCACCAGGCTTGAGGGTGTATCCTTCCCCCTGGCAGCTTTTGTACAGCAGCTTTTGAATCAATAAAGACGCACTGTGCATCGGATTGTGCAAGGGCTAAGGCGATGGTGGTCTCCTCTGCCTCCTCAGCGTTACAGCTTGAGGAAAGGCGTGGAATCAGGGGATGGGGTAGAGTTGCGTTGTAGGCAACTGCTACAGCTTCCGGTGCTGTACAAGTGCTGTCTGCCCAAATGGCATCCTGAGCTTGTCTGTAACTTAGTGAAGGCCTTTTGCGCGGGCTCCACGGCGAGCGATGCGATGCTGGGGGTGAACACTGCGAGGCAAGCGTTCGACTATTATAGAGGCATCAATATGTCGAGGAATGGTCAGATAGGTTGGTTGATTAGCGGGTATGTTTATGCGAAGGCAGGAGAGAATATGGCGGCCAGGGGCACTAGTGGAAAGTCTTACATACTGTGCCTGAAGATGTACCTCAGCTAGCTCACAAAGGGTGTCTTGCGTGCCCATTTTTGCGGAATAGAAAAAATTGCTCTGTGCAGTGGATCTCGCGATGAAGCTGCTCTATAATTACCAAACGAACATATAGGGAGCCCTCTCAATCTGCCAATAGAACAGACTTGTTCTACATCGAGCATAAAAAGTATTTCCGGAAGTGCTCTGAATCTGACAATGGATGACACCATGAGCTGAAATGCTCCTTATTTTATTAGAATAGCCACTTCATCCGACATTTTGCAGTGTAGCGCTATTCAGCTCTTGCATAAAACCTGTGAGCCTCTAGTATTTTTAAAACAACCAAGAAATTGTCGATGCTTCTATTACGCTCAAGGGCCGAGTGCCAACCCCCTCATGATTGTATACCGGTACTTGCAAGTAAAACTCTACAAAATATCCATCTTATGCTCATTTATTATTATTATTATTATTATTATTATTATTATTATTATTATTATTATTATTATTATTATTATTATTATTATTATTATTATTATTATTATTATTATTATTATTATTATTATTATTATTTGTAGTAGTAGTAGTAGCAGTAGTAGTAGTAGTAGTAGTAGTAGTAGTAGTATTCACGAGTGGAACACAACGGGACTAGATTGTTAATAGGTACTTTAAAATTCTATGGCATGGATTCGCCCAACTTGCGAATGACATTGTGGAATCCATGCCGTAAGGGGCCAAGAGACGTTTGGCAGATCCCACGTACCTCGGGAATCGACGTTATGCGAAGAATGCGGAGGGAAGCTGACCGTGTTGTAATTCTTTTATCTAGCGACACGTTATGAAATGACCCTAAATATATGTCAAATGTTGCATGCGCATGCATATGTTGAACAATTGCAGATGTTTATATAACAAGTGAGCAAGCGCAGACCGGTTGTTTGAACTTGCGCGACAGTGTCAACGGGAACATCAGTATTAGCAACACTACAAGTGATAGGCTGATATGAAGCGCTAGTGCTCGCGATAATGGTAGCCCTTGGCACTGCTACATAAATCAACTTCAGCGGATGGCACCTAACTACAATTGTCGTTAACCCGATATGACGGCTGTACAATACGGGTACATGTGTATTTTTCTAAAGCTGCATACCCAACACAGCAAGCATAATTGACGTTTCACGAACGTTACGGTCTGTTTGAAAAGCAGTTCCGAGACCTGGCATGGCTCTATGGTAAAATACTTGATTGCCACGCAGAATGCGGGGGTTCAATTCCTGCTGAGACAATGACACTTATCCTTTGCATTCGTCGAGACAACGATGCCAATGTCAGCTTTTTCTCTACACTCACGCGTTAAAATTACTACGTGTGTTCTCGCCGTTCCTGGGTAGATACTAAGTGTCGATCACCTGAGGCACGTACCCACATAAAAGTGGCACATACCCACCCGCGCGTATGTGCCACTGTTTGGCGGGAAGTGTATGACGACGTACGCGACGGGATTGTGACATTATTCCTGTCTTGACCAGTGCGTCATACTCGTCAAACCATCTTACCCTCCCATACAAATTTTGGTTCATGCGATATTAAGAGGATGGTCACGAGACCACCCAGACGTAAGTGGTGAGATAGATGAACCAGGTACGCAGATAGACGCCAAAATTGCTTGCAGTACGCAAACTTAAAAAAAAAATGCTTCGCATTTAGGAGCAATCCACGGTTTTATGCGGCTAACAAAAAAAGAACGGTATGACGTCTGGCACAGTGAATTGAATCAAAGCAACACAATTTTGAAGTTTATTTTTTTTATTGAGAACCATACAACAGTAAAGGTCTTCGCTCATTTTTTTAAGTGAGCATTACCACTGTTCGCAGCGCAAGCAACCAAAATATGAACGAAAACCCGGGAAATTTGTCGGAATGCAAGCATCTCGTTTGCTACGCTGTACAAAACAAATTGAGCAACAGCAAAATCGTATTTTGTTTGAGAATCCCATAATCGTAAAAGAAACCCATAAAATGATTTCTCGCGTTTCCATGAGGGGGTAATTATTTTTCAGAATATGAAATAAAATCATGTCAAGTGTAGAACTATACGAATACTCACTTGAGAAAGTTTGAAATGCTTATGAAAACATCTTAAAAGCAATCTTCAATTATACGCAGGACAGTTATAGCAGTAATAGTAAATAGGGTGCCGTTTTGCCCAACGTAGTAATCACGTGCGCTTAAGTTATGCAAATGTCTGTGAGTCTGGAACTGCATTTTTGTTGGGTTGTTTCGTTCGGTTATTTCTGTTTGAATTCGACCCACCGATGCTTAATTATTTTCCGGTCTGTCCTTTTACGTGAACCACGTGCACAAATTGTTCCCTAGTATTCGAAACTTACTGTACAATATGTGTCCTGGATGTGGGCCTGATTCAGTGTTTGTGTAAGATATACAGATGCTCTAAAGTACGGCTATCAATGCCGTTCGGATGGTTCATGCAGCCGTCCAGAAAGTAAGAGTGACGAATTTTCTGCCAACTGGGCCATTCTTCATCCTGTGCTCTGCCACATCCCATGTAGTGCAGTTAATTACAGTGATCTGGGTCAGCAGTAACAAATGGCGCCATTGTTTCAAGATTTATTGCCGCCATCGTTTTTGCGAGCCTACTCCCACAATACTCGTTCTTTTAATTTAAGCAATCAGTGAAAATAGAGTCGGGTGTTTTTGAGGTTTATAAGCTCACACATGCAACAATGTGTATGTGAAATATGCATGTTCTTTCCACAAGCGGTGCAGATTTGTAGCAATACAAACAATTGTTTGATGTTGCCATATACTTTGGTTTAACTAAACTCGGAAAGACACAAAGTAACGATATTTTTCGCAATACAGTTTTAAATGATGTACGAGCTCGAGGTATCCAAGGGAATACTTTTTCGTATGAATGTATTAACGACTAAACTGCTAACGAACTGCTAGATGTGTGAATGATCAGGAACAGTTGCAATCACACGAAATCCCGCACTTTGAGGATGACGTGCAAGACATGAAATCAGGTCTCGCAATAAAATCCTGCACACGCAGTTTTCGAAATCTAAAATAAACGCTACTGTAATATTAGGAAATGAGGTAACTTGCGTCAGTAAACCGACAATGTGGCTCTTTGCACCATATGCGGTATGCGGCTTCATTTATACCTTCGTTTGCTAAAACTGCGCTTGTTTCAGCTTATTAACTAAAGCGTGTTTCTCTTCCATGCTTTGTTTTTTTTTTTTTTTAAGTTACGACTCGCGTTTTC
Source organism: Rhipicephalus microplus (assembly GCF_043290135.1). Classification (NCBI taxonomy): domain Eukaryota; kingdom Metazoa; phylum Arthropoda; class Arachnida; order Ixodida; family Ixodidae; genus Rhipicephalus; species Rhipicephalus microplus. The sequence continues at coordinate 87,090,305 of NC_134706.1, forward strand.
ATCGTCTTTCTGTAGCGATCAAGTTTTCAGTTCTGTTTACTGTCCAAGTTTTGCGGCCTATGCAAATCAGTTTTTTGTTGTTTTTTTTTTGCAATTTTCTGGGCGTCACCGTTACCATTTGCAGACATCTTGTGATTCACAGCAATATTTCAGACATTTACAATTTTCTGTTTAACAATGCCCTGCAAAAAAAATAAACAGAATAAAAGCTCTTCACAGATAGAGTACACTATAGTTTAGGAAATTGCATTCGCTATTGTCCGAACGTCCTCTGATAAGAGCACGCGGCCGGGAAGCAGAAAGTACCGTGCACTATTGTGTAATAGCCACAGTTTCTTTTTTACTCTATGCGGAGTGAAACTCGTGGATGCAGTCCTTTGACGGAGAAAAGTACACAGTGTTTTTGTTTCGTACATACTTTCAGTGCTACCTGCATTATTTTATTCGCTCGGTTGCAAGAGTATGATTTCTTGCCCTCCCGCATTTCGTTCTCTTTCCTCGTCGCACTTTCTTCGAGACGAGGTTTGTTCTATAGAACTTCGAAATTCTCGTAACCCTGGAGCTTAATCTCTCCTATTAGCTATTAACGGACTTTTAATCAATAAGAAAAGAAAACACAATATATACTTGTCACAACACCTCATTATCACTGCAGGTTAGCGGAACAGCTTAGCATACTCATTTACATCAAAAATGATAAAACCGTAAACAGAAACGCTGCACTGTCCCATCTTGTTTAGCAAGTAGATTTTGTTGTCATTCAGCGACACAGTTCGGTGACTAGCACACATGCCTTGAAGACTAGCCATATACCATGCTTCCACGATCTCTCTTGTTTTCTGATCAGGGCGAACGTATAGAACATCAGTCTGATAGAATGAAGGACTGATCAAGGAATACTGGAATGAAGGAATACTGGAAGACCAACGCGCACATAGTATTGCTACAAGTTTTTCAAATGTGGCCACTGCTATGTCGATCGAACTAGCTGATTCTTGAATATAAGGTCAAAAAAACACTCGACCAATTTGAACGTAAGGCCGGGAACACATGTAGTAATACATTATGTGCGTTATTCTTCAAATTAGTGCAGTCCTTCGTTCAATCACACTGTAGTTCTGTATCATCACCCTAGTCAGACAACAAGAAAGGTTGTAGAAGCGTGGCATATCTATAGACTTCAATACATGTGTGTCAGTCGCCCATTCGTATCACCGAATGATAACGAAATCGACCTGCTAAACCAGATGCGACAGTGCAACGCTAATGGTGAAAGTTTTATATTCATGTAAATGAATATACTATGCCGTTCTGCTCGTGCGCAGTGATCATGAGGGGCTGTAACGAGTATACATATATTGTGTTTTCTTATTGTATAAAGGTCAGTTGATAGTCTGCGCTGGTTCTTGTGAACCTTTCGTTTGTGCCTTCGTGTTTTGTTTCATGATCCTGCTTTCATTATCCTGCTTTCAAAAGTTTCATTAACGTGCTTTCGCTTTGGCTTTGCTGTGAGTGCCACGCAGGCTTGGAATTTTCTTTCAGCCTTAAGTTTTTCTCGTTCTATATTTTTTTTTTCGTTCGAGCTTCTTTCTGTTCTTTAAAATCATTTCAGCTAAACCACAGGTCAGCTCTTTGCGCGTCGTTTTCTCGCCAGGTGCGGGAAAACATAATTCCACAACTCCACAAAATAATATGAACGTGCCTGGTTTGTGGAAAGCCTGCGCCATCTGTTTGGCGGAATCGAAAGAGAGCACTCGAAGCATGCAGAAGCGGCAAATAGGGAGCGCTTCAGATTACAAGGAAAAACGTATGGATGGAAGTTGAAATTATCTTTACAAGACGCAATACCGTACCGCAAAGAATGTTAACGTTCCCTTTTAGTATTTTTTCTGCGTTTCATTCACAATATTCGATAGTAGTGACCTCACTCTTTTGATTTGTGCTGCTTTGCACTTTGTGGATCGCTCGAGAAAGCGGCGCCACAGACAGGAACACGTTTTTCATTCCATTTCGTTTTATTTTTTAATTGCAAAAATGACATAGTACGTTGCTCGGCATAGTTTATATATTTGCTATGCCATTTGCATCTTTGTATCTCTTAAAATATCCTTGGGCCGGAGGCCCTATACACAAGGAGGTGGATAGCAACACTGTTTCGTGCCACACACGTACGCGTGTTAAATCAACGAAAACCAGCACCTCATCAAACCAAGGATTCTATAGAGAACGTTGATTTACTACTTCTAATGTGTTGTACCAATGGTTGTACTAATTGGGACATAGATGTGAAAAATGCAAAAAGGACGAAAAGACAAGTTGCCGCTGGCAAGAATCGAACCCACCACTGCAGACTGCCCGTTCTTTCCTTACAGCTTGATACCATACATGTCGGCGTTATGCCACATGTGTTTAGATTTTCATTTTATAGCCATCTTTGATTGTACTGCCACGCGGTAGAGTCATATTCCAGTTATCTCTTTTTACACAATTAGTGAAACGACGGAACTTCAAAATTTTCAAAGAATGGTACCGTATTATTCAGAAAAAAAAAAAAAGAGTGCGAACTGATCGAAAAGAAATATTGGTAAGTGTGGTACATTTGTTCTTTCGCTATTGTTTTTTCTTACGGTTGCGAAATTTTGAATCCAGACGTTACCGGCTGCAATGCATGAATTGTAACGTATATGTGTCGTGATGTAACTGAATGACGTGATTCCTCTTGCAGAAGATACCGTTAAGATTTAATTATTGAGATATCACTCACTCAGCAAGGGCTTATTCCAATTTTTCATGTGAATGGTGTGCGCTTCTGCGAGTAAATAGATTGCTAGAGAAGAAATATTCTACTGAATGCCACTGGTGATATTTCACAAAGCCTGCTAAGCACAAAAAAATCACTGCATATCCACGGAGTGAATGATGATGAGTGGGGCGAAGCGTCCATCCATCCGCCCGTCCGTACGTCCATCCGTCCGTCCGTCTGTCCGTCTGTCTGTCTGTCTGTCTGTCTGTCTGTCTGTCTGTCTGTCTGTCTGTCTGTCTGTCTGTCTGTCTGTCTGTCTGTCTGTCTGTCTGTCTGTCTGTCCGTCTGTCCGTCCGTCCTTCCATCTGTTATACAAAATCGTCAGCTATACGAAAACCACTAACGCCGTTTAGAGATAATATTTCCATGGGCATATACACGCATCGCCATCTAGTGAGCGATTATTGAAAATAACTAGAAGTGGCTATTACAACAACATACTACTACGAAGGACATTACCCACATCCTAATGAGCATTGCCCCAAAAACAAAACATGTAATAAAGCACGCACGGCAAGCCAAAGCAACTAAATTTGGGTCACCCAGCGTGCTGCTCACTACATTCTGCGCATGCCGTATGCTCGTCACACCACTCGTATTCAAGTTTTCTATTATTAAACCTATTATAATCACGTCCCCTCTAGATTATCAAATAATTTTGTTGTAACGTGTTCTTCTTCACGCAGTCAGGCGTGTAAAGTGTAGGTTTTCGTACACATTGATATTGCGACGAGAAAAGAACCTTGCGTTACTGCGAATAGTCAACCGAAATCAACAGAAGGACGAAAGAAAAACAAGTATTTTCTAACCTTTGTTGTTGTTGCTGTTGTTATTGTGGCATTTGCTTTCTGAACCATGACTTTAAAGAGGCACTAAAGAGGAAACATGGAGGACCCTTATAGCTTGGCTTTAGGAGTTTGACGCGATAGAGATAGCAACACGCACACTAATTCACTCGCACACAACTTCATCGGATCAGCTCGAATTTTCGCTCACGGCCAAATCCTGCCTTCTCGCTCACCACCAACTCCGGCTCCGGAAATCCAGCGAAACGAACTCTTACACGCTGTCACGTTAAAAAACAATCATATAAGTGAATCGCTCTCGCACAATTACAATATCACCACACTTCCTGTGAAAAGACGATGGCTAAGCGAGAAAACAGGCAAAACTAAAATGTCAGTGGCGTAATGACCTTGAAATTCCCCCACCACACGTCACGACGTAATAGGTTTCGACGGTGTCTACTAGGTACCACGTAATACCTAAGCAGTAAAAGTTCAATGCATTGTCCTCTGAGAAGGCAATATACTTACCATACCTAGTTTCAGCAAATTTCGTTGCACCGACGTTTCCAATATATGAAAAGTACGCTCTCAAATTCGTGGAACTCCGTTCGACAATTTTGTAACGAAGTTTCTAAATCAAAATCGGGCTTTGATTTTTCCTTTGCTATCAAATGTATGGTGGTGAAATTATTGGCGTTGGAGTTCTCAGAGTAAGATTTGTCGATCTAAAGCAATTCGTTTCTTCACATTGGTGTCCCTTCAATACGAGCTCAGTTTTCGTCCCGCTTGGAAACGGCGAACAAGAGCGGAAGTGTTTTCTCCGGGAGCGCAATGCAAACGTGGCGCCATCTATCTCGCGCAGCAACAGCTCACGCGGAGTACGACAACCCCACCCGTCGTCATCGGCGGAGTCAGCAACGGCGCAGGCGGTCGCGGCGAGTGTAAGAGGAGGCCGCAGACAAGCACAGCTGCTGCAATCAGCAGCCGCTTAGAGCAGCATGGCAGCGCGCGGTCCCGGTCGGGGCGGCGGCGTCGGGCGAGGCGGAGGTCCCAGACGTGGAAGGGGCCGCGCTAGAGGTGAGACTTCTTTCCAACCAGATCACTACACAGGCATCCGATCACACGACGAGGCACATGTATCGTGCGATGACGTGGCGTGTACGGTCTATTCAGTGCAGCTCGTTCATCGTAGCCACAACTGCAGTGCAGCTGGAAAAGTTGGCAGATCCCACCTACTGTGTTAATCGATGATGTGCGAAGCACGAATGAGGAAGGCTCACACATGTCACCTAAAATGAGCACAACGTTACGAGGCGGACGTAAAGTATGCCTTACATGGTCATGTCATGATTTATGTTTGGGTGTATCATTTGCTTTCGTCGTCTATCCACGTCACGTGATACCAAATTTAGTAGCACGTGACATGATATGTGGAGCTAGCTAAACGGCCGCGAGCACGCTATGAGCGCAGCATGTAGTCATGTTTTACATCACACGCATGTCATGATTAACACGTTTGGACGTGTCATTTACTTTCGTCGTCTATTCACGACACCTGGCACCAAATTTGGTATATGTGGAGCTAGCGAAACGGCTGCGAGCGCGCTATGAGCGTGGCATGTGATGTTTTACATGACACGCATGTCATGATTATCATACTTGGACGTGTCATTTACCTTCGTTCACGTCACGTAATACCAAATTTAGTATATGCGGAGCTAGCGAAACGGCTGCGAGCGCACCATGAGCGTGGCGTGTAGTCATGACCAGTCATAACCTGAAAATCAAGACACGCATGTCATGATTTTCACGTTAGGGTCTGGTGTCATACCATACCATTTTTGCAAAATTTGGTGTGAACGAAACCATGTAAATTTGGTGTGAACGAAACCAGCTCGTGCCATGTACTGCGCAATGGAAGCCGATATTATTCAAGAAAACGTGTCGGAAATGCATTGAAAAGACACCTCGCCCCTTCCTGTCCCCTCTGTGTAACAGCCAGTTATTCTACCTACAAATTATGCGTGGAATGCCGAAAAAGTGAGCAAAAAATTTGACTCACGCAGTCTCTACAAGCACTTTAAATAAAGGTTAAACTATAAACAACATAACCAAAATTTTTATTATATGAGCAACAACGATCACAACATTGTAATATGATCGGAACCCTCATGTGTGACTATAGTGTAGAGCACTCAGCAGGTGTCGAACACCGGCTGAAATGTGTTGAACAATAGCATTTTACCTGGTTCGGCCTTTAGGAACTACAAAAGAAACGCTTGCTACTTGAATCGTTCGAGTTAAATGTTGACGCTTTACTGTGTTAAGCAAAGCGCCTGTATTGCGTGTCCGCTTCTTGCGAGTTCATTCATCGCTATTTTTCTCGTCATCAGTGTGTACCAACAAGCCCGAACTTCAAAAATGCTTTCTCAATAATCCCCAATCTAAGATAACACTAGGTGTCATTACTCTACCGTATATAACCAATAACGCTATGAAACAATACGTTATTGAGATAGATAATACTATAAAATCTAAATCCAAATACGAGGCCGTAAAACGATCACTTAATCTTAGATCCGCTAGGCCGTAAGCATTTGAGGACTCCGAAATACCGCGCTATCAATGGCCTCATCGAGGCAACTTATTGGTTGCGGCTCGATGATAACGCGCTGATAAGGGAGATTACGCCAGCATTATTACGCCAACGCGATTACGCCAACGTGGTAAAACGACGAGGCTGGAACCCTCGAACTGCTCCACGACTGAGCTATTCATATTTTGCCTTACCAAGAGATGCACTGCCAAAAATTGCGTGTATTTACGGACAGAAAAGCGGACATAGTGTCCAGGAAATAAACACACTCCGGCCCTTCGCCAATATCAAGGATACAGCGCACGTGATGTTTCGCTGAATAGTCCAAAAAACAAGCGGCTCCTCCGTCAACAATAAACTAGACGAAAGTATTCATTTGCAATACGGATGACCTCCAGAAGTTTATACTAATATGGCCGTCGCATACCATCATTGCATCCATCGCGGCGACGTGTTCTGCAGCGCTTTCATTCTACGAAACTGTATTTGCTCCCCAACGGTGGTTTAGGCGGGCATCGCGGAAAGAGGAACCATTCGACCGTGGCGCCATCGTCACTCATCTGTCGGTAGTCACTACTCTAGTCACTATCTCGACTACCCTCCTCGAAGGCAGGACGTACACACGGAAGGGGACCCGGCTGGCGTTGCTTTTTTATCTGTTCTGCATCTTGGAGGTGAGTGCCTCACTTCTCATTTACTCACCGTTTGGGTTACAGCTCGTGCCAAAAGCACAACAACCGCACTCCACGGTTACCTAACACACACTGCCTTTATTTTACAGTCGCCTTGAAATCCTAGATGCCAGAGTGGCGCCCCCTGGCATCCTCACATCGCCAATATGCTCACAGCTCGTGCCAATAATGATCTGTGTCATGTAGTACCTACGCAATATCTCAGATTAGGCCGCTTCGAATAAAGTCGAGGCCATAAACGCAGCGCTCCTTTGTCGATGTCGTTTTCGCGCGGCTTGTATCATGCATGCTTTTTCTGAGATGGAGTGCGTACTGAGAGCAGAAAATACAGCATTTACGGAAATCGCGGATTGATTGCGTTGGTCGTGTTTACATTTCGAGCGTGACATTTTAATGGCGCTCTGATTACTTTCCACGGCAGTTGCAATGCTCTATGCCGACAGTGGTCGGGCTTGTCAGGACTGTAGTGCAGCCGTGTAATGTGTGCGCCTCCCTTTATGCTGGCGGCGTTAGGTGAGCCTCTGTTTACGGTGCCAGTACGCCGCTGCGCAGTAAGGCGAGAGGATATCTACCGTGAAATCTCGGCGCGCTGCAGCCTACCGGCGTGTTCTCCCCGTCGGGCCGAAGTTCATCTCCTCTGAGTCGTCTAATAAAAGGTGGCTGAAGGGAGGTAGCACCGAGGTGCGAGCAGCCACGGAGAACTTTTATCTAAAGAAATCTAAAACAGCATGCGAATTCGACCCGAAAGCTAGAAACCACGACTCATAAAACGCGTTCTAAAAAATAATAAAAAATGGCAGTGGCTTGGCTCAGCTATGCCAGGATATACGTAGTGTTAGAAAAGGTTCAGCTGATTATTCTTAGCTTTCCAGATATCACGCTTACAGCTGTTCCTATGACACACACACGGTAAACGCATTATGTGGCACATGTATATTTATTTTGCCGGGCAACTACTTAGGGATCCGATGAGTTAAGCTTCTTCGCTCTACTGCACCGTTGAGCGGCATTTGCACTCTCCTTCTCCATGGCTATACCACAGTGGCAAACACCAGTCAGAGGCGCTATCAAGCGGCTCCAGCGCAGTGTCAGATGGCAACTGCACAGGGAAGGCGCGCGCGTCGGCGTCCGTATGTCTACCAAGGCTATGACGGCCCTCCACTGGAAAGCACACACCGGCAGCGGCCGAGTGCGAGGGAGTTGCCGGCTCCGGTGCGTGACACCACTGATCGTCTGCGCAGCGCATCGAATTGCGCGCACACCGGCGGCGGCGGTGTATCATTGCGCATGCGCAGACCACTGCCACGCGAAATTGGCTCAGCGAGGCCAGTGTGGCTAACGCTACAAAAGAATCTGCGCTTCGCCTGCCGCGGTGGTATAGTGGTTACGGTGGTCGGCTGCTGACCCGAAGGCCACGTGTTCGATGCCGGCCGTGGTAGTCGCGTTGTGATGGACGGGTAGTGGTAGAGGCCCGTGTACTGTGCAATGCCAGTGCACTTTAAAGATGACCACATGGTAAAAATTTCCGGGCCCCTCTAGCACGGCGTCCTTCATAATGACGATATCATTTTAGGACGTAAAACCCCAGGAATATTTTTTAAAAATGCTAATCTCCAATTTGGTTAATACAAAATTTTCTGTGTACAGCAATCGTAGAATCGTAGTGAATGAAGAATATGATCCATATGAATTTTTTTTTCATACAGAATACATGAGTAAACGAGACATCCAAACCTTACTAGGGTGCATTTAACCTCATGCAGCTATCTTCTGACAGTTCGAATAGTGTGCTTATGCAACACTGGTAAGTGACACCTATGCATGCAAGAACTTATTACCTGTGCGATAAGGTTTGGAAGGGGAAAGAACACCACAATTAAGAACAGGATATATTGAATATATTGAAATCAGAACAAAAAAGGATATGTTTTTGTAATGAACCAATAGAGCTGTATCAAAGTGACAATTCCTGCTATTAAAGTGACAATGCGATGCTACCTCCCATTGAGTATTTGCAGCAATGTTTAGATGCACAGATGAAAAAAAAAGGAATACGAAGACACTGCTAACTACTGGCGTTTATTAAAGCCTTTGCAGATTATATGCCTGGTGTTATCTCCAGTTAAAGACTGCTGGTCAAAGATTGGAAAAGTGAAAAAAAAACATTCAAACCATAGTGGGGCACTTACATGAAGGTAGTTGATTCTATCAAGGTGAAGCTTCATTGAAAAGTTGTGTTCTTTTTCTTCAGTTCTGTTCCAAGTTTGCAGAGTGGGCGCTACTTAATATCTTTTATGTCACTTCCACCTTGAGAGGACGGAGTTATTACCTTAATGTTCTTAATGAAATAGAATCAATTCATTTTTAACTTGGAAACAGAGTTGATACCTTAATATTATGACTGAAATAGAATCAATTATTTTTTTCAATTGGAAACAAATCATACAACTTATTTCAGCAGAAGCTTTTAGATTCACAAAAGCTTTGCTTTTTTACACACTCTCAAGTCTATGTACTTTCGTCATTACTAGCTTATAAATAGTAAAATGGTTTACATGATGGGTTGCAATAGTGCCAACTTTTGTATACTAAAGCGGAAACCTCTTATTCTTTTTAGAAAGAACTGAAATATTACAGGGCAAGTAATTGCTTCAGGTGATTAGTGTCAAGATGTTTTTGAAGCCCATATACACTTACTTTTATATTTTGTTGCATATATTTGATTAGACACTCTTGTTATAAATATACTGTTTTTCAAGTTCTGTTAGTGTTATACCTGGGATATAATTATTATTCACAGTGCAGCAGAGGGCACAGAAATAAATAAAAATTGTGTTTTTTAAACATGCTCATGGACTAAATTCAAATACAATACAGTGAATCTGATAATTTGTGAAGATCGATTTCATGTGACAGATCCAATGGCAAGCTGTCTTGGCTGCATTTTTTTTACTCCTTGAGTCAATTGTTACTAAGTTGATATATATTAATATGTAAATTTGTGAGCTGTCAGCATATCAAGGGCTTACGAGATATGTCAATCGGACCGATGCCTAAGGAGTAGCTGATGGTACAATATTATGCCTGCACTCACATCTGGGCTTTTAAGAGCACAGACTTCCGGTTTATCAAAATCAGGTGCATGCCACGGTGCCATGATGTGCATATCATAATTTATGCCAGGTAAAACAGCGCTTCATTGTAGCTTGTTGAGTCATATATGAGCACATATATATTGTTTATTACATTGTTTTAAACAAGGATAGCCAACATTGCAAACACACTCGTCATTGCTTCAATAGGATGCCTGATGAATCTTTTCTGGAGCATTTACAACCACTAGTGTGGTTATGTACACCACCTGAAATTCCAAGGTTCAAATGCAGCCGCAACTGATATTTACTGCATCTTTTCATTGAAATTTTTCACTTGTTGTGAAGCTGCCATTATTGGCAACAGATGTACTGTTGTACTGTCTCCTTAATGCTTACTCAGAGATTTCCAAAGTGCATTCTTGCTGTTGCTGAGTTACCATAGGCAGGGAATCACATGTGGCTCATACCCACATCCCACAGACAGTAGTGTGCAGGTATGCACACATGTCACGGATGAAAAAGGTTTGACATCGTGTTAGACAAGCATGTCATGTTATTTATGTCACGAGGTCATGACACAGCAGTTACAATGTCGCACTATTTATTCTCTTATAGGCGCTGCTTCTATTGTTCTTCGGCCAGCTGTCACCTCTCATGCTAGCACCACTATGATTGTTCATGCCACAAGCACCTTGGTGACCTGATGTTGCATGAATTTGTGTCACCATATCACCAGCAAATTATCGAGCGCCATCATTTTTGCTGCATCCTCCACTGCCAATTCTGGACGGTTCAGTGTTCAGTCCCGCAGCATGGAACAGTGACAGGTGATAAAGCAGCTCATAAGCACACCCATATTTTTGTTGCATGAGGCTATAGCACTACAGTCAAGATTTTATACTCATCTTTAATGTTCTTTCACGTTAGTGAATGTGAAACAAACCTGTACCATGTACGTGATGTTTACTTTGTTGTCATTATTGAGTTTAAAATTTTCTTTAGACATCGCACATTTAAAGCATAACCTTCAAAAGCTGACCTTAAAGACCCGCATTTTTGCATTGAATTTTACACTAGCAACCTCGAGCCGTAGTGAGTGCTTACATTCAGTGCTGGCAACCTAGTAAGAGTATTGTAAACATCGCTGCACATTTTTACTGTGTTCGACAGCATACCAAATTAGTCAGCTAGAGCACAAAAAGTCATAACACCACCCATTAAGGCATCCAAATTTTCGTTCGAAATTTTACATTACTTCAGTGGGTTGAGCGGCAGTGCCATGAAGGAGTTTGGATAAAAAGTCAGCGACTATACCTTGATTTTGAGAGCACATGCTTAGGCCACTTTTCAACTAGTAAGATCAGACCCATCATTCCCAACTTGTATAACAATTAAGAAGTTTAATCTGTGACGAGTAGCAGCTTTCCTGTTGCAAAGCAAAGCCTCTAGCTGAAATTTCGTAACATCATTTTCAAATATGATTGTGGCTTTCGTAAGTCTTTTCATGTGACCCTAGACTTGGTGGCCTTTTTGACTGTATACTTTTGTTACTTGACATATGCTTTCAGGTTGAGACATTGTTTCCATATTTTTCTACAGCTCTTGATAGGGCTTCTCACTACATATTTTATTAACACAGCAAAACATTCCTCCGAATGTGCTCACTTGGGTTAAAGACTCTCTTTTGTGCAGACCTCTGTTTAGATCTGTTAATAATGACTTTTCTTCTGCTTATGGGACATCTGCTGTATCCCAAGGAAGTGTACTCAGCGGAGGCCTGTAGCCAGAAGGGTGCCCAAGGAGTTTGTCCTCCCTCCCCCCGAATTCGCATGTTGTGGGTTGTCCTACTGAGCATAAGCAATGAAGAAAGTCATTTTCCATGGCCATCAACATGTGCCCCCCACCTAAAAACATTCCTGGCTACGGGGCTGTCTCTTTATGAGCTCGTTATTTCTTCTTGTTCATTATTTGTTTGTTTTTACCTCGCATTGTCTACATGTGTATGAAATACAGTGTTTCAAAAAATGTGTCCAATATTCTTTAAAATTAGAGAAATGAGGTACTTGAGTGCTAGTTATGGCATTGCCCTTCCTGTGAAAAAAGGAATCTTCAGATAGGCACAAACATTAATTGCGGTAGTAATTATGGTAATTAAGACAATTACCTTTTTACCTGTGATAGTAGCTGGTCAAATCGGATGGGCAAATTCAAGTCCTTTCTACAAAAAGTCTATAGCCACTTCGAAATTTAGAAAAAGCAGCCACTGATAATCACCATGGAGTGTTGCAATCTGCCTAATTTAGCTGTGACGAAATGAAAACCAATGCACCAGACAGCACATCTACCATTCATTTCGACAGCACCCTCAGTGTTTCTCTAGCCGTTATCAACCGTCAATTTAGACATTTTGCTTTATGTCTGCTTATCGACGCTCACTTAGTCTTCTCCCCCAATGCAAGATAAACAGTGTCGCCATGGAGGGCATTGTCGAAGTGAATGGTAGATGCACTGTTAGGTGCGTTGCTTTCGGTTTCGCCAGCTGATTGAGCAGAATGTATTGTTCTGCGGTGATTACCTGTGGCCACTTTTCCTAAATTTTAGACTGGCTATGGATTATTTGTAGGAAGTGGTTATATTCGCCCATTCCACCCGACTGGCTATTAGCACTGGTTAAATAGATAATTGTGTTACTTTATAGACTTACTGCCGTAATTAATGTTTGTACCTATCTGAAGATGCCTTCTGCCATAGGAAGGCAAGGCCGCATGTAGCATGCAAATGCCTCTTTTCTCTAATTTTTAAAAACATTTGACACATTTCTTGAGTGATCTGTTGATGTTATCTCTAATGAGTCATTCAATGCCAAATCATCCAACGTTTTTTCGACCATCATGAATGTGGCTGATAAAACTTCCACATATTTCTTGAAGTGCGAAACTCGTCCTGGTCATTTATTTTTGTTGCCAGAAATTTTCCCGCCCTATTTATGAGAGCCTATTGTTTGGTGCCAAGTAAGGTAAGAGGTGTCAAACAATTTTTTTCAAAGGAAGTTTTTGGAATGCACTCGATAAAAGACATTTCTGGCAAGGTAATAAAGTTAATTAACTTTAAAATAATGACTTAATTATGTACATCGATTCTTTGAGGGCTTTTCACATGAGCAATATTGAATAAAGTAGCCACATTTGGGATTTTTTTCGAGAACATCATAAGTTCCAAGGACACAAATAAAATATGTGCTGGTGGCCTGTCAACATGCTACAAATTAAAAATAAATTAGGCACTAATGTTATAGCGATACTCTGTAAAAATTGTGAGTGTCACTTTGTTTGAAAAACCTCTGTATTCAGCATCAAAAACTTGCCGTGGTGGTCGGACTACAAATATGCACAAAATTTCATTTTGAAGCTCTATGGACAAGCTAATTAAAGGTGGAATTACTAGAGAGTAGTATTTTTAAACTTGAAAAATAATTTTCTTGAAATATGTATCTGCAGCAGCTTTTCGCCTGCGTAACTGAAACGACATGACGCACTCGCAAGGGCAATCTTCTGAAAATTCCTATTGACCTGGAATACAGAGAGCGAATTTGGTGCTTTCTACAGAGTAATTGAAGTAGGAATAGGGTTATCATCTGCATTCCATTGCCAACGGAGGGGTGCTACAAGGACTGGGTTCAGTGTGATGAGTTCCAGCTGAGCCATGCAGGTTTATAGATATAAAGTCAGACATCCTGCTTTTCTGGGGAGTTCTTCAAATGCAGTAGGTGTGTTTTATACACTTAATAAAAATATTTGCTCATACTCAGTACATATGTCTTATAGCATGCTAGTAGCATTGATGCAGTACACTGATAAATGCTATCGTAAAACAACCGCTTCTTATTTTTCCGGCTTTCTGGAGAGCACCCTGCTCCCTGACACCCAAAGCCTATTATATGAATACAGAATCGAAAAAAAAAAACTTTAAGTTAACAACTGGCAGCCAAGGCGATAGTCTCATTTATGTTGTGCGTAACGGATAATTGTGTACTGTACTTTTTAACGGCTTGATGGCTCATCTGGGAGTCATCACCAGTGGCATAGCCAGGAAGGCAAGAGGAGCTGCTTAACCCCCCCCCCCCCCCCAGCACAGTCCAGGTATTTTTTATCCTAAAGCCGTGGATTGTCCATTTACTGTGACTAGTTCATGACTGCCTAGTTTATTGATGAATCAGCAGAAGGCGCTAGTGCGAGTGACAGACAGACAGACGGACAGACAGATTCACGGTTACCAATAAAACCCTCTAAATCTTTGCCCCACACATCATCATTCACTTCGTAGATATGCTGTGATTTCTTTAGTTCTGCATGTGCATACCTACATGCACACATACAAACACACAAGAATTCACATAAAGTATGACCGAAGTCCCCTTCTCCTCACATACCACCCCCACGCGAAAACTATCTTTTTGCTACGCTACGGGTCTCCACACTCTAGCGACATTCATTGTAGCGCAACTCTGTTGGCAAGTAAGTGCAGATGAAAGCCCCATTCTAATTTCAATTGCTCCGCATCAAGCTTGCTGTGTGTACCTCAGGTCTGTGGAAGTCTGTTGGAGATTGCCCTTGTGAGTGCTTCATGCCACTTGAGTTAAGTAGGGGTAAAGCTGGTGGAGATACATAATTTCAAAAAAATACTTCTCAAATTTAAAAAATAATACCCTTTAGGAACTTCACCTATATCGAGGTACTACATAGAGCTTCAAAATGAAATGTTGCTCATATTTTTTGTCCGACCACCAAGCAAGCTCTTTTGATGTTGAATACAGAGCTTTTCCCAAAAAAAAAGAGTCATTCACGACTTTTTAGACTATCTGCGAAACTTCGGTGCGTAAATTATTTTTCATTAGTAGCATGTCAAAAACGTCACCAGCACATATCTTATTTGTGTCCTTGGAATTTGCCATGTTACCAGAAAAAAATCTCAAACCTGGCAACATTGTTGAATATTTCTCGTTGGAAAAGCTCTCGAAGAATTGATATACATAAGTAAGTTATTATGCTGGAAATGCCCTTTATTGAGTGAATTCCAAAACAACTTTTGAAAAAAATTGTTGTTTGACGACTTTTAGCTCTGTCGGCGCCATACTACACACTCTCATAACTAGGGAGCAAAATTTTTGGCAATGGAATTAAATGACCAAGACGAGTTTCAAACTTCGAGAAACGTGAAAGTTTTTTTCCGCCATATGCGTGATAGTAAAAAAAAAGATGGGTGATTTTGCATGGCATAACCCTAATCCTTGTATTGTTTAATACATTGAATTACTCATCTGCCCCTTTTGCCTCAACTAATATTCTTAGCCAATATTTTGGTGTGTTTATGAAGTTGTTTGTGCTTTCAGCCATTTCATTCTGTGTTATATGTATTAGTATTTATTATGTGTGATCATTTATTTTTGTGCTGCAAGCCAGTGCCTCTAAAAAGGCATATCGTTCTCGCACTGTTTTTTGCTCTGTACTCGCCTGGTGAGGTTGTGCTGACAGAATGATTTTCCTCTTTTTTAGAAAAGAAGTCTGCACAATACTGTTACAATAGGAAAACTACACAGGTGTTTGGGTATTTGAAAGTTATGATATTCCTTCTTCGTATTTTGAATTCCAGATACAAAGCCCCCAAAGCAAAATTAAATTTTTTACAAATTTTTTCGCGCAATTTGTAACATGTCTGAGCTGTATTTCGTTTTATGATCATGGGAAAATAAAATTCGATTTCAATGAACAGGAAACTTGTCCTTGTTGGTTTTTAGACATTTGAATTTACTTCGTGATTTTTTTATCATGTTCAGGTGCAGTAAAATGATCTGAGGTAATGCTGCCACAGGATTAGTTGGAATAGTGGCTTGGGAAATTTTGAATGACCTTGTACTCACAGAAGAAAGATCTGCTGATGATTACGATCTGCTGATTGCATTGCGGAGATATCCGTGATAGTTGAATGGGTTGTACATTCTATGTGTTCTACGTGTTCTCTGGTGTACTATTTTCTTTTTACGGAAGTAGTTGGCAGCATGTTACCTACGCCGTTTTACGTAATCAAGGGAAAATATTTTTTGCAGTGTGGCATCATATCACTTTGTCATCTCTCACTGACTGTAAACAGATAAGTAATACAAAACAAGCACGAAGGTTAACTAGACTACGTCCCCTTTGCCATCCTACATGAGGGGAGAGGTGAATAATAGAGTAAAAAAAGAGAGAGAGAATGCACGATATACAAAGTAGAATGAGATTCACATTGCACACTACACACACAGTACAGGGTTTCACATGCAGTCGCTCAGTGATGTTGCCTTCAGGAATCGTAGAAGGGCTCGTGTGGATTTCTAGGCTCCTTTACTTGAAGACCATGCCCGCAAGATCGTTTCCTGAGTAAAGGAACTAACTGTCAACTTTAAGTGGCTGTGGTGATGACTCCAAGCCGGGCAACGCGTTATCGACATCCGTCTCGTCTTATCAGCACCGCCAGCCACTTCTCGCTTTGTCAACATTAAAAAGCCTGCTATCGGGATTGTCATTGGATACGCGCAACGATCTCTCTCTCTCTCTCTTCTGGACAGTTAGCATTGCTTGGTGAGGATGAAGCTCTTTATTATTCATTCGAAAGGTCTTTCTGTTTGCAGTTTGCAGTCATATATGCTATACCGATACCTCTTATCCACGCCAGTAACGGCGAGCTATTTACCGTGGCATCGAAATACACGCAGCTATACGTTATTCGCACATGACTACGCTTACTCTGCTACACTCGGCTACACGTTATTCTGTATTGGTGGTTGCGCGCTCGTGTCCAAGTGCACGCAGCGGTGCTTTCCTATGCGGCGCTTGAGTTGATTGTCAGCGAATGAGAGGTGTTGCTTGCAGCCCAAAGATGATATGTACGTTCTGGGCTGCCACATTTATGCAACAGGCCCGTGCGATAGAAATGGAGGCACTCTGTACCTCCATAGAACACGTTTTATGTTCTCATATCATCGCCAGGTCAGCTCTTTATCAACTGGACGGAGAGAGTGGACATTTCAACCCTTGATATCACTACATATAGGCTCGCCACAAGAGTTCTGTTTTTCTGTCATCTTCCCACAGCTCTCCTTTTAGCTTCCGACTTGTCCGTACGGCAGCTTCGTCATTGAAGCTCCCCATTGCCGCAATGGGGTAGTTTGCTAATCTAATCACCGAACTTGTCATAGAAAGACCGTTTGGTTGTTTCTTGACTGAAGCATAAAAATTAATTTTAGTTGGAACACCACGTGGTGTAAATCATGTCTTCATGTGGAACAAAGTGATAATTTCCTGAAATTCCTGATTATTTTCTGCTGTGTGTTTAGAACAAATGTTCGACGATATTTAGTACGATGTTCACTTCTGTGGGAGAGGTTTGAGCAGACAACTAATTGATTTTGACTGTAAGCTCGAAAATTTATACACTTGAGGTGTCCAAAAGAATCTTCAACTTCAAGTGTACCTGTCGTAGTCACTATTATATTTATTCAGACATTCATATAAGGCGCACTAATGAAATGAAAATATGCTAGCATAGAACATCGCAGAAAAACTTCCGGAGACGTATATGATAAAAAGTTGTGGCAATATCATTGGACTTCAAGCATTTTACACAAACACCTTTGCATAATATGCAAATGAAATTTGGCATGGAAACAAACAATATTTTAGAATAATATTCCCTGCAAACAACACCGAGACGATATTCAGGGAAAGTCGGGAGGCTCAGACGGGACATGATTTTTTGTATTGAAGATAATTTTTCTGTCCAACCGCTTCACCTTATTCAATGCTATAAATCAGTGCCATATTTTTTTAGACTGTTGCCAAAATGGCTGAGATAATTGGCATGGAATGATCCCAGGAGGATGTTCTACAATGTATTATAGCATTCACTGTTTTTGCGCTACCGTTTTAGATATTCCGGTGATATTTGACAGATAGATGCACATCCAGAACATGTGTGCTGTGAAAATATTCTTCAAACGATATATCCTACCGCCTTGGCTTGAAATAATGGGTTTCAACCAGCTTCAATCATTATAACTTCTTTCTCGCACTCTCCTTTAGGTTTGTGACGAACACTGGTAACTATTTCCACGTCTGATAGCTCTGGGTAAATACTGAAGTCCACGTGGGTCGTTTAATCTTCCGCGAGGCCGCTTTGCTTGTAGGGAAGGACTTCTCTTTGCCATCCTGACCTGCCTTTGCACGTTCCTTTTTGGGGGTAGCAGTTTTCATTTGGGTGTGTATTCCATTCCACATTCTCCTCATACACAATTCTCATCCTCACAATTCCGATTATCGCTGAGATGTCGCGCCATCTTTATCCAACTGCCCAACATAGCGTACTGTTAAGCCATTCTGATCGTTGAAGAAGGGCAACGAGAACATAGCATCGGATAGAATAGAATATCACTCCAGTCCTTCTTTCCTGCCGAACATTCACTGCGCCGTGAAGACCACAGAATTGTAGCCGTTGCCTTAATATATATATATATATATATATATATATATATATATATATATATATATATATATATATATATATATATATATATATATTATAGTGATTAAGAGCGGCAACGATGCTTGCGCGCGGCCAGAGGGACGAGAAGGAAGACGAGGTCAGGTAAAGAACAGTGACCCTACCTAACGCCTGCTTCCTCGCTCATTGGCCACACTTTCCTATTCCCCACATTATTGAAACTGGAAAACAGAGGTAAACATGAAATCGGCAATTGAAACTAATTAATCAAATCACAATATTACGATAGAATATGATGAAATTTCCGCCCACAATCTAAGTTCTAATCTAAGAGTTTCTTCAATAACAGGTAAGACGATTACATAGTTCATGTAGAAACAAAGAACATAATAGCCACAGACGTGTCTGTGAATAATGATAAGGCTATAGTAGGAATTGCCTCTGATTACCTCGGTCGGTCATTCTCAGCAAGACTGCCAGACTTAACCCCGGTTTTCGAAGCTGAGCTTTTGTCTAATATTTTGGCGCTTCGAAAACTGCCTTCAAATTAAGCCAGTGCAGCCAGCAATACAGATTTTTTTCGTTGTGTTCCGCTCTCGCAGCTTCGGAACAGTCAAGATCCCTATTGACATTGCGCACATTAGTTCCTCGTCAACTGAAACTCCGGTAGTTAGTATAGGTATAGATCCCGGGCCACTGTGGCATACACTTGAATGAAATGGCCGATTCATTAGTCCGAGATTCGCTTGATAGTCCACTGATCTCGGTACTTCCAAAACTGGAATACATATTATCGATTAGATATAGAAAATTAGCTATTTACACAGATATTATGGACATTATTACTAAATGGACGGACCATCTGCACCTGAGATATCTCCTGATACCTGAGTGGAGTCAATCTAGAAAATTAAAAGTTATTTTAACCAAACTTCGATGTCGTGTCCCCCCATTAAACTTTTATTTACACAGAGCTGGTCTTGCGATACCTCCCCTGTGCCCATTCTGCGAAGAAACGGAAACAATTGAGCAGCACTTTATATCACGTCGGAACTATTCTATAATTAGGAAAAGAAGTTTACTTGTTTTGTTTTACACAGTAGGTTTAAATTTAACTGCAGATAATGTCCTCAGTTTCGGCGCCTCCGGCTTGGAACATTGCCACAGAAACGTGTTTGATGCGGTATGCATTTTTATTCAAGAATTTAAACGCATGTCAATGTAACGCCTGCCTAAATATATTCTTCGGGAATTCTCGTAATAGGATCGATAACGAGAATGAAAGTCACACATTCATACAATTTCGGTCGGGTGAGGTAAACTCAACTGTCTGGTCTACTCAATGTTTCAGTCTTGTGATAAAATGTTAGCTCTTTTTGGGTGCACGTTAAAGAACCCCAGGTGGTCTAAATTCCCGGAGCCCTTCACTACGGCGTCTCTCATAATCACATGGTGGTTTTGGGACGTTAAACCCCACATATCAATCAATCAAAATGTCAGCTCTTTTTTTGTATTGATTCATCTTCATTTTATTATTACTCCATTTTCAAGAGATAATTTGCTGTTCTTTTTCTTTGTTCTTTTATAATATGCTAAAAATCAGTGAATCACATACAGAATGCTACATGGTTTCATGGGCAATCCCCCAGAAAGGGTATGTGCTGGTGCTTATAGGTAACAAACAAAGAAACGAACAGCCGGCCCAGCGAACGGGCGTTGTCTCTTTGTCTCAATCACTACAATGGCGCAGTCGATGACAACGACGTACTACTTCTTCGATTCATCGTCCGTGGCACCCGCCAGCGTGCATCCGTGGTAAGCCCAGCTTGAGGACGTCGTCAAGGCCTCCTCGGCACCTGCTCACCTGCCGCCACTACCACCACCGTTCGGGGACGGTGTCTCGGCCTCCTCGGCGTTTCCTCACCACTATTGCCGTACCCGTCGACGTCAAAGAACGCCGTCCACGCGTCCTTGACTACGTACCCAGCCGCCGTGAGCACGGAGGCCACCGCGCACTCCGCGATCACCACCCAGGGCTGGTCGGCTGCCTCGGCAGGCAATTGTGCAGAATTATCGCGCATGCTGACGGAACTGTCGTGTCAACTTCACCGAGTGTCGTCGCTTAACTCTGGTTCCTTGCCTGCCGCTTCAGCGTCGTCTATTGTTTGGGCAGTCCCGGTGTTTCGCGCCATCCAGGACGACGTATTCCTGTGGACCATTGATTCTCTCGGCACCCTCCTCGCCAATCCGGAGTATCTCAAGTGGATAATTGCCATTGACAACCTTCGCGATTCCCCCAGGGCATGGGCAGGGCATGCTTACGAGCGCATCAGGCAGCAATCCTGGACTGTAGGATGCGCCAGGCTGAGAAATATCTTTTGCCCTCTTTCACATACGTGTGACCTTATCTCCCCAGACACCATTTCTACCGCGGATAAGGGCTTTGAGGCACATCACATCGACGTTGCCGTCCACCAACTTGCCCTCCCTCGGAGATCGAGCTCACGAAGCGCCGCGCCCCCCTGTGCCCACTCCACGGACAGCTTCCCGGAGTGCGTTGCGGCAATCGTCGACACGAGCTGCACAGTGTACTCCTGCGTGCAGACGTCCGACTCCGCGTTCATGCCTTCCGCACAATTACTTTTGGCGGCGCTTAACACTGTCTATAAACCACAGCAGCCGGCGAGCCAGCCTACAAGCGGGTCAGCATCAGAGTGCTTGAATCCGTGTAAGAAAAGACAGGCAAAAAAAAACGTCATGCCTACACTGTCTCAGCAGTGGGTGCTGCGTTTTATTTGAGGTAGGGAAGGTGTATCACGTGGAACGTGTAAGAAAGATAGAAAAAGTACCCACGTGAAATAACCTTGTCATTCAGCATCAAAGGTAGCCGTTATTCTGAAACGAGGTCTTGGCGTTTAAAGCTCGTCTTGATCGAGAACTACTTAAAATCTACTTGAACTACTTGAACTACGAGAACCACTTTGTCCTTATGGTTTGTTTATTTGTGATAGCGAGATCTGGATGAAATTTTCTTCATATGCACGGCAGCGCACACGCTTGTTCGCGCGCGCGCCGGCTTGCGATCACGAGTGCGCACATGTTTACGCGTGTCATCCTGAAAGCGCGATCGTGTTCTGGTGTGACCTGTTTAGCGTTCCTTTCCCGAGAAGTGCGCCTTTTGTGCGCGCATGTCTCGCCCCGTGTTCTACAGCAAAAGTCGAGATCACAACTCGGCTCACGCGCAGAGCCATGGTTGTCAGCCGCCGGTAGCCGTAACCACATCGCGCGAAATTAGAAAAAAGAAGGTTAGTACCAAGGGCTCGAACCCAGGTGCGCTGGGTGCGAGCCTGCTGCAACAGCATTCAACCACTGAGCCATGCCACGGCTCCCTCAAAACCAGCCGCAGACGAGGCACAAGTCACAACGGCCGGTTCGGCCCGCAGTCAGGAGCCACCTGATCACCTGCCACTTTCGCAGTCATTGGCAGAGTGCGTAGACACTCGTCACTTGGCAAGTGCCGTCTCCCTAAAAACGTCTCAAGTGCCTACTACGCCTGCGGATGATGTCATGCCGGTGCAGCTCACAGTTGCATCTGAAACGAGGCAACTGGCCAGGCCGGTTTCATTGCACGTGTCACATTGGTAAGGGCCACCATCGCAACGACCAGTACATCAGCGATGCCACGGAAGCGTGAATAGATATATATATATATATATATATATATATATACATATATATATATATATATATATATATATATATATATATATATATATATATATATATATATATATTAATATATATATATATATATATATATATATATATATATATATATATATATATATATATATATATATATATATATATATATATATATATGTGTGTGTGTATATATATTCCAGCGGTAGCTGGTATATCACAACAAGAACGCCGCGGAGTAGTTATCCGTCACCGTCGGTGCCCTTAACCACTCTCGCACGAAATAAGCAAAAAAGTGTCTAATACAGGGTTCTAACCTGGGTCTGCTCCGTAATAGCCCAGTCTTCTACCTCCTAGCCATGCCGATGCTCGAAACTACTGTGCACAAGCACCTATACAAGCTTTACGTCGGGAAAGAAACGCGTTTACATGCGCAATATATTGGTATAAGAGTAAAATAACGACTAAAGACGTCGCACATTGCGAATTGTGTTAGTAGTGAGTCGCCGAACGCTTCCTGTCTTTTGCAAAGGGCTAGTCAAAATCTTTCATCGTCATCGGTCACCGAATCATTCAATGTAGTGGGTACCTTGCAAGCAAACTCGTACTGTGGCCGCAAGATAGTTTGCAACGGGTTAAAGAAATGGCGCTCTTCCACCTTTCGCTGTGACTGTGCTGAGCTTTCCGCGCAGGTCTGAAACACAACTGTCCTAGCTGTTCAATAACGTTTAGTTCTGTTTGTTTTGTTTTTTTTTGCTTTATTTGGCTTCGAAAGAATATTCCAGTCATGCACTTCCGCACACTCGAGGTCATTGGGCAATTATTCTCATTCGCTCTGTGCCGCTAATTGAGAAATTATTATACTCCACTGGAGTTCTTAAAGACGTTACTGCCAATAATTAGTATGATGGTTGCAACTAATTATCTTGTTGTTTACTTATTTTTTGTGCGCTTTCAGATGGCCAACATGAGCCTCCGCCAGCTTCTCAGCCAGGGAGACAGGAGGAAGCGTCTTTTATTGAAGCCATGCGTCGGAGGGCTGCTAAAGCTGAACAACCAATACAGGTAAAACAGGCAGACAACGCAGCCACACCTTATCGATGTGGGAGTGGAGTGCGGAAGGAAAGCCATACGCTTTCATGTAACGCAGGCTGCCTAAACTGAATATTTATTGCCTAGTCTTGCCAGATGCTCCAAGATGGTCTGGGTAGGCATCAGGCCTGTCTCGAGCTCTTATGATGTCTGGCCTGTTGTCAAGATAGCCGTTCATAATGGGGTAGGCCAATTAAATCTCTCCCTGGCAAGGAAATCATGTGGTATTTGTTTTTATAGGAGGTTACATGTCTTCAAACTACGTATGGATGGCTGGATAGAAAAAACTTTATTGATTGTCCAGCAGATTAATGGCCCATAGGGCTAATATTTTACTGCGCAACGGGTTAGATACGGATAGGGAGGGGACATTTGCACATGCGCACAGTTTTGATGAGTCAATGTTCTCTCTACATGTTCTTTCCTTTCGAACCCAGGTCCCCTTCCAAATGAATTCCAGTTACGAGTTCAGCGCTGCGTCCCTTGTCTGTTCGTATCAAACCCTTGGCGCTGTAAAATATTCTACGGCGATGTCTCCTTTTCTGTATAGCGTATCACATTCGAGCACAGTTTTGTTTATGTGTGACGAACTAAAAGTGATCTTTTCTGTAACAAAATGTCTATGCTCATCGTCTGCCCACGCAGTGAGTCACCAGCGGAACTTGAGATATTGAACTTTTTGTATCGATGTTGCCTTCGGTGAGAAGTATTTTAGGAAGTTGCAAATTTAGTTCGTATAACCGCTATGGCAAAAAAGAATGTAAATTTTGTCTAAAAAACTCCCAAGCATTTCTCCGAGGGTGAACATGGTTAAGTGCGAATGCACGGGGTGATGCTATGAGGGATATTTATTAATTCGTACTATTATATTTAATAATCACACATGGTGCCTTTATGGTGTAATGGTTCCTGGGAATCGCAATTTGATCACACAGGGGAGTTTACGTTAACTCACTGGCGAATGCCAACGGATTTTAACTTTACTCTCCCTCACGACCCGCTCTCGACGGGAGACTGAGAGAAAAGGCGGGCGCGTGAGAGAGAGGGGTGCGCGCGCAGCTGCAGCGAGCGAGGAGAGCGGAGGAGCGAGCGAAGGGGGAGGGGGTATAAGGCGCGTTACTGACACCGATATCAGCGTCGCGTCCGTGGCTTATTCGGTAGAGCGTCGCGCTGCGGCCCGCCAAGTCCTCTTTCTTTTAAAGATAGAGAGAAGACTGCGGACGCCGCCGACGGCGGTGGATGGTTTGGGGTCGCTTATAAAGTGTATTCACACTTAAAAGTGCAAGGCCTTTAACCGCGACATGCCAAAGAATAAAGAATACAGACGTCGCCATATACTGCAGCCACTCGCTCCACTGGGAAGCCATCTTTTACTATGGCGCCCCTAGTAGACGCTTCTAGCTCTCTGTCAAAGTGAGGTGGCAGTTTTGTGAAAAGAAAACCTATCGAGGGACTATATTTATCTGCTAAGATCTAGTGGCCACATAACATTTTCGAAGTCACTGTTCTTGAATGCGACTGCACATTAGCGTTGTTACTCCTTTAAAACAGGGGCAAGTGCATAGTGCATAGTGCTCTTTTGTAGCGGCCGCTTATCAGCACGCTTACATGCCATCATCGACCAGAAAAGGAAGCAACGTTATATGCCCTTCAGTTCGGTGACGTCCGCGGATATCCATCGGCTTTGCGACAGAGTTTCAAAACAAAAAAATGCTATATCAATCAAAATACTATTCATAAATTTTTTAAATGCTGTATTGACTTTCTTACATCACTAGCCAGTAACTTTTCTAACTCTTGTACGACTAGGCATAGCGCCGCTTGAAATAAGCTATTAAATGACACCAAAATATCTTATTGAATTCTTTAGAATTCTTGTTTTATTTTTGAGAAGATGGTGAATTACGAGCCTGGTGCCCATTTGCCAATGCTCTCATATGCCTCCGTCTATGAAAATTGGTTACGAATGCCGTTTTCATGCATTTCATAAATCCTCTCCGGAACTATTGGGCACCAGTTTCCATGAAAAAACACTCCAGCTATCTCATTCCGGTTACCCAACTCATTTACTAGTTAATGTCGCTAATGGCATCCAGTAAAACATTTCGGCAAAACAGTTTCATGCGGCGAAAGGTGTCACTGGCCCACAGAACCTTGCAGCTATTCCTGAAATTCGTGGTTTACCATCGACTAAATAATTAACATTGGGCAAAAGGGGAATGTCAAAGTAGTTTTTTTTCGGCTCCTGACAAACATCAAGAACTGGGGAACAAGAACCTCAGTGCCGTGCAGAACCCACTGTGCAAAAAAAAAAATGCCGCCATATCCACGAAGTGAATGATGATGAGTGGGCGAAGCTCCGGAGGTAAACCTGGTAAACCATGAATCCTCCGTACATTTTGCCCACTCGATTTTATTGCAACGCTCCCCCTAGCGTACGTCGCCGCACTATATCGAACGATGACACGCGCCATACGTGGCATCATTCCTATTTTATAACACCTCGCATCTTTCATAATCAACTACACGTACCGCCGTCTAGTTTATAACATCTTGCATCTTTTGGACGGACGGACGGATGGACGGATGGATGGATGGACGGACGGACGGACGGATGGATGGATGGACGGACGGACGGACGGACGGACGGACGGACGGATGGATGGATGGATGGATGGATGGATGGACGGACGGATGGACGGACGGACGGATGGACGGACGGACGGATGGATGGATGGATGGATGGATGGATGGATGGATGGATGGATGGATGGATGGATGGACGGATGGATATGGCTGTACCCTTTAGATCGGGCGGTGGCTAGCGTAATACTTAGAACTGAACGAGAGGTGGCTACATACAGGGGACGCACAGCCCACGCCTTAAGGAGCTTCGCTCCTAAAAAATAATAAAGAGACGTTTGCCGATTGTGCTGAAGTAGTTGTGTACAGCTTATCTTCTCGTGGGGCAGAACTTAGGTAGCATGAAGTATGACGAGCGTAAACGATCGCCTCAGGGAACATTCTGGAGGAGACGTGCTGAAGGTTCGACGATATACATTACAGAAATGTGATGGCACTGATGGTTTTGATATTATTTTCAATTCTGATCTGGGTGTAGATGTTCATGTGAAAAAGAACTGCGTACCGATATATAAAAAGTGCACCATTGTCATAAGAAGCTGAATTAAATTCTCGTGGGAAGTTCTCGAAGCTGATAAGGTCAATAGTTAGGGTGATAAATGTGCCTTAAGCGGTTGATCGCTCCATCTCCCAAAACGTTATGCCGCCTGCAAATCCAGTAATTGTATCGTATTCTACCTCCAGCGCCATCGTCATGTAATGTCACTCGTGCTCTTAATATTGCCACGAACGAAATGACAGACAGCCACGAATCGACGTCTTGCTCGCCCCCAGACCAGGAAGCAGTGTTCTCTTCTTTCTCTACTTCCAAGCGATTTCACGCTACAGTTTATAACTCATACCCATTACCTGTGACATTATTCCCTCTCCTCGAAAAGCATCGTCTCGATGCTGATGATGAGCGTTGAAAAAAATGAGAACGAAAAGATGCTACCATGGATTCTAACAACAGCGTCGTAAGGCGAAAAAAATGGGCTGGTGTCATAGACGTACTCAATAAGGAAAGGAGTTAGGACACAAGACAATCAAAAAGAAACAAAAGTGACAAAAATTGTCATTGCATGGTAATTCATTGATTGATATGTGGGGTTTAACGTCCCAAAACCACTATATGATTATGAGAGACGCCGTAGTGGAGGGCTCCGAAAATTTAGACCACCTGGGGTTCTTTAACGTGCACCCAAATCTGAGCACACGGGCCTACAACATTTCCGCCTCCATCGGAAATGCAGCCGCCGCAGCCGGGATTCGAACCCGCGACCTGCGGGTCAGCAGCCGAGTACCTTAGCCACTAGACCACCGCGGTGGGGCGGCATGGTAAGTCAGTCCACGTTCGATTGATGACGCGAGAAATATGGCTTGAGCCTTGACACATGCACCACATCACTTTGTGGAAACCGACGGGAACGTCTTGAGGTGCTCTCAGGGAGAACTTCGTATGTAACGTCACTGAGTCGGCGTAGAACTTTGTACGGGCCGAAGTAGCGCCGCAGCAACTTTTCAGAGTGACCACGCTGTCGGATGGGGGTCCACACCCAAACCTCATCGCCTGGTTGGAAGGTAAGCTCTCGGTGTGCAAGGTTGTAGCGGCGTGCGTCGGCAGTTTGGCGAGCCTGAATACGGCGTCGGGCGAGTTGACGGGCCTTCTCGGCGCGTTGAGCGAACAAGGCAGCGTCCGCGTTGAACATGCCCAGGTTGTTGGGAAGGAGCATTGCGTCGATCATTGTAGTGAGCTCTCGACCATGAACTAAGCGAAATGGGGTGAAACCTGTACTCTCTTGGACTGCTGTATTGTAAGCAAAAGTTACGCAAGGGAGTATATCATCCCAGTTCTTGTGGTCAACGGCCACATACATTCACAGCATATCTGCAATGGTCTTGTTCAACCGTTCAGTGAGTCCGTTTGTTTGGGGGTGATAACCCGTGTTTTTCCGATGTTCTGTACCACTTAGTCTCAGCACTTCTTGAAGCATCTTTGCGGTAAAAGCTGTACCACGATCAGTAATTATCACAGCTGGCGCTCCGTGACGAAGTACAATCCTGGTGACGAAAAACTGGGCAATTTCGGCTGCGGTAGCTTCGGGCAGGGCCTTTGTTTTTCTGTAACGCGTTAAGTAATCGGTGGCAACCACAATCTACCGGTTTTCAGACGATGACATGGGAAACGATCAGAGCAAGACAATGCCGATTTGACGGAAGGGTGTTTTCGGCATGGCGATAAGCTGTAGTAGTCCTGCTGGTTGGACAGGTGGAGCCTTACGACGTTGCAAGTCGCGGCATGCGCGGACGTGCTGCTTGACTGGCTTCGCGAGGTGTGGCCAGTAGTATGAGCGGCGAATTCTTCCCAAGGTGCGCGTGTAGCCAAGGTGTTCGGATGATGGTTCGTCGTGATAAGCATGTAAAATATCGTCCCGAAGCGAGGTCGGCGCAACCAGTAGGTAAGTAGCCTGAGTATGGTCGAATTTTTTCTTATAGAGGACTCCATCCCTGATGCAGAACGAGGCCAGCGAACGTGCGAAGTTTCGAGAAAGACTGCTTTTTCGGCCTTCGAGGTAGTCAATCAGCGGGCTTAGCTCCATGTCGTCGCGTTGCTATTGAGCTAAGTCGGTTGCTGATACAGAGGAAAGGAATGTATCGTCCACTTCAACGTCCGCGTTCGTACTTCCAATTGGCGCACGTGAGAGACAGTCAGCGTCGGTGTGTTCGTGTCCTGACTTGTGAATGACTGTAACGTCAAATTCTTGCAGCCGAAGGATCCACCGTGCTAGACGACCGGAAGGATATTTGAGGTTGGCGAGCCAGCATAAAGAATGGTGGTCGCTAACTACCCTGAATGGTCGACCGTACCAATAAGGCCGAAACTTTGTTATAGCCCTAACAATGGCTAAGCATCCTTTTTCTGTTGCAGAGTAGTTTTTTCTGTGGATGATAGTGTTCGACTT
Source organism: Rhipicephalus microplus (assembly GCF_043290135.1). NCBI lineage: Eukaryota > Metazoa > Arthropoda > Arachnida > Ixodida > Ixodidae > Rhipicephalus > Rhipicephalus microplus. The sequence goes on from NC_134706.1 coordinate 87,119,193, forward strand.
GCATAGGCAATCACGTGCTCTACGCCATTTTGCCATTGAACCAATACAGCTCCAAGTCCGACGTGTCTGGCATCCGTGTGTAGCTCTGTGGCAGCGTTGTCGTCAAAGTGACCGAGTGCAGGTGGGGCTTGGAGATGGTTTCGTAGCGTGTGAAAGGCGTGATGCTGATCATGACCCCAAACAAACGGTACGCCGTCTTTTGTAAATTCATTTAGCGGTTCAGCGATTTTAGAAGAGCCTTTGATGAAGCGTCTGTAATATGCGCACAGTCCCAGAAATCGGCGGAGATCGCGCTTGTTCGTTGGGACAGGAAATGCGGCAACAGCTTTCGTTTTCTCGGGGTCTGGGTGTATACCGGCGTATACCAAGAAACTTCAGTTCTTCGAAAAGAAAGTGGCATTTCTCAGGTTTCGGAGAAAGTCCAGTTGTTCGATTCGCCTGAAAAACTGTCTGTAAGCGCTGGACGTGCTGCTCAAACGTGTCCGAGAAGACGACCACATCGTCAAGGTAGACAAGACACGATTGCCATTCTAGCCCAGAAAGAACTGTGTCCATCATTTCTTGTAATGTAGCTGGCGCCGAGCATAAGGCAAAGGGAAGGACCTTGAACTTGTAGAGTCCGTCAGGAGTAATGAAGGCGGTCTTTTCGCGGTCGCGGCCGTCAACAGATATTTGCCAATAGCTGCTGCGTAGATCCATGAAAAAAAAAAAGAAACGAGCGTTGCGAATGTGGTCCAGTGAGTCATCTATTCCTGGTAAAGGATACACGTCTTTCTTCGTCATCTTATTCAACTTTGTTAGTCGACGCAAAATCGCAGGGTACCATCTTTTTTTTCTTTACTAACACAACAGGGGATGCCCAGGGACTGGTGGATGGCTGGATGACATCGTCCTTGAGCATCTGCTGGACCTGTTGGCGTATAGCGTCTTGTTCTTTTTGCGAGACTCTGTAGGCGTGCTGTCGAATGGGTCTCTTGGTAGGCTCGGGGATGATACGATGCTTGGCAAGCGGTGTTTGGTTCATTTTCGAAGTCGTATCGAAGCAGTCCCGAAATGAGTCGAGTAGCTTCAAAAGACTTTCCCTTTGTGCGGACGGTACACCCTGGTTTACGTTGAGAGTGCTTGCGAATGTCATGGCGAAATGGTCGCATGACGAAAGGGCATATAATGTTGAGGGACCAGGGACGCCGGAAATATCCTCAAGGTATGCGATCGCAGTGTGTATGGTAAGATATCAATACTCCTCGGTGAAACTCGTGACTAATAGGTAAGCCTGCTTCCTCCTGGGCTGAATAATACCTCGGGCAACGCAGATTTCTTGTGCAAAAAGTAGGGACAAATTTCCTTCCGCAATTACAGCATCGGGGACGCTTTGGTCACATTTTACGCTGATAAAGATACTGCTGCGGGGAGGCAGAGTAACAGATTCAGATTCGGAGGATACACGCAGGGCAGCCTTCGATAAGTGGGTGTTTTTCGGTTCAGGATGAAACGGGTCCTCGAATGACACCTGCAAGTCTCGTAGGTCAATAATTGCGCCGTGTTCACGAAGAAAGTCCAGTCCCAGAATGAGTGGACGGGAGCACACAGGTAATACGAGGAAAGACCCTGTGAACGTCGAAGCACGGACTCGAACACGGGCTGTGCACATTCGAGTCGGCGTGACAAGGTGGCCCACTTCCGTGCGCAACGGGGGTCCTTGCCAAGGGGTAGTTACCTTCCTCACTTTGGATGTCAGGACGCTGCTCATAACCGAATAATCGGCGCCGGTGTCGTCGAGGGCAGTGACGACGTTATTATTGTCGTGTACGGTGATGTCGGCGGAAACAGTCTTATGACTTTCGGAAACGACTGGAAAGTCAGAACGGTCTTCGTCGGGTCCTTGCGTCGAGGGAGGCTCTTTGACAGTTCGTTGGGACGCGGCTTCATCCCCAGGAACCGCGGTTTCTAGTTTCCCCTGTGGAGACTCAATGTCCGGCCTCTGAAAGGAGCATAAGATGACGAGGGAATGCTACGTGACGTGGAGCGGAGAGGGGATGGTGATCGTGATTGGGGGCGTTGACCAAGGCGAGGAGCTTGCTGGCCCGTAAGGTACGCTTCGATGTCGCGGGGACGCTCACCGTAACGCGGGCACCGAGCATCATGGTGAAAGCCACGGAGACCAAGTTGGCGGTACTGGCAATTGCGGTAGATGTGACCCGCTTCGCCACAGTGGTAGCAGAGTGGACGGTTATCTGACGTACGCCACAAGCTGGCCTTTGTGGCGTTCTGTCGCGATCCAGACGGATGATAAGTGGGTGCACTCGGAAACCTTGAGGCGGTTGGCGGAGTCGAAGAGGTGCCCTCGAATTGACGGCTAGCCTGATCTATTGTCCGCATAGTGGGATCTGGAGCATGTGGTGCAGGAGATCGCAGGGCCACCGCATGTCAGCACAGGGGCCTCAGGCCTTGTTGGCGCGAGTGGCGTGACCACCTGTCGGATGTCCTTTTGGATTAAGTCTGCGAGAGCATTTACGGGTGGTTGGGGTCCCGCTTCTTGGAGTTGGCGTAGCTCGTCCCGTGCGACGCTTCTTATGAACTCTGCGAGGGCATGCCTTTCGCTGTCAGCCCCGATAGAGCATGCAGCAGTGGTGACGTCGTGGCGTTCATACTGTGACGACCGATGCTGGCGAGTACGCTCTATTGTGGTTGCCTCATTTATGAACTCAGCCACAGTCATCGGTGGATTGCGCACGAGTCCGGCGAAGAGCTGCTCTTTTACCCTACGCATTAAATGCCGCTTCTTGGAGTTGGCGTAGCTCGTCCCGTGCGACGCTTCTTATGAACTCTGCGAGGGCATGCCTTTCGCTGTCAGCCCCGATAGAGCATGCAGCAGTGGTGACGTCGTGGCGTTCATACTGTGACGACCGATGCTGGCGAGTACGCTCTATTGTGGTTGCCTCATTTATGAACTCAGCCACAGTCATCGGTGGATTGCGCACGAGTCCGGCGAAGAGCTGCTCTTTTACCCTACGCATTAAATGCTGCACCTTATTTTCCTCGAACATTGCAGGGTCGGCAGGCTTGAAGAGTCGAAGCATGTCCTCGACAAACATCGAAACCCTTTCGTTAGGTCATGGGTTCCAAGACGAGATGGCCTGCTCCGCTCTCTCTTTCCTTTTGGCGCTGCGGTATGCATCACGAAACTGTTGGCTGAACTCTTGCCACGTCGCAAAGGAACGCTCGTGATTCTCATACGACGTTTGGCAAAGTCTTCCAACGCAAAGTAAACTCTCCGCAGCTTGCGAGCTTCACCCCATTCGTTGATGTTGGCCACTCGATCGAAGTGGTCAAGCCAGTCATCAACATCCTCATAAATGTCTCCATGAAATGAGTGTGGTGTTTGCGGCGCATGAAAATATGCGGGAGAAAAGAATAGACGTCATTCGTCTGACTCGCCTGCTTGGTAGTCGAGGTTGCCATCTCATCTTGAGAGAGAGGACCGTATTCGGGAGATATTCCTCGCAGGCGGCGACTGCTTCTTGCCGTGGGAGCTGTAGCTGTGTGTCGGCTGATAATCTGGAGCCGAGGCGCATTTACCCCGCCCCCTCCACCAGTGCCACGAACGAAACAACAGACAGCCACGAATCGACATCTCGCTAGCCCCCCCGGCCAGGAAGCAATGTTCTCTTCTTTCTCTACTTCCAAGCGATTTCACGCTACAGTTGATAGCTCATACCCATTACCTGGGACAATATACTGTATTCTTCTGATATCAATAAAGAGCAGTTAGCGTTCCTTTTGGTACTTGTTTACTTACCTTCCTTTTGGGGTATATTGGTATCCCCCGATGGGAAGGTATATAGCAGCTGCATTTCATGTTTTTGATAATTAGTCATGCTTTTGATAATTATGATGCCTGACGTGTTCTTTTTATGTCCTCGTCTGCTTGTGTGTTTACAATTTATTGGTCATGTCTTCCGAACGCGTCGCCACTCCCACTATGATGAACCCTGCTCGTGTACATGCATTAGTTGCCTTAGGCCAGTTTAAAACGAATTCTAGAAAGGCCGCTTTATTCCTGCTATTTCGTGTGTGGGGGGGGGGGGGGGTGTACGCGCGTGCACTGGTGTGACGGCGGCAACGCGAAGTCAGAAGGTGGCTCTCATTGGTTGTGTGTGAATTATTTTTGCTAACTTTGCTTTAGATGCATGAAATTAGTTTTTCGTGTAGAGGCTATCCTGCTCGCCGTTTATTTTTTCCAGACATTTACTAGCGAATTGCTGCTTATTTTTCGGCTCATTTAAAAGCATGACAAGTGAACTTTTTACTCAGGCGCGACCACAGCGAGGCGGCGCTGGTCGTGGACATGTCAGAAGCACAGCACCCCCTCCTGTCGCGGAGCAAGTGGCACGCGAGCCTCAGCGACAGCACGTGGTACCTGGACCTTCTCGGCAGCCTATGGACATGGGCGCTCTCGAGGAAACTTTGCACGCTGCTCCAGAAAAGGCCGTAGTCCCACGGCAGACAACATTTCCTGTACGGCCAGATAAGCATGGAAAGTTGGGACGCCCGATTGAACTTCTGGCAAACCACTTTGCGATTCAATTGCCAGACGGGGACGTTTATCACTACGACGTGACAATCATTCCTCCTTCCAAAAAGGAAGAGGCCAAGGCTCCCGACAAGAAAAAAATTCGGTGTCTTAGCACTCGCATCAACCGGCTGGTCATTGAAAGTTTGGTGGCAAAGTATCGCGGCGAGCTTAACAAGTGCCTTCCTGCATATGACGGGCGAAAAAATTTGTACACACGAAGGATGCTGCCATTCAAGGAGAGGACATTCAACGTACCCTTCACGGAAGACGAGCGTGAACAAACGTACATTGTTCACATTCAATACGCAGCGACAGTGAACTTAGACGCGCTGCACGCGGTTTATGAACGACGAGTGCGTGTAGTGCCGCAAGAAGTGATCCAGGCATTGGACATAATCATGAGGCACGGTCCTTGCATAACGCTAACACCTGTGGGACGGTCAATGTACAAAGTGCCTCCTCCAAATGTGAATAGTTCCATTGGAGGAGGACACGAGGTGTGGTTCGGTTTTCACACCAGCGTGCGTGCGGCTCAGTGGAAACCCCTGCTCAACGTGGACCGCTCTGCGACGGCCTTCTACGAAGCCATTCCCGTGATCGATTTCATGTGCAAACTGCTGTCCGGAAGTCAGCGTCCGCTGCGTCCAGAGAACATCCGATGCCTCAGCTCGTCGCAGTGTGTGCACCTCTCTAAGGAGCTCAAAGGCATACGTGTCAGAGTGGTGCACCTGAAATACCCTCGAAAGTATCGTGTCGGAAAGGTCACGCAGCTATCAGCACAGGATCTGAGATTCGCACTCGAAGACGGAAGCAAGGTTTCAGTGGCGGAGTACTTTCGAAAGAACTATCCAAACTTCATCCGTTACCCTAACTTGCCTTGCATTCAACCAGACACAAATAGACCCATCTATTTACCGCTTGAAGTCTGCCACATCGTGGAGGGACAACCTTACAGGAAAAAATTGAGCGGCTCGATGACCACGGAAGTGATACGGCGCACCGCACAACCACCCGAGCAACGCTTTCAGGCTATCACACAGTCAGTTCATGACTTGGTGCAAAGGAGCGCGCCATGCCTGAACGAGTTTGGTATCAAAGTGAGCACCGACCCGACGCGCCTCAACGGCCGTGTTCTGGATGCGCCATCTCTGATGTTTGGTGACGCGCAGCCGCCAGTGCGACCGAGATATGGTTCCTGGGACATGAGAAACAGTAAACTCTTTGATGCGAAACCCATTGAAAACTGGGCCCTTCTCGGTGTGAATTGCCGGCCCCATCCACGAAACGTTGAGAATCTCGAAGGCGTGCTTAAGAGAATTGGCGGTAATATGGGTATGAGAGTAAGTCGGCCGTTATGCGTGGACAGCTGTGACAGCAGGGACATCTCCCAAGTTCTTGAGCGATTGAAGTCCAGAGGCATTGTGCTGGTCGTCGTCATACTCGTACAGCAGGCGTCCTACGCGGCCGTCAAAGAGGCGGCTGAAGTCAAGCTGGGCATCCTCACCCAGTGTATGAAAGAATTCAATTTCACGACGAAGTGCACGGATTCATTGATAGCCAATCTGTGTTTGAAGATCAATGCTAAACTTGGTGGCACGAATAACAGTTTCGTGGAGAGAGAGAGGCCAAGTGTCCTCTGCGAGCCCGTAATCATCATCGGCGCCGATGTGAGTCATCCAGCACCAGGTGATAAGTAAGTAAATGAACGTTGTTCGTAATGCAGTATCCACCTAAAGAGTGCAGATTAGCTGCTACATTTTAAATGCTCCTAATCAGATGTAGTTGCACGCATCAAGTAAAACATTTTAAAGTGCGATTCTCACATTTAGTGCGACCTAAAATTATCCACCAGTGTCGCAGTTAGCCAAACTGGCGTTGTAGGACCAGGTGCTCACTCTCATTAAAGCAAATACAGAAAACATCGCACGTTTGTAACCGAGAAAGACGCAAATGAAAAACAATTGTGTAGGGTTCGTCATAAAACTGAGACGTTACATCCTCTCAATTATTAGTTATCACAATCGCTACCTCCCTAGAAAAGCGTACTCCTTATCGTATAGCGTAATTGTGGCTTGATCAATAGGACAACGTTTCTTGTTTCTAATCTGTCACCATTCCACTATCTCGCGACTAACGTCCTTCTTAGGGTGAAAATAATTTCTTTTTTCTTAAACACGCGAGAAAATATTAAGTTTTTGAATAAGCAGGCATATTAGCGCCAAAAAATAATCTGTCCTATGAAATGCAACAAAATTAACAGCTTTTACAATGAACATCTACACTAGAGCTGCTTGATACTTATATAGCTGCGTCGTTTTCTGTTAGCTGATTTTTGACGCATCTTTCGGATTGGCCGACGTGCATTTCAACAGAATACTACGCGTTTATAGAAGCATCGAGCAATACTCACCGAGCTGCTCATGACAAAAACTGTTGATGTTACTCTGAGTTTCATGAAATTGAACTCATTTTTCGGCATAAAAATCAAGTCACTAATGACATGACCTATCCATAACACGTATGAGGACATCACTTAATTAGTAGTCAAGCCTTGATTACGCTGCATGGTATGCTTTAATAGAGTCGCAGTAACTGTAACAAATTACTTAATACCGCTGTTTGTCCAGCTACATGGATAGCGCCACCTTCGTATTAAAATCAGGATGCCAAGTTCCTTGAACTGCAGGAAAGGGCGTAGAAGGTGTGGTCTGCCCTTAACGTAATGTATACAATTATTCCTGCTGGGACGTTTGCGGTTGGGCACAGATCATCTCTCCAGTAACCGGGCGCAGTGTGCACACGAGGGTAGCGTAGCTCGGAGGCCATCATATCTCCAGGTTTCAAGCGTAATTGTCAGCTTGGCAACTCCATTACAATAGGGAGCCCCCTAGAAGTGATCTCCTCATTCATGCATATTATTTGCCAATTTATTCAAGCTTATACGCGCGCATTTATCGCGTCGCTATTGTTATGCCGTCTACAACTTAATTTGTTGGCATTCATTCTGTAACACAACTAATTATTGGCTTCATTGCCTTCTCGGCCTTATCTTATTCTGCTCAAAGCGAGCAGAAATGTTGGTCGCGGCCACTTGGTGTTGAATCTTAGCGCTATGCGTAACATTTTTTCATTCCACCTTTCGACGCTAAATGACAAACTTTCAAGGTTCTCTGTTCGCAACAAAGGCGTTAGGCATACGTTTCCACAAAATATGTAATTTATTCGAATTCACTTAAGCAGACGCCAAGAACAGGCGCAACCATCTCGTGCTTGGCGTGTCGTCGTCATCGTCGTCTCTTGGTCAGATTCGTGGCCCTGTTTGGTCAGAACCAGAACAAGGCCAAGCCTTCACAATAGTATAGTGCGCGCCATCCAGTTATCACAATTGACAGGCGCGCGCATCCTATTCGACACCTCTGTGCATGTATACGTACCGGTTCATGGTGCTAAGTGGACGGCACGCACCGTACCACAAAGAAGGCTTGAAGCCGTTCGCGTTTAATTTGACGCAGATAGTAGATGGGCTTTATAAGGTAAAGATCCACTAAGCTCTCGCTACAGTGAAGATAGTCAGGTCTATTAAGTTTCACGGTAAAAAAAAGTCACAGCTTTGCCGCAAAGGCGAAGCACTGAACGCTGTAGCAATAAATTGGAAGATCGCGCGCAGAAAGGCCCGCAGATCGAAACGTGTCCCGCGTTTCTCACGCGCAAATGACCCACGAAACATGCTCCCAGGTACAGATGAACGCGAATTAGCGTCTCAGTTGTAACTTCGCTGTATCTGAAAAGCGCGCTCTTTTCGCAAACGTTGACTGCGCCACGATTGCAGTGACCTTTGTGCGGCCTGTAAAAAACAGAATCGCTCCGGCAAAAACCGAAAGCCAGCCAAGACGAACGGTCCTCCTTACCGGGAGATAAGGGCGCGCGAGTGAGCATCGAGCCCCTTCTCTTTGCGGGGCAAAGTGCGCGTGAGAGATGAGAGCATGGCCGCCGCGTCATGACGACGTTGCTACGCGCGCTCATTGCGTCATCTTTGTGGTAATGCTGAAAACATGATAGCCCCCCCTCCGAGATGCCCGTCAGCAGCGGTAAGTTCTAGATATAGATAGCTTGCCGTTTGAACGCTTAAGGACGTGTTCCTCAGTGGTTAACGCCTCGCACTCACGCTTCAGAGGACCCAAGTTCGATTCCGCGCGCTGGAGTCTTTTTTTTATTTTTTGCTTGAATTTTCTTACATATAGACACGTATACATATACGGTGAGTGACGGCGACGCCCACGTCGACGCCAGCGGCAAAATCCAGCCGGGAATATTTACATAACTGCTATCGCAGTAATAGCTCTCGTGGTCCTAGCGTATTCAAAATTACAAGAATTGACCACACTAACAAATCTTCGAAAAATTAAAGCACCATTCCTTGTAGAGTATTTGTTGTATTTAGCGAAGTGCTGGAGTATTAGATTACATGGACAACAGGTGGTTTTCTAATATTGCCAACAGGGTTAAACCATCCATCGCTGCGTGTGTCGCGAGCATGGACTCCATCCCGTCTCGCTACCGGGCTTCTATTCGTGTCCAGATCCAGCAGCAACAAGCAGTCGCCCGAGTGGAAATCATCGAAGACTTGAAGGTCAGAGCGTATACATAGTTTTCGTCAAGTCTGAAAAAAAGTTAATTGGAATCGACCGAATCCGTCGGTGTCCATTGAAATTTCTGGGAACAATAATCTTTCAGTGATGCTGGGGGACGTGTCACCGACAAACTGGTGTATAAAAAGGCAAAGACTAGATTGCATAGGAATAATTCTTCATACGCTGACATAACCATCAAGTGATGTAACAGCCTACGTCACGTGACCTCTGTCACTGGCAAGCAAAAAAAGTGAGGGTTGTAGTATTAGCGATTGCATCGAAAATATGCATTTTTTGCGCTGGAAAGAATACTATTTGAATGGACGTAATATTCGTAGTACTTCTTTCTATAGTGTTCTTGTTCGCTCATTTAACCATGATAACTAACAATTTTGAAGCAAAGTACTGGTACTGGCTAGTTAATACTTGCCATTCAACTTGTGTACAGCGCCGTACAAGACAAATGGACGAAAACCAGCACTCGTCTTTGCCTGTTCTTTGTGTTTTCGTTTTGTTCTGCTCTTACGCAAGTTCAAAACCGTCTTGAACAGAAAATAGTATTTGCCCCGAAACGGCACTTTCTAGCGTGATTAATTCATTAATAAATCTCCATATTTTTCACAGATGATGGTTCAAGAGCTGCTCATGGCTTTTTATCGGGAGACCAGACATAAGCCAGGCAAGATCATCTTCTACCGAGACGGAGTCAGCGAGGGCCAGTTTGGATTCGTGCGGGACCAAGAACTGTCGGCCATCAGGGAGGCCTGCCTCATGCTCAGCCGCGATGGCTCGTACAAGCCTGCAGTTACGTTTATCGTAGTCCAGAAACGTCACCACACTCGGTTTATGCCAGTCAACCCAAAAGATGGCGTGGGTAGGCCGCTAAACATTCCTCCCGGCACGACCGTGGACACGGTGGTGACCCACCCGGTCGACTTCGACTTCTTCCTCTGCAGTCATGCCGGGATACAGGGAACGAGCAGGCCCGCGCATTACTACGTCGTCTACGACGACACAAATTTTACTTCCGACGAGCTGCAGAAGCTCAGCTACTACCTCTGCCACACATACGCTCGCTGCACCAAAAGTGTGAGCATTCCAGCGCCGGTGTACTACGCCCACCTAGCTGCCTTCCGCGCCAAGGAGCACATTGCTAGCGCTTGCAATGTCTCGAGTGGCAGCAGCTTTAGTTCAGAAGGAGGAGACAGTGCCACCACCGATGATTACGTGCGTGCGGTCAGCGTGTGCCAGGATCTGCAAAATACCATGTACTTCGTCTGAAGGTGCCGCCATTGGGAAGCAACTGGACTCATTAGGCTTGGACATGGCGTTGCTTAAAGGTGCACTAAAAGCATATATTAAGTCAACGTTTATAGCTTAAATAGCGGCACAGAAACCTCGTAGTGTTACTTTTGTGCCAAGGAAGGGCCTATTTTGAAATAAAATTACGTTTTAGTGGTCCACGTTGGGTTTTCGCACTTCAAGTTACCCGCCACAAGAAGCGGAGTGACCGGGCCGACTCACGTCACTGTTGCCGTACAACACGTTGCCCGGTTTCACTGTGCTAGTAGCAGCAGACCGAAGGCAGCGGGAGCCGCAGCAGCAGCAACGGCCATTGATCAATTTCCCACCATTCTCTCCAAGATTGTAGACGTTTTTTGGTTCAACTGCGCCCCGCTAGATAACACCACCTGTCCAGTGTAACTACGCGAAAATTGAATTTTTTAAGCACTGGAGCCGTTCCCCACAGTAACGTCCGGCGGTTCTTTTTTCTAAGAATCAAACAGAAACAAACAAGCAGCACTTTATTGCGTCTCTTGATGCACGGAAGTTTTATTTAGCGCAGCTAGATTGATTACTAGCGAATAATTGTAGGTGATCCATCTGATGTCATCAGGATCATTTTGAGAATGTCCTACTGCGACGCATGTGTTCTTGTGCATTTACCTTGATTTCTCGGAAAGTAGGGCGCTTTTTTTGATAATATTTTTGTTTTATATGTTGTCATACAATTGATCTTTCACTCTGATGTAAATTGTTATTTGACTTGAGTGTCCCTTTAATGCATAACTCACTGAGTGCGCACGTCCACGCTTTGAAACGGGACGGAAGGCAGGTGCCTCGCCGCATTAAACTTCTACCAGGTCAGCACAAATGTAAGCTCATTATTCAGATAATAAGGGGGTTTCTTTATAGACATATTTACTTTCGCAACCTAAAATGGTCACAACCAACAAAATGAGTGAGAGACAAAGAAAATGAATTGGAGATCTTTAAGGGGGTTTCTATGAGATGAAAAATTCTTGAACATCGGGTGCCACTGGAACCAACGTTTTGACAAGCGGACTTATCGTCAAGGCTGCAACAGAAGAAGACACGTTCGCTTGCCTGAGTGTTGTCTTCATCGATATCCCTTGTTCAAATTTTTTTTCATTGCTTCAAACTTTCATCTGCTTCTGAAGTTCTGCCTTTACTCCTCGATCTCACCAGGACTGGCCTTGCGCCAACGGACCTCCAGCTTGACTATAATATTCGTAGCAGAGGCTTCTAAAAGGTAAGAGGCGACTTGAAACGGGCATGAAGACGTTTTCTTACGTGTTTGCCTAAAGTGCGGTGTACTCAAGAAGCTGTTTACGAACAAACCGTGAACTGCTGTCACACCGGTCCCGTTACTTAGGGAGGCGATCGCCGTGCTAATTCCAAGGGTCGAAGTATCGGCCCCCCGAACCGCACCACGAAAGCGTGGACAATTTAGAAGTGGTCCTTTTTGGCGCGCCAGCGGACGCCGGCTGTAGCCCAAAGAACAAGTCAGAGCCGAGAGTTGATAAACAAACAAAATTATATTCTCAATAATGGCAGATCAGAAACAATACACAAACATGCACACCCCACAATAGTTGCATACAATATGTCACCAAACAAACGACGTACTACACAGTACAATCAACCACACTTGAAACAACGGACACAGACAACAATACGCACTACAATGCAGTCGCATGCATTGAACAACCAAGACACTTAAAGACTAAAGAGATATAAAACCTATTCAGTCCAAAGTTCTTGGAACGAAAGTCTGGATGATACTCTTCCGAGAATCACTCACTCAAAGTCCAGCGTTGTTGTCGTTCCGCGCCCTCGAAGTTTCTCTTCCAGGAAACCTCCCGTCTTCAATTGGCCACTCTTCAAACTTCAACGTCTTCGCCGGAACACGTCGGCTTCACACCCGCAGCTGTTGCCACGGGTCTTCGCTCGATAGCGGTAAACACACGCTCTTGCCTGTAGCCCGAGCCTTCACCCCTCAGGTGGAAATCCTCTTCATCTCCGGCTTCGTCCCTACGGACCAAAACCTTCGCCGACTACACGGCGGAATCCCTACGCGCTCTGGCGTTAACTTCCGTCTCCTCCTGCTTTCTCGTCTCGGCTGCTCGATTAAATACCTTCCGCGCCACCTTCCAGAAAGTTCTCCTCATTTCGTCGGCGCGATGCGCAACGAAGGCTGGGGAGAGGCGTGAGACGGTTCGACTGCCCTCCGCGTCGGATGACTCATCTCGGCGTGGCCACGCCTCCTTCGTTCTAGAAAAATCGCGGGCTTGCTCGGCCGCTGTTGTGGGGTGAGGAGGTTCGTCGATGAAGCCACGCTTCTGCGGGGAGAGCGCGCGCCCGGGGAGCCTTGGCCGTTTGTTTTCTTTTTCTTTCCCTTTTTTTTCTTTTGACTTCGCGGCGTTTCTTCCGCGCGTTACCGCAAGAATTTGCGGCGCGCCTATTTTTAGCGCTCGTTCTGTGACACTGCCCCCCACTTTAACAATATTATCTCATAATATTCAAAACCACACAAACGAGCGCGAACAGTCACCACACACTCTCACAGACTGTAACATAGTCCATCGCTCATGACACGTCACATTCACAATAGATCACTAAATACAATTGTACATTGTAATTCAATTACACAGCACATGAAATATACCCACAGGCATATGAGTACAACACTCCACCACAAATTCCCAATATACAAATGGACAAAGTTCTCTCACTACAACAATGGTACAATACTATACATCACATCACAGCACAACACTTCGACACTTGTGACACAGGATACCACAACATTAACACAACATATGGCACTCAACACTGCCAAACACATTCTGCTTTGACCTCAGCACTTATCCTGTGTACTTTGAGCGGCGCTTGCGCCCTTTCTTGCGGTGCTCGCTCGATCTCTTCTTGTGTTTCCACGTTCCTTTTCGGCGAGCCCTTTCCAACGACGATATCTGAGGCGTTGTCTCAGCCATCGTTGTCTCTTCCGACACCGTTAACGCGTCATTACATTCGACGGGTCCTGTCTGTTTATTTACCCGCTTGATCATGCCTCTACATTTTGCCCGGCTGGCCAACTCCGTCTCCTTTACACTGTCGGTCGGTTGAGGTCGTGCCGACGTAAGTCCGGTTGCTCGGCCCGCGAACTTATTCGACACGATCGTCTTCTCCTTCGCTGTCTCTTGCGCCGCGGCTTCGCCTCGGGCTCTAGTGAGATCCGTCACGGGATGCTCCTCCACTGTATCTCGCGGCCGCTGTGTTGGCGAGGGCTCTATCTTCGGGTCTTCTCCCAAACATTCTGGATCACTTGGCCCTCGCGCCCCGTCGATGTTTCCGATGACAAGGTCATACAGGGGGGTCGTCATGCATAAAGCAGTAACCTTCCCGCTGAAGTACGGGGTTTCAACCTCAATTTCTGCTTCGGGAAGTAGCCGAACTGTACGGTCAATTAGGCAAACCGGTTTCGTTCTGCCTGTCAACTCACTTTCCCGTACCAAATTTTTCCGCACGATAACAGTGGAACTGCCGGTATCTCTTAACACCGTAATCTGTTTGCCCGCAACTTTTCCAGGCAGCGTTGGCATTCCTTTCGTAACACCGGTTGGCTGTTTTGACATTACAGCACCCACAATAGGAATTTTCTCCCCATTCTTCAACTCTACGAATCCATCGGTGACGGCATTATCATCAGATTTCGGTGCCGCTTGCACACAAGATACCTGGTGAGTTTGACTCGCTCCGTTTTGACATGCATCTGCTTTGTGCCCAGTCTGACCACACTTAAAACATTTTACAACCGCAGGGCTAGTAAAGATCGTTCGACAGTTTTTCGCGCGATGACCCACTCGGTTGCACAGAAAACATCGCGGAATGCTCTCTGGTGCACGCTTCTTTTCTTCGGGAGCCAATTTCTTCGAATCATCGGGACAATCCTTCTTGACCTTGGCCAAATTAGTTCCACCTTGCGCTTCCAAGAATTGATCAGCCAATTCAAGCATTCCTTCAAGTGACTCAGCCTTCCTCTCTTTCAAGTACAGCGACAGGCTTGGGTGGCAACTAGTAAGAAATTGTTCTCTAATTAGGAGCTCTCTAAGCTCATCGTAGTCCTGCGCTGTCCCTGAAAGTTCAATCCATCTGTCGAAATAATGACAAAGTCGGGCGGCATACTGCGTAGCCGTCTCACCATCCGCTGGCTTTCCTGTCCTAAATCTGTCTCGGAATCCTTCCACGGTAAATCTAAATCGCTTCAGCAAAGCAGCTTTCACCTTTGCATAGTTGGCTGCATCGGTCGGCGTCAGCCTACCGTACACACTGAGCGCTTCACCACTCAAGCAAGTACTCAAAACAGTTGCCCATTGATGTTCCGGCCAATTCTGGCTCTTCGCAATCGTCTCAAATCGGTGAAGGTACGCGTCAAGGTCGTCCCTCCTTTCATCAAACGCTACGAGCAGCTTGCTTGGGTTCAAGCAGAAGCCGTGATCTTCCCGTTCGCTGCTTTCAACTCTAGCTTGGACGGGAGTTTCGCTTCGCTGTTGCAAACGGAGCCGCTCGAGTTCCATCTCGTGCTGCCGCTGCCGTTCCCTTTCAGCCATCTCCGCTTCTCTTTCTTCTCTCGCCCTTTTGGCTGCCAACTTTTCTCTCTCCAGCTCAACTTCAATTGCTGCTCTCTTTCTTCCTTCAGCTGTCGCTCTTTTGCCTCTCTTTCTTCTTTCAGCTGTCGCTCCTTTGCTTCTCTTTCTTCTCTCGCCCTTTCAGCAGCCAACTTTTCTTTCTCCAATTCCAACTTCAATTGTTGCTCTCTTTCTTCCTTCTCTCTCGCAGCTGCCAACCTCTCTCTCTCCAACTCAGCTGCTTTTTCTTCCTTGGCTCTCTCAGCTGCCAACCTCTCTCTTTCCACCGCCTCTTTCTCCTTCTGGCTTACCCACTTCCGTAGTTCGGCGCCGGAAAGACCCATCTTATCACCAAGAGCGACTAACTTTTCGAGATCCATTGTGTCTCGCAACTCGCAACTAAAACCTTGCCGCGTGCAAAAAGTATCTGGCTAAATCAGTCTATCGGAACACTCCCCTGCACTCGTTAACGAGAACACTGAACAACACACAAAATCGTTCCGATAGCACTATCAACAACTCGAGGCTCTTTCTCACTACTTTGGACACACTGTGCACCGAAAGGTCCTGTCGCGGACGCCAGATTAATTGTCACACCTGTCCCGTTACTTAGGGAGGCGATCGCCGTGCTAATTCCAAGGGTCGAAGTATCGGCCCCCCGAACCGCACCACGAAAGCGTGGACAATTTAGAAGTGGTCCTTTTTGGCGCGCCAGCGGACGCCGGCTGTGGCCCAAAGAACAAGTCAGAGCCGAGAGTTGATAAACAAACAAAATTATATTCTCAATAATGGCAGATCAGAAACAATACACAAACATGCACACTCCACAATAGTTGCATACAATATGTCACCAAACAAACGACGTACTACACAGTACAATCAACCACACTTGAAACAACGGACACAGACAACAATACGCACTACAATGCAGTCGCATGCATTGAACAACCAAGACACTTAAAGACTAAAGAGATATAAAACCTATTCAGTCCAAAGTTCTTGGAACGAAAGTCTGGATGATACTCTTCCGAGAATCACTCACTCAAAGTCCAGCGTTGTTGTCGTTCCGCGCCCTCGAAGTTTCTCTTCCAGGAAACCTCCCGTCTTCAATTGGCCACTCTTCAAACTTCAACGTCTTCGCCGGAACACGTCGGCTTCACACCCGCAGCTGTTGCCACGGGTCATCGCTCGATAGCGGTAAACACACGCTCTTGCCTGTAGCCCGAGCCTTCACCCCTCAGGTGGAAATCCTCTTCATCTCCGGCTTCGTCCCTACGGACCAAAACCTTCGCCGACTACACGGCGGAATCCCTACGCGCTCTGGCGTTAACTTCCGTCTCCTCCTGCTTTCTCGTCTCGGCTGCTCGATTAAATACCTTCCGCGCCACCTTCCAGAAAGTTCTACTCATTTCGTCAGCGCGATGCGCAACGAAGGCTGGGGAGAGGCGTGAGACGGTTCGACTGCCCTCCGCGTCGGATGACTCATCTCGGCGTGGCCACGCCTCCTTCGTTCTAGAAAAATCGCGGGCTTGCTCGGCCGCCGTTGTGGGGTGAGGAGGTTCGTCGATGAAGCCACGCTTCTGCGGGGAGAGCGCGTGCCCGGGGAGCCTTGGCCGTTTGCTTTCTTTTTCTTTCCCTTTTTTTTTCTTTTGACTTCGCGGCGTTTCTTCCGCGCGTTACCGCAAGAATTTGCGGCGCGCCTATTTTTAGCGCTCGTTCTGTGACAACTGCCACATGGGATGAACTTCATTTTCCGAAAACGCAATCGTTGGTTCATTCTCACCTTTAGCCGCGTCAGCCCCTATAGCATTTAATATAATAATATCTGGGGTTCGACGTCACTAAACCACGATTTGATTATGAGGGACGCCGAAGTGGAGGAATCCAGTAATTTTCGCCATCAGGTGTTTCGACCAAAGTGAGAACAGTGGAGCAACTTTTGTGGTCACATTTACGTTGTTTGCCTCTTCTATTAAATACCGCAGTTCAAAGTTGTATTTTATCCAAAATAAACGCATATTTTTGTTTGTTTGACACGTTTTCAAGTCCTCGCCTACTTCTTGTCACTCCATGAGACCTTTTTTCAGATTAAAGTGCGACTATAACATGGATTAGGAAGCTTTGGGCGTTGAACCTGCCGCTAAAGGAACCAGTATAAACGACGTGTCAGCTGGTAGTGAAAGCCTTCTGTTTTAAATTTACAACCATTTTATTGATTACCGAGCTCGTTTCAATCTGCAAAAGATGCTGTGCAAGCTCAGTTCTTTACGCGGTCGGGTCGATGCCAGGAACATGCTGTGGTTGTAGACCTCGCTCGTCACTGTTACCCGTTAGTAGCTATTGATCTGCTGTCATTTCGGCGCCTGCTGAGCAAGTATCTGGTGCTTGCTTGCTCACGCTGGCCGCGTTTATAGAAGGGACTGCGATAGTTGTGTTAACTCGGCCGCTCGTCTTCTTTATTTGCCGTGGTGCCGTAAGCCGTCCTTCCATGTGCACCTTCGCTTTGCCAAAGGTGCTATCGCAACCCACCTTCCGGAGTATATTAACTTGTGGGCCCACGACAGGGCTGTCTTGCGGTCAAAAAATGCAGGCAGCGATTGCTTCATTTTAGCTGTTGGCAGTCACACATTCGACATGTAGGGCATATGAATTGATACTGTGTTCTCGGTGGTTAACTCTTATTTTTCGTGGGTGGCTAAGATACTCTCCAGCAAGGACTTTGATGACAAGATGTATGGGTCTTGAAGAGCAATGCTGTAAAAGGTGAGTAAAGCTATAACACTGTTGGACGCGAGTATGCACAAACGGTGACGCATGGTCACGGATCTCGATCCCGACGACAAATGTCTATCAGCTTGACTTATTCTTTGTGGTAGCTGAACTAGTTAGCCCACACCTAGACGTGGCATAGTATGAATCCCGTGCAAAAATGGCATCAGCAAACGCGTCAGGAACACTGGTACTCAATATTTACTGATTCAAGATGTCTCATAATACAAACGTGGAGGCGTGCGTTTTCTATAAGGGCATAATCTACGCCTACACTCATGCATATAGACGAATTCCACCGAACATAAGTCACGAAAGTTCGGTGGTGCTGTCGTCGGGCGTGTGGTTTCGCTTGGTAGGCAAAAAACGCTCTGCCTACCACAGTTACTGCAGGGTTTTTTTGACGGTGCACGTAGTGTTCTCAGTCAAACAACGAGAAAAAAACTGTATGCCGATGATCTGTGTTGCGGCAGGATGTGCTGAAAGGCATAAGAAATGCAGCATAACTTTTTATTGGTCTCCACTTAACGAGGACCGTTGCAAGAAATGAGCTGCAGCCGTGAAACGGGCAAACTGGTCCCCGACGGGGGCTCATCGGTTGTGTGCCAAACAGAATGTGATGGCGAGTCGCGTCTCACAACATCGTTTTGTTTGTAGGCGCCCATAGCAGCCCTCAGCGCTTATGGCGTCTCTCGCTGAGCCCTAGCGGTCAGGAGACGGGCCATGACCACAGCGCAACCCACGTGCTGCGATAGCCGACCTTGTCAGGGTACGTCCGCTTTGCGTGTTGTGATCCAAGTTTTTGCACCGAAGGGTAGCCCCTATGTTGGGTCTCCCGGGCTTGTATGCCGGGAGGTAGACCACGTCTGTTTGGCGCCGAGCGGCGGCCCCCTTGCCAGGGTATGGCAGTCTGCCCGAAACAAAACTTCCCCCTTACATTACCCTGGGCGGAGGACATGCCGGGACAGACGTATGGATGATTATGGGTTGATGAGTTACGTGACACTCTGAGACAAAGTGCCTCCGGGCGCCACGCGTCTCCTACGCATGGTGCAGGACATGGAGTCGGGCTTTCCCGCCGGAATATGTGAGCGGAAGTTGCATGTGGACGTCGCTATAATTTTACCCATAATGCCAACGCCCGCCTGCTTGTGTTTAATTGATTGTTATGTGGGGTTTAACGTCCCAACCACCATATGATTATGAGAGACGCCGTAGTAGAGGGCTTCGGAATTTTCGACCACCTGGGGTTCTTTAACGTGCACCAAATCAGAGCACACGGGCCTACAACATTACCGCCTCCATCGGAAATGCAGCCGCCGCAGCCGGGACTTGATCCCGCAACCTGCCGGTCAGCAGCTGAGTACCTTAGCCACTAGACCACCGCGGCGGGGCTACCTGTGCTTACAAACATGGAATGGATCTATACCACACAGTGCTTCCGGAATGCGAGAGCCAGAGCTCGTAGCCGAAGGAGTGGAGGCGTTCTGTTAACCGCTGGCGTCTGTTTCTCAACACCGATATTCACTGGTCGAAATCATTGTATGTTTCTTAGCTGGTGCTATTTTAGCCGGACTCTAAGCCGGTGCTCGAAGTAGTTGGCGGAGGTCAAACGCCATTAGTGCATCTGAAATCGACACTGCTCTACCAATGAATCATCCCACTAACACAACGCGAAATGTAAGGCCTACACTGCGTCCTCACCGAACCGGATCATGGTGAACGGCGCATTCTACTGTCCATAGTTTTCTAAAATAATGCATTGAAAACTTCCGCTTCATTGAAAACGCTGAAACTAGCGAAGTGCTCTCTCTCGGCACTCGGTAATATCACGATGCAGTACATTGCTAATCTCATGATGCAGTAGATTGATTTAGCGTGTTTCAGCGTTGACACCGCCACGCCATGATCAATGTGTGAGAAAGGCGAGAGATAAGGCACGCTTGTAAAGCCTCATGAATGTCCATCGGTGGCTCAGTAGGGAAAGCACTGGGCAGCTGTCTTTACGGACCGAGAGGTGAGCCAGATTCCTAGGTCATGCATACGAATTCAACTTGAAAGTGTAAAGTACTTATTTAGAATGGCTTGTTGTCCATTCACTCTCTGTGGTATCACTCTCTGTGTGAGCGGTATTACGCTCACAATGAAACGCTCATTGTAGGCCTGAAACAAGGATATCGATGCTGAAAACCGGGTCACGAAAAACGAACAAACTTGAAAATAATATAATGACAAGAAATAGCATAGATGTGAGTGGCACAACTAACTTAATATTGCGAAAAACGTTTCGGGAGCATGCGGCTGATTCCGGCGCCACGCAAAGAGGGCGCCACCAGTCCTCCCATTCTTCCTCACACCAGCACTTCTCTAGCGCCTAATCAACGAGCGCCATTTGGCAACAGCTCCTGGAAAGACAACGTCAACGCCTCTATATGCCAAGGCTCAGCGAACAATCACTGCTAGACAAGCTTGAAGGTTCTACTGATATTAGCTTGTGCCTCGCCTAGGGAAGGCTCATTGAGGGGCTGCAAAACGTAAGCAGTGAAAACAGAAGCTCAGAATACCGTGGCTTGTCAGCGCAGGCAAACGAATCTTAATCTCGACACGAAGCGAGCACAAGTGGAACGTCTACATTGTCAGACTATCCAGCCGAGGTGCGTGAAAAGGCAGCTGTCGCGTAACGTCAATAGCTCCAGACCAACCAAATCGCCTCTCCCGTGCGTGGAAATGCCACCACAGTAAAACAGGATCTAATTGAAATTACGCTATACCCCGTGACGTTAAAACTACATGATACAATAATATTCACATTGCAGTAACAGAAGTCGGAGCACCAATAATAATTGCAACAAAACCACAACAACAGTGCGACGGGAATCGCTGGATGTACGCGCTAAGCACATTAGTGTAGCACAGAATATTTTTCTTCTGGTTGTAATCTGTCATCTCTTTGTCTATATCTTACTGACGTCACTTTCGCGACTGAACTGAAACCAGTGAGCTTATGGTGGATACCTTATTGAAACACCTCATGTTAGAACTTTTTAGCGAGGTGAGATTCGAACACGCTTACCCATATGCACAATATGAAGATGAGCGCCTTTTTCACACTGCCCTCCAGGTGGTTTTTCACAGCAGAGCTTCTTATGCACGCTGTAAAAAGCTTGGTGCCTGCAGAAAACCACAGTTCTTGAGTAAGTATCACTACCGAGTACACCAGGTACGAGCGTTAGTCTGAAACTCTGCAGAAAAGATCTGAAGAAAGAGCCTACGGCCACACTGAAAAAGCAAGCTAAGGAACCATAGAGAAAATATAAAGAAATGAAAGAAATAAAAATATAAAAATGTAGAAATATCAAACTATACACAAAGAGAAAATTAAAGAAGAACAAAGAGAAAGATGTCGAAAACAAGGGAAAAAGACAAAGGTATAAAAAGCAACATAGAAAAAACGTAATGAGAGAGATAAGCATATAGAAAAGAGATATAGAAAACAGCGGGCACAATGAACAGACACAAGAAACAGAGAGAAAGAGAAAAGGGGATGAAAAATACACTTGTGTTGTTTCACAAACTGATAAAAAACGCCATATATTAGAACGATGCTGGAATAGCTTCCTTGTTACAGCACGAACAAACAGATGACGAAAGCAGAGAAAGCATCAAAAGATATTGGTCGCGTATTTGCGTGCTTCGCAGCAAACGTCGTCGAAACACGATGGTCTTCGATTTGGAGGCGCTGCGTGAGTTGTGGATGTCATCTGGCAGTGACGTCACGAAACTGGAGCTTCTACAGAATCCGGAACCAATAGCAAGTGTCACCCATGTCATTGGCAGAGCGCTTTTTTGTGCATAGCGCTGCGGATAAAATACGTTATTCGTGTAGAATGTATAATTACGTAGGAACTTTAGAACTACGAATCTATGCATTTCCTAGTAAAGGAACATACCTCCTAACACTTACGTATCGATGTTGCGTCTCATAAATGCGTAATATTTGCTTTTTGATCGACAGTGCCCGCAAGTTTGTACGCAGCCACCAAATCAAGATCACTGGGCGCTGTAAACTCTGAATTACTTTGGGTGACAGACAGCCAGACAGACCAAAATATCTCTGTTGAAGTATTCTTAAACGGACTATCACCTTTAAATTAAATCAAGCAACGAAGGCCATTAAGATTCGCTGTACCTGCAAGTTTGGGATCACTAGTTTGAAGCTACCATAATTTTGATGCAATAGCGTTAACGAACTCAATTTATTTGTTGTGAGCGAAATATGATGATGATTTTCGCGATAGAAAAATTGACAAAGACGCAAATAAAACGAAGTACACTTATTTTGGGTTCTCGAACCTAGGCCATTTACTTCTTAAGCATACGTATTATCACAGAGCCTCGTCATTTTTCGAAGCGGCTTTGGAAAGAGAATAAATGCCATGTGGTAAAAGTAGTCTTCGTAACACATATAATAGAGCGTGACAGAATCCTAATATCGCACCTAGTGTCAAGGAAGTGAATAGCGTGTCGAGTGGGTGGTTTTAAGCTGCCAATCCATTACAAAGTATGCAGCTTCGCAAGTTCACGTGACACCTTACGGAGGAGCGGTGGGTTTCTGAGCAGACGGAAAAACTATGTCACAGTGCGCACTAAGCAACTCTGCATTTAGTAGACGTTCTTTGATACTTTCAAACTGCGAGCGTGCGCACACAAAAGCTCCTGTCCTTACGACGTAGTTGAACTTGAAGGCAATGAGTAAGGAAACCGATTATGCAACGCGTTCTACTTTTGAAAGCAAAACTCAAGCTTCCTCCAAGTTTTAGGGATGGAGATCCTTATAGTCTAACCTTGTGACTAGTCACGCGTAATCGAGAGAAAAAGAGACGAGAAACAAAAGAAGGCAAAAGCAATGGAGGACCATTTCTCGTCTCATTTCTAACATGGCGTTACTCTGCCCCTACTCTTTGAAGTGCCGCTATTCTCCTATTGGCTGCTGCGTGCGCTTTGCCAACGAGTGCCTCTCTAAGTCTCCTGGATAGTCAGCATGCGTGGCGGATCATTGGTGGAGCATGAACGGAGCACAGCAGCGGGTGCGTTAAGACGCTTACTTTCGGCTTCCTTGGCTCGCGTCTCGTCGGTGTTACCCGCGCGCCGTCTGCGTTCTCGAATGCGATCAGCCGCATGCACGGACGGATGGAAGCATGCACGGACGGACGGACGCATCGTCAGATCAACAGACGGACGATGCACCCCACTCATCGTCAATCATTCCGTGGATATGCTGTGATTTGTTTTTGCCTCTTTTGCGGAATAGTATTACAAATGTGCATAAGAATGCGCATCGAAAAACCCCAAGTAGTATGAAACCGAAGTGCAATCACATAGCCACAATAAACGCGCAAGCATTCGTAAGAGAACAGCCGAGGGTCAACATCAAGTATTGTAAAAATTGGCAGATACCACGTACAGTGGGAATCGATAATATGCGAGGCACAAATCAGGAAGGTTGATATGTCACTTTAAAAGCAGCACAACGTTACGAGTCGCACGTAACTTATGCCCTACATGACACGCATGCCATAGTAATTATCATGTTCGGACGTGTCATTTACCTTCGTCGTCTATTGACGTCACGTGATACCAAATTTGGAATTTGGTATATATATATATATATATATATATATATATATATATATATATATATATATATATATATATATATATATATATATATATATACCAACATATATATATATATATATATATATATATATATATATATATATATATATATATATATATATATATATATATATATATATATATATATATATATATATATATATATACCTTTTCGGCCTATAGTCTGGCCTTCATCAGGGTGAACGCCAGACTCTAGGCCGAAACGTCGAAATAAGCCATGTTGTGACCGCTCATGGAGGATCTACTTGACTACTTGCAATGCTACGGCCACTCAACCACCAGGTAAAAGTCGTAGGTGGCTAGATAGATAGATACGCTCAAAGTAGCTGAAGTTCACTAAGAAATGCTGCGTATTTCAAACGCGTGAGGCATTGCATATATATATATATATATATATATATATATATATATATATATATATATATATATATATATATATATATATATATATATATGTGTGTGTGTGTGTGTGTGTGTGTGTGTGTGTGTGTGTGTGTGTGTGTGTGTGTGTGTGTGTGTGTGTGTGTGTGTGTGTGTGTGTGTGTGTGTGTGTGTGTGTGTGTGTGTATTATGATGTTTGGATGTCATGTAATACCAAAATTGGGGTACATGTGCAACAAACGAAACGACCATGAGCATGCTATAAGCGTAGCATGTAGTATGTTTTAAGAGACACGCATATCATAATTATCACACATATAAAAATGTACGTGTCACTTACCGTCGTCCTCTATTCACGTAACGTAACACCAAATTTCATATATGTGAAAGGGACCCACAACTGACCAGAACTGGTGATTAGATTCTGGGGAAAAGGAAAAGAGCGTGAATAATGGTGACAGGTGACAGCCTACGTCTCGTGATCTGAGAAGGATTTGTAATTTTAAACCGTGTTCAAACGCAACCAAAACCCGCATGTCGCGCCCCTAGCGCAAGAGCTGTGAACCACAATTACGAAGTCGTAATAACTTTGCTTTGATTGTTAAGAGCAACTTCGAATACGTACGTCATTGTTCGTTTTCATTTCTTTCTATGTGACTTAAAGGGTCAAAGAAGTACAGCATAAAAATTTGGCCCTGTATCTGCTTGTTAATCTGCAAATGTCGTCGAAAGACGATAGTCCTGAGTCTGGAGAGAATGAACAAAACGTTTATTTGATGTTCTGCGCAAGAAAATTGGTGAATGCTATTCTGGAGGCGCTGCGTTAGAGAGCCTCGAGCGTGCAGCGGAGGCGAACGAGTGCACCAAGTCACGTCACACGTGAGACATGAGCGCTATCTGGCAGTTATGTTGGACAACAAAACGAGCGGCTTTGAGACGGGCGTGCGCGCCCGCCTCAGATAAGATGTAGAACGCAAGGCGAAGGGTAGGTGCCACCACTGTGTCGTCTTAGCAAAGCGTTGGAAACACTTCCCTTTTCGTGCAAGTGTTGCATGGTCATCGCCGCGTGATGAACGCTACGGTCCTTAAAATAACCTATGTATGCCTTTTCTGGTAAAAGATGCAGATAAAGAATATATACGTTTTTATGGTGCCTCAGATATGCGCGAAATCGCTTTCTAATTGAATATCACACAAGTATGAACTCTGACAGACAGACAGACAGACAGACAGACAGACAGACAGACAGACCAAAATTTTTGCGTCGAAGGTCTTCAAGAAATACTATCGTCTTTAAAAGTTGCACTGCTTTGGTGCCGCGCGGCGTTTTCAGAGACAAGAACGATGACAAAGTCGTCGTCTATAACTATCGTCATGTCATACCAACTTGCCCAAACCGCCACACTTCCATAACAGCTCGGTTTTCGCTGCGTTGGGCGCTTTGGAAGAAGCACACGAGCTTGTGAATGCGATCACTGCGGAATGCGAAATGCCGTCGATCTACTGCTTTGTGGAAAATTGCTGCCACTTCATGCCTGCTGCTGGTGGTGGCGATGGTGGCACTCCATCGGATTCGTCGCTACCGCTGTCATCCGTCAAAGCATGCCGCTCTGGCACTACTTGATAGGGGTCCTAATTTTGCACTCACGTGCGAGCCAAAATTCGTTCCTCTAACTTGCTCAAGTTGTCAAGCGATGACATATCGAAGCCGTCCAACTGCAACTGCACGTGATACTACTATGAGTGAATTGGCGATCACGTGTAAACACTGCGCTTCATTTTTGAAGACTTGGCTTGACTCGACTTGGCTGAAGTCAATAAAGTGACTTGTGCACGGCCAAAATTACTTGCACAAGAAGCCCCGGGAAAGTGCTGTATCTCTTGTAAAATAATTCAGCACGGTAGAAAGCAGTGGTAGCGGGACTGCAGGATTGACAAACACAACTTTACGCGTTTGTACTTAGGGCTTCACTTTTCCTCACTGATGGCGTTAGACTGGCTTATAATCACTATCGCGATCACATCCCCTGTTTGCAACATGCCTCCTTAAGACTGCATAATTGCCACGAGACGAAAAATTTTAATTATAAATGTTCTAAGGTGTTTTCCGCGTTACCATTCCGTGATTACAAGCACTGACCGGTAAGCTTTCCGTCGCACTCAACAAAACCAGTGCCATAAATGTTGGTTGTGGGTCCCTTGAAGCTAGCGAAACGGCCGTGAGCGCATCATGAGTAAAGCGTGTAGTCACGTTGTTAAATGACACGCATGTCATAATTATCATTTTTGGACGTCTAAGTTAACTTCGTTGTCCATCCGCGTTACGTAATACGAAATTTGGTATATGTGAAACTAGCGAAACGGCTGTGAGCGCATCATGAGCGTGGCATATATTCATGTTATTACATGACACGCATGTCATGACTATCATGTTTGCACGTGTCATTTACCTTCGTCGTCCATTCACGTAAAGTAACACCAAATTTCGTACATGTGAAGCAAGCGAAACAGCCGTGAGCGCATCATGAGCGTAGCATGTAGTCATATATACACGCATATTATGTTTATCATGTTTGCACCAGTCTCATACCTTAGTCACTCATTCACGTCACGTAATACCAAATTTGGTATAAGCGAAGCAAGCGAAACGGCCGCGAGTGCATCGTGAGCGTGGCATGTAGTCATGCTGTTACATGGCACGCAAGTCATAATTATCATATTTGGACGTGTCATTTTACTTGGTCATCCGTTCGCGTCACCTAATACCAAATTTGGTATATGGGATGCTAGTGAAATAGCCGCGAGCGCATAATGAGCATGGCATAAATACATGTTACATGACACGCATGTCATGATTTCCACGTTAAGGTATGCCACTTGTGTTCGTCCTGCAGTCATGTCATACCACACCAGTTTTGCAACATGTCATGTGAACTAAACCACCGGAAGAGCAGCAAGACCGTGAAATGTAATTCATGACATTCGTGGTATGACTAGTCATTTATACTTGCCATACCAATTTTGGTATCGATACCATTATCGAAACGGCCAGAGGAGCTAAAGTCGCAGACAGACAGACAGACAGACAGACAGACAGACAGACAGACAGACAGATAGATAGATAGATAGATAGATAGATAGATAGATAGATAGATAGATAGATAGATAGATAGATAGATAGATAGATAGATAGATAGATAGATAGATAGATAGATAGATAGATAGATAGATAGATAGATAGATAGATAGATAGATAGATAGATAGATAGATAGATAGATAGATAGATAGATAGATAGATAGATAGGCAGACAGGCAGACAGACAGACAGACAGACAGACAGACAGACAGACAGACAGATAGATAGATAGATAGATAGATAGATAGATAGATAGATAGATAGATAGATAGATAGATAGATAGATAGATAGATAGATAGATAGATAGATAGATAGATAGATAAATAGACAGATAGATAGATAGATAGATAGATAGATAGATAGATAGATAGATAGATAGATAGATAGATAGATAGATAGATAGATAGATAGATAGATAGATAGATAGATAGATAGATAGATAGATAGATAGATAGATAGATAGATAGATAGATAGATAGATAGATAGATAGATAGATAGATAGATAGATAGATACGCTTAATGTCACCAAAGTTCGCTAATAAATGCTTCGCATTTAAAACAGTGAAAGCTGTTCATATCATGCAATAAAAGAGAGATCATGCGGCCAAGCACCTCATCCAAACGGGGTACCAGTCCTGCATAATCTCTATAAAATCCCGTAGCATACGTCATCAAACCCTTCCTTCAGACACGTGTGGCACATACCCGCATACCACGGGTCATGGTATGCAGGCACATGCCACAGGTGACAATTTGCATTACCCAAGAACGCCGAGAACACACATTGGCATTTTAAATGTGAGAGCGTTAAAGAAACGCCAGGCCTGCGTTGGATGCCCAGCACAGT
This sequence comes from Rhipicephalus microplus, assembly GCF_043290135.1. Lineage (NCBI taxonomy): Eukaryota > Metazoa > Arthropoda > Arachnida > Ixodida > Ixodidae > Rhipicephalus > Rhipicephalus microplus. Next base: position 87,147,169 of record NC_134706.1, read on the forward strand.
CACAGCGAATACTGGAGGAGCGGCCTTCCAGAGAACTTCGGGGGTGAAGCTTCTTAAGGCGAGGGTCGGTCGTCACCTGTATATGCATGTATGTAGCAACCACATCACAGCATATCCACGGAGTGAATGATGATGAGTGGGGCGAAGCTTCGGAGAGTTTTTCGGCATACCATGAACAATCCTCTGGTCGTGTCCATCCGTCATCTGTCTGTCTGTTTGACGCATTGACAGATGAATGCGCGGACGGATTCATGGACGGACGAACGAGCGGATGCACGGACACACGCCCTGATGGACTGATAGACGCATGGACAGACGAATGGACGCGCGGATGGAAGCATGGACGGGCTGACGGACGCTTCACCACACTCATCATAATTCACTCCGTGGATATGCTGCGATTTTTTAAACGCTACTTGGGTAACTGCTACAAGCTCCCTTGCAGGGTACCCAGTGCGTCATAAATCATCATACATTTCGTGTATTGGGGAGCCATCCACCGTGCCATCCTACGTCATTCCTCGGAGAAGCGGTGTACCCGCTACACACTTGCGACGAATTTGGTGCAATGTCTTGATGTTGTGGCTGACGGCTATGGAGAATTATGCCTAGCGCTATTGTAATGATTTGTATCATTAGTCAACCCACTCGTTCCGCGAATTGCATTGTGGGAAGCCTGCCTGTTTCTTTGCTGCTATAACGAGCGCTTTATTACACTCAATAACGCGATTCCTTTCCCGACATCAAGCCTGCATAGGATCAGTCTGGAAAGGAGTTCCAAGCACTCGTGCCGCCCAGTGGTGAAATACTGGTGTGGCACGCGGGTTCATGGGTTTATATCGCGCATTGTGTCATTGGTCTTCTTATTTACTTCAGTTTTTTTTTCTCATTTCGCGCAATAGTGATTACGGACACCAGCGGCAGCGGCGGACACTTAAGACACCCCGCGCGACCCTTGTGATCTCATAACAGCTTTCGGTCTAAAATCTGTGAATTACCTATCAGGTCATCGGCAGCATTGACCTGATAGGTGCAAAGAATATATAGCAGGATCTTAGTAGCGATCGAAACCAGGCATTCTACGAGGCAATCAAGTACTCTATCACGGAGCCACGATACGTCTTAACATTGCTTTGGAAAAACATCGTACGCAGGTGTAATGTTGATGAAACGTCACTTGAGGTTGTAGTGCTTCCTATCTGATTTGATGAACATCACATTTGTACTCCTGTAATGCAGGCGTCTCGTCGGGATAACTTCAGTGGTATGATAAAGTGCCATCCTCTGATGTTGGTCTACATAGCATAAGCGAGGACTACCATGCCCGCAAGCACAAGCGCTACATACAAGCTTGCCGCTTCTGGTGTTGGTAATACCCATGTGGCTGTTGGGATCAATGAGCAACTGTAAACAACTGGTTTTACAAAACTTATGCGACTGTTCAACAAATACCTAAGCGTACATTAGTAAATATCTGCAGCGTCATTTCGTAAGGTTTCGGTCAATAAAAAAATTATACCACCGTTACCTCACCTCCACATGGTTCACATAAACTCTAGTCCCATGGTATGTGGGAGCATCGTATGTGGAAACGTTCACGAGCATGCAGAACATCGTAAGATGGATGTTGCTATGACACTTTCAGCCAGATATGCTTTCGTGTGTTAACGTTGAAAGTAAATAGGAAATTGGCATATCCGCTCTGATGAACGTGTTTAACTCCAACCAGTGTTTCATATTTGGTGAAACACGTTCCTTATATTAATAGAGGCGTTTCTCCGAAACTCATCAGAAATTACCTCCAACTCAGTCATTCAACAAACTTTATTTGGGTCTTAAGGAGCTGCAGAGTCGCCGTGGCGAGCCGCGCCCACGTTGCAGCCGGAATACCATGGTCCTCCGCTCATTTGCGAGCCCTTTGGACAGCCCTTAGTTGTTTATGGAGATAGCCACTCCTGAGGGCTCTCTCCCAAAACTCTTGTTTATTAAGAGAGGCATTTTGTAACGCTGAACAACTCAGCATTGTACTATACGTTCCTTCCACTACAGAAAGCGTTAATTCCTTCAGAGTGCACGCAGCAAGCTTTCAGGATACTATCTATTTGCTTCTCTATGCATTCTTGCTTTCTCTATGCATGCTTGACCATAAAAAACTCACGGGATCCTTCCATCAGGCCCGCACAAATCAGGTGGGGGAACACAACGAATCAATGGGGATCAACGGAATTGTTGGGGCTGTATTATCACATCAGTTGCTCAACACCTTGTTTTATGTGAGCAGATGTGCCTTGCACTTGGTCATATGTATATGCATTCGAGTTTATTACATTAGATGCGAAGCAGCTTGTTGACTATCTTGTGTAACTTGGTCCGTCCGTGTCTCCGTGCCAACGCGCCGCAGCACGCTCCCCTCGCCATGGCTGTTGGGGCGGTGCCAAGTAGGTCACACCTACCCTCGCAGTGCGCGTTGACGTCACTATTTCCTTTGCCTGCTGCACCCTCGCCACATGTCACCTCGCTCGTTTCACCCTCTCCGCCGCTCGCAACACTTGAGCGCAAATTGAGTGAACACTCTTTCGGCTGCTTTATCTGCGATGGAGAGGAAAGCAAAGCTCCTTCACCCGCTGAAACATGCGCCGAAGTGATTTGGCCTAACCCGGCCGTCGTCAGTGTGGCGAGGGTTATCAGACTCAATCACGTTCACGACTGACGACGTCGCGCATGCAACCCCGACGAGGCGTGAGTCAAGGAAGCCCAACGCAAGCTTCGGCTGTGGGAGACCAACGACACCAACGAGGTGCAGATCAAGCACGTCGATCGCGTTCGAGAATCGAGACGGCGCACGGGTGACACCGACGAGACGCGAGCCAATGAAGCCGAGCGGTAGCACCGACAGCGGAAGGCCAACGCCGGCGAATCCTCGACGTCGACGTCGTCGGCAACGTCTCGCAAGCGCCGCGCACCCTCCACCGCATCGATGTGCGCAACGCTGTTCCTTCGCATTCCGACAGGTTCCCTTTAGGCATATATTAAATTTTATATTACGTGCATTATATGCTTTTCGTCATATTACAAAATTTATATTCAGTGCATGTCAAGCCATGAAATGCGATTTTATGCCACTTCATTACAGCTACTTCTAAAATATACATTCTGGTATAGTGCAGGTTCATTATGACACGTATAAGTGCTTACATGAACATGCTTTGCGGTGCAGCTGTTAAGCTTTTCGCCATACCGATCAGGGAGGTTGTGTGCTACCAGGTGAGGAGCTCACAATCCTTGACGCCGTGGCAAGCAGACCATGTTGGCTGCAGAAAGCATTCGAAGAGTGGCGGGGCAGAATCAATACTTCGACTGAGAGAAAAAGCAGGTGGCTTTCGCGTTCAAGTCATATAGGATGACTGCACAAGGCACCCTGTGAGTTTGTTTTTTCAGGACATTCATTGGTTAACAAATAGAAACTCGTCACAGGGCTACTTCGTGGTACATTCGTACCTAATATATTGGCGCATCACATTTAATGGGGACAAAACAGTGAAGTATATGACGGAACAGTTCCCGTTTTGTCATGTCCTCGCTTCATGTCCCATCATGTCTTGTCCTCGCTAGATGTAGCGCTGCAGCTTATTAGAAACGTTGGCAAGGGCTAACGTAAACGTAGGCATATGTCGTGCCTTCTTTTTTAACGCGATTGCTTCGGAGAAGTAGGAATAGAGGTTGCCGCTGCAACCTCGCCGTGAGAGTTGATGGCCGATATTGCATGATCATTTCTGTTCTAGTAATTGGCAGCATCAATACGGAGCCCATCCCTCCGTCAAGTTGTAGCACCAATCTTCACACCCGCGCATCGGGACCTCACCGGAAACGTGGCGGCTCATGTCAATGCTCGAGGATTTAAGTCGTGGGCGCGAGCGTCTGATGTGTCGCAACTCACTACGGAAAAGGCGCTGTTTACAGCTGGGGATTGCCCTATTTCGTTTCACGACATTTGCACGCACCAACAAGGAGAACGCTTCACCATCGCGCAACTCATGTATCTATCCCCGCGTAGGTGCGAAATTTGGTGGCGACAGCTGCAGCTCTCGCACCTTTCCTTCGCCTTACCTTTTACACTGCATTAATTAGTTGTGTTACCCTTTTCCTCCTTGTGAATTCTGCACCTCTTCCACAGCAGTCTTAAACCATACCATGCAGTGCCGCCCTCAGCACCCTCTTCCTTCTTTACTAAAACGTCTAATTTCTTGGGAGGAGCGGTTGGAGGTTGCCTGTTGCTTGCACAGCTAGCACGAGGCCGGGCATTCAGGAGGCCATCCTGCAGTGACCTGAGATTTTAGTGTAGAGAAGGACTACTTCAAGTAGTTCCTCCCCCCATCGCCTGTCTCATTGCCTCCTTTCCTTTAGAACCGGACAAATACTGTTGTTCATTCATTCAATCACTCATTGAAGCATTCATTCATCCATTCATTTATTCTTTAATTTATTAAAGCGGCTCCTACCACTCCGATTTCATTCCGGTGGACTTCAAGCTATATATCAAATAAAAATGGGCATTGACCAAAGTTTACTATTGTAGGCTTCGGGATTTTTGTCTGAAGTAGCAGTGCACGAGGTGAAACCTTTGAATCGTGCAACACGAAAGACAACAAATCTCGCAGAACGGCGTTCGCTGGACTAGTTTTTGAAACAAACCGAGGGTAAACAAGGGCCCGCTAAGAATCGCGCTGTACACAAGGGTCAGAAATTGCAGTGCCAAAGTGGCTGCAAAGCTAGATAAAACGAGGTGTCGACACCGAATCGTAACGCTTTAATGCAAAACACTTTTTCTTGTAAGTTCTACAGCAATTTCGGTGGCAAATTCGTGCCTATCACGCGAACAGCGTGGCACACTTTTGAATAGAATCTTGTTTCAGGGTTGACATGGAGCTGCGCCAAATTGGACCAGCTTACGGAATAGAAACGTCTTCACCAACTAGCGCGCATGGGAAAGCGATTCAGTGAGCACTTTTTGCTGTTCACTATACACGCCGAAACATAAATCATCTTCGCTGATGTGGTGACTGCACGCAAATCTCGTAGCCGGCGGCCGCTTACATTCTCTGAGCGTCAACATCCAAGCTACAAGGTTATACAGAGACAGGTCACACAGGTTATACAAGTGAAAGATAACGCGGGACTCCTTTGCGTACGCTCTGCGCTACTGCATCGAGCACTGGGATACTGCATAAAACAACTTCAAGGACAACGACTGTAGATCGCAGTGCTTTCAAGTGTTTTCAAGCCTACAGCCAAAACGGGAAAACTTTTAAGGTATAACCAGGAATATGGAGGAGGTGGCATCGTATACAACTGAATTTCGAGAGCGTTGGTGCTACCGAGGTAGACGACGGCCGCTCCTCCTGTTTAGCCCTCCACAAAGACGGCGGCACCAGCTTTTCCAGTGCTGAAATTGTACCCAGCACGCCATAGACTATTGCCATAACTGTTGCTTACGAAAACTTATTCGGCAGCGTGAGGACGGCTTTGTCGCTGAAGGAAGTACGTGCTGTAGCCGATGGAAGCAAAGAATGAATATAAGGCCTTGAATCTTAACCTAACACAAGCATCCGTAGAGCCACTTCAACGGATGAAACTGCTTCTAAAATGACCGTGTACAAGTATTAGATGAATTCATCGACAATGGTGGCCACAGAGTTGGCCCTGTGTCGATAGGCGAGCCACCCTTTGCCGCGGGCACCGGGACGGAAGAAAGGCAGCCGCCTCACTTTGTGGCCATAAGTAGCAGCGCGACGATGCCCTGCTGGTCTTCGTGTACTGGGCGGTGAGTGGTTGCAATCACTCGACGGAACAGTTTTGTCGCCGGGGCCGGCGCGGAAATGAGACACGTGGCTTATTTCTGCCCCGGGAAAAACCACATGAGTTTCCGCCGAAGACGGATGTCGGACCATCACGCTGTGTGTCTCTGACTGATTGGCCATCGATGCTCAAATTAGCACCAGATGTCGAGGCACATGCCTTCAGAGGCGCCCGGCCTGCGAACGCCGTTCGATAGCATGGGTGATCAACCCAAGCGGCGACATAACTGACTCATCACACTCCACTTGCTGGAAGCAAGATTCGCCGGATTGAACGTCAAATAGTGGACATATATGTAATGGCGAAATACACTCGTCGAATAAGAGCAAGTTTTCTTGCTCCAAAGCTGACAATCCACGTTTCGCTGGTAGATTCAGAGCAAGTTCGCATTTTCCCCTCGTAGATTCGGAGCAATTCACTCCGTGACCGAGCTTTCCACGTGCTCTGTCTTGCAGAGACGGATTTCGCCGGAACTCCGAGAATGCGTTGCCTTCATTTCCGGTACAGCCGGGCAGCTGGGTTGCCCTCAGCGTTTTTTGAGGCGGTCTAGTAACCCTGTGCTCTTGTTTACATTCCTAGAATTGGAAAGTGGTAGCCCTGCTTTCCGCAAGACTGCGTGGTCACAGATGCGTGCTTTGCAGTGTCGACACAGTTGTGATTAAAACGCCGAGAGCAGAAAAGAAAATCGTTTCCGTTACCGGTTTAATGACGTATGCGTACAAAACTTTCGGAGAGACCTCAAGCGGGGCATTCACGTGGTCCACTCGCAGTTCATGTTTGGTACACTTCGAGTGCTCGCTCCAAGATTTTGGCGGCCACTCCGGATCTACCAGTAGAATTCGCCATCAGACAGCGTCGCCGGATCAGACAGCATCACCAGAACCATACACGTTTGGGCTGCTTATGTGTGTATATTGGGGGCGGTGCGGCATAATGACTCTCGGGAGGGCTGTGAGACTTGTTATTGAACAGTGAGTATGGGCCCATTCTCTGATCTAGGAATCTGGAGAAAAGACACTTTTAGGGTCAGCCTGGCAGACTGCTTGGAGGGCTTTTTCGATGTAGAGTTTCGGGCCCGAGAGCTCTTGCTATGTACATAACGTAAATAACCCCTCTGTTAAGTTGCCCTACCTCCTGCCTCGGCATCTTCATCCCGGATCTCCAGTGCCTGCAAAGGCCGGACGTAACAGCCCTCAGATTTCATTTCATTGTAATAAAAATGAAGAGCACGCCTGGAACTGGGCAAGCTGCAGTCAATGGTTGCGCTTAATACATACGTGCAGCATACCACCGTAGCGCACACTTCGTGGCGGTAAAACTGACGTCTTTACTCCAGCGTTAGCAGTGACCAGATGTAGGAAGCTGAGTTAAAGCACCGACGGCGGAAGTCCAACGCCGGCGAATCTTCGTCGTCTTCGTCGTCGGCAACGTCTCGAAAACGCCGCGAGCCCACCGCCAAATCACCGTACGCAACGCTGCTGCTTCGCATCCCATCACGGTTCTCGTTGTGAAGATGTTAATTTCTATATTACATACATTATATGCTTCTGGTCGTATTGCTTGTGAAAGAACAGTGTGGCACAATGCTGTGTAGTCTCGAGCTGACTATTCATCCATCTATTTCTTACTCCTCTTGTTTTCTATCTCTTTCCTTACTATTATTCTCCCTTTCACCCACCCCAAGTGTAGGGTAGCCAACCGAGCCAAGCTTGGTTAACCGCCCTGCCTTTCCTCTCTATTTATCTCTCTCTATCTTCTGGTCGTATTACAGTATTTACATTCAGTGCATGTCAAGTTATGAAAGATTTCTGCGATTTTATGCCACTTTGTTATTGCTACTTCCAAAGCATACATTCGAACATAGTGCAGCTTCATCATCACATGCATAAGATTGTGTACATGAACATGCAATGCAGTGCAGCTGTTAAGCTTTTCGTCATACCAATCACGGAGGTCGTGCGCTACCAGGTGAGGTGCCCACAATCCTGGACGCAGTTCCAGACCATGTTGGCTCCAAAAAGCCTTCGGAGAGTGACAGGGCAGGATGAATACTTTGAATGAGAGTAAAAAGCAGATATCTTTCGCATTCTAGTCCTCTTAGGTGACAGCACAAGGCACAGCGCGAGTTTTCTATTTTTTTCGGGCATTCGTTAGTTAACAAATCAAAACTCGTCAAGGGGCTATTTCGTGGTACATTCGTACCTAATATGTTGTTAGCGGCACATTTAACGAAGACAAATCAGTGAAGTGTATGACAAAACAGCGCCCGTCTTGTCATGTCCTCGCTTCATGTCCCGTCATGTCTTGCCCTCGCTAGATGTAGTGCTAGAATTGTTGGCCATGGCTAAGGTAAACAAAAGCACATGTCACGCTTTGTTTTTTTTTTTAACGTGAATGCTCTGAAGAAAAGGCAGGAATGGAGGTGGCTACAGCCACGTGCATATAACAGTTGATGGCCGATATTGCATAATCATTCCTGTTCCAGTAATTGGCAGCACCAATACGGAGCCCATCACTCCGTCAAATTGCAGCACCGATCTCGACACCCGCGTATCGGGACCTCACCGTAACCGAGGTGCCTCATGTCATTGCCCGAGGATTTACATCGCGGGCGCACGCGTACGATGTGTCGGCACTCGGTACGGAAAAGGCGCTGTTTACAGTGGGCGATCGCCCTATTTCGTTTCAGGACGTTTGCACACACCTCCGACGAGAACGCTAAACCTTCGCGCCACTGTGTACCAATCCCCGCCAAGGTGCGGAATTTGGTGGTGACAGCTACAGCTCTCGCACCTTTCCTTCCCCTTACCTTCTACGCAGCATTAACTCGTTCTGTTACCCTTCTCCTTCTTGTGAATTCAGCCCCTTTTCCACGGCAGACTTAAACCATATCTTGTGGTGCCCCCCTCAGCACCCTCTTCCTCCTTTTCTAAAACGCCTAATTTTTTGGTAATTTTTTGGGAGGAGCAGTGGGAGGCTGCCTTGCGCAGCTCGAGGCTGGGCATTCAGGAGGCCATCCTGGAGTGACTTGAGATCGTGGAGAAGGTCTGCTTCAAGTAGTTCCTCCCCACTATCGCCTGTCTCATTGCCTCCTTCCCTTTAAAAAGTGACAAATACAGTTGTTCATTCATTGATCCACTTGTTGAAGAATTCATTTGTTGATTGATTCATTGATTCATTCGTTCATTAAAGCTGCTCCTACCACTCCGATATCATTCTAGTGGACTTCAAGCTATATATCAAATCAAAACGGACATTGGCCAAAGCTTAAGATTGTAGGCTTCGGGATTTTTGTTAGAAGTAGCAGTGCACGAGGTGAAACCGTTGCATCGTGCAACACTAAACGCAAAAAATCTTGCAAAATAGCGTTCGCTGGACTAGTTTTTCAAATAAACAGAGGATAAACAAGGGTCCGCTATGAATCGCGCGGTACACAAGGCTCAGAAATCGCAGTGCGCGAAGTGGCTGCAAAGCTAGATAGAACATGTTGTCGAGACCGAATCGTAACGCTTTAATGCACAACACTTTATTTTTAATTCTACAGCAATGTCAGTGACAAAAGCACACCTATAACGCGAATGGCGTGGCGCCTTTTCGAATGAAATATTATTTCACGAGTGACATGGAGGTGCTCTAAATAGGACCAGCTCGCGGAATAAAAACGTCTTAGCTAACTAGCGTGCATGGGCGAGAGATTCAGTGAGCGCTTTTTTCTATTCACTATACCCGCCGAAACACAAGTCATCCTCGCTGATGTGGTGACTGAACGCAAATCTTGTAGCCGATGGCCGCCCACATTCTCTGAGCGTCAACATACAAGCTTCAAGCTTATGCAGATGAAGGATGACACAGGACTGCTTTGTGTCCTGCGCTACTGCATCGAGTACAGTGATACCGCATAAAACAACTTCAAGGACAACGACTGCATATTGCAGTTCTTTCAATCGTTTTCAAGCCTACAGCCTAAGCGGGAAAACTTCTAAGGTATAACCAGGAATATGGAGGAGGTGGCATCGTGTACAAGTCAATTTTCAGGGCGTCGGTTGTACCGAGGTAGACGACGGCCGCACATCCCGTTTAGCCCTCCACACAGACGGTGAAACCAGCTTTTCCAGTGCTAGAAATTGCACCCAACACGCCATAGATTATTCCCTTAACCGTTGCTTACGAAAACTCATTCGGCAGCGTCAGGACGGCTTTGTCACTGAAGGAAGTACGTGCTGTAGCCGATGGAAGCCAAGAATGAATATAAAGGCTTGAATCTGAACCCAACACAAGCATCTGCAGAGTCGCTTCAACGCTTGAAATAGCTTCTAAAATGACCGTGTAGAAGTATTAGATAAATGCATCGACAGTGGTGGCCACAGAGTTGGCCCTGTTGCGATCAACGAGCCACCTTTGCCGTGGGCACCGGTACGGAAGAAAGGCAGCCGCCACACTTTGTGGCCATAAGTAGCAGCCCGAAGACGCCCTGCCGATTTTCATGTACTGGGCGGTGCGTGGTTGCAATTACTCGACGGAGCCCTACTGTCGCTGGGGCCCACGCGGAAATGAGACACGTGGCTTATTTGTGCCCCGGGAAAAACCACAACGCTGAGTTTCCGCCGAAGACGGATGTCGGACCACCACGCTGTGTGTCTCTGACTGATTGGCCACCGACGCTCAAATCAGCGCCAGATGTCCAGGCTCGGGCCTTCAGAGGCGCCTGGCCTGCGACCACCGTTCGATAGCATGGATGGTCGGCCCGAGCGGCGAGATGACTGACTCATCACACCCCATTTGCTGGAAGCAAGATTCGCCGGATGAGTCAGCATCGCCGAAACCATACGCATGTTTGGGTTGCTTATGGTCAATGTTGGGGGCGGTGCTGGCATAATTACTCTCGGGAGTGATCTGAGACCTGTTGCTGGACAGGGCAGTATGAACCTATTCCCCAATCTAAGGATCTGGGGAAAGAGACTGTTTATAATAAGCATAGTAGGCTTCTCAAAGGGCTTTTTTGATGTAGAGTTTCGGGCGGATATGTCTTTTTATGTACATAATGTAAATAACCCTCTGTTAAAGGGGCCCTGAAACACTTTCTCAAGTCAACCATGGTATGAATTCACTGGAAGAGCTTATTGCCTCACGAATTCAATGCCGAAAAACTTTTGAGAATCCGTCCAGCACGAGCAGAGTAACAAAGGATTGTCACAAACTGCTATCGCATTCTCTTTTTTCTCGTCCCGACGAAAGCGCTGTAAGCTAAGCAGGGGGGGGGGGGGGGGGAATTGCAGGGCCGCAGCGAAACGTCACGCGCGCCCCGTAACCTTGAGCACTTTTTTTTTTTCTTCGAATGCGCGGTGTTTTTAGCGTGATTGCGCATGCACGCGTGGACAAGTTGCGGCCCCTCGCGGCGATCCCTATAACGAGAGAGCGCGCCATGTTCAAATCAGCCAATGGCAGATGGATGGGCTTGCTACGCGTGATTTTTGGGTGAATTGCGTGTTTGCCGAGAGAAGAGAAAGCCTTTTTTAGCTGACTTTGATAATTGATTGTGAATTCCGGGCCACGTGATGTGCTATAATATTTGACTCGCGTATTGTCGAGAGCCGCTACCACCGATCGGCAGCGTTTTCTGAACATGCTCAAAAATTGTGGCAGGGCCCCTTTAAGTTCCCCTCCCTCCTGCCTCGGCATCTCCATCCCGGATCTCCGGTGCCTGCAAAGGCCCGTCGAACAACCCTCAGATTTTATATCACAGTAATAAAAATAAAGAGTGCGCCTCGGACTGGGCAAGCTACAGTTCATTGTCGCGCTTAATAAACACGTGCAGCATAGCAACGCAGCGCGCACTTGGTGATAAAACTGACGTCTTTACTGCAGCGTGAGCAGTGGCCTCCTTTTCCACCCGAACTGACCGATTCAAATATTCTTTTTTTTTTCGCGCACAATTAATGATTGGAACAACTAACACACTGTAGCATTTGTTTTGCACACTTGTATTGCATAATGTAGGTCACTTAAAAATGCACGCTAAAGAGTGTAACAACTAACTAGAATATTTTACTTTTTGATTGTCTTCTGTCTACCCTGCATGGACCTTGTCTCCCCAGTATGTATTAAATAAATACATAAAGGAATAAAATACATAGCCAGAATTTTCGGTGGGTGGGGGATGGAGTTTAAACAAGACCATGTATGTTCATGCATGCGTTTGCATCTGTGCGTTGATGCAGAGGCAAAGAAAAAATAAAAAATACAGGAGCGTGGAACCCTTCTCCTTCTTGACTACACCCATGGTAGCGACGCTACATCGGACCATTAGCTACCGTTTCGAAATGTGATTACTCGAATTCGGTAAGCCCACAATATTCGCACAAGTACTGAATTCACACAAACTTGTCCATTTATCTCATTACGTTCGGCTAAAATTTAAAAAAATATTCATTGCAGGTTCTTGCACGCAAGCTGCTTCGCACTCCATTTGATTGTCACAATTTTGGGGATAAGCCGTAGTTTCTTCAGGATCGAACGAGATTTTTTTTTTTCATTTCACTCGAAAGATATTCAGACAGTTGCTGCTAAGTATCATGCGTTAAGTTCCGTTCATAATTACTACAAAATATTCTTGGTCCCTCAAACCCCTGGACATGCTCTTTTGGAGATATGAACACATGCCGTCCTTTTCGTATAGCGTGCTTGAAAACAAACAGCTCAGAATAAATGCCTCTTTTTTTTTTGCTTTGAACTAGAAGGCGACAAGCGTAATCGTTCAAGAAAGCGGAACGACACTGAATGCCGTCACGTTGACGTTCCGTGCAACACGGCTCTCCCGAGAGGGCCTAATCTTGCGGGGAAAAACCCTCTATCTTAAATGTACAGGCGAAGCGGAAGAAAAAAAAAACAAATCACTTGCGCCTCTTGCGTCGACCACCGAACTCGAGTCGGGGCGCAAGCTGGAGCATATAAAGTCGACGTGGGCATAGAGAGTTCACATCACTGAGAAGAGCCCTGAACGGCGCTGAAGCATTGCCCCCAAGATGAGAAGTCCCACGCTCTTCTGCCTGCTACTGCTGGTCGTGTCATCGGTGACGGCCTCGGAATTACGTAAGGGTCGCTCCATATTCGGTATGGCGGCGTGTGTCACGAGAAATGCAGCCGTCCTCATTCCCTACGATGGCCGCTGTGCCGCGGGAAAGCTCCAGGCAGCCTACAGCGCCATGAGCGATGCGAACTGCGTCAACTGCGACAAGTGAGTGCAGCTACGAGACTTGAACTGACAACTATGTCTTTCGACACATTGTGAAAGTGAGGGGGAAGATAGAATCGATCAATTTAAAATTAAATATTCGAAAGCACAGTAAAAAGTAGGATTGATTGATTAAGCGTATGCATGTATGGCGACATCAGTGCTTGTTAAAGCATCTCGATGCACTGACCAGAAATAAGCCATTATTGAATGGACACTGAAGTGAAAAACAAATACGCGTGCAGTAGTAAAATTACTGATCGACGACAGGACGGAGACCCCGGCCCTGTGGCCGCGTAAAGGTGCCTGGGAAGCCAGTAACCACGTCAAGAAAAAAATGCCGTTCCAGCAATACCTTGACCGGGTGCAATCAACTTTGACCGCCACTGCTAGGCCCTATACGTAGTCGTTCTTTGCTTTCATTATATTACACGGTGATTGAAGGGCACCACAACTGTTCGAAGCTACAAAAACTTTGTCGAGACAATGTGCGAAAATCACCGATTAATTCAGAGGATACGGCCAGCAGATCGCTTTGCTAATTTTTTCATCAGTGCCCCCCGCAAGAGCCCTATCCTTCCCTACTATCGGATGACTCCCCACATCACCTCGCGAAATCAATTAATTTCCCCAGGAATAAACAGACACTTTGCTATCGTATGCGTTACACAAAATATGAGTTGATAACTGCAATTTCGGCGTGCAATTCAGATCATGAAAGTTTTTTCTATGCTGTTTTTTTTACTATTCTACTTATGATGATGATACAGATAATGATAGTCACGGTATACCTTATCACCTGGAACTGACTTGGCCTTTCATTTCAGCGTCCCTTAATATTTAATTTCCCTGCATTCACGGTCATGCATGCCATAATTGCTGAATTATTCGAATTCCATGTTAGATAATAATGGTTGAAATCGTGTTCATAAATGGAACATAACCAACCTATTTTAAGCTAACCTTAACTAAAGGTCGCGCTATCTTTTTTGGTTTAGCTTAACAAATCCGTTTAAAGCTGTTAGAATAGGAAAAATTATAACAGACTCGTGAACTCCAGAATGAATGATAAGGCATCAGAACGCTCAAATGTGTGCAATTTTTAACTAATTATGATACACACCACTAATGGGTTCGCGTAATTTCCAAAAAACTCTAATCTGAAAAAGTCGTATTTTTTGGCGCATGAACTTATGTACCAAGTTACCCACAAAACGCAATGCATACTATGTGTTTTTCTAATGCTTAGACTGACGTTCGTAGGCCAGCAGGAGTGCTAAAACATATAAACAATACGGCGGATCTCACGTGCCGACGGAAGCTCTAGCGGACCGTAAAGTTTAATCAAAGTAGTCAGTCAGTAGTTGCTTAGTCGTCATGTTATGGTTTTTATTCAGAGTTTTACTATGTGCATGGACGTTTCCCAGTAAAAAAATTTGGCAGACCCCACGTACCTGGGGAATCGACGTTAGGCGAAGCATGCAGAGAGAAGGAGATCGTGCTGTCATTTTTCTTATTGAGTGACAGGTCATCAAATCACGCTAAATATATTTATAAATGTTGCACTCACAGACAAATTTTGAATAATTGCTTATGTTAATATAACCACTTAGCACTCGCGCAACGATATCTACGGGAACGTTAGTTCTGACAACACCAGAAGCAATAAGCTGATATGAATAGCTGGTGATCGCGAGGATGGTAGCCCTGGACGCTGCTTCATGAATCAAGTCCCAGTCCAGCACCCAAATACAATTGAAGTTAACCTAACGTCACATCTGCATCCAAAAAGTACATATGTAAGTTTTATAAATTCAGATGGTCAGAATGCCATAACTGACGTTTCACTAACATTAGGGTATATTTGAGAAGCAGTTCCGAGGCCTGGCGCAGCTCTGCGGTAGAATGCTGGAGTGCCACGCAGAATGCTTGGATTCGATTCTTGCTGGGACCCAGAAATTAATTATTTGCATGTGTGTTCTCGTCGTTCCGGGATAGATGCTAAGCTTTCATCACCTGTGGCCCACACCACCCGCGGGTATGGGCTACTGCCTGGCGGAAAGTGCTTGACGACGTACGCGACGGTATTGTGACATTATTTATGAGTTGACCATGGCGTCAAATTCGACATACCAACTTAGCATCCCATACTAATTTTGGTTCACTCCAAATTAAGCGGGTGATGACGAGAGCACCCAGATGTAGGCAGATAGATAGATAGATAGATAGATAGATAGATAGATAGATAGATAGATACATAGATAGATAGATAGATAGATAGATAGATAGATAGATAGATAGATAGATAGATAGATAGATAGATAGATAGATAGATAGATAGATAGATAGATAGATAGATAGATAGATAGATAGATAGATAGATTGATTGATTGATTGATTGATTGATTGATTGATTGATAGATAGATAGATAGATAGATAGATAGATAGATAGATAGATAGATAGATAGATAGATAGATAGATAGATAGATAGATAGATAGATAGATAGATAGATAGATAGATAGATAGATAGATAGATAGATAGATAGATAGATAGATAGATAGATAGATAGATAGATAGATAGATAGATAGATAGATAGATAGATAGATAGATAGATAGATAGATAGATAGATAGATAGATAGATAGATAGATAGATAGATAGATAGATAGATAGATAGATAGATAGATAGATAGATAGATAGATAGATAGATAGATAGATAGATAGATAGATAGATAGATAGATAGATAGATAGATAGATAGATAGATACCTCTAATTTCTTCTTGCATGTACTTTTTTTTACGAACGTTTCTCCGAAGCCATACTGGTGCTTTTCTTTTATCGGGAATGCGAAATTTTGTAATAGCATAGCTATTCTTTTAGTGTTTAGAATCTTTCTATTAACGGCTTTGTCCTTTTGTTCACGGCACCATCTACTTTCTGAGTGGTCTTATCCGCATAGCTAAACATTGTACGGTCAATGACGTGGTAGGCATAGGCCAAGGTATACATGAAAGTTACATTTTCAGATAAGCATGTCGAAATATAAACGATTATGAGTCCCGCACTCTAAGATAAGTGCGCTCTAAAGAAACGTGGAGGGTCTATATTTCCGGAGCCCTCCGGTACGGCTTTCCTCCTAATTACATATTCATTTTCTGACTTTAAGCCCCGACAATTATTATCACGCATGATATGCTTAAGAAAAACCACTTGCTGCTCATTGTCAGGGGCTCCCATCTGCTCGTAAAATTGAGGTCAATATTCAAAGTAAAACACCGCGCGAAACAACAGAGGAAAGACTGGCCAAGCAGGACTAGCGCTGTCTATATTACTGAAATTCCTGCAGCTGAGGCTGAACAGATATGGGCCGAAATCTGATGCATTAACCTTTTTTTTTTTTTTCACAAAAAAACACAGGTTTAACATTAGCGTACGTATTGTGAAACATCATTTATTGAAAGTTATCAAACAACCCGCTAAAGCCAGAATAAATGTGCCGCCAAGGTAACAAACTGCACATCATTGCCTCTCGTCGTTCCCACTGCTCGCGGACAAGCAGATAACATGATATGCGAGATCTGTTGATTTGCACGTTTTAACACTCATTGCCTTCTACTTGTCCCTGTCTCGGACAGGTACTTCCACTGCATAGGCAACTTCCGCGCTGTGACCGAGTGCGGCAACTCGGAGGAGGCTCGGAATGCCGCCGAAGTGATCAGCAACTGCCGCGAGGAAGCAGGCGGAACTGACAGCGCGGCTGACCAGGAGGCTAACGAATACGGCCGAGGGGGTGGCGACTGTGCTCACCGGTATCTGGCTGCGGTGGGCTGCGCTTACAACCCGGATACCAAGACGTGCGGATGAGGGGTCGAATTGTGCTGGGATACGCATTCGTTAACTATCCATTTCAGTATTTCAGAATGCGAGCCCTTGCAATTTTTTGTAAAACAAACAGTAAATACAGCAATAAAGCCGCTTCCCCTACAGCTTTTGTAATTGTTATTCCTCTTGGTGTGCTTCCTGTGGAACACTTCAGCCCGTTTTCCAAAACTTCTTGTGCCGCTACTGACACTGGTGGCTCCGCGAGTATATAAAAGCCGATAAAAACTATGTAACCCCTGGTGTTTATCTTTATTAAGCGTTTCTCTGTAGTATTAAAAGTTCCATATAGCGATCTCATGCGAGGGTGAAGGTGGTTTCGGTATCTTTGCAGGCTCTTATTATTAGACACTCCGCATAATGAAGAAAGCCCAAAATCCACCGACATGACTACAACATAAATATTTTTTTGCTGTAGGAATTTGGCTTGAAGAAATCATTCCTGTTATCTCTTTTCTTTCTGATAGAGTGTTTCTACTGACAACCTTTGTCATTCTGAAGCTTCTGCACCTGCGAATATGTTTATACTCCTTATATGCATACCTGAAGCTTAGCATAGCGAAATACATTCAAAGAAATGCTCTAGTCGAGAAAACAAACAAGTATGTTTTTCGCATTCTTTGCATGATCCCAAAAGTGACTTTACAATGACATATGCTTTCAATGATGATGGACCGTTTTCATTACTTCGACTTTCTCTATTATTGTATGTATTTCAACACATTGCAATTTTTTCTGCATTGCTTTACTGGGTGCTTTATTGATGCAAGATATGAAATGAATGTTGTGATAGAACGTGTACACATATTTTTACGTTGTTGAATTTAAACGATGTTCTTACAATGTGGTGCCTATTCTGATGTCTTGAAATTTTCTTCGTGCCCAGCCGCGGTGGTCTAATGGCTAAGGTACTCGGCTGCTGAACCGCAGGTCGCGGGTTCTAATCCCGGCTGCGGCGGCTGCATTTCCGATGGAGGCGGAAATGTCGTAGGCCCGTGTGCTCAGATTTGGGCGCACGTTAAAGAACCCCAGGTGGTCAAAATTTCCGGAGCCCTCCACTACGGCATCTCTCATAATCATATGGTGGTTTTGGGACGTTAAACCCCACAAATCAATCAAATCAAATTTTCTTCGTATAAACTAGGGTGATCTTTTCTTCATTCTCAATGACGAGAAGTTTCCATGGGTAGGCTTCTTTGTTCTGCCTGGAAGTCAAATTAAGATAGCATGCTAAAACAGCGCAGCTAGTCCGGGCTAAGAGCTCTATGACTCTGTATATTTCATCGCGAAGGCATGGACGAAACGGAGTCGCATCGCCAAGTTTACAATGCGCACTGCTCCAACCTGCGAACACGTATCACCTCTGCCAGCTAAGCACGCGTAGTGCACGCACAGCTTTTTGATTCAGCATCCATCAATGGCCGCGGCACCTGCGGCTTTTCCTTGGGTGTCCGTGAGTGGTGGACCTGCTCAGTGACGTTAAGATCAATCGATGTCTCGTTTACGCGATTATATTCCACGCGCCGAACCTCAGGCTCCCAATACACCAGGAACATACCAGTAGCTCGGCTACTGATCTATAGTGAAAAGTGGTTTGAAAGTGCGATAGCCTAAGTGCCAAATCGGATTGATTACTCGTCCGATCGCTATCTTTCGGGAGAGTCGAAAGAAGCCATGAATTCACTGAAAAACGTGCGCCATGTTATATGCAGACTACCCTTGCAGTGACAACGATAAACAACGCCACTCGCAGTTTAATGAGGCCGCTGGTTACGTTGTTATGGGCTTCCGAGGATTAGTTGTTCGATTGCTCCCGTGTCACAAAGTTTTTTCGCGAACCAGAGAGCTGTTTGTGTCCGCATGATTTATGCTCAGGTAAAAACAATATACTTCACGATGTTGGCGTCGAATAGCGGCCAAGGACCATCACGACCACATTTTTCGATTTTCACGAAGTAGCGTCTTGGCTGAGCGTAAGGCAGTAACTTTGCGTGCAGTCGCCGAGTTTCATTTTTACTCCAGTAACTCACAGAGAAAAAAAATTCAGTTACATATCTAACACGTGTAGCAACAACCTGCTCCTTCCATGGGTTATTGTACTAGTCTATGCGGCACGTTGTAATAGAGGAAAATCCTGACGTCACCGTAATTGTAAATTCAACACACCAGGACAGGGAAGGACAGAAAGCATCACACATCACACACCTACCTAGCTAGCGCGACTTTTAGGTCTCCTGGCAATCTCGATAATGATATCGATGCCAAAATTGGTATGGCATAACATGACTGTATGACGACCATATTTGACTAGTTGGAAACCGTCAATTGGAGACCGTGGAAAGTCGTTCACCTCGAGTCTCATGCAGGAACTCGGTCGGCTACTTTTATTTCGTCAGCTACTCACAACGCCTTATCACCCCATGGCCAACGGACTTGTGGAGAGATTTAATGGCACTCTCAAACAAATGGTTCGCCGCATGTGTCAAGAACGGCCGCAACATTGGGACAGATACTTGGCTCCCCTGCTCTTTGCATACCGTGAAGTTCCCCAAACGAGCCTTGGATTCGCGCCGTTCGATCTCCTCTACGGCAGATTTGTACGCGGGCCAATGTCGATCCTTAAGGAACTGTGGACAGGGGCCAACATCAATCCTGAAACGAAAACAACATACGAGTATGTTATAGATCTCCAGGAGCGACTGCAAGACACCTGCAAGGTAGCACAGGAAGAACTCCTGAAGGCGAAAATGACACAGAAGAAATATTACGATAGGAAAGCAAGAGTTCGACAACTATCACCCGGAGACAAAGTATTGCTGTTGCTACCATCAGATAAGAATCAATTGATCTTGACATGAAAGGGACCCTTCACAGTGCTTGAAAAACGCAGTGAATATGACTACGATATAGATCTCGGAACACAGAGAAGTCTTTTTCACATTAACCTTCTCAAGAAATACCACGAAAGGGAGCCTATTGCTTACTGAGTATGACTTTGTGGTTGAGTACATTAAGGGCTTCGACAACATAGGTGCCGACTACCTCAGCCGCATTTGACTTCTCCGCTGGTTAGCATTTAGTGGTGGCACAATTTCTTTTCATGTTAATTCACCCTTTCCCTAACGGAATGAACTTCTGTAAATAATGTTTTTTTGCTATGTTTTCGCTTTTGGGTACTCGACCTCGCGCGCTTGTGAAAAGTTGTTTTCCCCTAAACAACTTTCTTGAGCAGGGGGATATTTGTAAGGAAAGGACACAAAAATGCTGTGTTTAGGTACGATTTGTGGCTAAATAGACTTAAAAGCGCCGAGGAACGTCAAACCGAAACTGAAGAAGACGAGCGGAGGGCAGTTGGCACGAAGGCGATAACAAGAAATGAAAAAGAAGAGGAGAAGAAGAAGGAACGTGCGAAGAGAGCTCGAGCGTGGAGGCCACGAAGGCAGACGAAGCAGTGCGCCGCTCGAGAGGACGAGTTCCTGGGAGCGTTCCTGAGCTGGACGTGGGACTCGTACGTGTCGGCCAGGTCGAGCTCCGGCGTGTTCGTTCGGGGTCGAGTCCGCCGGCCTGTACAAGGTGCAAGGACGGGGCCTGCTGAACGGCTCCTGCCTGGGTGCAGTGGCCGGGAGCAGGTTCGTGGGCGAGGCCTACCGGGCGTGGTCCTCGTGAGCCGGGGCCTGACCCTGAACCTCAGGAGTTGCGACCCTGACTGCTGGCCGCGACGTCCGACTAAACGGCGCTGCACACGGTAGCGCATCCGTGTGCCGTCAGCCGTTCCAGCCGCTCCAACCGTGCCACCTTTGCCCTCGCGCACGTCGACGACTGCATCATGTCGGGACGACGGGGACCCAAACTGTGAGGCAGCGGTTTCCTCTTGCGAACTGAGAACTATACGCGCTGGACTCGGAGTAAGCGTAGCCGCGAGCTCTCCGTATAATAGAGTTCTGACTCTCGTACATGTTGCGTGATGCTTGGCGTGTAGGGTTGGACATATAGTTTTATTTTCACCTGCCACTTCGTTCTCTAGTGTACAATATAACGCTTCTTTTGTTCACATCCATTGTTGATGTTAATCCTTTTTCGTCCGCTATCAACAAACATACTGACGAACGTCCTTAACCATCACAATTTCTGGCGTCCGCGAGACAGGACTAAGCTCTCGCCTTACATCTGAGAGCCTCACGTTGTTTGTGTGTGGCGGACGAGGATGGACGACAAGAGAAAGCTAGTTGAGCTAGGGAAGGAGATGGGGCTGAGGGGTGAGGCTTTGCTGGCATGGGTGAGCGCTGAGGAAAAAGAAATGAGGGACCAGAGAGCGAAAGATCAAGAGGAGGCACGGCTAGCAGCACAGGTGGAGCATGAGCGTGAAATAGCTCGCATGGAGGCTGAAAGGCTCCTGCTCGAGGAGCGACGTCGTGTCGCAGAAGCGCAGCGGCCGAGCACGTGTTCTGCGGACGATAGTATAGGTGGTGGTCAGAGTTTTCGCAGCCCACACAAAATGATTCCGCCCTACAATGAGAGTAGGGACGAACTGGATGCGTACATCCAGATATTTGAGAGGGTTGCCATGAGCCAAGGCTGGCCAACCGACAATTGGGCCCTGTCACTGAGCTTGTGTCTAACGGGAGAAGCCTTGACCGTGGTGGGACGGATGTCTGCAGAAGACTCTACGGACTACGCAAAGCTCAAGCAGACGCTCCTTTAGCGGTTCCGTTATACAGAGGAGGGATACCGCACGAAGTTTAGGGATGCCCGGCCCGAGAATATTGAGACAGGTCGACAGTTCGCGGGACATCTCTGTGGATACTTCGACCATTGGCAGGAGCTGGCGAAGACTCCCAAAACATATGATGCACTGCGAGACAAGATGGTGTCCGAGCAATTCCTCAGGCGGTGCGACGAGAAGTTTGCTGTCTTAGCGAGGATGTCATAACCTGGACACGTTGGCAACGACGGCTGATCAATATTTGGAAGCTCAGGGAATTGTGAATCTCGCTAGAGGAAAAGACGAAAAAGGGAAACCGATGGCTACAACTAAAGTTGGCACTGTCAGCGAAAGCAAAGGAAAACCGCTTTGTTTTCTGTGCAACAAGCCGGGTCATCGAGCTTCCGATTGCTGGACAAAGTCTCGAGCGCCCAAGTCGACGTCGTGCTGGATCTGTAAGAAGTCAGGGCACAGATCCGATAGTTGTCCCTCAAACTCGGGAAAACGTAGAGAGGCATCATGTTCCGTCTTGGGATACCAGAAAGCACAGCATGAGAAATCAATGGAAGATGCGCCTGACAATCAGGATGAGAAACATTGTCATGACATGTGTGATGGGACCCAAAGCAACGCAACTTGCGACAACGGGTCAAAACAAATGCCAACTATAAAGGGCTATCTCGAAGGGAAGCTGGTTACCGTATTGCGAGATACCGGTTGCAATACAGTAGTGGTGAAACGATCCCTAGTTCCTGACTGCAACTTGACTGGCAACACCCGTACCATTCGCTTATTGGACCGATCTGCAAAAGTCTTACCAGAAGCAGAGGTGTACATAGATTCTCCGTTTTTCAGAGGTCAGGTGCTTGCTGTTTGTATGGAGAATCCATTGTATGAAGTCGTGCTTGGCAACATTGCGGGTGTACTGTCAGCTGCCCAACTAGCCCCGAAGCAGCCAGCAGGACGTCCAAAACTAGCACAGATTCACCGTGATCTAGTATGCACTGAAGAAGAACCTGAAGATGCAACCTCATCAGATAGAAGACGACAAGATGACATGTCGGCGGCTGCAGGAAAAGAAAGGAAAAAGCCCAGTGAACTGATTGTTCCTCGGATCCAACACCTGGATATCAGCCGGGAAGCGCTAAAGAATTTACAGCACGCAAATCCCACGCTGGAAACCTGCTTCGCCGCATTGGGAAAGATCATATCTAAGAAGCCAGCAATCACTGAGTTTGTGCTGGTACGCGACATTCTTTTCCGGCACCACCGCACGGCAGAAAGGCGAGACTTGGAGCAACTTGTAGTACCCAAGGATCTTTGGAACACCGTAATGAAGATGGCTCATGAAGGCCTTCTGTCTGGTCACCAAGGGCAAAGAAGGACAACAGACCATGTCCTTACAGAGTTCTATTGGCCGGGTGTACGGGCTGATTTGATACGGTTCGTGAAGTCGTGCGACGTATGTCAGAGGACCATGCCTAAACACCTCGTCGGACGAGTTCCATTGGGAAATATGCCTATCATAGATACACCTTTTCAGCGGGTCGCCATCGATATTATTGGCCCCCTGTCACCAACGTCATCCAAGGGCAACAAGTATGTCTTAACGATGGTAGACTTCGCTACGCGTTACCCGGATGCGGTGGCACTACCGAGCATCGAGACAGAGCGCATAGCGGAAGCACTAGTAGAGATGTTCTCCCGCGTTGGAGTGCCCCGTGAGATAGTGAGCGACCGTAGAAAGTCGTTCACCTCGAGTCTCATGCAGGAACTCGGTCGGCTACTTTCATTTCGTCAGCTACCCACAACGCCTTATCACCCCATGGCCAACGGACTTGTGGAGAGATTTAATGGCACTCTCAAACAAATGGTTCGCCGCATGTGTCAAGAACGGCCGCAACATTGGGACAGATACTTGGCTCCCCTGCTCTTTGCATACCGTGAAGTTCCCCAAACGAGCCTTGGATTCGCGCCGTTCGATCTCCTCTACGGCAGATTTGTACGCGGGCCAATGTCGATCCTTAAGGAACTGTGGACAGGGGCCAACATCGATCCTGAAACGAAAACAACATACGAGTATGTTATAGATCTCCAGGAGCGACTGCAAGACACCTGCAAGGTAGCACACGAAGAACTCCTGAAGGCGAAAATGACACAGAAGAAATATTACGATAGGAAAGCAAGAGTTCGACAACTATCACCCGGAGACAAGGTATTGCTGTTGCTACCATCAGATAAGAATAAATTGATCTTGACATGGAAGGGACCCTTCACAGTGCTTGAAAAACGCAGTGAATATGACTACGACATAGATCTCGGAACATATATATATAAATATATATATATATATATATATATATATATATATATATATATATATATATATATATATATATATATATATATATATATATATATATATATGGGCGTGCCGCCAAGCAGAAGAAGGGCAGATGAAGAACAACAGCCGGCCCAGAGAATGGTTGGTACCCTGATATATAAATGAACTTGTATATATAATCATTAATCGTTTAGCAATAGATAGTTTTTTAAATACCGATTTTCCCATGGTGGGTTGCGCCAGTTTAATCAAGACTGACCGACCAACCGACAGGCCGGCAGCGAGACAGCCAACCCAGCGAACGGATGTTGTCTCTTGTTTCGTTCATTACAATAGCGCATTACAATAGCCTTGAAGCGGAACCCTCCTGTCTTCGTAGATGGTCGGCGTTGCGCATATCTTCATTGTAGGAGCACCGTCCACGCTTATTTAGCGATGGAGTCAAGCCGGCCGGCCCTTTAACCTGGGGCACAGCTATTCTCGTGGTGTCCGATCCTTGGATATGTACAATTGAGCCTACCCTGATTGACTGGAGTGCGTCGTCTGTTTCCGGTATTTCTTCCGCAACGTCATTTTGGCGCAACAGAGCTTTTCGCCGTCCGCAGTGCACCTCCTTCTCTCTCCTAGCAACGGCGCGAGGAGCGGAGAGGAGCGGAGAGAAGAGAGTGTAGCAACGGCGCAGCGACGTCACACACCACGTGATTGCGCGCGCTCCGCCCTCCGCTCCTTGGTTGCGCGCGCCCGCGCAGCCACGACTTGCTCGAGATCGGCAAGTCGTCATAGTTATGGTTCCATCGCAGGCATCAACCTCGACTGCGATACCTCCAACAACGAGTACAACGCAATCGAATGCGAGCATTGCACACGTCGTCGAAGATGTCGCGCCGGTTGAAGACAAGGCAGCGCGGCGAAGGGCCCGTGATGCCGAGCGCAAGCGGGTGAAGTGGGCCGTGCACATAAACATTTTTATAGAGCGAATTTACTCTCACATATACGCGTAAGCTCACCAAGATTTCCCGAGAGGGTCTAATGGTTCCTGGGAATCGCAATGTCATTACACGGGGGAGTTCACGCTAACTCACTGGCGAATGCCAACGAATTTGACCTTTACTCCCCCTCATAGCATCATCCCGTGCATTCGCACTTAACTTTGTTCACCCTCGAGGAAATGCTTGAGAGTTTTTTTTTGCGTAACTGAATGCGCTTTGATGAATCGGACAGGTGTAAGGATCCGACACCGCGAAAATAGCTCCATAGGCCCTAGAAACAAACAAAAAAAAACATGCACGCTTGTAGCGGTTGCTGGGCATCCTAATACCCGGTTAAACTGAGTGAGGTTGATGCGAATGTTCGCATTTGTTGTCTTTCACAAGTTTTCACAAATAAAAAAATCGATACACCTGTAAAAAAACTTCTCTTTGTTTATATGCTTTTTCTTATTTCTTACTTAGTGAATTTCAAACGAGGCAAAGTACGGGAAGTAACTGACTTGCGATTGTAGCGCTTGCCTCCGCCCCTTCTCGCCCCTCACTCAGCGATATTAGAAGTTGGATTGCGCTCACGTATCTCGCTCAGTTGGCATGTTCAACTACGGGAAAGATCAAGCCAGCAAGTTGTAGCGGGCGAAGAACGGAAGTCACAGTCAGCTACCCGGGAATTTGTAGTTCCGCGAAGGTTCTTCAGCGTTTCCTAAACGGGTGAGCACAATAGTTTGGATCCATTTTTTAGCAGGTATATATTTTGCATAAGTACATATGAGCAAACCCTGTTCTCTGCAAGCCTGAATGCACTTACAGAAGCACAGTGTCGCTTGACTGATTGGTGAAGACGGCAGCCATGGTCCGTCTTCACCAATCAATATATATATTGATACGTGTATGGAACTATCGCTTCGGTTTGGCTGAAATGGCACCCGAAAGGAGGAAGACGACAGCGTGGTTGTTGCGGGTTGGTCTCTCGAAATTCCGATGGCAGCCAGGCAGGAACTCGTGTCACGTGTTCAATCATCGACGGAGTCATACGTCACGTACATTCAAGACGTACTGGCCCTGTGCCGGAAGACTGACAGAAACATGTCCAAGGCGGACAACATCAGCAACGTGTTGAAAGGCATTGCTGATTTTATTGCTGATGATGCTTTCAACATACTAATGTGTAACAGCTGTACGACTGTCGACTCTATCATATCTGAATGCCAACGATTTTAACACGCTAAAAGCAGGCGAATAACCCACCACCTCACGAGACTACCAAACACCGCTGCGACTTCGTATTGCGCGGATTCTGCAGAGCCCCGTTCACTTGCGCCTCCTGCTAATATTGATGCACAACAGCCGGCACTGCCTTGCTACAAGAAAGAGAAAGACGAAGTTGGTTGCTGGTTGTTGATTAACTGTCGATATATTTCCTCATAACGCGAAACAATTGGCATATAGGTATTTAAATGACCAGTTAGCAGATTATCTAGCTCACCTAGAGATAAACAATATCATAGCGACTGATGCATCTGTGTCAAAAGAAAAGGCTGTGGTCGGCATCTTCTCTCCTTCTTTGGACTGGTCCTTTTCGATTCGACTCCCAGATTATACCCCGGTATTCATTGCAGAATTATTGGCCATTGTTCTTGCCCTACGCAAATTTCCCTCAAGTGAATCATTGGCAGTTATCATTACAGATTCGTTATCAGTTTGTAATGCACTTTCTGCGGCAGTAAATTCAGAGCTGATGAATATGTTTCGGCATTTAGTACCGAAAAACGTAAAAAAAACTGCATTTGCTATGGGTACCAGGCCACCGCGGATTATATTTGAACGAAATGGCGGACTCTTTAGCAGCAGTATCCTTGGGTGGGCCCACTATCCCAGTTTTGCCAGATACGGCTTACGTAACAGCGCTAAGGTTCCGAAATGCTTGCCTGCAATGGGGAAAAGGTAATTTGGATAAATTCAAAGATTTAGAGCATTTGAGCTATTGCTGGAATAAACAGTGGTGTGTATCTCGCCAGTTAGAGGTCACTTATACCAGATTGCGCTGTGCAGTTCCACAACTAAATTATTACCTTAACAAAGCTCGGCTCAAGGCGTCACCGCTATGCATTTGGTGCAACGAAATTGAAACAATTGAACTTTTCTTTTTATTCTGTCATCGTTATTCTTATCAGAGAGAACGATTTTTAGTAGCCCCATTACAAAAGCTAGGAATACAAGTAAATCTACCAGTAATTTTATCACTTGGCGGAACTTCATTTGGTTACTGCCACAGGGATGTATGCTCCGCTGTGTTTGATTCCATCAACGCAACTAAAAGATTACCATGCTAGTGAACCCCTACCTTTTCAGATCTTTAGTTTATAATTCGTAGTTATGTCTTTCAAAAACAAAAGATGGTTTGACCGCTTGCTCAGCAAACATTTTTGTTTTTGGTAGTATTATTTTAAGCTACTTTTTCAGATTGGCTTCACTTTCTTTTTAGTTTCATTTAAGTATCCTGTCGCCCGGTTCTTGGCCCATCCCCCTTTGTGGGTAAGCGCCATCTATCAGAGGTCATCAGCATCAACTGTCGCCATCTTGTTCGCCGAGCACGGTCCATCGTATATAATTAATAAATAAGTGACCCGTAACATTATCACAAGGATTGTTCGCCAGGAGCTGGAGGTCATAGCACCCGCTTCCTATCAGCTCCCTGCACAAAGCAACTGGGCAACAGTCTCGCTTATTCAAGCCGTCGTACGTCAGGAGTTTGCTAACCAGGGCGTCCAGGTTCCCCAGCCCGCCAGGATCATGCCGCAGCCTATGAGCACTCCCGTCCACAACGCTGACCACTACTTTGCTCCACTTGTCGCTGCGGCAGCTTCGACTCCTCGGTTTCCACCGCGCTACCGAAATCCATCTGAGTGGCGCACGCACGATGATCGACCCATCTGCTTTTCTTGCTCTCGAGTTGGGCACATCTCCCGCAATTGACACAGCAGGTGGTATTTCCGGCCAAGCTTTCCTAATGTCGACCGCCGTCAGGACCATGGACACTATTCGCAACCCGCTTTTCCGGATGACCATCTTCAGGACCCTTCAGCTCGCCGTTCATCTCCACGCTCCGAACCGTCCTACGCTGACGTCGTCACCCAAAGAAATTTGTCTAGCCGCTCGCCGTCACCTCAGAGTCGGCCGTCACGCTCCCCTCAACGTCGCCGCTCTCCGTCACCGGCTTATTCTGGCCATTCCCCGGGAAACTGACGAGTGCAGCTCCTGGAGGTGGCGCTGCGTTGACGACTCGGAACGAAAACCCTCAAGCAATTACAAATTCAAGACGCAATTTACTTCGAGTGTTCGTTGATGGCCACGCCGTTACTGCTTTAATTGACACTAGTGCCGATTTATCTCTTATGATTTGAACACTTCGATCGCGCCTGAAAAAGGTTCTCACACCTGCTATGTTTTCTACAGTTCAAGTGGCCAACAGAAGTCGAACATCGGTGCTTGGCATGTGCACTGCCCGCGTTACTGTTGCCGGCCACCACACTTCCGTTCTCTTCGCTGTCCTTGACGCTTGCCCACACGCCGTCATCTTTGGAATTTATTTATAAACCGCCCACTCCGCCCTCATCGATTGTTCTCTCGGTATCTTACGGCTCAAATTGCCTTTCTGCTCTGATTTCACTCCTCCTAGTCGCACTCGGCTACGATCCGTGGAGTCTCTAAGGCTACCTCCCCAGGCTTCTATGTACATTCCTGAGTCGCCCTTTCCGTCCGTTTCTGATGGAGACTATCTGGTGGCTCCCCTCATTGATTTGACCCTTACGCACCACATCGCACTACCACATACTATAGTAATTTTCACTGACAACACCGCGCTACTTCCAGTTCTGAACTTTTCTACGTCGACCGAAGCTCTTCCCCAAGGCATCACTTCAGTCGATCTTTCCACCCTTGATGAATGTTTGATTTGTTCTTTTACCCCTGACATTAAGACCGTGGCGAAACCTGTCATCACCTTGCAATATAAGGTGTTCCTCGGCAAAATGATATCCAGCTACCTCTTACCTTCCCAAGTTGCAGCTCTCAGGAGTGTGCTATTCTCTTACCTGGATAACTTTGACGTCGACGACCGTCCCTTGGGCCGAACAAGTGCCGTAACCCACCGCATCGACACCGGCGACTACAGTCCACTCCACAAACGCCCTTATCGCGTGTCACATGCTGAGTGCCAAGTTCTATAGATGGAGGTCGAGAAAATCAGAAATCAGAATCAGAAATGCTTTTATTTTCCAACGAAACGGTTGGGGGTCCTTCTGGCGAAAAGCTGCATAGTACAACTTGAATGTGCCTGAAGGCCCTCACATGGCAGCAGTAACACTAAAACCAACATAAATACAGATGTTTAGCATATATTCAAATATAATACACCATTTTAATTGAAACTAGGAACTTGCAACATGGTAAATAACACTATTGATTACCCACGAACACATGGTACTTAAAAATAACATAGAAATGTAATACATGTGTGAAAAGAGATGTGACAGTACATTGTGATACATAAGAAACAATATATAGTATTTACAACATTAAGAAAAGCACTTCTATAAACATGACTATGATGCACAATATGATGATACTTTGTATATTGAAACACTGAGCACGAAGTAGATAATATAACAGAAAATGCGAAAATGTAATAACGATGTCTTTTATATGTTCATTCCGATTTACAAAAGTATTGTCTAATTTGTGTGCGAGTCAAAGTATTTGGATTAAATGTTTCCCCTCGCACTTTATTTAACAACGAAGGTAGGCTATGTCGTAGTGACTGCATAAGATAATTTGTGCGTCTGAATGGCACTAACCACCTGTTTTGGCTACGAGTGCGCGAGTAACTTTTTTTGTATTCGAGTCTCAGCAAATGCTGAGCAAAGACGTCATTGAGCTTTCATCGAGTCCTTGAACATTTCCTGTGGTTTTAGTTAAAAAGAAGGACAACACCTGGCGCTTTTGCGTCGACTATCGCCACCTGAATCGGATCACTAAGAAGGACGTTTATCCTCTACCCCGAATCGATGATGCACTTGACTGCCTCCACGGCGCCAACTATTTCTCGTCCCTTAACCTTCGTTCCGGATACTGGCAAATTTCGGTCGACGACCGCAACCGCGAGAAGACAGCATTCATCACACCGGACGGCCTTTACCAATTCAAGGTCATGCCTTTTGTGTTGTGCAATGCCCCGGCTACTTTTGAATGTATGATGGACTCTCTTCTCCGCGGTTTCAAATGGTCGACCTGCCTTTACTATCTGGACGATGTCATCGTTTTCTCGCCCTCCTTCAAAAGCCACCTGTCTCGTCTCTCGGCAATTATTGGCGTTTTTTGTTGCGCTGCTCTCCAACTGAGTTCATCGAAATGCTCATTTGGACGCCGGCAGATTAAACTACTCGGCCACCTGTTGACGCCACTGGTGTTCAACCCGACCCTGACAAAGTCCGTGCAGTCCGAGAATTCCCGGTTCCGCGTTCCACACAAGAAGTTCGCAGTTTTATCAGGCTCTGCTCATACTTCCGCCGTTTCGTCTTCAACTTCGCGGATATTGCTAGGCCCCTCACGGATCTCCTCAAAAAAATGTAGCCTTTACTTGGGGGAAGGACCAAGAACATTCCTTCGCGTCGTTGATTACCACCCTCACATCACACCCTGTGTTGGATCATTTTGATCCAGCGGCTCGAACAGAGCTTCGCACCAATGCAAGCGGCCATGGCATTGGGGCTATACTCGCTCAGATACAGAATGATACCAACCGTGTGATAGCCTACGCTAGTCGCCCTCTGTCGCAAACGGAAAAAAATTATTCCATCACTGAGCGGGAACGCCTAGCCCTCGTTTGGGTCATTGCGAAATTCCGTCCGCACTTATACGGACGTCCGTTCGCAGTCATCACGGACCATCATGCGCTTTGCTGACCGTCGACGCTTAAGGACTCTACAGGAAGACTCGGCTGATGGGCACTTCGATTACAGGAGTACGCATTCTCGGTTGTGTACAAATCTGGAAAGCTGCACAGCGATGCTGACTGCTTATCCCGGAATCCCGTTGATCCACCTAACTCCACTGATTTGGTATCTGATGCCTGTGTTTTAGCCATCACTGACTTTCTGAACGTGGCCGACGAACAGCGCCGAGATCCCTCGCGGCTCACCATCATTGACCGCCTTCAATCATGTCATACTGACCCTTCCCTTAGTAGATTTCTGCTTCAAGACAACGTTTTGTACCGCCGCAACTCACACCCGACGGCGCGGAACTTTTGCTCGTCGTACCATATCACCTGCGAAAGTACGTTCTGCGACAATTCTACGACGCTCCAACTTCTGGACATCTAAGAGTCTCCAGAACTTACGACCACGTTCGACAACGAGTATTCTGGAAGAATCTCTACCACTTCGTTCGCTGTTGCGTCGCATCTTGCGACCTCTGCCAGCGCCGAAAAAAGCCTACAACTCTCCCTGCTGGTCTTCTTCAATCTATTGAAGTTCCAGCTGAGCCTTTTTATCGAGTGGGGTTGGACTTGCTATGTCCCTTTCCTACTTCTACAACTGGAAATATACGAATTGCAGTGGCCACAGATTATGCCACTCGGTATGCGATTACTCGAGCGCTACCAACCAGCTGCGCAACAGACGTTGCCGACTTCCTGCTCTACGACATTATTCTGCAGCATGGTGCTCCGTCTCACCTGCTCACGGACCGTGGTCGCCACTTTCTATCTCGTGTGGTTGATGATCTACTCCGATCTTATGCTACCCATCACAACTTCACCACATTTTACCATTCTCAGACTAACGGCCTTACAGAGCGTCTCAACCGCACATTGACAGACATGTTTTCCATGTACGTATCTACCAACTACACTGATTGGGACATAGCTCTGCCGTTCGTCACCTTCGCCTATAACTCGTCGCGTCACGAAACAGCAGGCTACTCCCCATTTTATCTACTCTTCGGACGTCATCCCTTACTGCCCTTCGACACACTGCTTTTATCAGACCAACCATCCTCCACTTCGTAAGCTCAGGATACGATCACCCGTGCTCTCACGGCACGCGCGGTAGCCCGCGCTCGGTTATTGTCGTCGCAGACAACACAAAAGTCTCTTTACGACCATCAACATAGGGTTGCCGTTTTTTCTGCGGGATCTTTTGTTCTCTTGTGGCTCCCATCTCGACGTGTCGGCCTCTGCGAGAAACTACTATCACGATACGCTGGACCCTATACCGAGTCCTTTGTCAGGTCCCACCTGTGACCTACAAAATTGCCACTACCACAAACTCATCGGCTGCTGCACCCAGAACGGAAACAGTCCACGTTTCCCGTCTCAAGCCCTACAACGCGGACTCGCTCATTTAACAGGCACCGAGACGGTGCCTTATTGGCCGAGGTGATGCTACGTGTATGGAACTGTCGCTTCGGCACAGCTGAAATGGCACCCGAAAGGAGGAAGACGACAACGTGGTTGTTGTGGGTTGGTCTCTCGAGCTTTCCCCGTTAGCCTGCATGACTGTGCGCTCTTTAAGCCGTCAGCAAGACCTGCTGTCGGTGAATAAATCATATATATATATATATATATATATATATATATATATATATATATATATATATATATATATATATATATATATATATATATATATATATATATATATATATATATATTGCCACAAGGCAGTAGTGGGATTGGGGCATAAAGCGGTAGAGGGTCCCTGGCTGAAAGAAAAAGACTACGAAGTGAATAGAGACTGGTTCCAGCCCGCCAGTGCGCCAGGCATTGTCATCGCGTGTAATCGTTGTAAATATCTGTAAATATACGTTTTCTTGTAAGATTATTGGTGGAGGTGCGGGGTACGCCTGCCTGGCTTTTCCGGCAAACGAACACGGAACTTCGGAGTGGTCGCCACCTTCATTTTCCTGCAATGGCTCAACAGGCCCAACCACAAGAGCAACAACAGCCGCAGCTGCAGCAGCAGCAGCACCAGCACCAGCACCAGCAGCACCAGCACCAGCTGCCTCCTCTGATTCTCCTGCCTCCACGAGACCCCGGAACCTTCTCGGGCACAGGCAAGGACATGGTGAATGTTGAAGATTGGGTCGCTTTGTACGAGCGCGTGAGCGAATACTATAGGTGGGACCCTACGTTGATGCTGGCCAACGTTGTATTTTACTTGCGGGATACGGCGCTCACCTGGTATGAGACGCATGAGTCGGAGTTGACCAGCTGGGACGTTTGCAAATTGAAGCTTCTCGAGTTATTCAGCAGGCCATTTGGGCGACAGCAGGCCGCGAGGAAAGACCTGGAATGTCGCGTGCAGACATCGACAGAATCATATGTATCCTACATACAGGACGTATTGGGCCTCTGTCGAAAGGTGGACGAGAACATGAGCGAAACTGACAAAATCGCTCACATATTGAAGGGAATTGCCGATGACGCATTCAATTTGTTGATCGTTAAAGATTGCGCCACCGTCGACGCGGTTGTGAAGGAGTGTCAGCGCTTCGAGCACGCCAAGAATCGTCGCATAACCCGCCAGTTTGCGCGTCTGCCTAATACTGCAGCCACTTCGACCTGTGAAGACAGCCCCAAGTTCACGCAAGCTACATCGTCCGAAAATGTCACCCGAATCGTTCGTCGTGAACTCGAAGCAATGGCTCCTGCAGCCATCGCCTCTGACGGTCCTCAAGACAACGCATCCACCGTCTCCCTCATCCAAGCCGTCGTTCGCCAAGAAATAGCAAATCTCGGCATCACACCTGTTTGCGCCGTTCGCACCACCGAGAGCTCGGCTTCTGTTAACCAGATTCCGGTGTACCCTTCACGCTACCCTTCACGCTACCGGAACCCTGCTGAATGGAGAACGTCGGATGATAGACCGATCTGCTTTCACTGCTCTCGCGCCGGCCACATTGCACGCTACTGTCGCAATCGTTGGTCATCCAATTCATCTTGGAACACTGCGACATGGCGTCGCTTTGAAGGCAGTTCTCGCCGCTTTTCTACTCCGTACGATCCACAGCCTGCTCCTACTAACGTTCAGGGCCGAAGGTTCAGCCGGTCACCATCACCCCAAGGCCGCCGATCTCTCTCGCCGATGATTTCTCGATCCAGGTCCCCTGCACGACCTGGGCCCTCAACCTCGGGAAACTAGACCATGCAGCTCCCGGAGGTGACGCTGCATTAACGACCCATTCTGCAAATCCTCTGTTGACGATTCCTACACGCCGCAATATTTTGGACCTTTTGGTGGATGACGTTACCGTTACAGCCCTCATAGACACTGGTGCACAAATTTCAGTCATGAGCGCTGCTCTCTGTATTAAACTGCGAAAAGTGATCACGCCTCCTATTAAGTGTGCAGTAATGCTTGCCAATGGGAGCACATCTGCCGTTCTCGGCATGTGTACCTCTCGCGTGTGTATTTCTGGGCGCCAGACCGTCGTATTGTTCACCGTGCTTGAGCAGTGCCCACATGACGTGATTCTTGGCCTCGACTTTCTCTCTGCGCACTCCGCCCTTATCGACTGCTCGACGGGTCTTCTTCAGTTGGAACTGCCTTTTGACGCAGCTGTTGCCCATGACGCTCAAAGTCGCCTTTGTGCCACCGAGTTCCTGCATCTTCCGCCGCAAGCCGCGACTTACGTGCAGCTCGTGTGTGATCCGCCTGTGCGCGATGGTGAATATGTCGTTTCACCTATTACCGACGTTGTGCTAAAGCACTCCATTGCTGTCCCGCACACCGTGGTGAGAGTATGCCACAATCAGACCCATCTGTCTCTTTTGAACTTTGGTTTCTCCACGCATGTGCTGCCTGCTGGTATTAAACTAGACGTCATGTCGTCGTTGCAAGAGTGTGATATTTCTGAACTGTCGGCTCAGCAACCTACTCCGCACGTCAACTTGCTCACTGCGCCCAACCTGTCAAGCATTGACATTGCCAAAATGATAGCGCCAGATCTTTCGCCCTCCGAAGCACAAGACCTCCACCGTCTGTTGACATCCTATGCGGACATATTCGATCTTGACAACCGCCCTTTAGGCCAGACATCAGTTGTGACCCATCACATCAACACCGGCGATGCCAACCCAATTCATCGCCGCCCTTACCGCGTCTCCGCTGCCGAACGCTCTGTCATCCAGAAAGAGGTCGAGGAAATGCTCGCCAAAGGCGTCGTCGAACACTCATCTAGTCCGTGGCCATCCCCGGTCGTCCTTGTCAAGAAGAAGGACAACACATGGCGGTTTTGCGCCGACTATAGACATCTCAACAAGGTCACTAAGAAGGACGTTTACCCTTTACCAAGAATAGATGACGCCCTTGACTGCCTTCATGGCGCAGTTTTCTCGTCCATTGACCTTCGATCTGGTTATTGGCAGATCGCTGTTGACCCACGGGACCGAGAAAAAACAGCATTTGTAACCCCCGATGGGTTATACCAATTTAAAGTAATGCCGTTTGGGCTTTGTAATGCGCCGGCCACCTTTGAGCGCATGATGGACTCCCTTCTGCGCGGCTTCAAATGGTCCACTTGCTTATGCTACTTAGATGACATAATTGTTTTTTCACCGACGTTCGCAAGCCATCTAGAGCGACTGTCCAGTATTCTCCAAGTATTTCGCAACGCTGGTCTCCAGCTCAACTCCTCCAAATGCCGTTTCGGCCGTCGCGAAATAACTGTACTTGGTCACCTTGTTAACGCATCTGGGGTACAGCCCGATCCAGACAAAATTCGCGCATGGACTCAATTTCCCGTGCCCTCTTCTCATAAGGATGTCCGGAGCTTCCTTGGTTTATGCTCCTATTTCCGCCGCTTCATCCGAAATTTCGCCGATATTGCGCGGCCTCTCACCGAGCTTCTTAAAAAAGACGTCCCATTTACTTGGAATTCGCCTCAGAGTGCTGCATTTTCGGCGCTCATTGCAGCCCTCACGACTACGCCAATATTAGCCCACTTCGATCAGACTGCCCCGACAGAAGTTCGTACGGACGCGAGTGGCCACGGAATTGGTGCTGTTTTAGCTCAGCGTCAGCATGGACGTGACTGTGTCATCGCCTACGCCAGCCGCCTTTTATCCCCTGCCGAGAGGAACTATTCCATCACCGAAAGAGAGTGTCTTGCTCTTGTATGGGCTGTCGCTAAATTTCGCCTGTACCTCTTCGGCCGCAGTTTTACTGTTGTAACTGATCACCATGCACTCTGCTGGCTTTCCTCGCTAAAGGATCCCACGGGACGTCTCGGTCGTTGGTCTCTACGCCTCCAAGAATACACCTTCTCGGTCGTCTATAAATCTGGTCACCTCCATCAAGACGCCGACTGCCTGTCACGGTATCCAGTGGATCCACCAGACGCCACAGAGAGAGCTACGGAAACTTGCGTCTTATCAATATCAGACTTTCTTGATATCGCTTCTGAGCAACGCCGCGACCCGGATTTACTCCCCATCATAGAAAGCCTGAGTTCCGCTACTCCGCCCACTTCCTTGAACTTGTATTTCCTTCATGAAGGAGTTCTCTACCGCCACAACATGCGCCCTAATGGTCCTGACCGCCTTCTCGTCGTGCCTTCCCATCTGCGTGTAGATGTTCTCCGACAGCTTCACGATGAACCTGCCGCTGGTCACCTGGGAGTCACCCGCACTTATGATCGCGTCCGGCGCCGTTTTTTCTGGCCACGCCTATATCGCTCTGTGCAAAAGTATGTCGCCAGCTGCGACCTTTGTCAACGTCGAAAACGACCAACATCGCTTCCAGCTGGCCTTCTTAACCCTATTGAGATCCCTGCTGAACCATTCTACCGCGTAGGGCTCGACCTTCTCGGGCCATTTCCCACTTCTGCCTCCGGGAACAAATGGGTTGCCGTGGCGACCGACTACGCGACACGTTACGCGATCACCCGCGCTCTTCCAACCAGCTGCGCTACCGATGTCGCCGACTTTCTGCTACATGACATCATATTGCATCACGGCGCTCCTCGACAGCTCGTTACTGATCAAGGCCGATACTTTTTATCTCGCGTCGTCCAGGATATCGTACGTTCCTGTTCCACGAACCACAAGTTCACAACGGCATACCATCCACAAACTATTTGACTTACAGAGCGCCTGAATCGCACTATCACGGACATGTTGTCAATGTATGTTTCTCCAGACCACCGTGACTGGGACGCAACGTTACCCTACGTCACCTTCGCTTACAACTCCTCCAGACATGACACCGCAGGCTATTCCCCGTTTTACCTTCTTTATGGACGGGAACCCTCTCTGCCTCTTGATACACTCCTTCCCGCTGGTTCAAGCTCCCCTGTCACATACGTCCGCGATGCCATAGAGCGAGCCGACGCAGCACGACAGATTGCCCGAGAACGACTCATGCTTTCTCAAGCCTCTCAGAAAGATCGATATGATCGTCACCACCGCGAAGTTTCGTATGCACCAGGTTCTCTCGTACTCTTGTGGACCCCATGTCGTCACATCGGCCTCTCAGAAAAACTTTTATTTCGCTATGACGGACCATACAAAGTCCTTCGCAAGATCACCAACCTCACCTACGAGATACAGCGAGTCGTCGACGAAGCGCACTCAATGCCACCACCATCCACTGTTGTGCACGTCGTCAGACTGAAACCTTATGTGTCACCCAACACACCCCTTTCGTGACAAGCGCCGGGTCGGCGCTTTAACGCCGCGGGGTAGTGCCACAAGGCAGTAGTGGGATTGGGGCATAAAGCGGTAGAGGGTCCCTGGCTGAAAGAAAAAGACTACGAAGTGAATAGAGACTGGTTCCAGCCCGCCAGTGCGCCAGGCATTGTCATCGCGTGTAATCGTTGTAAATATCTGTAAATATACGTTTTCTTGTAAGAATATATATATATATATATATATATATATATATATATATATATATATATATATATATATATATATATATATATATATATATATATATATATATATATACCTCACGCTTTTCAAGTACGCAGCATTTGTTAGCAAACTTCGGCTACTTTGAGCGTATCTATTTATCTAGCCACCTACGACTTTTACCTCTCCGGGCCGTTTCGATTATGGTATCGACACCAAACTTGGTATGGCATAACATGGCTATATTAAGAACATATTCAACTAGTTACAACATGAAAAACATGACATGTGTCATGAATACCATGATTTACATTTGCTGGTACTGCAGCTCTTACGGTAGTTACGTTCACATGGCACGTTGCAAAACTGGTATGGTATGGCATGATTGCATGGCGAACACAAGTGACAGACCCTGACATGAAAATAACGATGTGCATGTCATGTAACAACATGACTACATGCCACGCTCACGATGCGCTCACGGTCGTTCCGCTAGCGTCACATATACCAAATTTGGTATTACAGTACGTGAATGGATGACGAAGGTAGGTGACCGGTGCAAACATGATAATCATGGCATGCGTGTCATGTAACAACATGACCACATGCCACGCTCATGATGCGCTCGCGGCCGTTTCGCTTGCTTATACCAAATGTGTTATTACGGGACGTGAATGGATGACGAAGGTATGATACTGGTGCAAACATGATAAACATGGGCTGCGTGTCATGTAACAACATGACTACATGCTACGCTTATGATGCGCTCGCGGTCGTATCGCTAACTTCACATTTACCAAACTCGGTATTACGCGACGCCAACGGAAGACATAGGTAAACGACATATCCAAACAAGATAATCATGGCATGCGTGTCATGTAACAACATTACTAAATGCCTCAGTGATGATGCGCTCACGGCCGTTTCGCTAGTTTCACATATGCCAAATTTGGTATTACGTGACGCCAATGGATCATGAACGTATGTGACTAGTGCAAACATGATAATCATGAGATGCGTGTTATGTGAAAACATGACTAATGCCGCAGGCAAGGCGCCAATACATTTCGACGTGACGCGGTGCGCGTGCTCGCCGGCGTTCACTTCGCCCGTCACGCCAGCGTTGCCACGCCAGGCGCCTGTCCTGCCACATACTCGGTGCTTTTTGTAGACGCCGCCCGGTATCCCCGAAATAAAGATATCAGTAATAGGGTTGTGCATGGCTCCTTCGCAATGGCGGTCATAGACACAAAAGGGAAGACCTTGACCGTGGGCTCCGTAAGGACCAGATCGCCGGAGGCAGCGGAAGAAATGGCCATTGCACTGGCTGTGTCAATGGTCGAAAACACGGCAGATTAATAATCAGTGACTCCAAGATGGCCATTAGGAATTTCACAAAGGGATGGGTCTCCACCGAAGCAGCGAAAATTCTGAACCGCAGAGCAGAAGACTTCCAGAACTGCAAAATTGTACCCAAATACCTCAAGTGGATCCCGGTGCACATGGGGGAATTAAACATAGAAGACACAACCATTCCTCAAAACCTCAATGAGAAGGCCCACCAAACCGTGCGAGAACTAACCCACCACGACTCGGACAGCGATGGTCCGGCCCCCCGCACCCACCACGGAAGGGGGCACGACTCCGGTGGAGGCGATGGGGACGATGGAGGGGATGACAATAATGAATATGCGATACAAGACGACAGAGACAGACCGGTCACGTATCATGACATATTGGCATATTATAGGCGACAACGACAAGAATATCCGCCACCACACAAACAGCTAGACAGATCTCAAGAAACAGATTGGCGAAGATTGCAAACCAGAACGTTTTCAAATCCAGTACACCTGAACAGAGTAAATTCCAGACAATACCCGCAAACAAGCTGTACCCTCTGTAAGCACGAACACGCAGGTAAGGCACATATTTTATGGCAATGCACACAGGTCACAGTAATATACCGAGACGACAATATAAAACCGGACCTTCTCGAGGAGCGTTGGCAAAGTGCGCTGACTAGCTCAGATCTGCACGACCAACTGTGGGCAATCCAGCGGGCCCGGACAGCGGCGGAAAGGCTACGCCTCACCGCACAAAACGTCGGGGTGGCCTGATCCCGGGCCGGTAACCCTGCAGGGTTTTCTTTTTTTTTAATAAAGTTTTTCCATCCGTCCGTCCACATACCCGCAGGCGCGCGCCGCGCTGCGTTGCTTTGACGCATGCACGCGCGCGCCCAATCCAAGCGGCCGTGGTCTGGGCAATGCATCGGCGCGAAATGCAGCATGTTGAATTTCGCGCCGGTTGCAATCGGGCAACACCACCTAGACTATTCACAAGGCCCGTTCATACCCGTCTCTCCAGACGGCATACGTCACGCTAGTTGTCCGATGTTATGACCGGCACAGCAAGGAGGTGGCTTGCAAGGGACGCTCATCGGCGTTACGGCAAACGCTGTCCGCGTCCTGCAGGAACGCGGGAGGCGTCTGTGTGCGCCGCAGGAAGTGCACATCAGCGTCGCTGCGACACACAGTCGGCGTCTAGCGCGTGCACGGACGGCTATAAAAGGAGCGTGTCGGGAGTGCGCTGTGCTCTCTCTCTGGACTTCGCTGGCCCGCTCGTCTCGAGTGCGCTCTGGGCCCTTGTGATGGAAAGGCGCGTCTGTACGCTCTCGTTGCAATCTACTTCTCTTGCAAATATGTAAATTAAACGCATCTTCTACTTGTTCGTGAGACGCGTCGCAAGAGTCGTCCTTCGCCGGATCCTGGGTGGCAGCCTCAACCCCTCCCCGGACGTATCACCGACTGTCCAGTGGCCGAGGACGCGTCGCTCAGGTGGTGGTGTTGGTCACCCCGCGCACTTTTTTACCCCGAACGGCGGACAAGCCACGACAGGTTTGCCTTTCATCGCTACCTGCTTCGCTGGTTAGACTGCGTTAGGCTTGGTGCTGCATCGCACTGCTCTGAGTCTTCATCCGTTCCCACGTGTCCTATTTTATTTGTGTTGTATTTGTGAGTATGTGATTACACATCGATCAGTGCGACATGGGACGTTGTTGTGTTCCCGGGTGCCGCGGCAATTATGACAGTGGTCCCAAAGTGCGTGTTTTCGCAGTCCCCAAGGATGAAGCTCGGAAGAAGTCTTGGATAAAAGCCATTCCGCGAAAGGATTTCACACCAAGCATACACTCCAAGGTGAGAAACTGCTGAAGTTTGTTGTCTTACCGGCTCTATCACATTACTGGCGTTTTGGCTCTGTTACTGTTGAACGGAGCGAGTATCGTGAGTGGTGATTGTAGTTTTGTCGCGCTTAAGGTAGGGCAGTGCGGTAAAATAGAACATAAATACTCAGGCTCGTGTCAAAGTTCACATTAACCCGTTTCGTATGAAAGTAATGAAGTCACTGTTATGCTTGGCGCACGTCTGTGAACTCCACTTCCTCGAGGCTTACTTCATCACAAAGCTGTCACATTTCGACGCAGCGTCGGGACGGACATTGACAGTCGACAGCGAGAGGGTGCACCTAGTGTCAGATGCTATACCATCGGTGTTTCCGAACTGTCCGTCCTACCTGAGCACGAATCGCAATCGTCGAGAATCTCCTGTCTCGAAACGAGCTTGAATGCAAGACGAGGCCTTGAGCAAAGCCATTAGGGACACTATATGCGCAAAAAAAAGCGAAGGGGAGAGAAATGCTGTGTCCTCTTTCGAACACTTAAGAGGCAAGCTTTCTGCTGTATGCAGTAATGATTTCTGGACGATCAAAGCCAACGATCGTTGTGTGATGTTTCTCCGCATCGAAGATAATCCTTCACCGCACGTGAGGTTTTCCGTCACTGTGCTTGCTGATCTCTCACTTGCAGTCTCAGCAGGTATGATCAAGCTGGTTTCATTACCTTGCGGAGGCGCAGTTCCAGACGCAGTGCGCGACATCCGGGCATTGTCCTCACTGCTCCAGCAGCTGGAAAACCACATGACTGAGACGCCTGAAGTTGCAAGTCCGTCGGAAACAGCGTCAGTGTTGCAGCATATCGGCTCCTTATTGAATGAACTGTCCCAAGACAGTGACACGACCGAAGAACACAGTGCTTTGTTTTGCTTGCTAAATTAGCAAATAGCTCTCGCACTCGCTGCCCCCATTCGTCGCTACAGTGCTGAAACATTAGTGTTTTCTAGCATCCTGCACTCCATATCTCCGCACGCCTATAACTTTGCCAGATCAGCGTCGACGTTGACTTTACCCCATCCTTCAACCCTGCGCCGCGTTTGTTCCAAGTATGGAGGCGATCCACTGAAGTAGCAAAACGAAGCGAACTTCCTCTCCTACATTCGAAAAAGAGTGAAGTGCATGCAGCCGCACGAAAAGACGGTGACGCTAATGGTTGATGAAATTCATATCAAGCCATACTTCGATTAGAAAGGGGGCAGCATAGTTGGATCTGCAGCCAATTCTTAAGAGGCAGCCACAACCGCTCATGTTTTCATGCTTCAGTCGCTCTTGTCATCAAACAAAGATGTGCTTCACATTCTTCCTGTTGCTAAAATGACCGCCGAAATTCTACGAGTTCTGCAAGAAAGTAATTTTAGAAGTGGAATCTATGGGCCTCAGGGTCATCGCTGTAATTACCGACAACAATTCCCTCAACCGGAAAATGTTGTCGTTTTTCTCAGATAAACAGGAAGTAAGCATTGTTTATCCTCATCCAGCCGACAACAATCGGCCTCTGTTTTATGTCGTAGACCCTGTGCACATACTGAAGTGTATCAGGGACAACTGGATGAATCAAAAAAACGAAGGAATATGCTTTTACTTTCCTGAAGTGAGCCTGTCAGGAATATTGCCCGACGGGCCGCCCAGAATGAAAGCAGCATCATTTGAAGCCGTACGGCAGCTGTATGCACTGGAGCAGACATCGCTTCTCAAACTTGGCTACAAGCTAAATTCCAAGGCAATCAATCCAACACCTATGGAGAGACGAAATGTAAAGTTGGTGTTAAATGTCATTAATCCGTTTGTATCAAACGCACTTGAGACGCTTGGCGATGCCCTTGAAACCACATGTGCCAGTTCAACAGCTTTCTTCATAAACATCATATCGACGTGGTGGAAAATCGTCAACGTGAAGACCCCTTCGAAAGGTCGTCGACTGAACGACACTCTTCAAAATCCAGTGAATTCTACGGTGGATCAACAGCTAGTTTTCCTTAGTGGCATGGTAGACTGGCTGGATGCTTGGAGCAGCGTCAACATGAGCCGTGGCTGCTTGACGAAGGAAACACATTCTGCGTTGAGACTCACTTGCTACTCCCTTGTTGAGCTGTCGCGGTACTGCTTAGAAGAACTGAAGTTCAAGTATGCCTTGCTGGGAAAATTTCAAACTGACACTCTTGAAGATCGCTTCGGTCACTACCGTCAGCTTGCTGGTGCACAATATCATGTTTCCGTGATGCAGCTTCTGGAGTCTGAAAAGAAAATTCGTCTGCAAAAGCTGCTGATGCTTCCGCAGCCAGACATCAGCAGCGAAAGTGACACAGAAGTATCGCAACATAACTTCTCTGTTCACATCTCAAATGATGAAATTTCCAACCCAAAGCATGACATGGAGGTCGTTGCTTATATCGCTGGATATTGTGCTCATTCAGCTCTGAAGAAGCTGTCATGCGCATTTTGCAGCAGCGTGCTCGTCCTGGAGAGCAGGAACATAGATGTGGAAGGTAACACAATGATTGACAACTTGTCAAGAGGAAGCTTAAAGCTTCCGCAGTCATGTACTGTGCACATGGTGCTGGTGCGACAACGCTTGTTGTCGAAAAGCTCACCAAGGGAGAAAATGCAAAGGCGTTCCTCGCGTCGAACGTCCAACGTGGCATTGTAAGCTCCATTACCACA
The DNA here is from genome assembly GCF_043290135.1 of Rhipicephalus microplus. Classification (NCBI taxonomy): domain Eukaryota; kingdom Metazoa; phylum Arthropoda; class Arachnida; order Ixodida; family Ixodidae; genus Rhipicephalus; species Rhipicephalus microplus. The sequence continues at coordinate 87,190,978 of NC_134706.1, forward strand.
TCACTGCTAGGAGATGTTAAGCTAGAGACTTGTGAAAATGGCCATACCTCAGAGACTATCGTGCGGCATGTAGTGCGTGTTGCAACAAATGTCGCTCTGAACAACTTTTGTAGACTTCGAAATGACACCATCCAAAGCACCGCACAAAAAAAGGCAGCTGACAGAGAAATCAAAACCTTGAACAAGAAATGAGGTAGGATGGTTTTAGCCTTTCGTCCTAATAAAACCACTTCTACAAATGCATTTCTGACTATTACAGTTTGATCACTAAAGTGTAAAGGCAGGCGTAAACAAATACAGACCGCGCAGGAACAAAAAAAGAAACGCCGGCTTTCAATAAGTGCCCACAGCAGATATAACGAGAACGAGTGGCGACGACGGCCGGGGTGCAGGTGGGCAACTAGCGTGACTTCACGCTCTCCCTGGAGGGGCCTTGTCAATAGTCTAGGTGGTGTTGGTCGCGCCGACGGACGCTGATCTCGCCTGGCGTCAGACTATAGAGTGCTCGCGCTTTGTTATAACGTAGCGTCGCTGTGCCCAGCGTGCGCGCGCATCAGCGCTGCATGGGAGTATATTGGGCCCTTCATGATGAGGTCGCGACCGTTTTGCTAGCTCCACATATACCGAATTTGGTGTTACGTGACGTCAATGGATGACTAAATATGTGAGTTGTGCAAACATGATAATCCTGACACGCGTGTCATGTAAAAACATGACAACATACCACGCTCGCGGCCGTTTCGCTGGCTCCACATACATAACAAATTTGGTCTCACGTGACTTGAATAGATGACGAAGGTAAATGACGCTCCTAAACATGATAATCATGACACTGAAGTCATGTACGGCATCATTTATCACCAGATTGATCGTAACGTTGTGCTGATTTTGAAGTGATATATTAAGATTTCTCATTCGTGCTTCGCATATCATCGATTCCCACTGTACGTCGGATCTGCCTTTTTTTTTTCTGTGACTACTACCTTGCACAAACCACACCTAAATGACTGGGAGCATTTCCAAGTCTTTTTAATCTTTCTATAAGACTTGGCGCCCAATGTGCCATAGCGGTCACATTTCGATGGAGGCAAAATGGCAGGGGCCCATGTACTGTAGCAGGACAAGTCATGGATGGTCGGAATTTCCTCTGCGACGTCCCTCGTAATCATATCGTAGTTTTGGAGCGTCAGACCCCAGATATTATTATTACTATAGTATTGCGCTCAGTGTGCACAATAGAGATTATTCTGGACCTAACCAGGCCATCAACGACAACACTGTTAACTTTGAAATCACTCAATGTCACGTGTGTAAATGCCAGCGCCCCTTTCCGCTGATAAGGTTACTCAACGGCCGACGACTGTTCTCCCGCTATCAGTGTACACAGTGAATTGCTTCAACTTGACAATTCAGTTTTCGGGCAGAAGTTCACCTAAATAAAGAGCTCCGTATTGCCCAGTTTTATTGCAGCCTTCTTCAACGTCACAACCTCGTGAATATATTTGAGTAGGCGTACTGATTAAACCATAGAGTTTCCCAAAATTAACTAGTGGGCACTCTGGCGATGCGATCGTACAGCGGCCATGGGAATGATGGGTAGTACACACATTTGCCTAGTCTTCGTACTTGCGGACGGCGAATCGTACTTGCGGCTTCATTTATTGCTGGTTACGGTTTTGTTTTGAAAAAAAAAAAGAACAAACCCTTTTGAACTTAGTGACTTGATTCAAAATGGTAAGTCTAAAAAAATAAGGTTGTGAAGCGCAAACAGTGAACATTTGCTAACTTATTTTTTTTTTCGTGAAAAAACAGCTTCAAGCCACACGAACACACACGGAACCAGAATCAGGCCAGGAGTACGAATATTAGACAAATGTGTGTACTACCCCTCATTCCCATGCTCGCTGAAGCGCCGTGCGTCGCAGCTCCCGTAGACACTAGCGCCAGAGTTCCCTCTAGTGGGAAACTCTATGGATTAAACGTGGGGCGCAGCTGTGCTATGTTTTTGACCTCACTTATTACGCACATATCAGCGAACCATCTTGTTCAAACATTTTCATCGTTTGTTTTTTTCTTTAATGCAGAGCATTTTTTAGTCGCTCGAGGTAGCGCATCCGGCGTCGGCGGCGCCTTCCACACCCCATCTGCGCATGCTCGCGTCTCACGCCTCGTGACGCATGGTCGTGTGTCACGGAGCCTTCCCCCTCCTCCGTGTCTCTTCCTCCTCCGTGTCGTGTGTCGTCTAACTGTCACTTCGCCCTTCCCCTCCCACCTCGCTAGGCCGACGTAGTCAGCGACTCCTATTAAAACACCAACTGCTCGCGCTGCAGAACCGTTCATTGGCCACTGTATCGCGCATTCGGAACAGCTGAATAGCAAAATCGTGGGTGATGCAATGGATCGTGGGCTACGGCGCCCGTCTGCACCGACTTCCGGTTCGAAACGCCGTACCTTGCGGACATCCTTGCCAGTGCCGGCGCTTTTTGGGTGTTCCAACTTGCGATCGTGGAGCACTTTTCCTACAAATTGCTGCAATAATACTTTGTAGTGCTATACGGCATCCTTGACTAACAAATTCAATCACTACGACTTAGTTGTAATGGTGCGAGCGCTCAATTTTTATTAAAGCAGCTTGCACCTCCGGACGCATGCTTGTTGTTTTGCAGCAAAGATTATTATCGAGCGTGTTTTGTCACGTACAAAGACATTGTGCACATCATAGAACCAATATCCGTTCATTTCTTTTCATGTTGCTCACGTACCCGTAAAATTGTTCATTCACTTTTGGGTTGAAAAGATACTATTGTAGGCTCGATATAGCGAATGGCCTTAGTATATTGTATCACGAACGCTATGCATTAAACGTGCACGTGGTTCTCTGGCTTTCTTTTTTTACGCGTCTCTATATACATGCCTTTACATGAGCTGTCGTCCCTCACACACTGAAACGTTGTTTTTCAATGCATGCAAAATTCTCCGGTGACTGAGCGTACAGTTGTGCAACATAGCCTTTAAGGCTATGAGTCGTAGTATGATACAGCCTGTCGGCACTTCGCGATTGCAAGTGTGACATAACACAGATGCCATACCATCATATGCTACTCGTTAATTGCTTCAAAGGCGACTTAGATCATTTTACGTCCCACAATACCATTATTTGAGTGCCCGTTTTGTGTTGAGGGCCTTCAACGCGCTCACCTGTTTCCATAAATTTGACAGACAATTAGCGCTGCAGATTATGTAATAGAAATATAGTATATCGGCATACTAGATCGCACGAAGTATGCGTACGTATGTAGATATCGTACGTATATTAAAATTTGAGAGCATGTGCATTTATGTGTCAGTGATTTCGAGGTGGTGTCGGTATGTGCATGCACTCAAAAATACTAAACCAAGGTTATTCTGCAAAATATTACTGCGTGTTTCAAAACATAACCACACGCTGTGCTCGAAACCTATCTTTCAGCATTCCTCGCTTTTGCTCATCTCCACGTCTCGCTTTGTTCTCTGAAATGCGCGAAATATCACATATCAATTCACAAAAAAAAAATAATTGAAGAACACAATCATTGAACAAGCGGCACCAAAAGCGTCACAAAATTGCACGTGTTTTCTGCCCAATTACACCGCGCCGCAGGCACCTTGAAGAAGCGAAGGGATAGGCCTCGAACCGGAAGTACCTAGCAGACGACGCGCCGTTTTGCTATCAAGGGCGTCTTTACTTGGCCTTCCCTTGATTTGACGCTTTGCTTGACTAGAGTGCATGCGATGGAAGCAACAGCACATTCAACCTGTAGTGGGGCACAACCCAACGTCGATCCCACCACTCGTTGAAGCCAACGCTTCTCCTTCATTCAATAAATAAGAATAATAAAGACGAAATAACAATTAAGCCTTCCCCAAAATTACCCAATTATGCAACATTCACGCGATACACCAACCACACTGCGACGCATTTACTTGAGTGGCCCTCGTGAAAAAACGTGGTCGGCTTTTTTTTTTTTAAATAGCGATTCTAAGAAATCGTTAGTGAGACAGAGTAGCAAGATTATTTTTATTTTATTATTTTAGAACTTAAAAAATTATTTTTTGCGGCGATCGCTGCTAGTGATAGAAGTTGAATTCGCCCTTTCATATGTGACGATTATATAATCGTCGCCTTCACTATTCACTCTAGTCCTTTCTTTTCTGCGTTTCTTTTATAACTAAACTTCTTTTGTTAAAAACACGACGTAATTTTCTTATACTCTTGACTATGTTTCCCTATATACCTACGACACTATTGGAGTCCACGCCGAGCCATCTCTTCTTTGCGCCTTCCTCTCTGACTTGCAGTAGAATAACGGTCAGGGCATAGAGTTAGTGGATCTCTTAGCAACTGTGCGCTCTAAAAACCAGTATATTGCAATTAGGTCTGAATCTACGGGATAGGTGTTTGAATGCGGTTTGTAATCGAAGGCCAATAAAGAATGCGAGCCTTTCACTTCACTCTTAAAAGTTGTTTGAGAATAAGCTGCCAACTATATTGGGCTGTAGTTCCTTCTCCGTAAGAGGGGATGCAAAATGCACATAGAATTTTCCTTCTGGGGTGTTTCAGTTATGTTTAAATGAGGAGCTTTACTATAGCATAGTAAGTGCCCGGTCCCAGGATAAAAAAAAAACGCGTTTTTTTTTATCCAGCGGAAGTGCTTCCGTCCTTCTCAGAAGTTCGTTATCGGGAGGTATGCTGTACAACCTTTACAAAACGTGCAGCTGCACAAGTGTCCGTAAGACCTTAAGGACGCGTACTCGGCATACTTCACCGATTTGCAAAGGAATGAATTACGCCATATAGTCGGCACTGCGCAACTGCTCCTGCAGTGGGCCTTCGTTTAAAATGGCCAATGTCATATGCCGGCACTGCACGCACATAAACGTTCCTCTCGTTCCCGGGACACGCGGATGTCAGTGTACAGTGTCTATTGCTTGTAATTGGTCCTGCATTTTCGGGCAGAAGGTCGCCCAGATAAAAAGCTTTGCCTTGAACATGCAGACTACTGCCTTCGTCGATATCACAAACACGGGACAGCATTGTAGTGGAGGAAATCGGCAACGTCGGTCACCAAGGTCGTTGGCACCAATCTAATGATCGAATATTACGTGGCATATTCAGTGGTGATTGCAGCCTACGTGTTTCCAGTCGTGGACGTAGGCCGGGAAAAAGAATCATGGTACATTCACGAATTCATTTATGCTTAATGAGTGAAACAGTGGGATCGCTTGGTGTTACCGTAAATCACTCGTGACATTGTCCACTGACGCATATAATTGAGTGACAAGGCGGCCGGTGTGCAGTTAGTTATATACATTGTTTATTGGCCATAACTCGTATGTTGTTTTGAGAATTGTGAAGTTAGTTTCGCCTTCATTATTACTGATTCGGGGTACCAGATCTATCCAGAAGTTTGGCAAAGACGAGGTCTGGGCGCGTTGCCCTGGCGGTTGATTTCAGTCATACGAAATGCATTCATATTCATATGTGACGTCCCAAAACCACCATACGATTATTAGAGACGCCGTAGTGGAGGGCTCCGAAAATTTTGATCACCTGGGGTTGTTTACGGGTTCATCCGTCCGCGATTCGCGCGGACAAGAGGAATCGCTGTTGTGAGGCCACATGAGACGCCGTCCGTCCCGCGACATCCGGATTCGGTCCGTCGTCTGAATGCACCATTGACGTGCACCCAAATCTGAGCACACGTGCCTACAGCATTTTCGCATCCATCAAAAATGCAGCCGCTGCAGCCGGGATTCGATTACGAAATGCATCATAGAGCATATCGAGACGTCATCTACTGCACAAGCCAGTCGTTATCCATGATCATCATCTTCATCGGTACCTTCATCGTCATTGTCGCGGCGTATAGTGGGTACCCTGCATGTGCTGTGCCGTGATGCTAGAAAGATAATTTGGCGTCTGGAACACGCTTGTTCTGCATTGTCGTCAGCATAACCGTTACTGTTATGGTGTACTGTGCATGTGTTGCATGTGTTGCATGTGTTGTGCCATGATGGCAGACAGAACGCGCTTCTGTCTAGAACGCGCTTGTTCTTCATCGCCTTCAGCAAAATAGTCAGCGGCGGCTACGGCGCACATGCCGACGCCGACGGACAAGGCTCGACCAAATGCATAACCTAGCTATGGCTAACCTGCGGATCTTGAAAGCAGACGAACACAAAATACACAGACATACATGGAACTCTTAAGAAGGCTCTGAAAATCTCATGTGGACACACACAGAACGTCTGTTTCAAATGGGGCTCCACAATACCTCATCTGAACTATTCCAAGCACACCACACGAATCAAGTCATGCACCTCGCTACCAGAAAAAAAAACAGGACGGAAAACAATATCATAACTTGGCGTTGAAGTTACCATTCACAGAAGGAGGAGGTAACGTATCCCACATGATTGGAGCCATGCAGGACTACTACCACATGCAATATGAATCCACAGTTCCACAAACATCCACGTCGGGCACGGGTCAAAAAGCTCCCGACAAGTACTCAGACACCAATGGTGCTTTCCTTATCGATGCAAGCTGGACCAGTGAACGACAAATACACGGCTACCGTCATTCATCAAGGAAAACAGATCGACTGTATATCAGCACAGGACACAGACACAACTAGCATGGAAACCGCAGAACTCTTACCGCCCTACGAAACCACGAGTCCACCTCCATTTTCGCAGATTCACAAGCAGCCAACCAAAATTTCTTTAAAGGTTATGTATACATTGGCCCCAAGACTTGAACGACAGAAACATCACCCCCAGGGTCAAACCTCGGTAAGGAATCGCTGGTATTTGCCTGGTGTGCGACTGATGGCGGCGCTGCGAACGGCGCTTGCATGACATCAATTTGGGGATTCGCGCGCTTTCGTTTTGAGGCCTGGCGCCTTATAGGAACCACCATGCGTCATAAAGCTTGACAAAGGAGTAGTTCAGTTACTTATCTGATGTTTTGTGGCTACCGACGCTGTTCAAACAGCCATGGGTCTCCGCCTATAACTTATTTTGTAAATACAGCGCTTTATTTCATCGAACTACTTGCGGCCACTTGTCTGCGCGGGGAATGCTGCGCAATGCTAAAGGTTAAGAAACACGTCTGTCACACAGTCCCGTTAATTAGGGTGGCGATCGCCGGGCTACTTCCAAGGGTCGAAGTATCGGCTCCCCGAACCGCACCACGAAAGCGTGGACAACTTAGAAGTGGTCCTTTTTGGCGCGCCAGCGGACGCCGGCTGTGGTCCAATGAACAAGTCAGAGCCGAGAGTTGATAAACAAACAAAATTATATTCTCATTAACGGCAGATCAAAAACAATACACACGTATGCACACTCCACAATAGTTACATACAATACGTCACCAAACAAACAACGTACTACACAGTACAATCAACCACACTTGAAACAACGGACACAGACAACAATACGCACTACAATGCAGTCGCATGCATTGACCAACCAAGACACTTAAAGACTAAAGAGATATAAAACCTATTCAGTCCAAAGTCCTTGGAACAAAAGTCTGAATGATACTCTTCTGAGAATCACTCACGCAAAGCCCAGCGTTGTTGTCGTTCCGCGCCCTCGAAGTTTCTCTTCCAGGAAACCTCGCGTCTTCAATTGGCCACTCTCCAAGCTCCAAACTTCTTCGCCCGAACACGTCGGCTTCACACACGCAGCTGTTGCCACGCGTCTTCGCTCGATAGCGGAAAAAACACGCTCTTGCCTGTAGCTCGAGCCTTCACCCCTCAGGTGGAAATCCTCTTCATCTCCTGCTTCGTCCCTACGGACAACCTTCGCCGACTACACGGCGGTATACCCTACGCGCTCTGGCGCTACTTCCGTCTTCTCCTGATCTTTCATCTCGGCTGCTCGGTTAAATACATTGCGCGCGACATTCCAGACGGTTCTCGTCATTTCGTCGGCGCGATACGCAGCGAATGCTGGGAAGAAGGCGAGACGGTTGGATTGCCCTCCGCGGCCGATGACTCAACTCGGTATGACCACGCCCCTTTCGTTCTAGAACTTTCGCGGGCTATCTCGGCCGCCGATGTGGGGCAAGGAGGTTCGTCGGCGAAGCCACGCTTCCGAGGGGAGAGCGCGCGCCCCGGGGAGCCTTTAGATGTTTGTTTTCTTTTTCTTTTGACCTCGCGGCGACTCCGGCGTTTCGTCGCGACAATTTGGCGGCGCGCCCATTTTTAGCGCTCGTTCTGTGACACTGCCCCCCACTTTAAGAATATTATCTCATAATATTCAGAACCACACAAACGAGCGCGAACAGTCCCCACACACTCAAAGACTGTAACATAGTCCGTCGCTCATGACACGTCACATTCGCAATAGTTCACTCAATACAATTGTACGTTGTAGTTCAATTCCACAACACATGAAATATAGCCACAGGTACACGACTACAACACTTAATCACTCATTCCAAACAATACAAACGTACAGAGTTCTCTCATTACAACAGTTATACAACACTATACATCACATCACAGCACAGACACTTTGACACTTGTGACACAGGATAACACAACATTAACACAACATATGGCACTCAGCACTGCCAAACACATTCTGATTCGACTTCAACACTTATCCTGTGTATTCCGAGGTGCGCTTGCGTCCTTTCTTGCGGTGCTCGCTCGATTTCTTCTTGTTTTTCCTTGTTCTTTTTCGGCGAGCCTTTTCCAAGGACGATATCTGAGGCGGCGTCTCAGCCATCGTTGTCACTTCCGACACCGTTAACGGGTCATAACATTCGACGGGTCCTGTCTGTTTATTTACCAGCTTGTTCATGTCTCGACATTTGGCCCGGCTGGCCGACTCCGTCTCCTTTACACTGTCGGTCGGTTGAGGTCGTGCCGACGTAAGTCCAGTTTCTCGGCCCGTGAACTCATTCGTCACGATCATCTTATCATTCATGGTCCCTTGCACCACGGCTTCACCTTGGGCTCGAGTGATATCCGTCACGTGATGCTCCTCCACTGTATCTCGCCGCCGCTGGGTCGGCGAGGGCTCTATCTTCGGGTCTTCCTCCAAACGTTCTGGATCATTCGGCCCTTGCGCCCCGTCGATGTTTCCGATGACAAGGTCATACAGGGGGGTCGTCATGCATAAAGCAGTAACCTTCCCGCTGAAGTACGGGGTTTCAACCTCAATCTCTGCTTCGGGAAGCATCCGAACCGTACGGTCAATTAGGCAGACCGGTTTCGTTCTGCCTGTCAACTCACTTTCCCGTACCAAGTTTCTTCGCACGATAACAGTGGAGCTGCCAGTATCTCTTAACACCGTAATCTTTTTGCCCGCAACTTTTCCAGGCAGCGTTGGCATTCCTTTCGTAACACCGGTTGGCTGTTTTGACATTACAGCACCCACAATAGGAATTTTCTCCCCATTCTTCAGCTCTACGAATCCATCCGTGACGGCATTATTATCAGATTAGGTGCCACTTGCACACAGGATACCTGGTGAGTTTGACTCACTCCGTTCCGACAAGCGTCTGCTTTGTGCCCAGTTTGACCACACTTGAAACATTTTACTACCGTAGGGCTCGTAAAGATCGTTCGACAGTTTTTCGCGCGATGACCCACTCGGTTGCACAGAAAACATCGCGGAATGCTCTCTGGTGCACGCTTCTTTTCTTCGGGAGCCAATTTCTTTGACTCATCGGGACAATCTTTCTTGACCTTGGCCAAATTAGTGCCGCCTTGCGCTTCCAAGAATTGATCAGCCAATTCAAGCATTCCTTCAAGTGACTCAGCCTTCCTCTCTTTCAAATACAGCGACAGGCTTGGGTGGAAACTAGTAAGAAATGGTTCTCTGATTAGGAGATCTCTAAGTTCATCGTACTCCTGCGCTGTCCCTGAAAGTTCAATCCATCTGTCGAAATAATGACAAAGTCGGGCGGCATACTGCGTAGCCGTCTCACCATCAGCTGGCTTTCCTGTCCGAAATCTGTCCCGGAATCCTTCCACCGTAAATCTAAATCGCTTCAGCAAAGCAGCTTTCACCTTTGCATAGTTGGCTGCATCGGTCGGCGTCAGCCTACCGTACACACTGAGCGCTTCACCACTCAAGCAAGTACTCAAAGCAGTTGCCCATTGATGTTCCGGCCAATTCTGGCTCTTTGCAATCGTCTCAAATCGGTGAAGGTACGCGTCAAGGTCGTCCTTCCTTTCATCAAACGCTACGAGCAGCTTGCTTGGGTTCAAGCGGAAGCTATGATCTTCCCGTTCGCTACTTTCAACTCTAGCTTGGACGGGAGTTTCACTTCGCTGTTGCAAACGGAGCCGCTCGAGTTCCATCTCGTGCTGTCGCTGCCGTTCCCTTTCCTCTCTTTCTTCTTTCGCCCTCTCAGCTGCCAGTCTTTCTTTCTCCAGCTCCAACTTCAATTGCAGCTCTCTTTCTTCTTTCAGCTGTCGCTCCTTTGCCTCTCTTTCTTCTCTCGCCCTCTCCAACTCAGCTGCTTTTTCTTCCTTGGCCCTCTCAGCTGCCAACCTCTCTCTCTCCACCGCCTCTTTCTCCTTCTGGCTTACCCATTTCCGTAGTTCGGCGCCAGAAAGACCCATCTTCTCACCAAGAGCGACTAACTTTTCGAGATCCATTGTGTCTCGCAAATAAAACCTTGCCGCGTGTGAAAAGTATCTGCCTAAATTAGTCTATCGGAACACTCCCCTGCACTGGGTCACGAGAACACTGAACAACACACAAAATCATTCCGATAGCACTATCAACAACTCGAGGCTCTTTCTCACTACTTTGGACACACTGTGCACCAAAAGGTCCTGTGTCGCGGACGCCAGATTAATTGTCACACAGTCCCGTTAATTAGGGAGGCGATCGCCGGGCTACTTCCAAGGGTCGAAGTATCGGCCCACCGAACCGCACCACGAAAGCGTGGACAATTTAGAAGTGGTTCTTTTTGGCGCGCCAGCGGACGCCGGCTGTGGTCCAAAGAACAAGTCAGAGCCGAGAGTTGATAAACAAACAAAATTATATTCTCATTAACGGCAGATCAAAAACAATACACACGTATGCACACTCCACAATACTTGCATACAATACGCCACCAAACAAACAACGTACTACACAGTACAATCAACCACACTTGAAACAACGGACACAGACAACAATACGCACTACAATGCAGTCGCATGCATTGACCAACCAAGACACTTAAAGACTAAAGAGATATAAAACCTATTCAGTCCAAAGTCCTTGGAACAAAAGTCTGAATGATACTCTTCTGAGAATCACTCACGCAAAGTCCAGCGTTGTTGTCGTTCCGCGCCCTCGAAGTTTCTCTTCCAGGAAACCTCGCGTCTTCAATTGGCCACTCTCCAAGCTCCAAACTTCTTCGCCCGAACACGTCGGCTTCACACACGCAGCTGTTGCCACGCGTCTTCGCTCGATAGCGGAAAACACACGCTCTTGCCTGTAGCTCGAGCCTTCACCCATCAGGTGGAAATCCTCTTCATCTCCTGCTTCGTCCCTACGGACAACCTTCGCCGACTACACGGCGGTATACCCTACGCGCTCTGGCGCTACTTCCGTCTTCTCCTGATCTCTCATCTCGGCTGCTCAGTTAAATACCTTGCGTGCGACATTCCAGACGGTTCTCGTCATTTCGTCGGCGCGATACGCAGCGAATGCTGGGAAGAGGGCGAGACGGTTGGATTGCCCTCCGCGGCCGATGACTCAACTCGGTATGACCACGCCCCTTTCGTTCTATAACTTTCGCGGGCTATCTCGGCCGCCGATGTGGGGCGAGGAGGTTCGTCGGCGAAGCCACGCTTCCGAGGGGAGAGCGCGCGCCCCGGGGAGCCTTTAGATGTTTGTTTTCTTTTTCTTTTGACCTCGCGGCGCCACTCCGGCGTTTCGTCGCGACAATTTGGCGGCGCGCCCATTTTTAGCGCTCGTTCTGTGACAACGTCGAACTAGCATCCAAAGCCTAGTTCGACGAAGTTTCTGTCTGGAGAAGATGATCTACGTACAGGAGCTGCGGCGGCTGCAGCGCGGTTGAAAGCGGAATCCTCAAATTGACGTCACACGCGAGAGGGCGCCACTTCAAGATCTCGAGGCGTGGCGTCGCCTACAGACCTTGTCCTACCCCAATTCGTACATACTGTCAAAGATAAATCCCGACACACACACACCTCAGTGGACGTCCTGTGCCAATAAAACAGCTACTTTGTACCACATGACATGGGAGTGTCCACTCAATCTGTCTTTGCAATCCAGGACGCAACACAACATGGGTGGGTGACAGCTCTGTCCAGCCCGGATCCGAGAGGCCTTCGTGAGATGAGGAAGGACAGTGGCCCGCGCCAATGGTATCCCGGACTAAGGATTCCACTTACCGATTAACTCGCGCAGAAAATTTTAATAAACATTTTGTTCTCTCTCTCTCTACCATATGGAGCTTCATCCCCAAAAAGTGAAGCTCACTGACTCAATCAAGATATTCCTCTTTAGTAATCACATGAATTCTCGGACTCACCAAAATGTTTATCAGCCGAACTCACTAGGACTCAGACTAACGATATTTTTTTTTCTCAGCCGGATTCACTCGAGCTCAAACTCATCAACACCTTACTCAGCAGGACGCACTCAGACTTGCGATTCAATAAGCGTATGGTAAGCCTAGCCGAGTCGGCTCGAGAGTGCGTTAGCGAGAAGCTGGATCTGTTTATCATTCTGTCAATGCTTGTCAACACTAAAAAAAAAGTGCCGCCATATCCACTAAGTGAATGATGATGAGTGGGCGAAGCTCCGGAGGTAAACCTGACAAACCATGAATCCTCCGCACATTTTGCCCACTCGATTTAATTACAACGCTCCCCGTAGCGTACGTCGCCGCAGTAAATCGAACGACTGCCTTCCACCAATGACACGCGCCATATGTGACATCATTCCTATTTTATAACATCTCGCATCTTTGACCATCAACTACAAGTACCGCCGTCTAGTTTATAACATCTTGCATCTTTTCATCATCAGCTACAAGTACCGCCATCAAGTGAACACAGCAAGAACTAAACGAGAGGTGGCTACATACAGGGGACGCACAGCCCACGCCTTAAGGAGCTTCGCCCCTGAAAAAAAAAAATCGGCAGATCCCACGCTTTGGGAATCGATGTATGCGGATGCAAGGTGAACGTGTTTTAATAATTTTATTGAGCGAGACGCTATTAAGTCGCACTCTATATGTGAACAAATCTGCTCGCACACATACGTTAAACAGCAGCATATGTTTTATATTAGCAGTTGTTTGCAGTTGCATAACGATGCCAACAGCAACATGAATATTAGTAACACCAGAAGCGGTAAGCTGTTATGAAGCGCTGCTGTTTGCGCTGGGGTTCACGAGGATGGTAGCCCTCAACACTGCTACACAAATCAACTTCAGCGGATGGCACCTAACTACAATGAGGTTAACCTGACGTGACGGCTGCATCATAGGAGTACGTATGTAATGTTTATAAAATTTGATAGGCAGTATACTGCCACCAGAATTGACGTTTTATGAACGTTAGGGTCTATTTGCAAAGTATTTCTAAGACCTGGCATGGCTCTGTGATAGAATACTTGATTGCCACGCAGAATACTGGGGTTCGATTCCTTCTGGGGCAGTCACATTTATTCTTTGCAGTCGTCCGGTCAACACTGCCTATGTCGGCTTTTTCTTAATGCTCAAGCGTTGAAGTTACCCATATGTATTCTCATCGTTCCTGGGTAGATATTCATTAATTTTAGTACATACAGCTGTCCGTAGACCAAGCAGAAGGGGCGAATAAAGGGAATACAGTGGAAATAAGGGAACACGTTTGTACAACAAAATTTTCTTACAATCCTACACAATAACTGAAAAACAAGTACATACTAAATAGAGTGAACTAAATATACACTACTAGAAAAAAAGAAAAAAAAGTGCACAAATTGAAACTGTCTTAAACAAAGAAGTAACACAATACAACTGAACTCATGATATTACATTATATAGAATGGTATCAACAATGTTGGCTAAGGAAAAGATGCATGAATTTTTCAAAGTCAGGAATGCCGTGTTCAGGAAAAGCACATGTAAACAATGTATTTCATCCGGTAATGGTTCGTGGAAAGAAGGAGTGTTTGAAAAGGTTAGTACGTGCAAAGTATAGTGTCAGATCATGATTGTGATTATGTCTGGTTTGCCTGGAAGAAGACGGAAATAGGTATTCATGAGGATCGATATTAAACTGACGATTTAGAAGCAGGAAAAGAAACTTGAGTCTGGCGATAGCTCTACGCTGTTTCAAAAGTGGAATGTTGTTTGTAGCCATAAGTGATGAAGGTGAATCAAGGTTGTGATAGGCATTATAAATGAATCTTTCTGCCCTTCTCTGGACCATTTCCAGTTTATAAATGTCTTTTTTATTTAAATATGGGTCCCAGGCGACGCATACGTACTCAAGACGGGGTCGGATAAATGTACTGTATGCAAGAAGTTCAATTTGCGATGGCTCGTTTTTTAGTTTGTCTTAGAAACCCTAGTTTTCTAGAGGCGCAGAAAGAGGCGGTTGCTTCATGACAGTCGATGGGTAGTCTTTACTCCTAAGTATTCAAATGATTGACTTCGATCAAGAGAATATTATTTAGGGTGTACCGCAACGTAAGAGAACTAAATTTATTTAAAATTCGCACAAAGACTGATTTACTAATGTTTAACTCTATGGACCAAGTATTGCACCAATCGGAGAGAGAATTTAGGTTGTTCTGCTAGCCTTTTCGGTCCCTTTCACTTTTAATTGGCTTGTAAAGAATGCAATCATCTGCAAAGAGTTTTAGTCTTATGGCATAGGTATCAACTGATGACATGATATCATTGAGAAAGATGAGAAACAAGGCAGGGCCTGGCACTCTGCCCTGGGGAACTCCCGAGGTTACAGGCAAAATCCCAGAGCTGCAGCCTTCGACCTGAACTAACTGTTTCTGGCTGGTGAGGAAAGAGCGAATCCATTCAATTATGTTAATAGGTAGGCCAATGTTTGAAAGTTTCGTGAGTATAGTTTAACGTGACAGACACAGTCGAACGCTTTTCTGAAGTCTAAGAATATGGCGTGTATTTCGTCGCCCTTATGAAGTGCTATTGCGAAGTCATAAATAGTGGTGACGAGTTGGGTGAGAATGTCTATCACCCCCGGGTATATGCCACTGTTTTTTTTAAGTGTTTGATGACGTATGCGACGAGATTGTGACATTACTTATGTAATGCCCAGCGCGGCATATTCGTCAAACCATCTTACCCTCCCGTACTATATTTTGGAGTACCCCAAAACGGGGGCGATCATGAGAGCATCCAGATCTAGGAGGCTATATAGATAGATGGATAGATAGATGGCAAAAGTGCTTGAAGTACGCCAAAAAGTTGCTTCGCATTGAATATCTCACCTGAACCTTCAAATACCTTCAAATACGAATTTTATACCTTCAAATACGAGTTACAGCAATTGCAATCCTGTAAGGAGATATTTATAGAAGAAGCCACTCGCTGGAGATGTATCAGGACGAAGTTTCTCAGAGTCAAGCCATGTCCGCCATCGTCTCTCGATGACGAGGACCACACATTATATTTCTGCCGTCGCGGCGTAGTACATGCAAGCTACTCACTGTACCCCTAAACGATGATGCTCATTATGATGATCACACACACACGCACACACACACACACACACACACACACACACACACACACACACACCGATGCTGCATTCCATATGTGCAGTTAACGCACTTTCCATCTTTACGCAAACCAGGAGGTCAGGGACCAGAAGCAGACAACATCAGCATGTCAGAAGGACGTCATCACATCACTTTATCTTTTTTTTTTTCGCTAAGCGTGAAGCATGTCCCTTAAAACGGGATGATGTGGGGGGAGGGGGGCGCTGCGATGATATTGTCCCCGCATTTAACGAGAAAGCCTGCGCACACCTGCGGCTTTTGTGCCCAACCGAGACGCATGGTAGTTCTTTGTCGTGCAAGCCACCTGTGCGACGCTTTCGCTCCATAGGCTCCGGCAGTGTAGAGAAAGCAGCTGCTGAGCAAGGGCATAAGTTAGTTAGTATGAGGCAACTATTACCGGCGTGTTGTGTGTAGCGCAATTAATGCGGCTGATGCAGACTGCCGAGCCAGCTCCCGACCCGTCAACTAACGTAGCTGATCGGTTCCGCGAAGGCGAATGCGGAAGACCCGAGCACGGGAAAGAAAGGAGACTCCTTCGTTCACACGGTTCACGAGCGATGCAGTCAAGGTCGCCCCCGTTTGGAACTCTTAGGGGAAGCCTTAAGTGCCAACCACTGGCACGCGTATGCTTGCGCCTACGCGTCAAAAGCGTCTAGTCGCGCCAGTGGAGGAAAAGGGCGTGCAACTACTGGCACGCGTCGACCACGTTGACGCCCACGCGTCCAAGGCCGATGCGCAATGTTGCTTGATCTTTTGGCTTGGAACTGTCCAAGTTCAGCACAGAACGGCACGTTCTCAACTGGAGCGGGAATGTATGTTTCAGAGGATATGAGAACACGTTAACAAGTTGATAGTGCTTCAACCACCACAGTTTAGACTATTTTAGAGGTAATTGACATTTGAGTGCCCAAAGTAACTACAGCGGTAGCACCAGAAATCAACATCGGTGTGTGTGCCGCTCCCGCGAATGAACATTCGCGTCTAGCATACTGTACGGCTATCATAGGCGTGTGCAGGGCTCTCCTTAAGGGGGGGGGGGGGACAAAAGTTTGTCCCAGTGCCCCTCCCCAGGGCTGACTTAGCACCCCCTCCCTATTATGTTAATATATGGAATTGACATTGAGCTCCCCCCCCCCCCTCCTCTCTGCGGTGAATGAGGCGTGGCTGCCTTCCTGATCAGGTTTACAAACCACCGGGTTTCTATACCTGCACTACCAAAGTTACTAACAATATCTTGTATATGCTGGTACCTTCAGTATATTTACACAACATATTTTATATCAGTCAACTTAATAATCACGCCTGCAACTTCATGATCTGAGAGATTTAAGTCAGTCATAAGACTACAATTGAGGCCAGAGTAGCAGGCTTTCGGTTGATGTGTGTGTTCGAAATATCCTCTAATGCAACAAAGCACACCCGGTTCTTATTGACACAAGAGATATTGGTCATAAGATAGGAACCAAATACTGCGTAGAATGCCTTCGGGCATTTTCCATAGCTGAAATGTGCTCTAATGCAACTAACTGTGCCTGACACTTCATGATGTGACAGATATTGGTCAGAATATTTCAACTGAACCTTGCACTGGAAGACTTCTGGACGTTGTCTTTAGTCAAAGTATTCTCTAAAACGACAGACGACACCCAACTGTTCATGAAGTGACAGATATCGGTCATAATATTAGAACTGAAACCTCAATACAAGACTTCTGAACGTTGTCTTCAGTCAAAGTATTCTCTAGAACGACAGACGACACCCAACTGTTCATGAAGTCACAGATATCAGTCATAATATTGGAACGGAACCCTGTATGGAAGACTTCTGCACGTTCTCTTTAGTCAAATTATTCTCTAAAATGACAAACCGCACCCCACTGTTCATAAAGTCAATGTTATCAGTCATAATATTAGAACTAAAACGTTAATACAAGACTTCTGGAGGTTGTCTTTAGTCAAAGTATTCTCTAGAACGACAGACGACACCCAACTGTTCATGAAGTGACAGATATCGGTCATAATATTAGAACTGAAAGCTCAATACAAGACTTCTGGACGTTGTCTTTAGTCAAAGTATTCTCTAGAACGACAGACGACACCCAACTGTTCATGAAGTGACAGATATCGGTCATAATATTAGAATTGAAACCTTAATACAAGACTTCTAGACGTTGTCTTTAGTCAAAGTATTCTCTAAAACGACAAACGACACCCAATTGTTCATGAAGTCACAGATATCGGTCATAATTATAGAACTGAAACCTGTAAGGAAGACTTCTGAATGTTATCTTTAGTCAAAGTATTCTCTAAAACGACTAACGACACCGAACTGTTCATGAAGTCACAGATATCAGTCATAATATTGGAACGGAACCCTGTATGGAAGACTTCTGGACGTTCTCTTTAGTCAAATTATTCTCTAAAATGACAAACCGCACCCAACTGTTCATAAAGTCAATGTTATCAGTCATAATATTGGAAGTGAACCCTGTATAGAAGGCTTTTGAACGTTGTCTGCAGCCGAAATGGCCTGCAGCCAAAATGAACGTTGTCTGCAGCCGAAACAACGCACACCCTACTCTTCATGATGTGACGGATTTAGGTCATGAGGCTGTAATTGTGCCCTGTTCAGAGGGCTTTGAATGATAAGCGTATTGGAAATATCCTGTCATGCAAGAAACCGCATCTGGCTCTTAATGATACAACAGATACTGTCATAAGAATGGAACCAAGCACTACGTAGAATGCCTCTGGGCATTTTTTGTAGTCAAAATATGCTCTAATGCAACTAACTGTACTTGAAGTTTTCATAATAAGACAGATATTGGCCATAGGGCTGCAACTGAACCTTGTAGGAAAGACTTCTGGATGTTGTCTGTAGTTAAAGTATTCTCTAAAACGACAAACCGCGTCTAACTCTTCATGAAGTCACAGATATCAGTCATAATACTGGAACTGAACCCTGCATGGAAGGCAGCCAAAATGTTCTCCAATGCAATAAATATACCCGACACATCACGATGCAACAGATATTAGCGACTAGATTGGAACCGAGCACAGCGTTGAACACTTTCGGATGGTATATTTATTTATTTTCAAATACAGCTGCTCACTGTGAGGCTACTGCAAAAGTGGCATACATATATACAAAATGAAAGAATATAAACAGTAATATCACATTAAGTGTGCCAAGGTAAACAAATATCACTACCCTTGAGTGCACCCCTGTAATAAATGAGAGAAATAGGACATTATTATAATACAAGTGCCTCCAAAAAGTCAGACACACTGGGATTAGGAATCAAACCAAGTAGATCAATCCAGTGTTTGATAACTTTATTTGAACGTGTTAGAGAACTCTACAAATGACTTCTAAGCTGGGTGGTGATTGCGGATCAGTGCTGTGTTGAAGACTTCAGCACTTTGCTGATAGTTTAAATATCCTTTAACATCTACAAAATGCATCTGACACTTCTTGATGAGACAGACATTGGTTTTGAGATTACAGCCAAGCACTGTGGCTTTAGCATGTCATTAATTGTCAAAATACACTATAATGCAATAAAGCATGCCAAAAATTTTTGATGGGACAGATACTGATCAAAGGATTGCACCAGAGCACCGTAAAGAAGTTTTGGCAAGTTTTCCAACAGAACTACACAGAATATGCTTAAGTGAATGCGTATATATAATCCAAGTTAATGCATATACTAAAAAACCGAACAGAAATGAAGGACTCCTTGGAAACACATACAAATATTCAATGTTCAGAACCATCGAATATATTGAGCTCATTACAGTCTGGAGGCACAGATAAATACAAGCACAGCTCTGAAAGGACTCATAAGTCACATGAGGTACTTTTTGCATTTCTTCTACACAAAGTGCAGTACCATACTAGTGTACCTTCATTCATTCTGTGCATACATGTGGTGATCTTCTCTTCCCACAATCGTGTCATCGTGCAGCTGATTTCAAATCAGGTGCTTCTCACAAGGTTTTCAGTTATCTGTCCAGCTGTAAACAGATCGCGCGTTATGTTATAGTAAACTGTAAAATGACGGAGAAGCGCCATTGTATGCCTATAGCTATGAGTATCAGAATGAACTACAAATTAAGAATGTCTGTGTTAGAATGCCTCCAAACAACGTATGTGCTACTGAGCGTAGCACAGAAGCAGAAGAAGCGAGAAGTGAAATAGCAGGCAATACCAGCAGCACTTAATCATGCAACTTTCTTTTTCGATCACCACAGCGACGCACGCTCGAGTTTCTGTCTTGTACGTGAATGGAAATGAGACCGCTGACAGCCCAGTGTGTCAGCGTCGCTGGTACCCGACACGAAGTCGCATCTCACTGCTACCAACCAGCGCACGCTTATGATTAGCTTGGCAACACACAAAAACGATTAGCACCGAAGCCAACGAATGTTTCCGCGTCATACAATTCGCGAATACACTTATATAAGTACGTACGTTTTCACATCACGGAAATGTGTTGGCTAGTGCGAGGTTCGCTTTCAGCGATGATGAATATTGATGTTGAAAACAAACACAAACACAGTGCAGATAAAAACTCCTCCGTATGACCTACGCGATATTTCGGTCGTCGTATATGGTGTCTATGTTGCGACGGAAACTACCGTAGAGTTTTTTTCAGCCGATGTGCCTCGCATGTGCTGGTTCATACGAACTAGATGGTAGAGGCCTGCGCTGGATGCAGATGACACCGATCTGAATTGCCTCCGCGGTAGGCGAGGGCTCACGCTCAAACCTTCGAACCTCCGAAGTATGTTCGCACTCGTTTTTAGCACAGAAAGTCACAGATGAAAGCACAAGAACACCGACATGCTCCTTTCGCTCGGCCGACGATCGCACAGGGGTCCGGCGCTAGCATAGCCGGCCGGCATTCGCTGGATTTGTCGGCGTCGCTCGAACTCGGCACGAAACCGCGTCACGCTGGTAGCACTCGCAGTCGTTCGTCGTTTCGTTGTCGTTCTAGATTACGAAGCGGTCATTCAGGAACGTTAGGAGTAGTTTTCATGCTTGCTTTCAGCACTCGGCTGTGCCTTCGAAGCGGCGGCCATTAGGCACAGCATTCGGAGTCATCGCGGCCTCTGGTTGGTTGGCGCGCGGCCTCTGGTTGGTTGGCGCCGCTGTACGCGTGGTGACGTAGCGTACGCGAGGCGAAATATCAAGCCCGGCTTGATCCCTCGCGCCTGCTCGCGTATTCCCCTCCGAAGCCGACGCCGAGAGGCGCATTTGACGCTTTTGACGCGTAGACGCGAGCGAACGCGTGCCAGTGGTTGGCACTTTACTCGGAAGAGCGTCTGGCAAGAAGTAGGCCAGGCGCCGCTGTCCGAGTTTAAAGCTATTGTTGGCATGCACGCTTGCCATCGAGAAGGACGCGGGGACGCGACCATTTGGCTCACCGAGACATAGTGACGGCAGGGAGACGAGCATAACCTCCCCCGCTGCGTCATTACCGAGTGTTGTTAGGATGTTGGGGCGCCTAGCTGTCGCATGCACACCTGGTAAGCGCACGGAGCCCAACGGTGTACTCGCCGCTCTTAAGGAGGCTTCTACGAAGCAACATTTATTGAGAGAGCTGACGGGGCTCGAGCGTGAGAACGGCTGCCGACGGAGGCAGCACGGCCTGGCATGGGAGAGAGTGTCACACACGGAGAATCTATCCCTTTGCGTGTATTATTTGGTAACGTGGTTTTTACCAATGTAGTGCCTGTTATGAAAGAGTTTCTGCGACTGGTTGTGATGACTCGAATCCCAACATGTGATCGGTTTGTGTTAAGACTCTTTGTTCAACAGAGGGTTGAAAAGAGGATGTTTGAATCTGAAATAGAAAAGCGGAAGTTCGGGCTTGGACTCTGGCAGGCGCTTGAGGCTGCAATAAAGCGTCTCTTCACCGGACTATGGCTCTTTCTTCACGCTGCCACCGTGCACTCGAGCCATCGAGGGGACCCATTCCGAACCTCAAACATCTTCCCTCCTTAGATAGTGTAGAAGCTAGTCGAGGAGGAGGGAATTAACTGGCATAGGTCAGCGAAAACGTTGGAGCTCATTCGACAAATACATTCGGCTCCGAGGGCTCACACAGACTCGGGCTCAGCGAAACTGTTCTCGACCGGATACACTTGGATTGAGACTCTTTGCTTGACTCGAGTCTGAGTGAGCCTAAGTGGATTGACTCACCAGTCTGCGAACGTACTACGTTTATGTTGGTTTCAATGCTCTTTAATACCCGTACTTCACATAACCAATGCTCTATGATACCCATTTCGATCTTGGGCCTTTAAATACAAGTTCTCCATAATCGGATAATCCAGCAGAAAGGACATTTTCATAAGGAATCCCTTTTTACAGGTTTGGGTTAATATCACGTTCAAATAAGCGAGCCTATTTTCATGGTCATACTATGCTTGGTTTTCAGAAAAGATGCATTTATTTTCTATGCCGGTCTAGAATTGGGTACCTAACCAAAAGCAAATAAAGAATGCTAGAGGGCCAAAATTGCGCAGACTGAAGGCCACACTCTCTCTCATTGTGCACCTAAAGTTTCACCACACATGCTACAGTTCCCTAAATATAAAGCTAAAGCCAGGACAACATGATTATCCTACCATACCGCCTTGATGCTTGCAAGCAGTCCCAGTAAAAGCGTTCTTGCAGTGCTCAAAACTGGTTCATTATCTCCTACATGTCTGTGAGGTTTTGCAGAAGAAACGAATATTAACAGAGTAGAATTCATTTATTCACAATAAGACAGCTGCCCGCTTCAAACAGGTGCTTTCAATACCACCAAACAAAAGCTTGGACATGACTGGCAAAATGGTGGACAAAACATGTCTAAAAAACTATTTTTCATGCATTCAGCTGTGTATCAATACTGAAAATGACAACACTAAAACCATGAACAAAACTAATAAAAACATATACCAGCATTGCATCATTCTAGTCTCAAACACAGGATTCTGAAGCACAGAAACAGCTCCAACTTGGACAGCTTCTTTGACATAACTTCCTTTTGTTGGCTGTACTCTGAAAGTTATCTGCGTTTATAGTAATACGTGCCATGTTTACTCAAACCGATTGCACAGTTTTTTTGACAAAACTGGCACCAAAATGCACGTGCTTTGTCACCTTGAACTCTCAAATATTTGGTGCACTTTAGATTTTATTATATATGGAACCACATTCACTGCCCAGATTCTAAAAAAAATACTCATTATAAACAGGTGAAGTAAATAACTTAAAAAATCTAAATATCGTGTTAACAGGAAGGACTTCAGCCCTTAGATACAACTTAGGCAACAGAAAAAATACTTTGTAGATAGCACCTTGCAAAGCAGGCCGAACCTCGGTGCTCCGCGGCCAACACTAAAACAAACCTGGGCAACACTACTCAATACTATGCATCAAAATGCGGCAACACTGCTAAAATGCCAATGCTCAATATTTCGTTTATCTCGTTGCTAAGCACAAAGCATGGCATCGAAACGCCTTGAGACAACATTATGATTTGGGAGTCTTCAACTGGAACACAGGAAACTCATTATTTCAAGCACAGTGAACTAGATATTTGGATAAAATCAATAATTGTAATATACTCAAAACTCGATAATGATACAAGACAGACGCATTATTCAAACTATGCGCGCTAGTTCTTGCGCCCCCCCAAGAGACCAGCGGCCCGATGATAAGACAAGAAAAGGCCATGACTGCGTGCGCCTTCTCAGCAGGGGATTTTGACGAGAAAGAAGTGGTGCACCGCTTGAGGTCTTCTCAGAGATTGATTCCTTTTGCAGATGGCCAGTTAGAAACTCTGCTACATTTTCCTTTACCTTTCGGGCACAAGTTAGCCCCCAATAAATAGTTATTCTTACACCATATGGATTGTGCGTAACAATATAATGAACCCAGAAATAACGAAACATAGATTATAATGTACTGAATGAAAAATAGTCTTGCAACGATTATAGTGTTAAGAAAAAACCTTTATAACGAATTTTAGGATATAACAAACTCGTATTTTTGCAAGATTTTTATAATGAGCTTTGAGTGTATTTAAGGTGCTCCAAGTCATTTTTACGTGTCTTCAGCTTCAACCAACATGATGTGACTGCTTTTTCAGGTCCTGGATGTGTTGCAATCAATGCATATAGCGTCAAGTGAGTTGATGTTATTAGTCTACATTGCTGCCTTTTCAATTAACTTCCCTGCAAGACAATTCGATCATTCTCGTCTATTCTCAGTTAACAAAAGTCGAGTGTGCACTCAAACAGGCCATAATAAAAAACAAAACACTTGGCCTCACAACTCAAAACAGCGCTTCCCTTATGGTGACATTATACTACAGTTTTTAACACGCAAGTTTCACAGGAAGAAGAAGTAGTGGCACCGAAGTATGTATTTGTTAAAAATCAGATGTCTGCAAATGACACCTCACGGTCAAACAATCTTTTGCAGAAAGAAGGTTCAAAATACCAATGCCTTCAAACCGTGCCACCACCCATAGGTGTCCTTCAGGCTTTTAACAACGCAAGGCACCATCTTTGATGATTTGCCATCGCCAAAATTTTTCCCACAGTTGCCCCAGCAGCTCAACAATAAAGTTACTACACCAGTTCAGAACAGTCCTGAGAAGGTGCGAAATGACAACTTGGAGTTAACGGTAAATCAAAACAGTAATACATTGACATATCTGCGACAGTGCGCGGATTCAACTTCCGAAACAAGTACCTTAGATGCCGTAGTGGTTCAAAACAAACATAACGAGTTCGGCTACATGAAGCCCATCATGAGAACCTAAGTTATACAGTTGCGGAATTCTTCACGACGCAGGATTCAGCTACTACAAACAGCGGTGATATCACACCACATCTAGTGCCTCCACATTGAAACTTGTGCCCACATTTTAGAACTGAACACAAAATTAAAATACAGAAGTCAAGTCTTCAAACAAGCACCACCTATAGCAATATGAACATAGTAGTTACGACAAAAAATAAAACTAACGAAAAAAATAGGCCATGAAAGCTCCAGAGCATGGCCACTGCCTGGAGAACTGCTTCCGGCATTGTTGAAGCTCGGCTTCACAAACAGTACCTCTGTTCGACCGGAAGATAATCATAGGAATGCACCAAACACGAGTGCTCAACTCTTGTGCATCTGGTATATGGCCTGGAAGACAAAATTTAAACATCATTAACAGATCACCGAGTGGAAGGATGTACTAGTATGTACTATATTCTGCCAAGCCATCAAGATTCTGAAACAATGCGCCTGAAAGAAATATCTTAGCACCAGATGGCACTAAGTTGAAAAGATTCATCTAAAAACCTAGCCGTAAGCATGCACCGCACACAACCTTCTCTACATGTTTCCATTCTAATTGATTATTTGTGGGGTTTAACGTCCCAAAACCACTATTTGATTATGAGAGACGCCGTAGTGGAGGACTCCGGAAATTTTGACCACCTGGGGTTCTTTAACGTGCACCCAAATCTGAGTACACGGGCCTACAACATTTCCGCCTCCATCAAAAATGCAGCCGCCGCAGCCAAGATTTGATCCCGCGACCTGCGGGTCAGCAGCAGAGTACCTTAGCCACTAGACCACCGTGGCGGGGCACATGTTTCCATTCTAAACAATTTCCCGATGCCAGTGTTGACAATTGAGAACAAGAGAAATAACACCCAATAGAGTTCAGTTCCGTTTTTTTTAAGGTTGCATACAGAGTTGGCAAATGCAAATGAGCTAACAAGGAATTAATCACCACGAAAGAACCCAGAAAAGCAGTGCAACTTTCGACAAAAAGAAACAAAAAGAAGTAAAAAATTAGTCTATTTTTCTCCTCTTTAAAGTATTTTTAATTATAGTAAAAAAAACAGCAGTCAAATGCAAAGGGAGGTTAAAAAATTACTAAATATTTTCAACGAAAATATGAGCAACAATGAACGAAAGCACATATTTGTATTTTGGCATTGTTACCAAAGTAGTAATCATTTGATGAAGCTCGCTTTGCCAGCGCTCGATTGATGTTACTTGTTTCACCCAATGCATGTTTAGCTTCCTGAATTACTTGAATTCAACAACAAACGGGCTACAGTGTATGACAAACGCGATGTTAGTGAATGTGATCACCTCTAAAATAACTGCAATTACTGGAAAATTCCAAATTAGCCTCACAAGCAACTCCACAAGCAACTCAGTAAAAAAATAAAGATCGAATCCACTTATTACAAGTAGAACTGGCCACTCTAGCGAGATACTCCCCTAGAAAGCTTCGTAGTACAGTGCTACCAGTCAGCATATTGCCAAAATTCAACCACACGCGCGATTTTTGGCAGCTAGGTCCAACGCAAACAAGAGAAGTCGTGAGCAGTTTCCACACAGCCCTCACCCGCAGGCCACCACACATCCCATTCATAACTATCACTACCAACCCTATCGTGATACTCAAGATCAATTATCTGTTTGACAGAACGTGCGTCATACTACTGTCTGAAGTGAAATGCAATGAAGATTCTTCAATAGGAGATAATAGCAACACACTGCATTTTCTGCTAAATCTCTAGACTTAGATATGCGTAAGTGTGCAACGCCTGGACAATGGACCATTTCAGGATAGGTAGCATGCGCGTGCGCGCCGGCCTCGAGGAGGCACGCGTTGTGATTGTTGGTGGCCAAACGTGACATGTGCGGACCAAGCGACATCTGGTGCCACGAACATGCAAATGTTCGTCCCCAAAGAGAGGTGTGAATGCAGGCCTCTGAGATCCCCTACCGGCATGCGGGGAATAATTTCGGAGTCCAAGGGCCACCAGTTTCGATTTTCGGTGATCCCCACTTGAGTTCTTGTCTGGACTAGGAAAAGGCCCATTGAAATCAAACCATAGTGGGTGCATTAACATGAGGGTCATGGGTCTTCAGAGTACGAAAAGAGAAAAGGTCAGCCTTTTTTTAGGGGCGAAGCTCGTGAAGGTCGAGGTTTGTCCATTAGCGTTGTTGGTGTTGTGCGCTGTAGCTGTGATGACAATGACGCTGATAACAATGAAGATGATGACAATGATGATCACAGACGACTGGCTTGTGCAGAATACAAGGTCTCGACATGTTCTACGATGCAGTTTGCATGACTGGAAACAACTAATAACCATTGGAGAACATGCACAGACCTCATCTTTGCTAACTTCCGGCTAGATCTGATATCACAAAGCAGTAATAATAAAGGCAATGCGAAATTCACAACTCAACATAACATACCATTTATGACACATAAACATTGTATGTAATTGTACACTGCTTTGAAAAACCCATAAACAGGGGCTGTGTCGAGGCTCGACATAACCCCTGTTTAGAAACTTTTCATCGCAAGCTTGCATATTCTCCTTCCTACTGTTTCTTGAATGTACACTGCTCTGTCACTCTTTTACATGCATGAGTGGTCAATGTCACAGGGGATTTACGGTAACACTGAACGATCCCACTCCTTTGCCCACTTGTCATCACGAACTTCGTGGATATGCCGTTAACTTTTGTACCATTCGTTTCAGGGTCCACACTGTTTTCTTTATACTGAATGAGAGCAACATAGCTGTAGACAACACTCTAAGTGCCAGAAACAGATAATTTCTTTTTGTCAACACACATCGGAAGAAAGGAACACAGAATCTTCACAATGCCATCCCTCCTCCTACTCAATGCTATCTCAGTACCACTCGAAAGCTTCAAGCTTTGCTTTCCGTCTCTTGCCTAATCTGCGATGGTGGCACAAAAATAGTACCCATCAAGCAGCCGCTCGCATTATGCTGGCAATAGCTCTTCATTTTATGGCCATGGTATAGATCTTGTATCTTGTTTATAAAGCTTACAGTTTGAATGCATCATTTCAATTTTTTTTGTTACTAATGTTTTGCTGTCTCTAATAAATAGCATAAAAGCACCTGTTCTATAAAGCAAATCTGTTGGAAGTTGGTGCTACGTTTCGTAAATATGACCTCAACCCCGAGATACAATACAGTACATTAGTAGCCTCTGAAAGCATGACAGGAGTTTTGCTCAAGCAGCTGTCACATGAAGAGGTGTGGTTCAGGACTCATGCTATTGCACCTGATTTACAAAATAAATAATTCAGCTGAAACTCAGTGTGCATATTTCACACCTGCCCATGAGCCAATATTCTACTTTCGGACCACGTAGCCAAATCCGACCAACTAGCCTAAACATTACTCTGCATTACTGTAAGTAAGAGGAGAAGCAGGTCTGAGAACACAGCCCCCGCACACAACACTCACCATTTAAAATGAAACTGGACAGGAGTGCTCAGTCTTCGAGCGTGACGTTCCGGAAGAGGTATGACATGGACTCTTTGTGGTGGATGCGCCGGATGGCCTCAGACAGCAGCACGCTGATGTCCACCGTCTTGATCTTGTGGCACTGCATCTTCTGCACTTCGTGCGGAACCGTGTTGGTCACGACCACCTACACACAGAAGGTTGCCAAAAGGAGTGAAAAGAGGTTGCAACAGGGTGACGACTTGTGCTAATTGCTACATACTTGTTGAGCTGAATTCACATGACGAGAAAATCGCAATTTGACCACGGGCATCGCGTACTATGTCACCATACGCCACCCATTCTTGCATTCCCGCTTCGGTCAGTGCGGTGTAATTAGTGAAAGGATGGAGGTCCAAATCGTAATTGGGACTCTCGGGGAGAAATGTCGAAATCCTCGCTTGTAGCGTGGAATTCTCCTGTCATGTGAATGCTAGTTGCGGAGGGATCTTAATCGCATCACATGTCCTGTGGCTGATCCTTCCAAGATCATGTTTGTTGTGCGAATACAGATTTAGGGGACCAGTGTGCAAAGATGAAAGACAAAGAAGAGGGACAAACAACAGCACTTTTGTTTGTACCCTTTATCTTTACACACTAGTCCGCTCAAGAGTGAGGAAAGATGACTGGCCTGTAATTAAGTGACCAGCGTGGCACTGTAGGAACAACTGGTGCAACGCTTCGTGTAAAGACATGCAGCGATAACAGAGGCACTACAATCACACCTGTAGCATGACCCAATGGCTTAAACTTAAGGCTGTGAGAATATTAGCCAAAACATGCCAAGAATTAAAAAAACTGAATGTCTAATTCCAATACATAAGAGTACATTAGATTAGGCCCCCTTTGGCATCCACTGTTACATTATCTCTGCAAGCACATCCTAATGAGACTTAGACAGCTCTCTGAAAAATGAAGAGAAGGAACACTATGCAACTGCTCCGTGATCATATATGTATGCACGAAGTTAAATGATGAAAACACACCACAGGCATGTACCACATGGTGCATGAAAGAAACATCCATTCTCAGAAAGTCTTGCAAATATTGGTGGCAGCACACCAGTAATGCTAGATTAACAGCTTAAAATCAGGTATCATTCCACTGCAGTAATGACAAGTGCTTTGGCTGCAGCATAACATTATTAAGGCTTTTATTAAAGCTTATTGCAATACACTCAAGCCCCATTTTAATGAGGTTGCAGCTTACATGAAAATAAGTTTGTTATATTCAAAAATTTGTCATAAAAGTATATTCCTAACACTATCTGTTGCAAGAACATTCTTCATTTACTTCTATGTAACAGACTGTTTGTTACATCCAGGTTCGTTATACCAAGGTTTAAGTGTAATATATGCTTCTGTCTAGCTGCCATGGAACTACAAGAAGTTGGACTTAAAAACCCAGGAAGACAACCATACTTTTTTAATGCAGCAGCAGACAGACAACAAACTTTATTAACTTTAATAAGGTGCTGAAGGACTAGCCGTGGAGGACCCGTTCGCGCCCCCTGCTCGCCTCACTTCTTTTTCTCTTTTCTTTTTTTGTCCGTCTAGGTGCTCTCAATAGAAAGATTTTGACAATAAAAACTTATGTAGATTCATAGCGTATGTTCCAGTCCTACGTAACCAAAGCTTGACTAAGTGCTTGTGTGCAAAAGTTCCCAAATGCTTGCCAACGGTCAGAAAAGATTTCACTCGGTGGATTTCAAGAAACCCCTACTGCATTGCAGTAACCTTAAAGGGCATGTCATCAGCTCACACGAGAAATCTTAGTTAAAAATGGGAAGTTGTGTGCTCAATGGAAAATGTTGTACAGTGGGACTTCGATTATGCGTCCCCCGGTTCCACGACAACCCGCATCTTGAGATGAAGCGGTTTGGTCCCAGCAGTATCCCCATAGAAATGCATTAAAAGCCTTAGTTTCACAACGCAGTTTTACGCCGACCCCGCATCTCAGACGGCTTTCAGAGTCAGTTCGAAAGAAAAAAAACACGTTTACCGGGATCAAATGTGGACCAAATATTCATAAGTGCAAGATGTAAAGTTGCGTTCCCCTAAGTTGATGATTGGAAAAGTGGAGAACAAGACATTATGTTTTCTTAGAATAGAACATTTATTCTTCTGGAAGTTCATGCACTTGTACATATGCCTCAATCGCATGCGTTATTGTCCGGTGTTGTTATATAGTCAAGCTCTATCCATACAGAGTAGCTTCAGCCGGCTGAAAAGCTGATACTTTCACGTCTCCATTCCAGGGAAACTTTTCCTGGTCAACATACAGTTGATCTCCTACCTTTGTCGTACTCGCAGTCACAGGCTTGCGCACCCATAAGGGCGCAACGCAGCTGTTTTCACCGCGCAAAATTATTTTCCCTTGACGCCAGTGATCATAATGAGAGAGGGACACCACTGACAAGGCAACATACTGCAACGCACACAGCTCAGTAGCACAACCTCGTGGTCCATGGCCATTATTTGATAGCGATGACACAGTGTCTGACTCTTATGATGTAAAACACTTTGCAATGCAGTTTTGGTTTCATTTTCATGCGCAGGCAAATTTTGGCCTCTAGTTATTGGTAAAAAGATGTGCATTGGATTCGATATTTTTTTAAGGTTGAGAATAAAGATTCGCTCACACTTCCTTCAACTAAGTAATGCAGCCATTGGCACGAATAATTCGATCTACTTTCCTTGCAGAGGCACAAGGTCGCATTGTGGGATTATTCAGGCAGCCTCTACTCATTGTTTGGGCAAGGCTGAGTGTCCTTGCCTGTAAACTTAGTTTTTTTTTTATTATTGTACAATGCCCGAATTGTTTGATAGTTTTGCATGGTCCCCTGAAAGTTGCATAATCGAGGTTCCTCTGTACTACAGAATTCTGTAATCCGTTCATTGCGAGCCGTGAAAACCAATATTTTGAAGTGGCGCGCAATCATGATACAAGAAGGCAAACTTGTAACCTTAGCCACTCTCCCCGTGTGGCCTGTGCAATGATTCCTTCCAAGCCCTCTTAGGTATCTAAGCTGGAGGATCACATGACACAGACACGAAAACATGGCATGAACTATCCACGTCAAATAAACCCAGACAGCGGCAAGCCTTCGTGATGTTACAGAGCGTGCCGTCCAGTTATCACCATGGACAGGCGCACACATCTTGTTGGGGCAACTCTGCGCATATATCTGTGCCTGCCCATAGTGATCAGTGGACAGCACGCACTGTACTATGTAGTGTACACGTATCCGGAAGAAGTACGGCCACTAGCGTAGGTCCGGCCTTAGCGAGCAGCAGGGCACGCGTTAACCGTGGCCGCGGCGACAACACGATACTGCTCAAGGTCGCAACACTTTATTGTCTGTGGCAATACCAAACGCAGTACAGCCCGTAGCAAAGGAGCGGCGGGAAAGCAAATGGGCTTATCCATGCCACGGGCCGGTACTTAGCTACGGAGCAGAAACCTGGAGACTTACAAAGAGGGTTCAGCTTAAATTGAGGACGATGCAGCGAGCAATGGAAAGAAAAATGGTAGGTGTAACCTTAAGAGACAAGAAGAGAGCAGAGTGGATTAGGGAACAAACGGGGGTTAAGGATATCATAGTTCAATTGAAATCAAGCAGAGAAAATGGACATGGGCCGGGCATGTAGCCCGGCCCATGTCCAATTTCTTTTCTTGATTTCAATTGAACTATGATATCCTTATTGAAATCAAGAAAAGAAAATGGACATGGGCCGGGCTACATGCCCGGCCCATGTCCATTTTCTTTTCTTGATTCTCTTCTTGAATAACGACCGCCTGTTCGAGATGGTAGTTATTGGCCCCCGCCGCAGAGCAAGCAGCATATACGGTGCTATGTCCCTCCGAGACTCGAAACGGATCACTTTGCTGAGCCTTCAGTAGCTCTTCGCTGCTGAAAGTGATTCCCATTCTCCCAAAGGGGGGAGTCTGGTATTGCGCCCACTCAGGACCGTAGCAACCGCCGCGTGCACGGTGTCACGGGTTCGCTCTCAGCACAGTGGACTTCAGAAAGTTCTCCCGCTCGGCCGCTACGCAGTGCGCCGCTTACCTGGATAGCAGCCAAGGCCGTCCTCATGGGGACTCCTCCTTTTCACCGCTGTTTCGCCCCCGACGCTTGCATGTGCTAAGGCACCGCAAGTGGCCGTCGCACCGAATTCCAGGTTCTCGGCAGACAACAGGGGGCATGAGATAGTGCATCAGCTACTACGTAGGTTGTGTATTCACCACAAAAAGGGGTGACGACACGGACTTCGGTACCCGTCGATAGAGGCCGTGGCCTCTTTGTTCAATGCGGCATGCCACGAAGCAGACATGTTGCGACGAGCCCGAATCGCGCAGGCGAACCGACTTGCTAAGAGCAGTCAAAAGCTTAGTGATACCGCATTGGGCGCCAGTGTAGTGTACACGTATCCCGAAGGAGTACGGCCACTAGCGTGGGTCTGGTCTTAGCGAGCCGCAAGGCACGCCTTAACCGTCGCCGTGACGAGAACACGGTACTGCTGAAGGTCGCAACACTTTATTGTCTGTGGCAACACCAAACGCATTACAGCCCGTTGCAAAGGCGCAGCGGGAAGGCAAATGGGCTTATTCACGCCACGGTCGTAAAAGCACTACACAGGGTGCCATGAACACATCTCCTCCGTGGTAAAGGTAATTCACTGAGACACAGCACGAAGGCCAAGTTGCTCGAGCGCAGGCAAAGGCGCTCGCATTGGCTTCAGAGGGAGACGGGTCGGCGTAGCCTGGCCACGCACTAACACACCATACCACCCTTCAGCCGAGCGTACGCAAAGGGGCAACAAAAGGTGAGCGTTCGCCTCGGGCCCGATGCGCCGTCAGCGAAGTCCGACGAGCCCTGAGCGACGGGAGTCAACGGACGGAAGATTGCGTGGCTTACCATCAGCTGTCCCGGAGAGTATCTGACCCGCTCCTGACGCATGCGTGCAAGACCTCGCGGGAGACCCTGCGTACAGCGCCACAGTCGACATCCGCTACCTGGTGAGAGGGGTTAAACGTCACTTCGCTCTCCCAGCGTGGCAGACAGCGGAGAAGGGGAGTCATGTTGGGACGTGAGAACGGCAGAAAATGCGGCAAAGCCCGCGAAAGGGCAGCGGGCTAGCCTAAATTCCCACAACCATCATGAAGGCTTGTCGCTGTTTGGGTTTTGATTTGACGCTTAATGTACATGGAAGGTGGCATGTACACGATGTAACCGCACCAGTCCAAGCACGCGAGAAGTGTGATGTTTTGGGCGTTCTCTTTGTGTACTGCCTGTTTCTTCGAGATTAATCCCTCAGTGCAAGGCTCTTCAGACAAACTGGCAAACATCAGGATCCCTTATTACAAAACGATCCCTTATTACAAAACAAAGTGTCGCACCACTGAAATTGCTGTCGGGGATTACGCCTGCACGACGTAGAAAAGGCAAAAACACAAACACATGTGAAAAGGAGGCAGATTACTGTAAAATTCCTAGGAAGGGCCCTCCTTCAATGAAGTCGAAATGGCTGGCAAAGTGGGGGGGTAGCTATATTGGAACGGCACCAAAATTCGAGATGGCGTCAAAATTTTCGCACCAGAAAAAAAAAAGTGCACTGATTAAAAATTTTATCACAGCGAACTTTGTTTCCGCCCAGGATTTGTTGTAGCTTTTATTCACTTTCAAAACGATCTCTTCGGAAAGAATCTGGTGGCTGACGATATGGTCTGCACTTATTTCGCACTCAAGGTACTCGAACAGCGCATCGTTCACGTGTTCGCTGAACACTGGCGTGCCGGTACTAAGCTTCTGTAAAGTTCAAGTTTTGCCTTCTCGTAGTTTAGCAGCAGCAAATAATCGAAATTTGTCTCCCATTCTCACATCCACTTCGGGTCGAGCTTTTATTGTCGAGACATTTGGGGCACATTCTTTCCGTTGTATAAATGCCGTCGAATAGCCTCGATTTTCTTCACCACTCAGTAGGACTGCACAGATGACCTCTCACCCCAACAAAGCAACAAATCGTGCGAGCAATCAGGCTGTAGTGCAAAGCAGGACTGGATTGGATTAGATTCATGGCATCCACCATGACTAAACGAAAGAAAAAAACAGTATTTGTATAAAAATACACGGAAACATTTTCTGTAAACTGGATGTTGCAGGCTACTGTTGCCTGGGAGCATTGCCGCGGAGCGGGGGAGGGGACCTTTCTCGAAACGACACGAATATTTGAAATTGCCAGGGAAGTTGAGGGGGGCGGGGCACTTGTACAGGGTGGGGCCGCATGCTCTGAATTTTACAGTAGTCTCAAATTTAACTGCAACTCAAAGTACATTTAAGGTGGGGGGGGGGGGGGGGGCATGCCTTTGGAAACAAAATTTTTCGTTTCTGGTTGGATATTGATGAAAATCCGCACTGACACTAAGAATGGCCTCACAGTGCTTCCATAAAAATTTCGATGCGATACATTAACGAGAAACAAATTATTTTATTGAACCTCGTGGAGGGGTTGGAGGACTTATAAAATTACAAAAATAGTTTTTAATCAATGTACACACAGCCAAATGCATGCTGAAAGAGGCTGCATTTTCAAAAAATTTTTTTGCTACAATAAATCTTGTAGTTAACATTTTCTCCAGCGACACTGCAGTGAGCACACTTGCACTACAAACATGAAGCCCTACGAAAAATTCTTCAGGGAGTAAAATGAAACACTAAGATCGCAGCCCCCTGAAGCACAGTTCAAGGAACGTTACAAAACAATAAAAATCTGTGAAGTGGTTGCCAAGATATCTGCTCCACGAGCCGAGAATAATGCCAAAAAAACTGTTCCAAAAACACCTTGAAATTGTGATCTTAGGTTTGTTTTGTGATGTTTGACTTCTGAGGCATGTAGGCTCTGCCTAATGTGCTTTTGTTGCCTTTTTTTTCATTACCTTTTTTTTTTGGTCTACAAGGAACAAGTATGGATTTCAAACCAAGTTCTCTGCATGAAGAAGTGGTGTGATAGGCATGACAGAAAATATGGTAATTGAATACGGCCATATACTAAAATGATAACACCTATCTTGTGTCAAGCTGTCATTACCATAATTAAGTACTTCTTGATTAAAAATAATCACTGAACAGTTTTATATACATAGAGGTTTTATTGCATCAGAAAAATCGCTCATTCCATGACAGCTTATGCCTTCTTTCCAAATAACAAACAGTTATGGGCAGAAAAATGGTGGCACAGGAGTTTTTTAGCAGTTTATTTAATTCTGCAAGTTGGGCATATAAAAACTCGTGCCCCTGCTTCATACGTGCTCTTTTTCCCCTCTAGCCGTGAAACGCATCATACAACCGGTCACGGAAACGCTAATCTACGAGGCTTTCAATGTTTCAGAACATTCATGGACGCTCGCGGCGATACGACGCACGGCTCCAAGCATGTCTAAATCGCATAGAGCTTATTGACAGCACTCCATACAACCGTGAAGCGCACGGCCACATGGACAGTGCAGCCAGCGTGTGATGCACTCGGCGGCAGCGTTCAGGGACCATCCGCGAAATGTCTAGCGACAATGACAAAACATCGACGCGCAATGCGCTTGGTATATTATTTTGAAGTGCCGATGCGCGCTAGCCGCTGTTCTGAGCAATCCTTGGCCATGGAGGAGGAGGAGGAGGAGGAGGAGGGGGGGGGGCTGACGAGCTTGACTGTGGGGTCCGCTGCCGATGCATAAAATGCTCATCCGCGGTTCCTAGGAGCTAGCGAGTGATATGCTTCATTGCTTGTGAAAAAGCACGTAGCGACGAGTGCGCTAGCACGTCATTCTTGCCCGCTGTCTCCCCATCAGTGGAGTTTGGCCTAAAAACGACTCCGATGACGCGCCAGGCTCGTAGACCGCACGCCCTCTCGCAATGACGTGCCGTCCTTGTAGTAATCTGATCATGCATTCGCTTACAGCTCATAACTAAAGCGTAGTTATGTTCTAAGTGATCGTCGAGCCGTGAACACATCACAAAGTAGCGATTTTCGAGAGCCGTGTCCTCGCGACGCACAAGCAGCAGATGACGATCTTCCGGAGCGAGCATCGGGACAATGGTGAGGCAAGCTGAGGCAACATAGCGGCCATAGCCCATCAGAGGGTTGGAAACGACCTTCAAACATTTGCTTTTTGTGCACTTGTTTTTAAAAGGTGGAGCCAGCTGAGGTGGGAAATTTAAACACAGAGAAATGCTCTTCCCGATAAGCCCGAGTAGTCAGCTCCTGGCCGCACCATCGCGAAGCTATAATTTTTTGAAAAACGCTGTTTTCTCGAGATTTCCAGAAAAAGGTTTCGCGATTTAGGAGGGTGAAACGAATTTTTTAAAGCACTTCTGCGTGGTTTTCAGTGTAGAAATTTTGTAATCAGATAGAAAAAGGGTTCTAAAACTGAAAGCGTGATTTTCAAAAAATAAATTTTTTTGCCATTTTTCGCGATACCAAAGCTACGTCCCCCCTTAAACCATGATATAATAAGCCCGGACATAATGAAATATCAGTTATAACAAAGTAAATTGTTAATAGTCTTGCAAAAAATATAGTGCTGGGAAATTATCTTTATCATAGATTTCAGGATATAACAAACTTATCTTACTGTAAGATGTAACTTTGTTATAACGAGGTTTTAAGGATTTAGTTTATACCAAAAAAAAACAAGCAGACATTCTGCTAGCGTGTTTCATTCTTTCTCTCAGCTTTCATTCATCTATACAAGCAATAGATTACCCAAATTACACATCAGAGCGAATAATTATGATGTCAGGGGCTGCCATTTGTGACGGAGTGTCGATGTCTACATAGAGGGCAGATAACTGCATAGGGTCATTCCAAGAGAACAGCGCTCTGTCCTGTTGTCCTTCTCTCGTATACCCATGCTGTTCTTTATGAGGGGTCATTTCTCGTTGAGTGTCATCTCCTCCACTTGGGGGCGTGAGTAGGGCAAGTGACGCTCAGTTTGAAATTTCACCTCTTTCCACGGCACATAGCATTGCGAATCTTGGCAGGCATGATCGCGAGCACCCAGTGTATGCATTGCCAACGCCTCCTAGATTTCCCTTGCCTGCCGGATTATCGGCGGTCACTTGGAAAACGGCGGTCGTCGGAACTACGGTGGTGGCGCTACTCAAGTAGCGGTGTCTTCAAATAGGTTTTTACATTTTTGTAGCTTATATGCAACAAAAATAACGTAAAAAAGTTTTTAAAAGGCGTAAGCATAATTATAATTAACCCTACTAAGTGACACCGTCATTCAGCAAGCAACTTTTTCAATACAAGGCATAGATAGCCTTTGAAATTAGTAGCGAACACCGAAATTGCCGATCTTAAGGGGGGACATGGGTCTTCGGGCTCTGTCATTTATTTTTGGACCAAATGTGTCAAAAGTTGGCATGCTTACTTAGTTTGTTCTTCTGATTCTAAATATGTAGCGATTTTTTCTGTAGCTTCATTAGTCAATGAAATAATCAAGATAAGAATTTCTATTGTTCTTACCCCAATAATAAAATAACCACCTGTCAAGAACTGATAAATGACATAGGAATTGACAGTAGAAAGCATAAGACATACAACATAGGAAGCACTTTTTTGATTGGGTCATTATTTGTTACTTTACAGTACACTAAACTTTGTGGGGGTGCTGACACCCCCCCTGTAAAGTTGTCTGCGCCGCGTGGCGCACGTGTCTCGCCACAGGGCGTTATTTCGGTGGTGACCACCACCGGGCGATAGATGGCGTTGTGTTCGCTCCGAGTACCACTGTTGGTAGAGTGGCAGCGCCGGTGGTGGCCCCTGGCGGAAGGCGGGCCTTGGTGGTGGGCGAGCGTTGAGCGAGCCTCTTCTGCGCGTGGCGGCTGCCGCGAACGGTTGTCTGTCGCGTGGGCCCCCGGTGCTCGGCACCGCGGGCTTCGCGCCGGGGTCCCACGTGGAAGATCAGGCGTTGGCGACGCCGCCTTGGGTATGTGCTAGTGTGTTGGGTGTGTTAGTGTGTGTTTATCATGTTATTGTGTGTTTAGTGTGTCAATGCGTTCGGTTGTTTGTATGGTAGCGTGTTAGTTAAAATTGGTGTATCATTCGGCGGACGATATCGTCGTCTAAATTTGTTAATAAATGTATGTATGTTGTGTGCTTTGTTCCGACCGTGTTCACTGTGTCCGTCACTCCAAGAGCGTGGCGTGGCGGTGCGCGCGTTCGCCTCGCCGAGACCCCACAACTTCACAGCTCTGAATGTAGCCATTGTGTGGTCACACAAAAGACTAGTTTAAAAAACTTGCCGCAAGAGAAATCAAAATCGGCTTCCAATGTTGTGTGCTCCAAACATATAGCTTCATGCTGCAAAAAAGATATTCTGCCGTCTGTAATAGTTTCCGATATATTCCAGTAATTTTCATGAAGGGTGTACAAAATTGCCATTTTGAGAAAATGAAGAAAACAAAGAATTCTAACATTTTTGACTGTAAAAATGTATGTACTTATAATGGTATAGCCATTGGCATATAAATGAATGCTAGAAAGCCTAAGGAGTGCGACAGTGCAAGCTGATCGAAAATTGAACGAGTACTTATCGAATTACAGCACAGTAAAATTCATTGCATGTAACCAAATACAGAAATTTTTATAATAAAATAAAAAAAATGAAGCTGCCCATTAAAAATAGGCTCCCAGCATTGTTTTTGTGCACATTTAGCTACATTGTGCGAAAACAATTATAGCTCTAGCTGTCCTAGGTCCATTTTTACCGAACAAGCAAAAAAAAAGTTGCCGAAATTTGTGCTTCGAGAATAATGCTGTTAAAAAAACTTTATTTCGCCGTTCCGAGGGGAAAATATCATGGCACACATACTTTTAGTCAGTTAATATGCACCAGGAATGTAATAGGACTGATTGTTTGCCCGAGCGTGTCGTTTTTTCTAGTCCTGTAGCAAGTTGTAGCCGTGTGCTCGTCTGCCGCGAGGCTGCTTATCAGTTCGGTGACTGTACTGACGGCGATGTACGACAAATGTGCATGCGTTATGCGCGATCCGTCGAATAACACGGCAATGTTTTCCGGCTTGTCCAGAATTAGTTACCCGTAAATGTCGCGAACCAAAGTTGCTCCCTCGCTCATAAATTTCGAGGCTACACGAGTGCCGAGGTGTTAGTTTCCTTTTCACGTAAGACTGCCACATTTTCGAGCGGAGATTGCGACAACGTTGCAAACACGTCATTAAAAGCAGTCTATCTGATGTCAGTAGCCTCCATTGCAGGGGCGGGGAGCATCTTCACCGCGAACGGATTAACTTTCTGTTGTTTGTCGACTCGCAGCGTACTCCACTCTGACGACCCATCACGCAGTTCAAGGTCCTTTTGTCAGGCGGGGCGAACCGCGGCATCGGCGCGTTTAGTGATAAGACTGCACTTCCGTTCCGTTCCGTCACTACAAAGATTGATATCTCTTGTAGCTCCACTTCTGCTTTTTACTTGCCGTCCTCTAACTGATGAGGCTGCAAAACACAGCCGTTCTCGGTAACGCTGTCGGCAACCAACGGGCTTTGTATACAAGTTTGGTCTACACCAGTGACTCGGCGACCGCCGTTGACCACGTCAAGTTTGTTATCCTCATTGTCCTGAGCCATAGCGGGGCTCTTTCTGAAGTTCACACCGAACGAACGACCACCACACCCGCTTCACAAATTACTGTAGCACAGAACTTCTTTACTGCTGCAGGCAGTCAGTAGCACCATGAAAAAATGGCGCATGCCCAAAATGCGCGTCACAATGGTGAAGCAGACGCCGAAACGCCCCCTTGTCAATCGGATGCCTAGATTTTGTCACGTGCCACAAGCAGCCAATTCAATCGTGTGCGAGTGCTTCTTGATGACTCGCTTTTGCTAAAAAACCAATGAGCAAGGCGAGCCAGCGGCGGCGGAATATTGAAGATGGAGAAACGGCCCTTCCAAACGAGACCAAGATGAACACAATAGCTCGTGTGTAACTCCAACAGTTCGGCGCGGAAAAAGCGCGATTTTAGCGTCAGTTTGCGCTCACATTCATCTCACAGGTATGTTATAAATCGATTTTGCGCCAGAAGTAAAAACGCCAGAAGCTAGAAACTTCTCAGATAGGTGCAAAAATAGGTACAGATTCCGAAAATGTCAGCTAAAAAAAGTTGAATTTTTTTCGCGATTTATGGCCTTCTAAGACCCGTGTCCCCCCTAAAGACAGTACAAAGCCCCTAATTCCTACGTAGGCAGCACCTACATAGATGACGGGTGTTTCGCGCTCATCTGGCAGGCAAGGGAAATCTAGGAGGCGTTGGAATTGCACTTCTCAGCTCAAAAGGCTCACACGGGGTTAGGGGCTCTTTCAATAGTAAACCACAACCAACTTATTGTGATAAAGTGAACCAGTAGTGTAAAAGACGCATGTGTAATTACACAAGCACATGCACACATGCTGTCATGGCACAGACACGAAAATGCATAATAGGTATGAACTTGCAGGACATTTTGAGATGTGGCTCTGACAATCGAAGCCCTTGAGGCACGCTTCAATTTTTTTTTCTTTTGGTTGCACAATTTTTCAGGTGTTTTATTTTTATGGTCTTGGAGAGTCTGAAAAATCAGACATCAGTTTTTTATAGCGGCCTCGTAAAGCAGTTGCTTTCATTGTGGTCATGGCAGTCACACCCACAGCGAAAGAGCACAATTAGGCCATACATGTATCTAGGAACTAGGATAGGAACATCAAGGCTATTGATGTGAAATCAGTCAAGACACATGATACAGTAATCATGACGGTCAACACTATGAACTTATTTCGCCTGAAAATGAATGTGTTTTACAATGTCCCCCAATTAGTGCACCTGCCTAGAGCTAGCAAATTGAAAGTTGCACCTGTGAACTTTCTATGATAGCGAAGTGTCACAACGACTAAATTTTCATGCATTATGCGGCTGGCACTGTTAGCGTACTCCAAGCGATACATGATGGAGAAGATGATCATCCGATGAGTGTTTTCATTGGGTCTATTTTTTTAGGCAACTTTCATGCAGATGACAATTTTCCCATTCTTGATAGATGCTTCAACTTTCCAGATTCTAGTGGAATCCTTTTGCTCGCTAAAACAACTTGAAGCAGAGATGAGAAGGCACTGACCTCATCAATTGGAGAGTTTTCGATGAGCTGCGGCGCATCACTGGACAGGAGTCCATGGGTGGCCAGCACGTAGATCTTATAGGCACCGCGTTCCTTCAACACTTCAGCAGCCACCACGAAGGATTGAACATCATCCACCATGTCGTCCTGGATAAGAGAACGAGGTTGAAGTGGTGCGTTGGGCATGTAATTATAGGCTCTTCACTTAAAAAGCACTGATATCAAATTCACTCATGCCAAGATTTTTGAGCCAACGAGTAGCTATCGATCCCCTAGTAGCGATTCGTGACCTAAAACGCATCTGAGCTATGAATGAATATCTGCAATATTGATTAATATATCCGCTATCGAACGTGGTTCAAAATGGGTCGAAAGCCCGCCAAATTGTAGTGCTGTCAGCGCTACCTCGCGGCCACGTCGAGGCCACTGCACAGATGATGCTGCTTTCACAAATAATGGTGACTTCATGCACACTGGGATTTCGTCTGCTAGGAGCGCACGTGCAGTCAGTCCAGCTGTGTCTCTGATGATGTGGACTAAAGCCCCTCCATGCGTTTTCTGCCGGCTAGATTAAGGGAAGACGTGGGTCTTGAAAAAAAATTGTTTTTCTTATTTGTCCGAATTGAATGAAACTCAATACTCTTATTCAATTTCTTCTGCAGATTCCAAATTTATATATTTTCGATATCTGCATTGAAACAGAAGATAATAAATCTTTACAATATGCAATCAGGATATTTTTACAGGACTTTTTGGCAATTTTACCATGTCAAACACAAAAACAAAGTATATATCCAGATTGCCAGGGAACTGGTCTTGCCAGTGATGCTAATTTTATTGTTTGCAACAAACTTCAAATGTGAAATAAATGAATACGAACATGAGTGAAAAATGTCTGCCACACATTGTTTACAATCATCATGAATTAAAATTCGGTGAACAAAATATAGAAGAAAATGAATAGCATCACCGACGAGATATATTCTATACGAACACATTGGTATCAAACACATTGATATATTTAGTTGCATGCAGCACGCTTGCTGCACATGGGCAGCAAACACTGCGCTTCATTGAAGTGCCAGAAAATTTCGTACAACAACAATGTTTACGCATCCACCCAAATGAGGAAAATCCGAATGATTGGTAGTTGACGTACAGTTAAGCTGATTTCCCAGCAGTAACCGAACATCCTCACGACAGCTGCTGTAAGTGCAAGGATGCCTGATAACTATTCTAACAGGCCTCGAGAGCTATTATAAATATGGCTGCAGTAATTTGGCCACTTGAGCGAGGTAAGGAAAGCTCGAATGCACCATTTTCGGATTGCCTGATTACTTAAAAAATTTCACAGTCTTTAAGGAGTTTGAAAAATAGGACGCTGACAGCAGATTCATCATAGCAGTTTTTTTCGCAGTGGCATGGAAGACTTTCCTCGTTCCACAATCTCGCATTGATGAGAGAAAATGATCTGAGACGAGGAGGTCTGTCAGCAATGCCCTCACATTGGTCTCTCAAGCAATATACACCGTCTGAGAATACGCGCACTGTAATGAAGTTTTTTATACTCACCACCATGATGGCGATGCGGCCACCAACGTCACCCACCACGTAGATTGGCGGTTTCTCCTTTGCTGCAGGAACTATGGAAGAAACAAAATCAACCATGAAATACAGCTCAGCAATACCAATTCACTGCACGAACAACTACTTGTATAAAGCAGCTTGAATTATCTGTCTCACTGAGATGAACATAAACGAATTTTTTTTACAAACATTCTTCCACCTTGCGCACTGCAACATTTGGTGCATTTCATTTTACTTATGCAGTGCTTAGAGTGAAAAAGTATGCATAATACCAACAGAAATGCAAAGACACTTCATAGACAGACATGCCTAAGACATTCAACCTGAAACATTAATGCATACATGGTAGTTCTTGGAGCTCGTATGATAGGCATGCACAAATTTAAAATCTTGAAGAGTAAGCGTCTGTAAAAATGCACAGCCCTACTGCTCAAACATAAGTATTCAGAAATATTGATTAGATATTGAATCCAGAAAACTATGAATACAACAATCACAAAGGGCACCGACTATAAAAGAGCATGGGCAGAATTTATTTTTTTCATTACTCTCTTGAATAATGACCAAGTGATTACACTAAGAAGCCTGAACTTCAGGAGTGTTCAACAAATGTTAACCCTTTCACACCTGAATTTCTGTGAATATTGTGTGAAATTTCCCAATCTTTGTGTCTGTTGTAATTTTTTTGATAGCTGATTACG
The DNA here is from genome assembly GCF_043290135.1 of Rhipicephalus microplus. Classification (NCBI taxonomy): domain Eukaryota; kingdom Metazoa; phylum Arthropoda; class Arachnida; order Ixodida; family Ixodidae; genus Rhipicephalus; species Rhipicephalus microplus. The sequence continues at coordinate 87,234,558 of NC_134706.1, forward strand.
GCCACAACTTGTTCTTGACACTCAGGCAGCACCCATCAGGCCGAATAAGGATGACATCAGAGGCGATACTGGTACAAGCTCTCAATAACAAGTACAGCTCCGGTAAGTGGCTAAAAATGGTTAATGTGGCCAGTCTATGACATGCAAAATGAGACTCAGTTTAAGTCTATGAAGCCTGTAACGGCAGACTCATGGTGCCAGGCACCACTGACTTGCACTCGCACATTCTGGCCCCTGATTATCTGCCTTAAACATTACATGAACAGTGCAGTTTCATTGTATGTGCTCAATATCAACTAAAACACGATTTATGCTAGCTTGTTATCCAATTATTTTGGTTGTCTTTGTGTCCTTTAATGTTATGCAGAATGTCTTTCCTTCCATTACTTGCTCCGTTAGTCGTAACTGAAGCCATCAGAGCTGCAGGTAAGGCACCATCACAACTACTAGAGAAGATATTTCATGTAACAAAGTATGTACTAAATAGTCAACAAAGAACTGAGATGCCCTGTGTATGCGGTGGAAAGCTTCACTGCTTGCATGAAAAATCCCACTGACACTTGACTACGATACATATACGCTGCAACTGCCGCCAAATGTAACGAAAGCGCAGGCTCGACCACGCCGCTCACCGGGCATGATGTCGAGGCCCGCCTCCATGGTGCGCCCTGGCAGGAGTACCGTCGGAGGAGAGTAGCGGCCGTCCACCATGTCCGACTCCGACTCCTTCTGCTCACCGTGGATCACTGCGATGCCTGTACGAAAGCGGCAAATTTCTATACTGAAGGGATTTCGCTCACGGAATTTCACACTTGTTCCTCAGCAATGAGGCAGTTTGTTACGAATGACCAACTCCTAGGGTTTAATGTGCCAAAGTATAAATGATGCTACAACAAGAGCTCTAGTACAAGGCTCTGCACTATTATAAAAAAATTACTGGGTTCTATAAGTGAAAGTCACAATGTGATTATGATGTGGGCTGTAGTGGAGGCGAGGGAGGGGGGGGGGGGGGGGGAAGCTCAGGATCAATATGGGCCCCTTCATGTTCATCAATGCACATGATAGCTTGACAAAGTGGACATTGAACGTGTATTCTTGAGCTTAGCAGCGCAACACCTAAGCCGCCTGGCTACCATGATGACTGGATAAACTTTCAATGAATTTCTACTAACTAGATTTCTTTAATGGGCACCTCAATACATTGACACAAAAGCTTTTATTGATTATCTGCCTCAAACTACCAATGTAAATCTAACTTGCTTCTGTGGCCAAGCAATAATGAGCCGCAGTACTGCACATTGATATGCAAGCTGTGAAAATCTGATGGAAACTATGGTGGAACCCGTAAATATGAACCCCTGTAACATAAACACTAAAATATGTCTCGAAATGCAGTGTGTCTAGCCTGTGACAGCGAGCAATAAAAATTACATTTTTAAACAGCACAAACAAAAATATTTGATAGGGTTTAATATTCCAAAACCACACTGCGATTATGAGGGACACCTCAGTGGAGGCAATACCAGACAGATGCGCCCGATCCAGCCATTCATGACCCTCTCCTCAAGCCCTCTGCTGCTCTCGCCCATCGCCTAGCCTTCGCGTATGCTTTGCGGTCATGAGGAAGAGAGCCTAGTAGTGCCTCATCACGGAAATCTTATGAAGTAATTTCTTGTTCACTTGTGCACAGATCCGTCGGGCGGCGTCTTGCCTTCCTCATGTTCATAGTACTGCCAGTCACGCAGGCTCTGTAAAAGATACGGTGTTGTAAGGTAGCGTGTCGCCATTCGTGGCCACCAATGGGACAGCGTCACTGCAATGCAACTGCATGTGCCGACTTTAAGAGCGCTGTGATGCATCAGCAGCATTGCTTCGAGCCACAAAGAAGGAGCCCAAATGAACAAATATGACAGACGTATGATATTGGAGTGAGAAACACATCTATCGAATCTTCAAGGGAAAGCGCTCATACGCAGGTGTGGCGCGAGCAGCCTGACCTCTCGTATAGCACCACATCACGTCCTCTCCCTGAACCAAGGCGGAATAATGGCTCCCGTTGAGAAGCGCGTTTGGACTGGCATTGAAAGAAATAAAGGAGGCGTTGGTGGAGGGCTCCAGAAATTTTGACCACCTGGAGTTCCTTAACGTGCACCTAGACCTAAGTACAAAAGCCTCAAGCGTATACACCTCTATCGAAAACGTGGCCGCCGCAGACGGGATTCAATCCCGCGACCTACGGGTCAGCAGTCGAGCACCATAACCACTACACCGCTGCGGAAGGTGCCCCACACACAGTATTTGTCCGTCAGCTTATACGCCACCACTCAGCGATGGATTAGGGCCAAGCACAAATACGGTTCCTTTTAGGTAGACCATACAGTACAATGCTTTTACCTTTCCGCACACACAAAATACTAAATGCTTCAGAGGTAGTATCTGGAGTGGTCCATCACATTCGTCAGAAGAAAAAAAGTTAGGAAGGAGAATTATGTGAAAAAGGTCACATCCCCAGAATGTCTGAACCGCTCAAGACAGAAACTATAGTATCAGCGCAGTATATATCACACCATATAGCCAAAGTGCAATGGAGCGAGACAAAAATTGTCTTAGAGCCTACTTAACGTTCCTTCAAGTACTCAAACTCAATTCAACTTCCCCTATTTGCTACAAGCGCTTTTCTGCTTAAGTGGGGACATGGGCTTTAAAGATAACAAGGCTTATTTCTTCAAATTAGGTGAAACTGCAGAGCCTTGTTCAGTTTCTTGAGCTTATTTTAACTATCCAGGTATACTTTACGTAGGTTAAATATTTTTTAAGACAATTGCTAATTACATTGTATTGCTTGCATTAAAAATGAAAATTTATGTACATAAAATTACATAATCATTAACACATACATGGATACTAGAAAGCCTAAGGAGTGCAACGCTGCAAAATGATTGAAAATTGAACAAGTACTTTTTGAATTACAGCACGAAAAATTCAGTGTCTGCATGTAACCAAAAACCAAATAATTTATAATAATTTGTAAAAATTGGAGCTGCATATTAAAAATCGGATCTCAGTGTTGCTTTCTGTGCACATTTAAGGGGGCAGACTGCTCTTTGGGACCAAAAAGTGACAAAAAAAAATCATTTTTTAAAACTGACATATTTGGTATCTACAAGTATTTTGCTATCTCTCTGCAAATTTTTACACACCAAGAAGTGGTAATTTTTTTGTAATGTCATTCTAACTGTCGAGATTCTTGGTGCTGTTAGCATGAAAAACCTGCAAAAAAATGGGGAACCAACTTCAAGGCCTCTTTATAATTTGCTGGCACCTGTGTTAGAAGCTCCGCTACAAATTTATGAACACTTTTATGAGGATTGCGAAACATGCACACCATGATTGTTGCTTTTTGAAGAAGCTGTGTGTTTTCAGCTTTTCCATTTTTCTCAAAAAAGTATATTTACAACTGTTCAATTTTGAGGCCTCAATATCTCTGCAGCTAGGGCAGGTACAACAATAATTCTTTTTGCAATGGAAACCTGTATGTGTGTAGGGTGCAAGTATGGGAGCAGAATTTAGAGAACAAGCCTTTTTAATTAATTATCAAAGCTTTAACACAGCTTCAACTGCTTTTGAAAATGGATAGTTCATTTTGCTGTAAAATAATAAGAAAGGCTTAAAAACAAAAAAAAAACTCTAGCATTATTTCAATTTATAGTCATTAGTCTATGTTAGGATATTTTTTATATCACTTTTAATTAAGCCCTTTTCTTTCTATGGCCGCCTTAAACAATAAGGGGGAACTTAAGTAATCTCAGGAATAAGATGAGTTACAGAAACACTAATTGAACATTTGAAATCAGCAGAAAAAACTGCATAATTCTGTGCAGTTTGATCGGGATCACTGAAAAAATAAAGAAAAAATGTCTGAGAGCAGTCTGCCCCCTTAACTACACTGTGAAAAAAGAATTATAGCTCTGGCTGCCCTAGGTCCGTTATTACAGAAGAAGCAAAAGAGGAAAGTGGTCAAAATCTGTGTTCTGAGAAAATGAAAAAAAAAAAAAGATTAAACCTTTTATTTCGCCGTTACGAGTGAAAAATATCATGGCACACATACTTTTAGCCAGTTAATATGCACCGGGCATATAATCAGATAATGTGCACTCGTTAACACATGCTAACAATCAGACTGATTGTTAGCATGAGCGTGTCGTTTCTTTGATGTTCTGCTGCAGGTTGTCGCCGTGTGCTCGTCTACCGACAAGACTGCTGATCAGTTCGGTGACTGTACTGACGCCGATGTGCAATGAATGTGCGCGCATCAATCGCGATCCATCGTATGACAAAGGGATGTTTTCCAGCTTGATTCGTAGATGTCGCAGACCGAACTCGTGCACTCGCTCATCAATTTCGAGGCTGCAAGAGCAGCGAGGTGTTAGTTTCCTTTTCACATAAGATTGCCATATTTTCGAGTGGAAACTGAGGCGTAATATGTTCATTATTGGGAATGCGTAGTTGAAAGCACTCTACCTGTTGCCAGTAGCCTCCACTGCGCGGACGACAAGCACGTTCACTGTGAACGGATTAATTTTCTGTTTGTCGACAGGCGGCGAACTCCACTCTGATGACCCGTCACGCAGTTCACACACAAACGAGGTCGTTTCGTCAGAAGGGGGGAACCGCGGCATCAGCACATTTAGTGATAATACTGCGCTTCCGTTCCATGGTTGCAAAGATTCGTATCTCGTAGCTTCACTCCTGCTTTTTTTTACTCCCCATCCTGTAACTGTTGGGGCTCGAAAACACTGCCGCTGTGAGCGACGTTGTCGACAAACGACGGGCTCACACGTGAGTCAAGCCTACACCGGTGGCTCTGTGACCGCAGTTGACTACCGCGGGTTCGTTATCCTCATTGTCCTGTGCCATAGTGGGGCTCGTCTTGAAGTTGACGACGAACGAACCATCGCCACACCCGCTTCACACACTTGTGTGGCGCGGAACTCCTTTACTGCAGCACGCATTCGACAGCACCATGACAATATGGCACATGCCTGTGTGCCTCACAATGGTGAAGCAGACACCGGAGACGCCACTTGGCCAATCGGCTGCATGGGTTTTGTCACGTGCTCCATGCAGCCAATAGAATTGCGTTTTGGTATTTCTTGATGACGTGTTTTTGCTGAAAAACCAATGACCCAGGTGAGGCAGTGGTGGCGGGAAATTGAAGATGAGGAGACACCCTTCCAAACGAGACCAAGATAGCCACGCTAGCACGTAACAGCAACGGTCTGGCGCGGAAAAGGCGTGATTTTAGCGTCTATTTGTGCTCAGATTCAGCTCACAAGCGTGTTATAAATTGATTTTGCGCCAGAAATACTGACGCGAGGAGCTAGAAACTGCTCAGATAAGTGCAAAAATAGTTGCAGATACTGAAAATTTCAGCTTCAAAAAGTCGATTTTTTCATGATTTTCGGCTTTTTAAGCCCTGTGTCCCCCCTTAATAAGTCAAATACTGATCATAGTAATTGAAGCACAGCTTGAACAAAGCTCAAAGCGCAGCACAGGTGCGCACACTAGCAACTCACCCAATCTCAGGCGCTCCGCGTAAGATGTGGCCTTGTTTGCCGTGGACGGATTCCTAGCAACAATGACTGCATTTCTGTAGTCTGGGATCTGCAAATGATTTTTTTTATGCTTCCACGATCATCCAGAGCCTCCAATACCTAGTACACCATACCACATCGTGATACACGGGTTACAAGGGTGTTGCCAAGACAATACCTTTTGTAAATGTGAATGTATCTTTCTTTTTTATGAACCTGGGGCTGGACAAACATTGCCACAATTCATTTTCTAAAGTACTATGAAACTGTTGAAAATTGCGCTTTGTACATGATGAAACTTCTTAGGAGAAGCACTAAAATGCTGAAACATGTCTTGTCTCTTCTTTTGCTTATCATCTAGCACATCTCCCTATTAAGTTTCTAAAATATTTGTCTTTCACCATAAAAAAAATGTGGGAGTTGCTTTGGACTTGTAACACCAATTCCCTAAAAAAAGATGAAAAAAAATAAAAAAAGGAGACCACATTCTCGAGTTTCTTACATGCCGGAACAACATAATTACGAGTCACATAATAGCGGTAGACCCCCTTGGGTTCAAATGCATGTAAGCACAGAAGTTTTCCAGCACTTCGCCCTCCCACCGAGATGTGGCCAACAAGACCAGATATGGAACACTGATCTTCCAGCCCAGTATGCCACCTTAGCCACTGAGCTCAGCTGCTAGGCCCATGGCAGGTTCCTAACTTCATTCACTTGAGTGTACTTCACCAGGCAGTGGGTAAAATTCGGCAACGCAATCCGAAAACAAGGTACGCACACATTCGGTGATGTACTGCAGTAGGAACGGCGAGGCTCGCAGGTTGTCGACGGGGATGTCGAAGAAACCCTGCACCTCCTTCTGGTGAAGATCCATGGTGATGATGTGGGTCAGACCTGCGGAACAACATGTATGTCACCCCTTTTACTGAAAAAAACCAAAGCCAGTTCGAGTTCCTCATCACCAGTGCAGACATACTGAGGTCAGGTAAGAACACATCACAGTTGGACGGTACCCATACATATCAAGTTAGAAGGGGATCACAAGAGAGTTCTAGCATAGGTAATTCGATATATCGAAAATATATTCATGGGGATTTCATAAGTGGTTGATATACACAATGATTTGTCACATGTGCGCTTGATATATTCAGATATGACTGCAGTCTAAATGTGCTAAGTTGAGGGTGGCTTGTTTTTGTCAGCTTTTAAATCACCCCTTATGTTTTCGATTTCGAAAACAACGTTGAATGTTGTTCCCTTGTATGATCTAGAAACAGAAAAGACAACATACATATTCAAGATGCCCTCATATGCACTACAACTTACCACGCACAATGGCATGACTGCATGTGAACCCTACCTAAATTCAGTCCCTGCCATCGAGAAACAAAGTGACGACACTGTAACGGCCACTGTCCATCGCAACATCTACACAGAGCTGCCAAGAAGGTTGACAACTCACTCTGAGCCTATAAAAATCTTCTCCAACAGGACACGCACGCTCTTATCCTACAGTGTCTGCTCCCTCCCCCTTCACCTTATTAGGGTGGAGGAAGCATTGCCTAGGAGGCTTCGAGCTGGGGTGATCCTAATACCGGCTGTCATCTCACCACGAAGATGCTCGAATTTGCCACTATGTGCTAGGCGTCCATACTGCTCTATTATAGTGATGCAAGTAGATGCCTACCATCTTAGGTGAACATGTGAAGTGGTACAGTCTGAACGCTTCTCGTCACATCCTCAGACCTTCCCTACAGAGACACTATCAGTTATCACCGCTATATTCGTCACAACGGGTTCCAGAAGACACTGGTTTACTTCATACACAACACCGGCCTAACGGCATGCATCTAATACACACAAAATACGATGCCCTAAGAGCTTACATAAGAACAAAAAACAAAAAAGTCACAGCTTTGCTGCAAAGGCGAAGCAATGAACGCGATGGCAACACGTTTAAAGGTCACATGCAGAATGGAAAGCAGATCGAGACATACCCGGCGTTTCTCAGGAACAAATGATGCACAAAATATATTCACAGGTACAGATGCACGCGAATAAGCATCTCAGTTGTTACTTTGCTGTGTCTGAAAAGAGTGAGCTTTCACACACGGAGACTGCGATGATTGCAGTGACCTTTGTGCGCCCGGTAACTACACCAGAATCGTTCCAGGTAAAGCCCGAGGCCAGTTGGAACTTCTCCCCTTCTCCCCACCGCGAGATAAGGGTGCAGGAGGGAGCATGCCTCCCCTTTTCTAAGCAGGGAAAAGTATGTGTGAGATTAGAGCAGGCGCCACTAGCACAATCCCCCCCCCCCCCCCCGAGATGCTCGTGAGCAGCAGTAAGTGGTAGATATAAATAGCTTGTCGTTTGAACAGTGAAGGATGTGTTCCGGGGTGGCTCAGTGGTTGACGCCTCGCTCTCTTGACGCAGAGGTCTCACATTCGATTCGGTGCACCGAAGTGTTTTTCTGTTTTTTTTTTCTTTTTTGCATTTTCATATATATATATATAGATGCGTATACATATAGTGTGAGTGACGGCGACGGCAAAATACAGCCGAGAGTGTCCATATAATTTCTATTGCAATAAAATAACAAGAGAGACGCACCAGCCTTGACGAGCATCTGTGCCAGCAGCTTGGAGACGATGCATCCTCGCTTGCGCATCTTGCTCTGCTTGCCGTACGGCAGGTACGGAATGACACCGACAATCTTGCGAGCACAGGACGTCTTGCAGCAGTAGGCCATGATGAGCAGCTCCATGATGCTGTTGTTGACGTCCCTGCACGAAGCACGACAAAAGACGAGAAGTAGAAAAGTATTTCAGGCCAGAAAACACTTATGAAAGGCATTCAAAGGCTCAGAAACATCGCTAAATCGAACACGAAATAGAATACAAATACAAAAGCATAGATTTGAAACACTGAAAACTTATGTCATTTTTAAATGCCCATTTCAGAGCTTTTATGTGTCTATTCTTCTGCATTATGTGAGGTTTTTTCCTGTGTGCTGCCATATGCTATCACAATTGACCAACTAGCTTTTAAGTATGTCTTAAAGAGACACTAAAGCAAAACAATGAGCCGTTTTAGATTGCTAAATACACTCTGAGAACTCCATGTCTCAAGTTTCACAGTCATAAGTTCATTATTAGCGAGAAAAATCAAGGTTGAAGTATCATTTTTTTAATTTTGCACCGTATTCTCTGCGCGTGGCGTAAGAAATTCCGCAATGAATATTTTGTATTTTCGCGAGATTGGCTCAAATGAAATTTTTCTGAAACTTTTTATACTAAGTCTATGGCACCCACTGATGACAATGTGCTTAAATTTCAACGATCAGAAGGTATGTAGGACCTAGTAGACGCCTTCAGAATTTATGAGGTCACAGTGTCTGGTGCAGGAATCTCAAGGTGCAGTGTTCGACCGCAGTTTCTTTTCGCACGTTTCCTCACTTACCAAGTGTCGTGTCACGGTAAGAGTGGCGTTTTCAAAATTGAGAAATTGCTCTTTACTGATACGGGAAAAAGCATTTCGCTCTCTAGTGTCCCTTTAAGACGTTGACTTTTGTAAAGATACTGCTCACTTTTTTTTTATTTCAATTATTTTTGTATGGTTCAGCTGGACAAATAGGTGACTGACCTGGAGATGAAGAAATATGCGGCATTTCACTTTAACTCCCAATACTTACCGCTCCAAACTCTTCTCGGTGACCCTTTAAGCACAGAGAGAAAGCAAACAGCATTATCTACAGAGTAGCACTTATTTTTGCTCGGCTGTTGTTTCATGAAATACGTTACGCACGTTACTAGTATATACGGCTACAGTTAAGCATTGCAACTGTTGGCTAGATGGCATTCCGGCGACCACAAAGAAATGCCTAGAGCAGCTAAAAGAATTTGCATTCATACAGGTCTCCATTGAAGCCACATACACGTGACGTCACCACGACTGCGAGCCACTTCACAGTGCCTTACGACAGCTTATATCTTGCTTACATAGATAATGCACAAATAACCACACCACACAGTGAATTTCGATATCACTAGTTAGATTTTTGCTGAAGCGAGCAAGACTTACTTGGATCCTGTCTGAATGATGTAGACATCCCTACTGCGTACAGACTCTCCAATGTCAACAAGGGTTTCTGAAAGCACATGAAGGAAGTCACAATCAAGTCTTACACCCCGGTGTATCTCAGCTTTTACGGCAAAGAAGAAAGAAGAACCACTAAGACTAGCTTGTGCAAACAAAGGCAACTGATGCTACTGATGTAACACATCAGAAATATACTTCTTTATAGCTTGAAGGAAATGAGACAAGGGGAACAAGGCTTATCCCTACTACAGTTGGAAGACTCCACAAGAGAGCTACAAACGCTTACATATCACATGCAGTAGTTTTGGATGTACTTAAATGCATTCAAACATACTAAAGTTTCCAACCATTTCAGCCTAATTACCATGTCTGTAGCGAAGGTGTACTGCTGGATATTGCATCTACAATGCCTCACTGGAACCCTTATGGCTTGCTACAGACAGAGTCTGCACAGTTTACCAGAGGAACAGCACGAAATATTCATGACCTATGCTTTAAACAAATAAAGCAACAAGCTCCTGTCCAATTCTAATAATGCGATATGCAATGGGCTTCAACCCCTGCTAGTGATAACTGAACAATATTTCTCGTTTTTACACTAACCTTATAGTGCAATGACAACTGCCAAACCTGCACAATAAAGCGCAGAACAGTCGGCTCATTGGTAATGGTGCTTGGCTAATAAGTAAGAACCCCTTGAAAATGAAGACAAGGAAAGACTTAGGCTGGCATCATGTAACTCTATTTAATTTTGTTTTTATAATAAAGTTAGCACTGACCAATTTCTAAAGGTTTTCTACTTTACCTGTCAATCAAGCATTAAACACTTGATGAGTCACCAAAGATTATGATACATTACCTTGAACAAACTTGAAGACGTGGAGAACAACCGCCATGTGTCACAATTCAAGTACAGAATAGCTATTCATGGCCAATTTCATTTTGATAGAAATCCAGATCAATGAGTGTTATATAATCAAGTAGTCTATAATTTTATGCCAATAAATTCTATCATGCCACCACTTACAATTACCCACTGCGAGAACTATTCAAGGGGGGCTACCTAGCCGAGGCATACAGCGATAGTAGAAACCACAAGATAATCCTCCAAAACATTCTGTACAACTGTACACAGAATGTGCAAGAACAAATGACAACTCCACCTACCACCACCACCTATTCATGCAATGCACACAACTACACTGCATGCCAGCCACCACAAATGTTCATTACACATGCAGCCCACTAGTCCCGCAACGTCAAGTTAAAAAAGCATTGTAGCATGACAGTGATTTCACACAAAGAACATTTAAGCCAAGACTGCATAAGAATGAAATAGTGTGAAATAATGCAAAACCTCTGCAATGATAAAAAGAAAATAAAAATACATTTAGTAAAAGGCTTACTGTCCCAACATAGATGAAAGCTGCCCTATTCTGCTACATCGGTCAATGTAACTGTGAAATAATGTTCAATAAAATCCATGTGTTCTTTTTTACTCTTAATGGCAATTTGCTGCGCTGTACAGGCATGTTTTTCATGGCACATTATATGCACTTACTTTATCCACTCATTATGAATGTGGCCAAGTCAATAAGTAAACACCTCTACGTTATTTTTCACATATGCATAATTCTAACTGCTCAATGTGAGCTCCATCAGAGGTAGTTCATCAAGATAATATTTCTTTCTTTTATCATTCTAATGCAGTCACCAGACATTGCCTGCAACAAGTAAGAAAAAATGAAGATGTAATGATGTCCAAGTGACTAGCAAGCTCTTAAGGGAAGATGTGAGTCGAAATACGCAAGATTTTTCCCCAAAATTACATAAATTTTGTTTTTATTTTCTTTACAAGTTTAGTTTCTCCATTGTCAGGTCAAAACAAACTGAAGATTGAAATTAAACTCAAAGTACATTAAAATCCCTCTTAAAGCACACAATGTGGCTACTAAAAACTTTCTTATTACCTAGAGTTTCCTGGAAATTGTTACCTCACTGCTTGCCATTGCATTTCCCATTAGGAGTTCGCAAAAACCAAAGGCTTAAATAACCATGATTTTCAAGCTTTTATGATAGAAGATCTCATCTTAATAACATGTTTTCCGCATAGATACGCTTTCACTCATATTTCTAAAATAAATTTTTCTCAAAATCCATTTTTGGGCAACTTGTGTTTGGACATCATCTTTTTAGTACTTCTGATAGCCCGATTGGGATGAAATTTTGCTCACGTATTCCTAAGCATGAGAAGAGTGCAAGTTTTTTTTTTTTCAAGCTTACTATCCCGTTTAAATATTACAAACATAACGTAAGCAATTATTATGAGCTGAGGATTCTCAAAAATTTCAGAGTATAATTTTTCTTGTCCATTAAATTTTATAGGCACTTTCTTGATACTTATTTGCATTCTACAGTTAATGTAGAGCAGTATCAGCATTAATGGCACAGAATGATAAACGTTTATTGGCATTAAAAGTATGCCTATAACAAACTACGTATAGTTCGTACACTGTTATGGCATAAAACGAGAACTGTGCAACTTACTATAAAACTAATTATATACTTGAAATCAACATAAAATCCTATATATACAGCAAAAACTTCATTCGCCTAGGCTACAGGTTAATGCAAAGTTTCTTTTTTTCTTCGAATTGCATCTTCCCTCCCTTAATGTGATCCATTGTCAGTTCCTCTATTTTCCATTTATCACTACTTCGAAATTGCAATTAACAGTAGAGTCAATCCCTATATGCTATACCTGGATTCATTGCCAACTTTATGCTTTAAGTTTGTATGTTTTGTACTCAAACTGTCAGTTTAGCATCAATGTGTCAGGCGGATTTCAAACAAGCTAATTCCAATGAAGCAATATTGTGCAAGAAAGCCGTCTTAAAGGTGCCCTGAAACACTTTTTTGAGTAACTATGAAATTAATTCAGTGGAAGAGCTTATTGCCTCACAAATTCAATGCCGCAAAAAATTTTACAAATCTGTCCAGTATGAGCGGAGTTACAAAGATTTGTCATACGCTGCAAGCTAGCAGGGAGGGATGGGAGATGCAAACAAAATATGTCACGTGCGCCTCATGACCTTGAGCACTTTTTTTTTTCATCAAATATGCGACTTTTTCAGTGCGATTGTCAGCGCACGCGTGGACAAGTGACGGCCTCCCGCGGCCATCTCTGTAACGACCGAGCGTGCCATGTTCAAATCAGCCAATGGCTGATAGATGGGCATTCTACGAGTAATTTTTGAGCCTCTTCCGTCATTTGTCGAGGAAATAGAAAGCAATTTTTAACTGACTTTGATAATTTATTGTTAATTCCAAGCCTCATGCTCGGAATTCTCGGAAGCCTCTACTACCGATTGGCAGCGTTTTTTGACCATGCTCAAAAAGCGTTACGAGGCCCCTTTAAGCAGAACCAGGCCTCCCCACACTGACTGCAACATCCCCACACTGACTGCAACATTATGGCTGCTCCCTCCCCCCTCATAGCAAGAATAAAATTTGCGCTAGAAGCTATTAATAAATTGCAAACTGCTGTAGTGCACATTTAGCGTAAGACAATATGCTAGACAATTACAGAATAATGCTCTTCCGATTGCGCACAGGGGCAGTGTATTAAGACACCACATTCGCAAGATATCGCTTAAATGTCACATTCAGTAATGGGTGCTCGAGGAAAGGCAGGCAAGCATTCACTTCAGTCACTGAAAACCCGAGACTTCAGAATCATGTCACAAAGAGATACTGTTGCCCAAAGGGGTAATCTCTGAATACAATTGCAGGATTGGGTGCTACAACGGCGTACCTATAAAAGCCCCTACAAGACTGCTCCGAGTTTCACAAAAGTTGCAATAACTCTTAAATCTTCTCTACATTCACTAAGCTTAATGAAGTGGGACAGCACGAAGCGCTGCACAGTCTATCAGCGATGCAACTGTTGTGACTACGAGTCGCAACATCACTTGCCACCACAGCAACATAGTACAAAAAGCAGCACCTCGTTATCTGACACGCTACAATATCACACGCCGACACCAAGTCAGTCCTCGGCGAATATCCGAGCACTTACAAATGTATAAGGCATTCTGCAATCACTTCCTTCCTCAAAGCATGAAGAGTACAAGGAACACACCAACGACAAATACAACTGCCGGCAGAAGCCTCTACGGAAAAGGAAAGGTGCCAGTAAGACAAAGCGAGGGAGACGAAAGACTCAAAACGGATAGGAAGAAAGACTATGCAAAAGCAAAGATGCTTTTCACTCGCAGACTCGGGCTTACCCACGCAGTTTGTGTGGTCGCCAACTGCGAAAAGAAGGGGGAAAAAGAAGAAAAAAAAGAGAACGAGGAAAAAACTATAATGGAAACGATGGCTTTCACTCTTGCATCATGAATCATAAAAAGAAACACAGTTTCCTCGGCTATTTTGAGAATTAGAAGGGCTGAAAGCAGGCTAGCGAGACATCGTTCAGAGAACAACAAAAGTGTAATGCCTCGTTTTCGATAAAAATGACTAAAAGAATGAGGAGTATAAAATAATAGCAGCTACCATACCACTGCACAAAACTGCACTGCCGACACTTGAAAACATTTACATGGGAAATGCTACAGTGTCCGGATTGGGAAACATTCAACAATAGACTAAATCTTAGGTGTAGATTACTGCTAGTACATGAAGAATAACCTTCCTTTATCCTTTAATTGTCTGATCTGTGCACTTTGGGATATTAGGAAGATGTGAAGTTAGAGCAAACAAAAAGTGCACCACTTGCAATAGTGGCGCAGGGCTGCAACCAATGCCAGAGCTAGTGTTCAACCTAGCCAAGTTTTGCTAGTAGTGCCGAGCATTTAGTGCTAGAGTTGCTAACCTTTTGCTAAAATTGCTAAGTATGGTCAGATTTGTGATGTACGTGGCTAGCGGTTACATTGTTTTTGACAGAAACATGTAACGTCACTCGTTATTACGCCATGTCAAGCAACTTTAGTCACGTGACTAGTTGTTGCACGGCTTACGATGAGAACATGCCACATGACCAGCTCTTACCTAATGTGTGATTTTAGTCACGCGACTAGTTCTCACATAATGTCACACTGATTTTAGTCACTTGACTAGCCACGTGATGTAAGTGGGTTTTTAGTTGAGAGAGTAGCCGTTATATGACATCACATACATTTCTGTCACGCGAGTCTTGTTTTGGAACTTTTAGTGATGTGACCAGCAGTTATGCGATGTTACATTATTTTACTCCTGTGACTAGTGGTTACGTGATCCTTAGTTACATAACAAACTCACCCAAAATAGTTACTTCATTGCACACTAGAAATATTGGTGCATGTTTTGTGGGAGCGAGACAAAAGTTGAAGCAGACAAAGTGAAGGCGTACTGGTTCATAATTATGATAATTCCAGTTTGCACTAACCAGTGCAACAAAAAGCTTAAAGAGCTCCGTTCTAAAGGAAATAGAAAACCATATGATTGGAATGCCGCATCCCTGTGAAGCTATAGAACTTTCCACATGTGACACACATAGTACTTTTATGACTGGCCCTTACATATAGACACACTAGAAATTCTAAAGACGCACTAATTTGTCCTTGGCATGTACATAATCATTTTTTAGCTTACTTTAAGTTTACATCAGGACAAAGGTTTTCCTTCTGATTAGAGTAATTCTATTTTATGCCTGCAAATTTCTTAACTTCAATAAACCACCCAACTCTCCCTTGATTGCATTTCCCAATCCTCAACTTAATGTCGCATGAGATTACCTCCTGTCATATGGTCACAAGACCAGGAAGCATCCTATTTAAATAATGAATTCCATACTGTAAAATGCGAATAAGATTGTTGCTGAATCAAATGTTTAACGTCCAGATGAGGCAAAAATAGTGGAAAGAAATAGGTGCGAGACAAAATTTCGTGCAATCAGGCACTTGTGAAGTTTTAAAACAATAGCACCAACACATATAAAGCACCAACATCAACAGAACCTCAAGACAAAAATACCTTGCATCACTCAATCATGTTTGTATCATTTTTGTACAAAGCAGAGTATTACAACTCTGCACAATGTTTATGTGGTGCACCAACACACATCAGTTTTCTTTTCAACTGTCACACTGATATTTTGGGAACAGATTAAAATCACTGTAGCTCCGCAGTTATGTTCTATAAGATCAAGCTAAAGAACACTTGTCACACGTAAAGGCGAGTCTTTCCGTCTTTTCAAAGCATATACAGCCTCCCTTGCATATTACACCTGCATCAACCTTATCCAAGAAAACCAGAAACCAGTCCCATCTTTATCAATAAAAATGCTACCCTTTCACAGGAATAAATTACCTTCGGCGGCATTTCAGGCACCTGTTCAAAGACATCATTTCAATGTGAAAGAGAACTTAATTACAAAATTTCGAAATGAAGTTTCGGGAACGATGCCAAGTCTGCATTCCTGAAACACTGCCATATAAACTGGTGCCTGGCCCAAGAGATGAGGCATGCTAGAACCATCAATAAGTACTTTTTTGCTGGCTAAGTTGGTTCCTTCTGAACTAGTGAATGCACTGCTCAGAAAAAATTAAACACTTGGTAGTCTGCGCTCTTTCCTAGCATGTCCTTTTTTATTTCTGCATCTTTTGGCAATTGTGTCACACAGTAGAACAAGTTTACAACTGTCAAAGATAGAATGGATGCCAACATGCCTAAAAATATTTGTATATTGAAGTACTGATATGTTATACATTAGGACTTTAGTTCATTGAGGGCTTCTTTGTCCGTAACTATGCACAGGCTTAAGACGTACACTTTAGTTTAGGAAGTACTGGTCGCAATGTCATTCAATGTTCGTTAACTTGACACAGATGCAAAGGACAAGAACATCCTCAAAGAAGGTGATCTGGAAGCTACAAGTGGCTAGGGTCACTTCCACGGCATACCCACCACAATCACTTCATCTAAATAAGCGGTCGGTGACAACAAATGTACCAAAAAACACGGACACTGAAGTGCACGCGACTAATGTTGAATTCCAGCGACCGATTCGGAGGAAGTGTTTCTGGTCGTACAGGAGCGAATTCTCTTGAACGAAAAAGGGCCGGCAGGAGTGAAGTGTTCCAACGAGAGAGTAAAAGGGAACTCGAAGAAGGAGTCACTCTGCAAAGTAAGAAATGTTGCTCTGCAAAAATCAGCAGAGCGAGTTGAAATGCTGCATGACGTATTTTTTTTTTTCCTTCTTCCTGCCTAGGGCTGCCTTGGCACTCGCCAGTTTTCATTGTAGTGGTTGACACCACAGACAAAAATAACCGCGGAAGCACATGATCTCATGCAAGGTATCCTGGCTGACTGCACCCACAGTACGAAACTTCAGCTTTCACCTTGACGGGGCTGTGTGCATTGTGTTTTAACTCTTACTTAAGGGTCATCCTACACTAGAGTCACATGCTCAATTGCGGAGTCAGACAGCTGCTCCGAATCCGCCATTGGAATTCAGCATAGGCATTGCTCAATGGGTGCAACTGCAGCAAAGCTTGTGTGATTAACCAGTTGGCCACCAACCTTTGTTGTTGAAAGGAGGTCACCTGAAAAATATGCTTAGCGACGTACAAGAAGTGGTTCACCCTCAATAAGAGCTGCTAGCGAAATGCTAAAGCGTACATCACTACTTTCTACTATCAAAATCCCCCTGCTCATACCTCAACACGCAGGAAACTTTGACTATTATAGCTCTGTGGGCTACGTAAGGCGTTAGTGCACTATTCCTGCAATACACCAAATATTACAATCAACACAGCACTGGCATGCTCATCTTGTGGTAATTGAAATACCCTTGCTCTGAACCGCTCGCCTCCCAATCTGCATCCGATTAAAACCATGCCGGTGAAAATTTGCAGGCAACAGCTTCCGTACCACTATTACTGCTACAAGCAACAATAGTTGCCATCAACCTTGTTTGCATGTTTTGTTGCTGCTCTGTGGAGACTTCTCTCCTGTTGGGAATACTAACAGAAAGCAGGTAGCATTCTCAAATGGAATTCATCAGGTCTAAAAAGAATGATATGCATTAGAGATTGAAAGCAATCGTCGGGGAACAAAACAACCTTAAACGATGTAAACGAACATGCATCACCCATCTGCATTTTTCAATGCCCCTTGATTGACAGCAAGTGCGCATCCTGGTGTTACAAGCTGTGCAAACAGTAGGGCTCACGAAATGCCACAGTGAAACAGGCTACAGCTAGGTGCCACGACTCCTAAATAGTGCATGCTAGCGAACACATGCCTCCGCAGAAACTACGCGTGGTGCTCCGTGCATGTCAGTGCTAACGCATCCCTACACCAGAGGGCAGGCGTACTTACCTCTGTTGGCCGAGTGCACGACAGTGCAGTTTCCAACCCTGATCCCCAGGCGCCTAGAAGAGCAAAAAAAAAAAAAAGGCATTCAGTATTTACTTTCTACAAATACCTTCAGTGTGAAAAACACAGGGAAGTCAGTTGAAACCAACAAAAATACATAACGCAAGCTATCATACAAGATTAGCAGTCATAATTGCTTTGGGTTTACGTGCCAAAACTGCGATATGGCTATGAGGTGCACCGTAGTGGCCACTCTGTATGAACTTTCGACCACGCACGATTCTCCAAAGGGCCCCTAAATAGTCTGATAATACAAAAAGTGAGCACATTCTTCTTTTTGGCATTTCAAGTCTTTTTGGCACACTTCCTGATGCCAGAACAGTGATCAACATGACGCCCATATGGTACACAAAATTTTCGGCTAGTCTTCATATGAGACATATCAGTCATGAATTGTGAGCTACCCTGCCTTGCTATGTAGTTGCCCACCCTTTCTTCTTTGTGACGCATTACCATGAGGCACAATCACCACACTTCCCACCAGTTGGTGTACGTGTTTCCGACTGGGTGTAGTCGACAAACGTAAAATCCTGATAGGCTCAGCGCTTTGTGCTGACATCTTGCACGTTGTGGGGGCGCTATCACCCCCTGCAAAGCCGTTTGCGCCTCGTATGGGAAAGATATTTTCAAACAGTTATTGCAATCGCATTCTTGCATGAAATCTGGCAATAAAATTGTAGAACTGGAATTTCACTGGTGTTTCCAAACCCCACAGCCTTACATTCCAGTTCACTAGATGACATATTCCAAAAGCCCGCAACTGTCATTTCATATGCACGCAGCCATGCTGGATGTAAACCAGCAGCCCCAAGAAATCGCCTACAGGAGAGAGTTTAGCAGCCATTTCAATGCTGCTGCATAGACCTGGGCTGGCTGCCATTTGTGTGGCATAGTGTGATGTTACTCCACATAATATTATGCAGAGCTGCTTCCCTGTACGCTTGGGGGAACATCTGCAATAGAGTATGTCGCAGAAAAAGACTACATTCATGCTTTCTGGATCATAATATTTGGGCAGTATATTTCATTTACGACTTTACGTGAAGGTCATGCCATTGAGAATTCACATTGACGAAGGCAAGGCAAGTTGGTATATCAAGTTGTTTTTCCTGTACGTTGGTTTGTTTATTGCCCTTAACAGATTTTTCTGGCTGCTAGGAACCCCAGGCCAGTACGAATGCCAAGTGTTTCACTAACATAGGTGTAAAAAGAAATTAAGTCTTAATTCAAACTTGTTCGAGTGACAGCAACGTATCACTCGAACAAGTTAAGATTTCAATGTTGCATTAATAAAATGCAGGTCCCTATACTTCTACAAGTTTGCTAGTACAAGTCCTGGTAGTTCAATTTTTTTTTTTTTAATTCTGGGCATTGCTCTTGCAAAGCTATCGCTATGAGCAGATCCAATCAGATGAACGGTTGTCTCACACCTTATAGCTAGGGTGAAGAAATGCACATGAAATACCAATGTCTGATTTTGTTTTATCTAACACTTGCGCTGGAGAAATATGTAGTGAAGAATGTTCCAACAAAACACTACTAACTCTGCTACAGAACAAGCATCTGCTTGATTCCTCACTTTACTACTTTTGGCGCTCTAAACTCGAAGTGCAAAAAGTAGAAAATGGGTGTTGTCGTAAAAATACAACGCAGCGACATCGATACTTCTTGAGCCTCTGAAAGCTGACGGTTCCGACACGCAAAAGCAATAGAGAAGGCGTGGTAACGCTCGCTTTAAGTACACGAATATTGTTGTTATTTACAAGTTAGCAGTCGTACACAGAACTTTCAAACATCTTCTAAACCACTGTGGAGGTTGTTTACGTTCCGTCACAAGCATGGTGCATCATCGCACAAGCTGAAAGCCACCTTTAGAATTGGGTAGCACCGTCGGAAAGGCTACGTCCCCGACGTAATCAAGGAGGCTCTTCGGGGAGCCATTAAACGCACGTTTAACAGTAGCGGCTACCTCGCAGATGGTAAAGTATCGCGCGCTTCGCGCCGCGCGATAAACACGGGCCGACGACGCCAGACAAATCGATAAGCGCCTTATCAGAGTCTTCTCAGACACCGGGACGACATGACGCGCCTCTTTTATCGCGCCGTTCGGCTTGACCTTCCGAGGAGCTCAAAGACGACGTCCGGACAGTCAAGCGCCCGACGTTTTACTGCATAAACACCCTTAAGCTTCGGTGGAATACCAAGAGGAAAGCGAACAGGTCCAAAGCACTGCGTGTCGAAACGACTCAACAAGCAGGCGAGGGAAGTTGCTGGTCGGGATGAACTTACTCCGCGATCTTCTGCGCCAAATCCAAGTGCGAATTGCCGGCGAGGAGAATAATCTCCGAGGCACGCTCCATTTGCGCCATGCTGAACGTACGAAGGAGTGTTGGCGACGCAGAGAAGCCCGCAAGATTCTAAGAACTCTCACTAAAGCTTCGCAAGCTACACGGAGCACGATACGCAGCAGACTGCTTGCAGGGAGAAAACAGAGCGACAGACTGATGATAACTGTTGAACTCAGAGCGTGGATAGATACCTTGAAGCATGCCTTGAAGTAATAAGTTAGTGCAGTCGCTGTGTGATAATGTAAATTAAAAAAATACTTTTAATACTGTAGCAATTTTGTCATTTGTAGTAAAAATAATTCACGTACCTTAATAATATGTGTAATTACATATAAAACGCGAACTTTTATTGGGCGAAGCCGTGACAAAGCGACCCGTCTTGGCTAGCGTTGGCTGCAGTGTGGCGGCCAACATGGCAGCTTCCTTGCCGTAATCGTCGAGGATGATCGGCTGCGCGTTGAGGTGCCCGTCAAACCCCGATTAAATGTCGCAACTGAGCACCGCTTATCGCTGCTGCACCCGCCGGCATGGCTGCCAAGACGCAGGTGCACCTGCTCAACTTCTTCGTCTACAACCCCACGTACAGCAAGCGGGAAGACGAGGTAAAAAACAACGCTGACCTTCACTCGGTAGCGTAGTTGCGTTTTCAGCAGGCTACAACAATTTCAGCAGCACGAAACCGCGTGCATTGGATTTGTGGTCATTTTAGTGACGGCTTTAAACGTTACAATGAAAGGCCGCAGTTACCGATGACTAGCGCCAGTTCTGAATGGGTTCGTTTGTATGCTTGTCATGGTAGCTTCGTGGACGACCAGCGGTGCGATTAGTGAACGCCGCAGTTTGGTGTTGTGGGTGTCGAAGGGCGGGTCACTGAACGGAGAGCTATGGTGCTCCCAACAAATTAGCTCGACGCGCGTGCATTAATTTGTCACGCGTGTTACTTTTCGTGCGCCTGTATATGTGCAGTTCAGCCGCTTGCGACAGGTGTTGGTGCTGTAAACATCCGCTTCACGAGGTCATTACTGGACATATAGGATTGTTTTTGTTTTTGCTTTTTACGGCGGAAGTGAGAACACCGATGAAGAACGGGACGCGAGCGGACCTCTTAGAAAAAAATAAGTAAATGCATATCTCACATCTTCCGTAAAGAAGGAAACAAAGTTTTGTGGACGTAAGTGAATGCGAAACGTCGTGCGTACACTTCGTTGACGTATAAATATTCAGTTTAATTACGTCGGCACTGACTTACGTATATGGCATGACTTTAATTAAACAGGACTCTAATTAAGCATGCTAAAAAGTGTGTAAGAGTGAAAGAATGCAATACTTTTTTTTTAGATTTAGCCGTTACTGTTTGCTCAGTCATGTACTGAAACGTCAGCTGGCAAAAAAATGTTATCGGTGTGTTCTGCAAGCAAAGCTCCTATTCCGTGAAGTGGTGGTGTTGCCTTTTTGTGCTTATGAAGTATAAAGTAATATGTTTGTTTGGTACCGTTACTTTGCACCTGAGCAAGAAGGCTAAACATTTTTCACTATATGTTAGCGTTCTTCTTTCTGGCCATATACCTAATGCAGCACTTCTGACACACGATAATGTAAGGTTACTCTATTCCATTTCTGTTCCATATTTCCCAATGATGCACCCCAGTTGTTTGAAATCATCTAGGCCACACCCACATCACTTGTTTGTCTCGTATTGCTATGAGATATTCTCCATGTTATTGACGGCTCTAAACAAAACTAAAACTTCTTCGGAATATTTTAAGAGGGCCTCGCTCTTAACAGATTTTCATTTATGTTTTCCGCCTTCTGCAGGAGCACAAGAAGATAATTTATTACTACCCTGAAGATGCAGAACAAGATGTGAAACTGCGTAATGTTGGCCTCTGTGAGGCACTCGTGAATTTTACACAGTAAGTGATATACAACACTTGTTTGTTAGTATGAAATGAGTTCTAAGTAGCCTCTAAAGAGAGGTATAGTTTCAGCATTTTGCTGTTATAGAAGCTTCATCTGGTGTTTAAGTCTCTCGCCTTGTGTTGCCATGTGCAGTTCTTGTGGCTGCCAGTTAAATATTTTTTCTTGAAGGTTACCTGTTTTTTTAACATACCTTATGTAAAAAAGTGTGTTGTTGAAATTATCAAATGAAATAAAAATGCAAGGAACGGTACAAGCAATAAATCCGGGAATAATAATAAATCCGGGAACTAGTTCATCATTGTACACAAGTCTCAAATACTAGGAGACGTTGCCAGAGAACAGGTATGTTCGGTTAAATAAGGTTAAAGCATTAATACAAAAGAGAAACATACAATTGAGAGATGAGCCAGGAACAATATCAGTATGGAGCAGCAACAAGGTAAGGATAGTCATACTTATGCACCTACCGATGCATTTATGGCACTCAATATATAACTGGCAAAAATAACCCCAATCAATAATCACGTTTTCAGTGAAAAGCAGCTACTGCTCGTGTGATTGTGTTCTTGCTTTGTCGACTTACTTGCTCCCCCTTTTTGTTATCTTTTGCCCAAGCATCTGTGTGTGCTTGCTTGAGAACAGCCCACATAAGTGTTCATGTTGTGAACTTTCATGTATTCTTAAAGCAGCATCACAATCATAAAAAGCACCTATGCTGACTCGTGGCTTTTAATAACGTTTCTTAATGATCTCTGGCGTGGTCATGGCGAAGAGCTCAGGTGTATGGATTTACCACCATGACTGCCAGTCACCGATATTTAAGGTGTTGATACTAAATAGATGTGAAAGTGCTATGTTTGTGCAAGAGCTTCTTGATCATTCAAACCTCGCAGGTTTTGGTGTACGTGTGATTTATTATTCTTTTTTTATCTCTCTCTTTTCTTCACCCGGAAGAACTTTTTCTCCTTCTAAACACTGTGAAGTTCTGCACACCCAGAAGACTCGGCAGTTCTTCTTGCAGCCTGAAGAAAACTTTTGGATGGTCATGGTGGGTGCCTCTCCGCCTGTGCTTTCATAGTGCACACTGACAGTAGTCGTTGCGGTGTTTACCACACCCCTGTTTAACACATTACCTGCCGTGAACCATCGTAACATGTAACCTCGTACATCGTTCTGGCTACAAATTAGCACTCGCTGCGAAATCCTGAGCAAGCCCCCATTCTCCGGGCAAAGTCGACTTACCGGCAACGTGGAGAAGTGGGGCTTCTCTAAAAGGAAATCAAAGTTCAAGATGGCAGCAGCAAGGTATTCCTACCAGAAAAAGACAAAGTGCAGGTAGACTTTGTCAGAGATCTTCCTACTCTCGTTGATGACGTGTCACATTACAACAACGGCTTACAAGCACTGAAACACACAATGGCAGTGCAATCACACTGCGAGAAGTATAGCATGGAAGCACCTCTGATGATAAGCTATTTCAGCGAATCAATGTGAAAAAACGAAGATCTCGGTGGCCTTACTATGTCATCATAGCTACTGCCTTAGAATATAGATGTCAAAGGCTGGGTTTTCGCTCGTGGGACCCTGAAAACGATTGTGGGTGTAGTGCAGCAATTTTGGGGTGCGATCATTATGTGTGGAAAAAAAAATTTGACGAAAAGTTTGAGATGCAGACTCTAAAGGTTGGCCTGCTGAGGGATGAGATTCAAGCAGGCAGCCAGTGTTTCACGGATGCTGTGCATGGTTGGGGTGCGGAGTGTGAAAGGGTGGTGGGGAGGGTAGGCTGCTTTTCCGGAATGACTCGTAAATTTGAAATGATCAGTGAACTCACATGAGGTGTTTGGTTGAGTAGGGGTGGTTGGTCAAAATTTAACGATTATATGAAGCCGACAGCATAGTATCGCACAACGAAGTCTTCGACCAGAATGTACTTAGTGAAGAATGGCCCTTTGATTTCCGTGTATATTGTAAGTGGTGTCCGTTTAGTTCAGGCAGTTTGCTTGTTCATGAGAAAGCCGACTATGCTGATTTCGAGTCCGCAGGTTTGTTTCTGAATGCTCAAAATGCTTGTGTGAGGCCTGTAGTCATGTTGCTAGAGCGCATATCATTGCTAGCCTGCAAAGCCATCTTTGGTGGTGCCTGTGTCACGTGCTATTCCAGGAGACAAAACATTTGTCAGTGACAATATGTGGTACTTGCTTAGCATGTAGAGGTAATGGTCCAAAGGTAAGTTTGTCAATGCAGCTATTCAGAGTTCACTCAGAATATAGTAATTTTGCCTGAGGGAATCGGACTTGGGAAGAGCTAAGAGGGAAAGCGAAGACTAATGAATCTATGGTGGGATAATAGTTAATGGCAACTCTGTCATCAACTCCACAAAAGCAGAGAATGTAATGAATATGGTTTAGGGGAGCTAATTATGACCAGACAAACGGGCTGCACAATAGGATCCGACTGCATAAAAAAGCGACGAGAGGTAATTGAACGTAACACATGGCTTTGCTTGTTAATACTGATGCATTCACCGCTGATGTTATTCTTTTACAGTCTTTCAAAGAATGACAGGCATCATGACTGGTTGTGTAGAGATATTCAGTATCGAATGTGTGCTTCTACTCCTTGCAGACGATAGGCCTACCAACGCAGCAGAAAACACGCAATAACCAGTTATACGTAGAACACCTTTCTGACGACATCCAGGACCACGTGTACCAGGCGATTCTTGAGGGTGTTTACAAGATGTTCCAGGTAGGTGTCGTGGTCACACAATGATTCCCACAGTGTTCTGTGGTATTTAGCCTTTTCAAAGTGACCTTTATTGGCTGTTGCTGTTGCGGTGCTCGTACCAAGTCTTTATCAATGTCCACCTTCGCATCTCTCCCCTGTGTACGTTAAACAACACGGGTCTGAGCACTCTGAGCTCCACATTGGGTGTGATGCCCACAGTTGTCTCTTACGGTATACCAATCACAATTGCTGTGCGCAAGACCTCAGCCTCTAGCTTTTCAGGAAAAGCAAGCCCACAACACTCTCCAAATGGTCATATGTCGGCAGGGTTGCCACACAAAGCATCTTCATTTTACATTAGGCATTATGTTGTTTGACCAGGCCCTCTAACGCCACCCTTGCGTACATTTCAAGTGCTAAAGCCACATTATGGTTATGAGAAATGTAGCAACGGAGGATGGCAGATTAATTTTCACTACTTGGAGTACTTTAATCTGTGCCTCGAGTATTAAATAGCGACCATAAATGGGGCACAGTTAAACGTACAAAGAACCATGTCTAAAGGAATAACCTATCCTTTGGTTGCAGCACCTCTGGCTTTCGTGACCTCAAAAAAAAAAAAAAAATGTTGCTGCTAAATCAACAAGGACAGAGCACAACCTTGCCACTAAGCTTAGTTGCGAGTTTGTGCCCTGTCCTGTGTATCTGTGTTCTTTTCTGTTTGCGCTTCCAAAATTTAAGGTTCTGTGGCCTTGTTCACCGGTTGTGTTAGTGTTGGTCCTATCTTGGTCTGCCTGGCATAATTGCATCTTAACAGGGTGGTTGTGCTAGCTGACGATTTATTATTGTATGTTTGCAGTGCAAGATGTGACGCTTTAATAACACACATCCAGTTATTTGTCTTTTACTGTCTTTATCGCTTTTGTCATCCTTGTTAACATCTGTACTGCACACTTATGGCATTGCCGTCCCCCAATTCATGAGAAATCTTTTGTTAGTATTGTGAGAGGACTCGAAGTGAGTGTCCGTTACAGTAGTACTTAATTTGTGGGGAGCAGGTGCGCCCAGCCTCCCTTTCCCTTTTAGGGCAGCGCACGCGCCTGGTTGCGGGGACCCCTTCCCCCACGGCCGGCGCGTGCGATTCCCCCCCCCTTTCCCGGCGCCAGGAACAGGTTCCCCTCTCCCTCAGCGAGGAAAGGTACCATTCTCGTCAGGGAAAGGGAAATCGGGTCGGGGAACAAAACGAGCGGGCAAACGGGCGCTCGCTCTCTGACACCAGCGACCATCCCAGGAGGACGAACCCGCAACCCCTCCTGCGAGCCGAGGACGTCCACGACCGAGGTGTAAGCGTCAACACCTTTGTTATCTGTAGTATCTCCCCGCGACAGTGACGCGCGATTGCTAACGCTTAGCAATAAAGTGTTTGTTGTTGATCTGGCCAGTTGCCTTATTCGCCCGAACCCGTAGTAGTAGCTGCAATGAGGCAAGCTACGGTTGGGGGACGTTAACCGTGCACGGAACGACTGTGTGCGGCTGAAACATTAGCTATAGGCTTCTGCGTCAGCCGTACATAGGACGGTCCCCCAACATCTGGCGCCCAACGTAACGAATTTGGCAACGCGGCTAGTTCTGTGGACGCGAGCAAGTGCCAGGGCGCTCTTCCACACGTAGGATAATAGGCATGTCGGAATTCCAAGATTTGTCAATGTTGTCGGATGTCGCGTCGCAGAGTGGCGATCCTTTGGCTAACGCGGGGGTACTGTTAGGACTTTCCGACAGCGTAGAGCTTGGTCGTTTCACGCGGGATGATCAGGAGGGTGCAGAGACCGCGTTAGCAGAGAGTAGGCCTACGACGGAGAGCGGCCCGCATGGCGCTCCGGCATCTCGCGACGCGAACAGAGAGGCGCCGCCACAAGTTACGACACGCGCCTCAACTATAGGCGAGTCTTCGGGCAACAGTTTGCCCTCGAGCGAGGTACTCTTACAGAATGCGCTGTCAGTTATGCAAAGCCTCGCGAGCGCCCTGCAGAACACAGCGCAGGCCCCCGTGCAAAATGTGCGACCACGTGTCAAGGTAGACGTTCCGACCTACACGGGTTACCACGACTGCAAGAGCGCCAACGAGTATCTCGACCGGTTGCTCCATTATCAGCAGGCGACGGGTCTTTCTGATGCCGAACTTCTCGAGCGCGTGGTCCCGGTGTCGCTCACGGAGCAAGCGGCTCGGTGGTTCCGACTAACCGGACATCGCGCCCGTACGGTAGAAGAGTTCCGCGAAAGCTTTCGCGGCGAATTCCTACCGGCTAATTATGAGTGGCGTTTGCGGAGGGAGTTGGAGCTGCGCACCCAGCATCCGGACGAATCCTTGCTGGAATACGTACGGGCGATGGACGAATTGTATCGTCTCGCGAACCCTCACGCCACCAACGCGGAAAAGGTCGAGCGTGTTACCCGACAGGCGCACCCGACTTTCGCGGCGCACTTCAGGGGATTCAGGTTCGCAGACCTCGAAGAGCTCGCCACCGAGGCGAAGCGCATACAAGGGGACATCCTCGCAGCGCGTTCGTATCGCCCCCCTCCGCCCGCCGCGCAGTCAATCGAGCCTCGCTGTGCATGGAACGGCGGCGCAGTGACTTCAGAAGCGTTTAGGGGTAACGCATCAGCATCGTACGCTGATGAGCACGTGTCACGCGGTTGGGAGCTGTCAAACCGCGCTTTAGACCCCTACGCTTACGCGCTCCGTACGGCACACGCCGCCCCTGCGCGTGACATTCCAAGGCAGGAGCACGTGGTTGACGCGAGGCCTAACGAGCGGCGCAATCCAGAGCGAGGACCACCTGATCGAGGCGAGTTACGAGCGAACCGGCGTGGTGTCCGCGGTCCTTGCTATCGGTGCGGCGCGCCAGGGCACATCGCTCGCGAATGCGACCGCACGCCGGGTCAGGAGCAAACGCGCGGTTCGGGAAACGGACGGCGCCGCCGGTGATTCACATGGGACCCCGCGCGGCGATTAGTAATCCTACCGATGCGTTCGGATCACTTGCACCGTCGATCTGTCGCGCAGGTGATGCCGTAGACTCGCCCGCGCCGCTAATCGAGTTAACGATAGCTCGGAAAAAGTTCGTAGCACTTTTGGATACTGGGGCAAGCGCTTCTTTATTCGGTGACGATGTGTTGCACCATCTCCGCGAGAACAACATCCGCTTGAGGCAAAGCAACACCATCTTCCGTCTAGCTACGGGCACAGCACAATCGAGCGGCGCGGCTAGGCTAGTGATCCGCTGGGACAGACGCGTGAGGCGACAACGTTTCGTGCATCTCCCAGGGCTGTCAATGTCTCTAATCCTGGGTCGAGACTTCCTCGCTAAGTCGGGTATTGTCATTGACATTGCAAACGGTGGTTACCGAGAGCGCGACGGAGACGCGCTGAAGCTTTTCTCGAAGGCCTCCGCATTGACAAAAGCATGCCAATCGCAGGGAGAGGCGCGAGTACGCGAGGAGGAAAGCGCGCCGAGAAAGCGAGTAAACGCCCCGCCGGAGCAATGTGCTGCGCTGCAGGAAAGGGCAGTGCACCCGCTTTTGGTACAGGCACAGAGCCTACTAGAGGGGGAACGAGCGCAGCTGTCGTCGCTGTTGTACGAATATGACGCGATGTTTACTGACTGTCCCGGCCGCACTACGCTGGTTAAGCATAGAATTGACACGGGTGATGCACGCCCTTGGAAATGCAATCCCCGACCAATCAGCTTAGCTAAGCGGAAAGCACTAGACGCCGCCTTGGACGAACTCATCGAAACAGGCGTAGTTGAGAGGTCAAACAGCCCATGGGGTTTCCCGGTAGTTCTAGTTCCAAAGAAAGATGATACGTATCGCCTTTGTGTAGACTACCGCAGGCTGAATGAAATTACGAAGAAGGACGCGTATCCTCTTCCCTCCATTTCATCGTTAGTATCCAATCTAGGCGGGGCGAAGTACTTCACAACGCTCGATGCTAGCCGCGGATATTTTCAGGTTGAGATGGACGAGCGGGATAAAGAGAAGTCAGCTTTCACGTGCCACAGAGGACTTTTCCAATTCAGGAGAATGTCGTTTGGCTTGGTGGGCGCTCCCGCTACGTATCAGAGGCTAATGGACCGTGTTTTGGGAGATGCAAAGTGGCAGCACGCACTCGCATATCTAGACGACATAGTGGTTTACTCGAAAACGTTCGAAGAGCACGTGCGCCACTTGAGAGACGTTCTAGAACGGCTGAGGTCTGCGGGCATCACTTTGAACCCAAACAAAGCTCAGATAGCGGCGACCCGAATAACATTATTGGGATTTACGCTTGACGAGGGTCGCATTTTGCCGGATAAGGGTAAGCTTGAAGCGATAGTGAGCTATCCATCGCCGAACAATGTCGGTGAGCTGAGGCGCTTTTTGGGGATGGTGAATTTTTATCGCCAATTCATTCCAGATTGCGCGGCAGTGCAGGCGCCTTTAACGAAGCTCTTGAGGAATGGTGAGCGTTGGGCTTGGAGCCAAGAGCAAGAGGCCGCACTGCGTCGCCTCACGAAGTTGCTGGCCAACACGGCTCAGCTGCAGCTACCCGATTTGAACAGGGAGTTTGTTATTCACACCGATGCAAGCGACCTGGGCTTAGGAGCAATTTTGCTTCAGGAGCATGGAGGTTCCCTCCGACCGATTGCGTTCGCGAGCCGTACGTTGACACCGGCGGAGAGGAACTACTCAGTAACCGAGAAAGAGTGTCTGGCGATAGTTTTTGCTCTCCGTAAGTTTGACTTTTACATAGACGGAGTTGCGTTTGTGATTGAAACGGACCACATGGCGCTCACGTGGTTGAGGCGTTTGAACGAACCAAGTGGCCGATTGGCGCGTTGGGCATTGTTGCTGCAGCGTTATGACTTCACCGTCCGCTACCGCAAGGGTAAGAACAATGCCGCGGCCGACGCACTATCGCGTGCTCCAGTTCGACACGAGGCAAGTCACGCGACTAATTCGGAACGAACTGAGAGCGAGACACTCGCGCTAACGCAAACAGCGGAGCAAACGTTAGTTCGAGCTAAGAGCGTGAACCACGTAGAGGCTGTCGTTAGCGCAGGGATTGTTTTCAGCAGAAGGGAGCTGTTAGAAGCTCAGCAGAAAGATCCATTTTGTCGAAAGGTGTTCGACGGGCTCCGGGAGCCGGGTGGTAGTGAGGCCACCGCGCACAAGGGGGCAGCTGGTATTGCTGTCGGTGCGGAGCGCTCGGCAACAGCTGGTAGTGCTGTGAGCGCGCTGGATTCATATCTGCTAGATTCTGACGGCGTCCTGCTGAGGTACATTCCATCCGACGATGACACAAGTGAGTCATTTAAAGTCGTGATACCGCGCGCGTTGAGAGGAGCGCTTCTTCGCTACTTTCATGACTCGTGCATTGGTGGGCATGCGAGCGGCCCTAAGACTTACGCTAAGTTGTGTCGCCTCGCTACCTGGCCAGGTATGAAGCGGGATGTGATTCGCTACGCCCGTTCATGTCGTGTGTGCCAAAGCGTCAAGCCGCGAGGAGGACGTCCGCCCGGCCTCATGCAACCGATTAACAGTCAGACTCCCTGGCAAATCGCAGCGTGTGACGTAATGGGCCCGTACCCCTCAACTCCTAGCAGAAATAAGTTCTTGCTGGTGATCACGGATCACTTCACTAAATGGGTAGAACTTTTTCCCCTTAGGAAGCTGACGGCTCGAGTGATTTTAGAGAAGTTGATGGAGGTTTTTACCAGGTTCGGGTTCCCCGAGCAGTTGATTACAGACAACGCGTCTTATTTCACTGCGAAGGTGTTTGTTGACACGTGCGCCGCGTTGGGCATTAAGCACAAGAAAACAACCACCTACCATGCTCAGTCGAACCCCACGGAGCGAGTCAATCGCAACATCAAGCACATGCTTGTCGCGTTCTCTGAAAGACATAAGGACTGGGATACCTATCTTCCAGAGATCGGTTTTGCATTACGATCGACCGTAAACCGATCGACTGGGTATGCGCCTTCTTCTCTGAACTTGGGGAGAGAACTGCCGAATCCGATGGAGACCGTACTCGCGGACCGCAGTGGAGTGCCAGTGGCGACATCAGCACGCGCTGAATACGCAACGCAGCTGCGCGAGAAGCTAGCGGAAGCTTTACATAAAGCTCGACATAATCTCAGCACTGCTAGGGCACAGCAGAAGGCGCAGTATGACCGCACGCGTAGGAACGTACACTACGAAGTGGGCGATCTGGTGATGCGGCGCCATCATGTTCTCAGTAATGCTAGCAAACAGTTTGCTGCCTCGCTGGCACCGAAATGGTCCGGGCCGTACCGAGTGCGAGAGAAAGTTTCTTCGCTCGTTTATCGACTCGCGAACATGAAAGGCAAACCGAGCGGCGGACCGGTGCATGTATGTGACTTGAAACGCTACATAGCACGGGAGGCGCATGAGGACTACGGTCAGTCCCCCTCCAAGCCGCGCGCGGCGGGTGAGATGGTTCGACACCGGGTCAGGAGCCCAGAACCGCGCTACTTCCTGCGTAACAGTCGGAGGCAACTATGCACGGTAGGCCGCGTTTGATATGTTCGACGCGGGGTGCAAGGGTTAGCGCGCAACACATGTGCGATTGTTAACCTGTCGTTCTTTATCTGTATCACTCTCACCGAACAGATGGAGCGCCATTGGGAACAGCACCGCCGGAACAGCAAGGAGAGGAGACCACCTCCTTACGGCCAGCCCCCACCCCCACCAACGTCCACATGGCAGCCCTACCCCACTGCGGCCCGGCCGCGAACGCCGAGGCAGAGCCACTCGAGCCGCCGCCACCGAGGGGGTCCGCGCGCGCTGCCGCCTGGTCACCAACTCTCGGCTTCGCCGTCACCATCACGACCCGCCGGTTCACAGGGAACGAGACCAGGGTCCCAACGCGGCGAGCCGACCGCATCGCCTCACGGCCGCAACCACCGAGACGTGGCAACCTGGACCAGCCAGGATGGAGGCGACCCTCCGGTGTCTTACGTCTCCTCGAGGCCCTGGCGCCGGCAGGAAAGGGCCCGAGTTGGGGTCGCCCCAGCGCACCTGTATCGCCCTTTTCAGGGGCGCACGGTAGAGGACGCGGACCGGAGGGCTAACGGGGCTTGCCTTCCAGTGCCCGCAGGGACGCGGTTCTGCGAGTGCGGCGCCGTGGTGATCCATAACTCCCACGAATTGGGGAAATTACACCGGCACCGCACCCAGGCTACCCAACCATCCAGCCGCGAATCATCCCAGGAGCGCTCCGGCGCCGCGGTTCGGGCCATGCTGGCGCGGGCGGCCCAGGAGGCGGACTTCGCGCAGTGGCTGCTGAGAGTTGCCTCAGGCCACGCGTCCAGCGAGAGTCCGCCTGCGCCGCTATCAATAACGGCTACCGTAGAGCGGGGGGCGGCGGGGCCGGGAGAGACATTGGTGGCGGCTGCATTGACACCGGAGGTGGCGTCAATGACCTTGGAGGCGGGTGAGAGAGCGGTGGGGGCT
Source organism: Rhipicephalus microplus (assembly GCF_043290135.1). Lineage (NCBI taxonomy): Eukaryota > Metazoa > Arthropoda > Arachnida > Ixodida > Ixodidae > Rhipicephalus > Rhipicephalus microplus. The sequence goes on from NC_134706.1 coordinate 87,267,184, forward strand.
CCGGCGGTGCCCGCGGCAGACACCGAACGGTCCGAGGGCATGGACGTAGACCAGGCCCTTCTGGCCTATCTAGAGGACGAATAAAACGAATTATTCCCTCTTTGCAGTCTCTGTCGTTCGGGGGCCTTCTTAAGGGGGGAGGAGATGTGGGGAGCAGGTGCGCCCAGCCTCCCTTTCCCTTTTAGGGCAGCGCACGCGCCTGGTTGCGGGGACCCCTTCCCCCACGGCCGGCGCGTGCGATTCCCCCCCCCTTTCCCGGCGCCAGGAACAGGTTCCCCTCTCCCTCAGCGAGGAAAGGTACCATTCTCGTCAGGGAAAGGGAAATCGGGTCGGGGAACAAAACGAGCGGGCAAACGGGCGCTCGCTCTCTGACACCAGCGACCATCCCAGGAGGACGAACCCGCAACCCCTCCTGCGAGCCGAGGACGTCCACGACCGAGGTGTAAGCGTCAACACCTTTGTTATCTGTAGTATCTCCCCGCGACAGTGACGCGCGATTGCTAACGCTTAGCAATAAAGTGTTTGTTGTTGATCTGGCCAGTTGCCTTATTCGCCCGAACCCGTAGTAGTAGCTGCAATGAGGCAAGCTACGGTTGGGGGACGTTAACCGTGCACGGAACGACTGTGTGCGGCTGAAACATTAGCTATAGGCTTCTGCGTCAGCCGTACATAGGACGGTCCCCCAACAAATTGAAACAAAAAACACAGATGTAGAATGTTTTTATTGATTCACACATAATTTTCTCAAGTTTCCTGGTTCATTGCACTAAGCGTTTCATTTTCCTGTTTACATGGTTCCTCGGTTTATGCTCTTTCATTGTTTTGCCAGATGTTTGGAGGCTCACTTTCAGAGGTGCTCGCTGATCCATCGAAAAAGGGCAAGCTGAAAGACTTTCTCGACTGGGTGAGTTTCGTGCAGTCAGTGCTCTGTCACTTGTAATGCAGCAAACTTACAATGAGCACAAAGGCACAGCAAAGAGAAACACAAGAGCAGCTTAGGTTGAAAAACTATCACATCGAAGACATCTTGTTGTTGTCATGAAATTCTGGTGAAGGAATTGAAAACCAAGCTTCAGAAACAGTAGAAAAATCACCCTGGCCTCTACCTTGTATATTTGCATCTTTTTCTGCACTTTCATCATTGCATTTCATGTTAATTTATCCAGGCCTTAGATGCCTTATCGAACCCGGCAGTGCACTGTCGGCAGCATGAGTAATGCGAAATCATCACGCTGTGACGGCGTTGCAGGTTGCCAAAATGTGGGACGTGGCATGATGGCGGCATCACAAGACATTGTTACTTGGTAAAATGCGGGTCAATCACAGAAGCAGTGCAAAAACCATGTTACGGATTTTATGTGTGTGCCACTCAAAGAATTAAAATGCTTCCGTCAATGTCATGACCTTAGACATTGACCATCGTGCAGCAAATTCCCCGGCTGCGTGTCCAGCACGCCGACCTGCTGGACGTGTTCCAAGGGGTGCAGTTCTTGCCGCTGGACAAGCACGCGTTCCTCCGAGTCCAGTGCTTCGTCAACCGCCTGGAGGGACGCTTTGGGTGAGGGCATGCTTTGTTGGTGTTGGCACACCACTGTTTGTCAGCAGCCATGCACCGTAAATTTAGAGGTTGGTTTGTTGCCTGGTTGAATCCTTGCATAATGAAAATTAGGCCACATTTCGGTGCCGAAATAAATGCAAAAAGGGAAGAACTTGTGTATTTTGTAAAAGCTTGCCATTAAACAGCCCCTGCTGTCATAAATCACTTTTTAGCTGCTGTACTGGTCTATCTTGAAGCATATGCTGTGTAGGACCTTAAACCTTGTTTAGCCAGTGTTTATTAAGCATTTCAATTGATAGTTATTACTAGTAGTAGTACAAGTGTCATTTAGATTTTTGTGTATAGTACTGACGGATTGATACACTGCATCTTTTTTAGTACAATGACGACAGTGAGCGATTGGTTGAGATAACAGCGTAATGTTGTTGCCAATCTGCTAAAGGTAATGTAAGCGTTCGAGTCAAAGTCACGCTGATACGACACAAACCGGCAACACTGGAAGTGGTAGTGCGAGCATTGATTAGCCCTATATTTTTACGCTTCAATCTGTAAGTGCCATATGTAATAGTAGTAGTACAAATGGCATGCTTCAGTTTACAACTGAATTTCTTGTGCCTGTTCAATGTTCACTGCTGTCAAGCATGAGTGTACGTTGAGAATCCACCAGCATAATGGCAGCCCCTAATGAGGTAACATTGAATTTACAGGGAGATCCGGTCTTCCGTCTTTCTCTGTAACGACCTGCTTGTCTGGTGAGTAGACAATGCTGCCACCTTAATGTGCATTGTTTCCTCTATTGTGTTCTACCTAGCGATTGGCGTGTGATCAAATACTGGATTGCAGCAGTATCTTCAGTGAGAATGTAGACTTAAACTTTGATTATGATGAAGCCATTAGTTGAAACTGCTTATAGCAGTATTTAGATACTATATAAGTTGCAGCCAGTTAATATTACAACTGCATGGTGCAGAAAAAACAAAACAGTTGGATGGCAAAGCTGCACAAAGGCGGTGTTACCCCTCTAAAAGTGGCTCTCCGGTGCCTTTCCCTTCTTCCTCTTGGCTGTGGGTTGTGTCAGCTCATAAAACTCATTAACAGGGATATGGTCCTTAACAATATTTTTTTAATTTCTCAATCATCAGTATTGATGAAACTTGTCCAAGTTTATGCACGTCCGTGTGCTGTATTCGAATAGACAGCAATTTTTTTTTTAGGACAATGGGGAGTTTATAGAATATATTTTATATTCCTTCTGGGGAGGAAGATTTCTCTTAAATTGATGGAGTTCCAAAGTAAATCAGCATATCACAGTAACGTGGAATAGAAAGTATATGCATACAACGAAAACGGATGCTCTAAACTCATTTTAACAAAAGTTATGGTAGGTCGAACATTCGTGAGTGAAATCCTTGTTTGATGTTGACATTCGTTTCGATGCACAGCTGCTCCTTATCCACTAGGGCTCCGCTGAATGCTTCTATGTTAAGCTCTGTTCACCCTAATAAAGGACGAACCTGTAAATGGCTCAGGTCATCAGGTGTTATACATAGTAAGGGGCCTCCCTTGGCTCAAGCTATGTTTTGCTATTAAGAGAACAGGTCTGCAGTACTCTTAAAGTTTTCGAGGTTCTATAGTAAAAGGGAGATAATAGTAAAGGTAAATACAACTTTCCTTTACTAGGGGCTTAACCCACAACCTTGGCGTTAGACATGATTTAATCGACCATCTTCTGCTAAGCTTCTGCATGACCTAGATTAGTGTAATCTAAATGTTCGCTTTTGTTTGGAATGTTGAATAGAGAGTTAACTGTGTTCATGCGTCACTGTGTGCTGCGACTGCTCTCTAGGAGTGGCCTGGAGCAAGGGGACATGCAGGTGCTGTACCAGTACCTGGTGCACGACGTGCTACAGAGCACCGTCGAGAGCGAGCTTCTTCCGGGGTGCACTTTCGCACCGAGACCAGCGACGGGTGCCACCCAGTGCAGGTGAGGCCTGAGCTACGGTAGTCTCGGCTCTCACTGAACTGGTGCTACAGTCAAACTTTGAGTGCGACGAAACTGAATAAAGTAAATCTGTCTCTCTATTAAAAAAAACTGTAAATTTGACATCTAATATTTGAAATGAGTGCTTCATAACAAACTGAACGTCTCATATATAAAACTCAAAGGGCCATTGAGTAAATGCTTTTTTTTTTTTTTACATCTGCCTAACCAGGTCAACGATTCTCTTCAGAAAGCTGTCATATCACACTTTGTGGATATCACAGCGCTGCATGTAGTGAAGACGCTCTATTTCGAAAAATGGTTCCTGCATCCCTTTTCTGAGCTAGCTGATACCTTTTCGCCTGCGAAGTGACCTAAAGTTGCTATAGGCAACTTTTTATAGTACTGACCTCATCGATTTGTCTTCTAAACTACAACAGGGCACTTTGGCCCTTCAGTGACACAATATTGTCTGCAAGGTTACTCCGCTTCCTCACCATGCCACTGGGGTGACAGCAGTGCTTTCTCATGAGAGGTACTTGGAGGAACCCTTGCTTGGCCAGTGGCTGCATGCCGATGATGAAATCGCTGATGTCATGTTGCTTCAGTAGCCGTAGTCGCAACAGTGTACTACGCCTACCCCTTCTGACTGCTGAGAGGGCAGTGCAAGAAACCGAAACTGGCCGAGGCAGGTCAGTGAGGCTATGCAGTGAGGCTTCCCTATTACAGCACTTGTTCCCAAAATTCTTGCAGGAGGTTGTTGGCATTATACAAGTGCACAGCTTGCTTGTGTGCAGTGTACAAGTGCTTTGCAAATTTTGGACTGTGGGGTTGTCTGCTGGCCCTTTAAAGTATGTCCTCTGGTATTGAGGGAATCAGCTTATACTCCACACTCGGTTACATGACGGACCTACACTGAAAGCATCTCTACAGTCTACACCACCGGCAAATAGAAATTGTGGGTTTAAACGCTGTTTGGCCCTCTTAAAGAGCCCATATCATTAAAACTGGAAGGTTTACTTTTTATATTAGGAGTTACATATTTCCCCGCTCTTCCTACAATTGTATACATGCCTGAGAGAAGTTTTTCTCGCTCCAGATTTACAAATGACAGTTCCTGATGCAACAATGTGCCTTAATTTAGGATTTAAACCATAACTGTGCAGGTTTCTGTACGGTCCGGTTGACGAGGAAGAGACCCTGTCACGGACGCAGCGGATCTACGTGTCCGACTCGTTCGGTCAGCGAGAGCAGTGCCACCTGTTGATCTTCAGGGCGTACAGCTCTACCATCTGCCTCCTGGTCAATGGTGAGGGACAGTTATTGAGAGCATAGAGTTTCCTAAAATTAACTGGAGATGACTCAGGCACTGCGAATGTTCGGCGACTATGGGAATGAATGGCCTAGCCCTCTTGCTTGCAAGCTTTGAATGCTCTTGTGCCTTTGTTTATTGCTGTGTCTTGGTTTTCAAACCGTGACCTGGTTCGAATGAATAGGCTTAAAAGGTTAAAATAGCGAAGTGCAACTGCTGAACATTTGCTGATTTTTGTTTCTTGACCAAGCAACTTCTAGCCATGTGAAGCCAGAAGCCAGAAGTGCAAAAATTAGACAAATCTAAGTACTACCCATAATTCCCGTGATCGTTGAAGCGCCGTGCATTGAAGCTCTCATAAACACTAGCATTAAAGTTCCCTCTAGTGTACATATAGGAAACTATTGTTCGGTGTGGAGGGCTGTGAGGTTCTCATGATACCTTATGGAGCAATGGAGCATCATTGTTCTCATCAGCCAATCTAATGTACACTGCCAGACGAAGGCACCGTGTCCTGTGCAAGCTACACCTTCTGGCTACTCTCCCCCCCCCACTTTTTTTTTCTTCTGTTCACTCTGCTGCCTTCTTATCTCTTAGAAATATGCCTAGCATTTTCGTTCCTAGCATGTCGAGCAATATAAAAGCCAAATTGCTTTCAAGAGGATGTATTGGCTAAACAGAAATGCTCCAAGAAGTGTGCTTAACTCTTTCGTTACCACGTGAAAATGGTAGTTTGTCATACGTCTTGGGAAGATGGTTTTTGCCAGTTTGAAAAGTTCTCCAACACGCATAGCATACCAAACTTTGCACAATGAAATGCTCTTTGCAAAAAATATATGTTGTAGAGGAACAAAAATATTTTGGAATGAAGAAAAATGTGAAAAGTGTGGAATTTTTGGTCGCCAGCTAGTAAACAGTGGAATAAAAAACACCATATATGTAAAAATATTCAAAACGAAGAAAATTCAGAATATACATTTTGTTGCTTGCGTTTCGTTGCTTGTGCCATGGAGTGAAGCATTGCATGGTTTTTTGTGAGATGCAAGTGTACTTGTACTCTTTTCTCAGTAGATTTTTGTTGTCTTGTGAAAAGAGCCTGCAAATTTTTCAGTATAGGATTTATGCCCGTGATGTGAATAATCGCTGTATAAATCGGATGTATAATGAACTTGGCTATTTGGTCTAGCGTCACCTCTATCTATGGGCCACCTCACTCAGCATAGATTGGCATTCCGATATATGCATCTAAGCATATTTCTTTGCATTTTTTGCACATCATATTAAAAAACAATATCGCACGCAGTTCTAAAAGGTTTCGTGTTGCTCCATGGTAAGGGCCATGATTTGCTCCGGTAGCCTTGTCTCTGCAGCTGGCACCAGCACGCCGTGCCCCAGTGACTTGTGGACCTCGCACGTAACTATAGTATCTATCAGATTGTGCACAAAGGTCATGAGCTACACACTTGTGGCAGAGGTGACAACATGAGGTTGTAATCAAAACAAGCCCATGAACGGCTGCGGATGTCTCAGGCTGACGCAAAACATTTTCACCATAAAGCTGAGGTGCTGTCATCCTCGAACTTTAACCTCGTCCTCACTCAATTCAGGTGCGGTTGCAACACAGTTTTCAGCGGCGCGTGTTTTTTTGCAGCGCAGGTTCACACCCATGCGCGCGTGACGACGGCGTGTACTAGTGACACTAGATGCGACCCTGTGCCTGATATAACTATTCAAACAAAACCAAAGCAGCTGGGAACTGTCAGAGAAGGCCACCTCGACACATTAAACACGCAGCGGACCTTCGCAAATATTTTTTGTAGAACAAATTTTCCTTGACTCCTAGGAGCAGCTCTCTATTGACTATCTTGTTTAAATTTCTGGCAAATATTACTTCTCAACATAGTCAAATTGCAAAGCTGACACTTTAATTTAATGTTACGCTTGCAAAGGTTCTTTTCGTTGCATAACTTCAATGTTACTGTAGCATAATCACGAGGGGCACACACTTCCGTCAAGTTTGTCAGCCTAGTGCACTTTTCCAACAATACATGCACATTGGTTTGCTCAAAGGCCTGTAAAAAAACAATATGTTGCCAAAGCAAGCAAATTCAAATTGATTCTGAAAGTTGAGTAACTGGACTAACTACTAAAAAGTGCTGGGTGCATGAGAAACAAATTTACTATAACAAAATTGATGATCCAAAAGCGTCGATCTTCGGTGATCAACTTGAATAGGCGTGGTAATGAGAGATTTGAGACTCAAGACATCATATTCGACTTCTAATGCCTTGTTGAGCAGGTAGGTCCAGCTGTGCTCATATCACATCAATACATGTTCGAATTGGAGTTTACATGACTGTCGGACTGTCATCAGAATGACTGCGAAAGGCACACAGCCAATTCAAATCTGTGTTGCAATGGAAATACTTCCAGAGAACGTACACATATGAAGAAGCTTTTCTTTTGTGCATGTTTTCTTGCTACCTATGGCCACTTGGCAAGGACAGGAAAGTATTTCACTGTGGCAGGATTTTTACTGCAGTAGTTTCATGCGAGAGGATACTAGCGTGTTCCTGTTCAATTTCACTTTGAACTTTGGTCACTCAGTCTCCTTAAAAAATGAGCATTCAACACGTTTCAATGTTCGATTGTGCTCGTTATCTGCCTTTGCTTTCTCTCTCTTCTTAACGTTTACCCTCTCGAATGTTTTTTTTTTTTTTCTTGCAGTAAGACACGAGCTGACGGTGGCATTCCTCAAGAACCTGGAGGCTTACCTCTCCACAGAGTTTGTGGCCCTTGCCAACGAGATCGGCAAGCAGGGCACCAAGCTGTCCAGCCTGTAAGTCACTCCTTTAGCCGTACTCTAGCCTAGGAGTGCAATGTCAGTAACTTAGTGAAACGTAACGCCTCCATTCCTAGTGTCCGTAGAGCCCCTCCAACTCCCTCTTGGTTAGTTTTTAGGTAGTTAGTTAGGCTAGTTGGAAGTAAATTGCTAAATTTATCATTTTCTGATGAAAGTGTGACAAGGTCACCACGGGAGCCTGGCAGTTAAGTCTCTAGCTTGAGCTGAACGATGTGGGTTTAATTTCCCGCCACATTTCTATGTAAGCAAAATTAAGAAGCATCTGTGTACTTGGTACATGCTAAGAGTGTGCTAAAGGGAAAGAATAAATTGGTTTATATTGATAAATTTTACTCTGAGAACACCAATGTCATTAGTATCATCATAGAGGAGAAAATTGAGGTGAAAAATTTTGTTGTAAATTTTTCGTCGAAACCTCTAGACGTAGGGTTACAAATTTCAAATTTTTTTTGGTTACATTGGTCCTGCAAAATTTTCTTTGACTTTTTCTTTTATTGAAATAGAAAATAAACGAAGGAGTTTTTGTCACCGTTACTTGGCGATGGCTACCCCTTTCCACCTAATTGGTACAAATAATAATATGAAAAAAAAATGGCATATATACATATATGTAGTCCTACATGGGTGAGAGCAAAAGTTCTCCTATATGGGCAGAACAAACACGTAGACGACACGCTTAACTTTTGTCCGCTTAGTAGTCGTCACAAATCTTCTTTTCTTCGAAGAAGTGTTGCAGCACCTTCATTGCTTTGCCATTTGTTTTGTATGGCCATGGACCTAGTATTTTATTCAACCCGAATGGTCGTTTGGGATCTAACCTATGCAGTTCTTGTTCTAGACGCCTTCGGTGTGTGTCGTGTTTCGGACAGTCGAGCAAGAGGTGACAGATATTCTCGTCGTCGTGGCCGCATGAACATGCTGACGATGTTGCACGATAAATACGAAGTAGGAAGTGCTTTGTGTAAGCAGTTCCGAGTCGTAGGCGATGAATGAGTGTGTCGATACATCTTGGGAGGTCACGGTCTAATTGGCATTCAAGATTAGGATCAACAGAATATAGGATCAATTCCTTTGTTTCGTCTGTGAACCAGGTAGATAGGCATTATTCACGTTTTGTTGTTTTTAAAATTCTATTTACATCATGTTGAGATACCGGAATAAGGCACATTTGCGTAGAATTATGAGCGGTTTTTGCCAACTCATCTGCCATTTCATTTCCCTTAATTCCGCAGTGACTGGGAACCCACTGAAATGCCACTCAATGATTAGACTTCGTAGGTTCTGAGAGCTCTTTTAGTATAGCATATACTATACGCACATCAATGTGTCTTGAAGTGGCACTTTCCACACGTGCCAGTGCTGCCAAAGAGTCTGTAATTATCACCCATTTTCTTGGTGTCATTGACAGTTTAATAAAGCTTATGGCTAGCAAAATTGCTACGAGCTCCGACGTTGTTGAAGAAGAGAGGTGACTCAACCGACATGCATATTCTTCGTGCGATTCCGGAATTATGAATGCAGATGTCGCTGTCTCTTTGGTGACGGAGCCGTCAGTGTACACGTGAGTGTATCCTTGGTACCTGTCAAACAGATGATGTGATGCCAACTGCTGAGCGGCAACAGTTGGCATTTCATGTTTGCTGCGAAGTCCTTCTATTGAAGTTTAAATAGTTGGTAGCTCAAGCAGCCATGGAGGGTAGTTTTGCTCCAGTGGCCAATGTGTCGACACCGGAAGCCGGGAAATGTACTGTTGGTACACATGGTGTATTTGCACTCTAGCACGGTTCACAATGTTGGATATGAGCAGATGGGAAGGTGTTGCGTGACTAGACGAAAGAGGTGCCGACATGTCTCCACATTTCTAATTACTATAAAGTTGGGTTCTCTTGCCTCTGCCAGTGTCAAAGAACTTGATGTTGCCTGTGGAACTCCCAGACATATGCGTAAGCTTCGTGCTTGTAACAGCTGAAGTCGGTGTGGCGACATCTGAGAGATATTGTGGAGAACTGGCGCAGAGTAGGCAATTTTCTGTCGGATTAGTGCACAATGGACGTGGAGGAGAGACGCCGATGTACCGCTCCATTTTGTTCCGGCGATGCGACGTATAACATTTACGGTGCTGTTCACTTGATTTTCTAGATCAGCAATATGCTGACTCCATCTCAGTTGGCCATCTAAGGTAATGCCAAAGAAGCGATGCTTTCGTGCGATTTCGATTCTCTGGCCATCCACAAAAAGCTTCATTTTTTCACTCTTTTTCTCGTAGATGGCAGAAATACAGATTTGGCGTGAGAAATCTGCATGCCTCGCTTTTTGAGGTAATCACTTATTGCGTCTAGTCCTTGTTGAAGCCGATGTTTGATCCCTTACAGTGATTTGTGAGACGTCCATATGCATATGTCGTCTGCATACATGGATATGTTCAAGGCTTCGGGCAGTACTTCTGGAAGACCTGCCATTGCAGCATTGAAAAGAAGCAGACTTAGAACGCTTCCTTGGGGTACACCTCTGCTCATGTTGAAGCGATCGCTGTCTCTGTTATTTTTTGAAATGTATATTTTTCTGTTACTCAGTAAGTTGGCGATCCATTAAAGCATACGAACATGAACCCCTATCGAGGTAAGCCCGTGCAGCACAGAAAGGTGACTCACACAGTCTAACGCCTTCTTAATATCTATGAACACCGCAACAGCCATGTTTCCACAGCTCATCTCATGTTCTACAAATGTAACGAGGTCGAAGACGCAGTCCATGGTGCATCGCCGTCGTCTGAAGCCAGCCATCTGTTCTGGAAGTGAGCTGTTAGCTTCAATCCACCACTGTAATCTTCTGTCAACCATTTTTTTCATTACTTTAGATACACAGCTAGTGATGCTGACTGGTCGGAATGAGTCAAGCGAAAGCGGTGATATACTGGGCTTCAGTAGTGGGACGATTCTCGTGACCTTCCAACACATTGGAACGTACGCCTTCGTCCACATGTCGTTATATATCCGTAGAAGAACTGGCATGCCGTTGGGTCCTAGATTTTTCAGAACACTGTACGATACGTTGTCGGGACCGGTTGCCGTTCTTGCGCAGTGCCGTTCTTTGACTTGGTGTGTTGAGTCTATGGCCACCCTCAGAGAAAAATTTATTTTATTTTTACTGATTATGAAATACGTTGAAGCTTGCGTGTACTGTCAAAATCGGCTGATGTCACAGCGCTTAGTGCAGAAACTTCAAGGTGGCTTCGCCACCTACATTTCTTTTTGCACGTCTTTTCGCAGCATCGTCTTGCAACAAGTGGGGTGATTTTGAAATAGAGAAAAAGGTATTTACTAATAGACAACAAAAAATTTTTTCTCTTTGGTGGCCCTTTAAAGGTGCATTTTCTCAGGCGGTTTAAATTGATCTGCAGTCTTTAACTACTGCGTGCTTTGTAATATGAGTTTTTGTATGTAAAACATGTTAACTTAATTCACTTTTGATATTTCACAATGAACCAACTAAATGGTTACACACAAGTTAGTAAGTGAAAGCCTGCAGAACCTGAATCGTTTAGGCAATTTAAATCTGAGGCAATCTCATGCCGTGCTTATTGTAGGATTGAGGTTCGTTTCCTTTACATATGTACATTTTCTCGTGTTATGTAACGTGAGCATGTTCATATTATGTTTCGCTGCAAATTTGACTATCACCTAAACGTGGTTGCCATGGAGCTTCGAAGAAGCTGCAGAATAGCAAGCGACGTAGCGACCCTTGCCATGTTTATGTGCAACCTCTACATTTATGCTCTCGTGTCTGTTTACTATAATTAATGTTTGAGGTAGTAGCCCATAATGAGGTACAATGCAGGCGAGAAGTTTTCTTCTCACGCACCATAGCATCGTGTGTGTAAATGTTACAGCTATTGTGATTTAGGCTGTGAATTTCATTTACAGCTTCTTAACATGGATATTGGATGCATAAAACTTTGTTTTAAGTTCGCTCAAATTAAGTCCTAAAGGTTAGCTAAGGGTCAGATAGATTATTTTCACTTGTGGGACACTGTGTCCTGCTCCGAAGATGAAGAATTGTTCTCTATCCAGCTGGGGCTGATAGCTAAATCCATTGAAATATTACTCTGTGAGAAAAAGCTTGCATGCTGTATATCTACAGTAGTTTGGATATAAAAGTTCGTGCTTGAAATAAAGTGAATGTCTATGAAGAGCTTTCAGAATTGTATGCATGTATGCAGAAATGTATTTATTTTTGTAACACTAAAGAAAAGACTTAGCTCAAGTTATGCAAAATCCAGAACAAGAAGAATTTTGTTTAAATTAGTACTGTTTCTCTGCATGTCATCTGAGATTTTAGGATGCCCATAGTGCAGTGAAAATGTCAGAAACATCATTTTGACTGTTCCAAACAGCATGCTTATAATGGCTGTGATTACACATTATAATATACACAGGGAGGTACGTGTTACTGCAGAACAGCCCGAATACGTACCAACTAGCTGAGCCTTCTGTTATTGTAGAGTGGCATGTTCATCTTGCATGTACACACACTCAAACCTCGTTATAACAAAGTTGTGTCTTACACGAAAATATGTTCGTTATATCCAAAAACTCATCATAAGGTTAACTGGAACATAGGTCGAATTTTTTTTTTCACAACAACGCGATGAAAAGTCGCATCTCTTCTTATATACCGGTCATTGGCAGTGAAAATTGTGGAGGTCTTGCAACAACGGGCAGCTGTAGTGAAAAGACTCCATTGCCATCGTGAGCATAAGCAGCGGTGCCGTTGGCTAAGGCTAGGCAAGGCCTACAGTTTACTAGCAACGCCATTTTGCATCAGTTATTTTTGTCAGTCTGCTGTTTTCTTTTTTTATTTCATTCAGGAATGAGTGGTAGTCGACAGCAGTTTACAATAGGCTTTAAGAAAAAGTTATCGAGTTTGCCGAAGCGCACGGCAACCCAGCGGCACAACGGGAATAC